>NC_091471.1:358380311-359107811 GCF_036971445.1 Narcine bancroftii | reverse complement strand
CTGTCATTTTGAGCTAAATAATACACAGAACAAAAAATTGAATAAGTTGCCTTTAGATGCAAAGCATTCACGGTGTCACATACTTTTCCTAGAGCATCCACACTAGCTCTATTTTCAAGTGTTGTGCAGTAGTGTGAGCTTTTGATAGTTTGTGATCAACAATTATTTTTCCGAGAGACTTCAAGCGTATTCTGCAATTGGCCCCATAATAGAACGCTTGGTACATCTACCATTCATTTGATGACCTCAAACCCTTAGAAGTGGAAAGTGTCAGATTGCTCATATTTGCACATATTTACACCCAAATTTATCATCCTTGAAGGATCAGTTTTCTTCTTTTTCTTCCACATTTCTTCAGTCCAAACACCTGAACAGGGATAAAGCCTGACTTCATAATACTATCACTTTCAAAGCTGCATTTGGACCCGGTTAGAAAATTTGAACTCTAGGCAAGCGAAACACAGCTTTTGTCACTTACGCGGTTATCACTATCTGTCTCTTGTGTGTTATTTTTGAAACACTCCTCAGCTTGTTCACAACAGAAAGAAGTTAACGTTGTTTGCTTGGAAGCCATAGGGTTGTTAGAGAGAAAAATTTACAAGTAATCCACGGACCACCAGCCGCCACAGTTGTAGCCTTACTTATGCGACTGAGTCAGAGCAGACAGAAGGGCCCGCTCTGCTGAGTAGAGTTTCTAAGCATGTATAAAAAGAACAGAAATACAGCAAGTAAGTTTTTTCAACTTTTAGCCACCTAAATTGGAACGGAGTAAAATGAAAGTTTAATGAACTATTGCTAAAGCCACGAATATCGCTGAAAATTTGGATCAAACGCAATACATTGGCAACTCTGCCTCGTACCGTTTCTCTTGCAGAAATGGTTGGAGAGGAAGTGTACTTGTGAGTGTCTATTCTCACAATATCCTCGCATGTGTTGGGTATTACGTGGTTTAGATCAATACAAATCCTGTTTAGTCTTCAAATATATAAAAGATGGAAGAAGATTGATTCTTTAGATAAATTATCATATCTAATACAAATTAAATATCCTATTTTGGAAGGATTAATATTAACAGGGGAGGAAAGCAACCATTTGGTAGGTTTGGAAATGCGTTTTGTCTCATTCATTGCCTCGCTAAATTCCTATCCGCACAAAGAAAAAAACAAACCTCTTTTCAATCCACTATAGTTACTGGAGCTCAGCCAAGGGGTTGATCTGCTATTAATGACAGTTGAAGTGATGTAAAACTAGTTTACAGCCTAGAATTGATCCAGGTGTAGAAGAGATTTTGGAAGATTACCTTGAATATTTCATCGAAATCAGGCTGAAGATAAGCGAGCAGTAAAGATTTCTGTCATTATTTTTGACTTTTAACCTTGGGTTACGATGTTCATTCCTTGCTTTATACAGCTCCAACATGGAATCCAATGGTACCCGTTGGAAAGAGTGGAAAAATGCTCACACTTGGGTACTTCCTAGCTTCCTAGGACAACGGGTCGAGTGAGGGGGAATTTCACAAATATGTAAAAGACAGTCTAGGATTTCACCAAAAGTGATCAAATATTCTGATGATATTAATGGTATTTTTCCCCCCTCCTCATCCCCCACCTTCACACCCACTTCTGTAAAATCTCCTGTATTTAATGTGCGGCCGCTGTTGAATTCCCCACTAGTTAAAATTCCCTGCTTGTTTACTTTTGCCTTCTTTTTTACAGAGGTGCTGAGCTCCGATAAGCTCTGGCACCCCTGGTTATAAGTCTAGTATCATCTGCCTCATTAACAGTGTTTTTTATCGTAGCAGTCTCTCTTTGATTTTATAAACGGATATGAGTTCTTGTTCTGTTACGAATGCACGCAGCTCTAGTCCTCCAATAAGCCCATCACATATTTTCTTCCTATCGTCTACAGGCACATTTCTGCAGTGTTAACTAAGTCATCGTCATCACGCTCACCTCGATGCAGAAGAATTTCAGCTAAGAATTTTAGTGAATGAACTACCGGAGTCTCATTACTGATGTTAAAAGCTTCTTCACAATCCACTTCTTTCAGCTTACGGATAGACTCTGAACATATATCTTCTGCAGAAAAGGAGGTCTCACGGCATTTTTTTTCTCACCTGACGAACGCAATCCTTCAGATGCAAAAAAAGTTCCGTTTTTGGATCTTTGCGGTATTCAGAACTTCGGATATGGGGAAACGTACTGTAACAAAGATTAAGACTAAGTGGAGCGCCACGGTTGTCACAGCGGTTAGTGCAATGCCTTTACAGCACCAGTGATCGGGGCCAGCTTTCAAATCCCCCGCTGTCTGTAAGGAATATGTACGTTCTCCCCGTGACTTCATAGAATTCCCCTGGGGGGCTTCGGTTTCCTCCCACCTTTAAAAACGTACTGGAGGTGTAGGTTAATTGGATGTAATTTTGGTGGCACAGACTTGTGGGCCAAAATGGCCTGTTGCTGTGCTGCATGTCTAAAAAACAAAGAACATAACTAATGTTTCAGGCTTGAGCCTTCATCAAGATAAGAGCAAAGAAAAACTTATAAGGGATATTTGCCAGTTGTTCCTCTAGTTGGTCTGTAAATGAAAAAAATTCCATTGTAAGACAATTAAAATATACGGATAGAGACCCTTCCGCCACAGCGTGTGTGGGTGTTACAGTGAAATTTGATTACTCCCCCTTCCCAGGTCTTGATACATCCTCACTTCACATCCACGGGTTTTTTTTTAATTTGGAAAACATTTCTGCTTCCACTATTCATTGAGGGAGTAAGAAACAAATACCACCTTCACCTCCACCACCACTCACTAGTGAAATTACTTCTCATTAACTCTCCTCTAAACTTTCTGCCAATTAACAAATCTAGGTGCCCAATTTATGGAAATCATATGATTTCCACTGGCAAATCCTGTTCACCCTGACTTGGCCTTGCAAAACTTTTAAAATTAAATCTTCCCTCAGCCTCCTCTCTTCCAAAAAAAACAACCCCAACCGAGCCAGTCTCTGTTTATAACTGTAATCCCTCAGTCCTGGCAGCTTCCCTGAAAAGCTCCTCTGCACCCTCTCCAGTTCCTTCTACCAAAGCGATTAGGAAACCTCGTGTGTTTTTTTTGAAAGCTGCTGCAGTCATCAAGAGATTTCATCCAACTAATTAAGTTACACAATATATGACACAATTTAGATGTGAAGGTGATTACTTAAAGTCTAGGACACAGTCATGACAAAATCCAAAGTGATTTTTTTTTGGTTAGGTACAAAAGTTTTTGTTCGGCCATACCATTTGTTGGGAGAGATAAACAGAGTTAACTGTCCTTGTTACCATCTCTCAGCTGGGCTTAAATTGAGATGCCAGAATACTTTATAAATGCACCCATCACCATTTCTACACCACCCTGGATCAAAAAAATCCTCCTCATGTGACTTGTACCTTACCTGAGGAGTATTCCCAGAGTGTGCAGGAACTTGCTTCTGGCTGCATTTATTGCCTTATCCAGTGGCGTCTGCTATTCTACATATTCAAGATGTTTTATTTCCACCAATACTTCCTTACATGCTGCGAGGTCTGACTGCTTTTTATTTCTATTTCAAACTGTCTCGTAAAGCTGCAGACTCTGCTCCTAAGGGTAGATGTGGAGATGTTTTCACTGATTGGGGAGTTATGAACAAAGGGGTAAAGCTGCAAAATAAGGGGCCAGTTATTTAATGCTGAGGCATGCAGGAACTTCATCTCTCTTTGGAATTCTCTGCTCCCGGAGGTGACGCAGGAGAGATAAGGTGGAGGTAGGGTAAATATTTCAAAAATCAGGGAATTGAGAGTTATAGGGAAGAGGAGTCGAGACCAGGATTGATCGGACCATGTTGAATGGTGGGGAAGGTTTAAGGGGTTTGGTGCTTTTGAATCAGTAATAAGGTGGCAAAAATAAGGTGCTGAACCATTTTTTCCCCCCAAAGTTTGAAGAATACATCGAGAATGTGCAACTTTCTGTCATTCTGCAAGTATTAGGCTGGTTAAATTGATAAAATACAACATATCTCAACAAATTGAATCACTTAGCAGAAAAACAGATCATTTAGCCAACCTTACCTTAACGACCTGACAGTGCTTGCAATTATTTCTCTTTTATAATTGCCCTGTAAATGCTTCCTTTCCAAGTACATACATTTGGAAATGTATTATTGAATTTATTTCCCATTCTTCTTTCAACCAGAAATTCCTTTTCAGGATCTGGCTGTTGATAGTCCGATCAACATCCAAGCTCTATTTCTTGCCTTCCGCTGCTGTTGTAACAACTGAATGATGCCCTTGGCAACGGAAAGCAGCTCAAAACTGGTGTCCCATTTAAGACCGTTAGTGCAATATTGTTAGTATCCTTCCTGGAAGACATTGATAAACCTGTTGGATTCTTAAAATACATTTTGGTCACTTGAAATGTTACTTTCAAAATTCCATTTGAACTTTCAGACTGCCTTCGTTGAATAGACAACCCATCTTGTATAGAGGAGTACAGACGTAAAGCAAACAGACAACCAGTTAGTATGAAATTTACATCATTTTAGCAAGACTTTCAGTTTAGCTGGTTAATGGTCTACACAAGCCTCATCCCACTCCATTTCATCGAACACACAGCTCCATGAAGTCTAGACCTCCAATTTCATAGTCGCTGCATGACCAAATTATGAAGCAAACACTAAAGATAATGTTGATTTTTAAGGGTAGGACATTAGGACAGAAGTTGAATGAAGGGAGGTTTTAGGATGGGGGCCAGAAAAGGTTACTGGCATCTGAATCCAAGGTACAGCTGAATGATGTGGGGACAGCAGAGCAGGCTTTAAGAGAGTGCTCAATATGGGTACTGCCAGATCCGTTCATTTCCCAAATGCTTATCTTATTTCAGTTCCACATTAGTACTTAGATCGTTCCAGCCAATTGCATCGATCTGCCAGACCCATTGCCAAGTTGGATTTAATGTTCATGCTCTTTGGCGCTGCGACTTTGGCCAGTATTACTATCTTGGGGAGAGGTCAGAAAGGGTCACGTCACAGTGGCCCTAGGAGGAGGCAGACACAGGACAGAAAAGGAGAAAAGACCAGACTGAAGGATTATTTAATATTTACTCTGCAGAACCACCACGACACATTCAGACCAGTGCTTAAGATCTACATGAGACTTCTTCCACCTTGTTTAACCAGCATGGGAGATCACCTTGGAAAACCTGAATAAATTTTATACAGATCCAAATGCTTAATGCAAATAGACCATTTTCTTTCATTTTTGCACACTTAAAATCAGCTTCTGATTTTATAAAAAAGGCAATCCAGCCCCGTCCACCATGTGTCCCTTCCTTCAAAGAGCCACTCAATTCCCTTGCTTTCTCTTACATTTTAAATAATAAAATAATATTATATTTTGAAATGACCTTGAAAGTACAGAATAAAGATAGCATTTGGCCCAGATTGATTTTTAAACTCCAATCAAACCTCTTTCCCTTACCAAAATCCAACAGTCCTTCTATTTTCCTCATCTGCTTTTCTTTTGGTAGGTATAATTTATTCAAAAAGAGTTTAGACATGCAGCAGGTTAACAGGCCTTTTCGAGCCCGTGCCGCCCAGTTACACCCAATTAACCAACAACCCTGTACATTTTTGAAAGGTGGAGCTCTTGGAGGAAACCCATGCAGACACAGGGAGAATGTACAAACTTCTGACAGACAGCGGTGGATTTTATACCAAAGGGCCTGTAATGTTCTATGTTCTATGGATGCACTAGTTCTATTTATTTCAACTGCTTCCTGGATTCTTTCTTCTGAATTGAAGTAGGCATTAGCTGGGCATGTGGACCCTTTTGGCACTAGTTAAAAGGAACAAATTGTTCTGCAAACCGAGAACCTTCAATCTCCCAGGCGGAACCCTGCTCCTCCTCCTACTTCTACACCCATCCCCTCAAACTCTGGTCTCACTCTATTCTGCGATGCCTGTTCCCTAACTATAGACCCAATCCTCCCAACTGCCCTGGCCCACACCAATCCTTCCCCCATTTCCCCCCGTGACCAGCAGAGAAGTGGTGTGCAGGGCCTATTCCATCAATCACCACATCGTGGGCCATGTGCATGATAGAATTTGGCTCCTGGCCTGCTCTACAGCATTGATTAATCATGCCTTTCTGGCATGAAAGAACTTATGTACTCTTTGTCTAATCGAAACCTTCTATAGTTTAAAAACTCTCTCTAACCACAGAGATTGTTGAGCAGAGATACAGTGAAAAATTACCTTATGCTTCTTTCATCCATTTTAGTTTCCGAGGCTCACTTGGTTAACAGGAGACATCCTTCGTTCATACCAATCATGTCATACAATAGCCCAGTCAATAGCTTGGCTAATGCAATATTCCCATCACACTTAAACCTCATCGACTGTGGTTTATGTGCAGGGGAAAATTCTAAAAATAGCACAAACGTGTAACTGTTTTACTGAATTTATTTTTGTCATCTAGGTTTTCTTTGTAACTTGAGCATTAATTTTTTTTTTCTTTTACTTCATTAAACTTTGTCTGGGTAGGACTGTTGGGGTGATGCAGGGCTCCATTCTGACAGCATCTATTTTCTTCCATTTCTTCTGCAATTAATGAAAAAGTGCTGAAGGTTGCAGCGAACTCGAATTTTCCAATTAATAAACAAATGCCCGCAGCAAAAGAATAAATAACGTTCCATACGTCAATATGAAAACTGTGCCCTGTTACCAAGATAATGAAGTAGTATGAAGTAGTGTCTGGATTGAAATCCTTTCATTTCACACAGTGAACATGGTGCAGTACACCCAGCCACCTCTCAACCCACTTAACTCTCCCCTCTCCTGCTAGTTAATGTTTCTTTTGGCACATTTCAGGTTAAACCCATTTTGTCTGGGTTATTCTGGGAATGGTTTTGTTCCAAGGAGGACTTGGCACGTAAGAAAATAACTAATTAGAAACAAAGTAACTCTGGCACAACAAGGAAATTTGGGACCACTTGGCTTGACCGGCTGCCTAACATGAAGAAACAGATTACTGCTCTGCATGGAACCTGTCGCTGCCAGGTAACATTTTACAGAGCAAAAATAAGATATTCAACACATGATTATGTTTGTACTCTATGTGGGTCACCTCCCACACAGTTTGGGGCCAGAGGTTAGGAGGGTTCATGTGGGGATTAGGTTCTTCCTCCACATACTTTTTTTAAAAATAATGACTTGTAATATGAATTTAGATGATTATGTAAGGATACACAATCACACACACACACACACAGATACCCCACCCTCCCCCACACACCCCTCCACACACACCCACATCCCCACACACACACACACACACACAAACACCCCAACCCCACCTCCACACACCCACATCCCACACACACACATACACACACACACACACACACACACACACACACACACACAAACACCCCAACCCCCCCTCCACACACCCACATCCCCACACACACACATACACACACTCCACACAATCACACACACACACCTCATTATTACAGCAACACAAGAAATAGGGCTTTGTGCTCTGCACCTTTCTGCTTCTTTATGTTGTCTGTATGCCCTCTCATTCTTTTTTTTAACTCATGTAGTTCTTCTCTTATGGTGGAAAAAGTTAAGGATGATAGCATATTTTCCACCATAGTACTCTCCCATGTTCTAACCATTCTGTTCAAAGGTGTTGCTTCTGAATACTTCGTTGGATTCATTAGGCAGGCTTATCTTGATGAAAGGCTCAAGCCCGAAACGTCAGTTATGCATTTTTACTTTTTTTACATAAAGGACACTGTTTGACCAGCTGAGTTTCTCCAGCATTTTGTGTTTTTACTCCTAATTATGACCTCTAGTTGGGAGAAACACCTTGCTACGCTTGCCCATTGATTCCCAGTCATCATTTTGAAGGGTACAACCATTCCTCCAATAGCAATGGAACGTTTGTAAAATGAATTGTATTCCAATGGATATTAAAGTGATTCCTGCAGCTTTTGTTTCAATATTGGTAATAAATAAAAATTATGAATGTAAAATCAAGTCAAGTCAAGTTTATTGTCATCTGATTGGACAAGTGCAACCCAATGAAACAGTGTTGTCCGGTCCTCAGTGCAAATCAAGCAGACACACAACCAGACATAACACACATACAAATAAACAATACATATGCAGGGCAAGTATTCATATACACAAATAAATAACTTGACATTGTTTCATGCACACGAGAGTCTCGGATAGTTAGTGTGAGCAGTAACTTTGATTGTTCAGCATTCTCACTGCATCTGTCCCAAAACATTGCCTCAAACATGTTATAGATGATCAATATATTATTGACTGAAGAAACTCAAGCAACATCAGTGGGAGAAAAAAAAAAGTGGATGTTTTTGGTCTTAAAAGTTCTTAAAGAATTCTTTTTCTCTTACTGATGCTGTTGGACCCACTGAGTTCCTCTGGCAGATTGTGTTTAACTCCATTCCGGCATCTGCAGTCTCTTGCGTCTCCATTTTATCTGCGTTCCTGGGCTGTCAGTGAACACTTTGCCCAATATATCTCTTCAAATGAAGTCACTGAAGACCCCGCCCAAGGGATTTACATTATAAAGCAATGGGTGTCTCAATAAGACGCGCAGTCAGGTGATCCTGTCACGAAATTTGATTGGCAAATTGCCACACCACTGTAGGTAAACCCTTCTCTGTTATCAAGCAATAGGTTGACAGGGTGAAAGCTTTAAACAAAAGATTTCATTTATAAGTTTGGTCTCAAGTTCTTAGATCAAACATTTGATCACAAAAATTAAAAATATTGAATTCAGTATTTAAATTATATTTTTTTAAATTACGAGATACAGCTTGGTAAACCACGAGCCCACACTGCCCACGCCTTTGGAGCGTGGGAGGAAACTGGAAACCCATGCAGATGTGGGGAGAAACAACCAATCCAGGTTCAAAGCTGGGTTGTTGGTGCTCCGAGCGTGTTGTCACTACCACCAAACCGCGTCGCCTTATTCCGTTCCTGCAATAGTGATGAAAATAATAAAATCTTACCGATTTTCGGCAACATGCTGCAAACTTTACAGCAAATATTTTTAGCCATTGAAGTGATAAAACTCTGGCTGAAGGCTAGTTCTGGTAATGCTTGGAGACAATGCAGTTGTCAGATGCAAATAAACTGCGCCTCATATAAATAGCTAAGCCAGGGACTCTTGGCTCAGGACCCCAAGGATGATTTAGGATTTGCGCCAACTTTAGTTGGAGAGGTGATCATGGGGAGGAAGTCTGCATGCAGCAGAAAGATTTGGGGCAGATGATTTGGAGGGAGGTTATGGGTACATTTTAAACAGGCCCTTTCAGCCCAAGGAGTTCACTTTGCCCAATTACACCCCATTGACCCGTACCCCTGGTACGTCTCAAACGGTGGGAGGAAATCAGACCCCCACCCCACTCCGGGTCGACCCACACAGACACGGGGAGAATGTACAAACTCCTTACAGACAGCGCAGGACTCGAACCCCAGACCTGATCTCTGGTACTGTAACAGCATTGCGGTGACTGCTATTCCAACCATACTGCCCCCTTTTCTAGAGGATTAGGCAGATAATAGATGGGGTTGATGTTGAGCAGGTGGTAGGGGTGTGGAGGAGGAGGCCAGAGAAACAGAGCAGAAGTGAAAGAGGAACGGGAGCTGGTTGGGAAGATAGGTTGGGGTTTTGGCAGCAGATGGTGAGTGGGCATGTCAGTAAATGGTGCAAAAACTGCCAAAGAGGACATCCAAAGAGAATATATATCAATACTCAGTCTCAGGGAGTAGACCAAGTTGAATCTTTAACTAACGATGTTAAAACCTTCTAGTTAAATGTTCACACGAAGCTCCTATGTAGCTAAAAGAATATTCTGATATCACTTTGTTTGACATCACTTTGGAAGCCCCACAGCCTCAGGCCACCAGCTTGTCACAGTCTCAGCAATAACACTGGACAACGAAGATGTTGCTTCCTGAACAATTGTGGGTCCATTTTATGGACTTTGGGCCATTGATCATGAAATTTATCTTCAAAATGTCCCTATCACGTAACTGTATCTTTTTAGACCTAATCATTTTAGTAATTTCCTGTCATATTTTAAGTCTACTAGTATATTGCCCACCAGGCAAGCTGTTTTTGTCAGTCCAAGCAGGCCTGGGCTTGCACTCAGTGCAGGTGCTACACAAATGTTTTCTTAGGCCTGGGCATGCTTAGTTGGAATAGATGCAGACAGGCTATAAAAGCAGCTCAGAGATGTGTATTACATTGATACAGATTGAACACATATTGATGAACATGTTCTTCAGGCAATAGGATAGTGAGTGTACTTAACAATACCATTTATTGTCTTCAGGAAGATTCAACACAGCAGATATGTCTCATTAATATTGCAACAGCTGTGATATATTCTGTTACATTGGTGGTGAATATACGTTTAAGGATGAAAGACTGCACTTATTAATAAAGCTCTACTTCGGTTGTAAAATTGCTCTCCAAGACAAACCCTGCGCTTCTCACATTTGTTGTGCAACATGTGCAGTCATCTTGAGAGCCTGGCTCAGTGGTACATTATGTAATTAAACATGCTAAATTCAAAAAAGTTAATCTAATGTTTCTCCAACTTCCTACGTGATACAGAAAATCTGAACTTATCTTTATGTTCAGCTTGATGTCATCAATCATAATCCCTTTTTTTTTTGCCAGGAAGCAAATCTTCTGGGAAAAAAAATGTTCTCCAGTGTAACCAGCCCATGTTCCAACATAAAGATGGGTTTCTGAGCAAAATCGCTCAGGCCTCACTACTTTAGATTAGTTTGCATAATGGAGAGAGTGGGGGAGGAGGTGTCAGATCTAAGGACCAGCATATCTAACTTATATCCTGCATGTCTTCACCGATGAGATGACATCAAACCAATTCAATCCAAGGTATTTGCATTTTCTTGCAGTCACAAATTTAATTTGGGACTACGTGCATGAGCTTGCATGTAAAAAACTGGGGAAATCCACAGTAATTGAGCTCACCGTAAAATTTATATAAAATATCTCATTAACATTTTTGAGATTTATACACCTGTTCAATGAGTGAGCCACTTTTCAGTGTCTAAACACAATAATTTACTTAAATTACTAATAAATTACCAATAACCTCAATTCCCAGTTATTAAGGCAGTCTAGGTGGTCTGGCAAAACCTTCTATAACAGCTGCATCTATTACTGAAAATCTTATATTTTCCATCACAGTACCTTTCTTTATGACCATTTGGAAAACAGGTCCAAAGCTGTCATGGTATCCATGCTATTAGTTGATGGTTTATTTTGCTTTAGAACTGATTCTGTGACATAATTGAATCCAATTCACCACCTTATGCAGCCCTGAGAATTAGCATCCCCTTTCCATAAAGGTTGGGAGGGCAGCCTATAAGTTATTCATCAGTTCCTTCACTCCTAGTAATATACGAGAGGAGATTTTCACTGGAGTACAATTGTTATCTGAAAGAAAGATTTTTAAAAACACCTAACAGAAATAAATGTTTGCTCAGTGTCTCAAGAAAGGTGTTTCATCAATTTTCCACGACTGAAATTCATCATTTTTTTCCATCGGCCCTTTCAGTTCAATTAGGAATCAAAGCAGGAAAAATTTGCTCAGGTGATAAACAGATAACTGACTGATTACAGAAATATTTCCTTTGGCTTGGCTTCGCAGACGAAGATTTATGGAGGGGACCCGTCCCCTGAAACCCACTGGGATCAGTTGAAGACTACCATACTGCAATCCACTGAAGAGGTACTGGGCTTCTCCTCCAGGAAAAACAAGGACTGGTTTGACGAAAACAGCCAGGAAATCCAGGAGCTGCTGGCAAAGAAGCGAGCTGCCCACCAGGCTCACCTTACAAAGCCGTCCTGTCCAGAGAAGAAACAAGCCTTCCATCGCGCATGCAGCCATCTTCAGCGCAAACTCCGGGAGATCCAAAATGAGTGGTGGACTAGCCTCGCCAAACGAACCCAGCTCAGCACGGACATTGGCGACTTCAGGGGTTTCTACGAGGCTCTAAAGGCTGTGTACGGCCCCTCACCCCAAGTCCAAAGCCCGCTGCGCAGCTCAGACGGCAAAGTCCTCCTCAGCGACAAGATCTCCATCCTCAACCGATGGTCAGAACACTTCCAATCTCTTTTCAGTGCCAACCGCTCAGTCCAAGATTCCGCCCTGCTCCAGCTCCCTCAACAGCCCCTAAGGCTAGAGCTGGATGAGGTTCTCACCCTGGATGAGACATATAAGGCAATCGAACAACTGAAAAGTGGCAACGCAGCAGGTATGGATGGAATCCCCCCAGAGGTCTGGAAGGCTGGCGGCAAAACTCTGCATGCCAAACTGCATGAGTTTTTCAAGCTTTGTTGGGACCAAGGAAAACTGCCTCAGGATCTTCGTGATGCCACCATCATCACCCTGTACAAAAACAAAGGCGAGAAATCAGACTGCTCAAACTACAGGGGAATCACGTTGCTCTCCATTGCAGGCAAAATCTTCGCTAGGATTCTACTAAATAGAATAATACATAGTGTCGCCGAGAATATTCTCCCAGAATCACAGTGCGGCTTTCGCGCAAACAGAGGAACTACTGACATGGTCTTTGCCCTCAGACAGCTCCAAGAAAAGTGCAGAGAACAAAACAAAAGACTCTACATCACCTTTGTTGACCTCACCAAAGCCTTCGACACCGTGAGCAGGAAAGGGCTTTGGCAAATACTAGAGCGCATCGGATGTCCCCCAAAGTTCCTCAACATGATTATCCAACTGCACGAAAACCAACAAGGTCGGGTCAGATACAGCAATGAGCTCTCTGAACCCTTCTCCATTAACAATGGCGTGAAGCAAGGCTGTGTTCTCGCACCAACCCTCTTTTCAATCTTCTTCAGCATGATGCTGAACCAAGCCATGAAAGACCCCAACAATGAAGACGCTGTTTACATCCGGTACCGCACGGATGGCAGTCTCTTCAATCTGAGGCGCCTGCAAGCTCACACCAAGACACAAGAGAAACTTGTCCGTGAACTACTCTTTGCAGACGATGCCGCTTTAGTTGCCCATTCAGAGCCAGCTCTTCAGCGCTTGACGTCCTGCTTTGCGGAAACTGCCAAAATGTTTGGCCTGGAAGTCAGCCTGAAGAAAACTGAGGTCCTCCATCAGCCAGCTCCCCACCATGACTACCAGCCCCCCCACATCTCCATCGGGCACACAAAACTCAAAACGGTCAACCAGTTTACCTATCTCGGCTGCACCATTTCATCAGATGCAAGGATCGACAATGAGATAGACAACAGACTCGCCAAGGCAAATAGCGCCTTTGGAAGACTACACAAAAGAGTCTGGAAAAACAACCAACTGAAAAACCTCACAAAGATAAGCGTATACAGAGCCGTTGTCATACCCACACTCCTGTTCGGCTCCGAATCATGGGTCCTCTACCGGCACCACCTACGGCTCCTAGAACGCTTCCACCAGCGTTGTCTCCGCTCCATCCTCAACATCCATTGGAGCGCTTTCATCCCTAACGTCAAAGTACTCGAGATGGCAGAGGTCGACAGCATCGAGTCCACGCTGCTGAAGATCCAGCTGCGCTGGATGGGTCACGTCTCCAGAATGTAGGACCATCGCCTTCCCAAGATCGTGTTATATGGCGAGCTCTCCACTGGCCACGTGACAGAGGTGCACCAAAGAAAAGGTACAAGGACTGCCTAAAGAAATATCTTGGTGCCTGCCACATTGACCACCGCCAGTGGGCTGATAACGCCTCAAACCGTGCATCTTGGCGCCTCACAGTTTGGCGGGCAGCAACCTCCTTTGAAGAAGACCGCAGAGCCCACCTCACTGACAAAAGGCAAAGGAGGAAAAACCCAACACCCAACCCCAACAAACCAATTTTCCTCTGCAACCGCTGCAACCGTGTCTGCCTGTCCCGCATCGGACTTGTCAGCCACAAACGAGCCTGCAGCTGACGTGGACTTTTTACCCCCTCCATAAATCTTCGTCCGCGAAGCCAAGCCAAAGAAATATTAACGGTCTTCTAATTAGCAGAAAACACACCCTCACTTTGGCGTTATGAATTTACATGATTCTTGGGACAAGTGAGTGAAAAATCTTCCCACATAAAACTCCTTTGTTCCAAGTTTAAATTGCTTTCTGTTTTTAAATCAATGCAGGCATGAATGCTGCTTGTGAACATTCCATGAACAATAGCGAACCTTTCTCAATACATTTGGAGCAGCAAATATTTAAATCTTTCCCTTGATTCTTTTTTTTAAACCTGAAACACAGGAAATTCACATTAATTATTTCAAAATCACAGTTTTAACAATCCTGTTCAGAGGAAGGTTTTTTTTTCCAGACTTTCATCAGCCACTACGTGGTCTCGTTGAAAAGAATTTCCAAGAAATTTATTGGAAATGCAAAGGACAAACATAGAACATAGGAAGCAGGAACAGGAATAGGCCAAAAATGGCCCATCGAGCCTGCTCCACCATTCAATACGATTATGGCTGATCTAATTTATGAAAGGGCAAACAGAAGGCAAATTAGATTTTTGTTAATTAATTGAGATTACTTTTTTTGCCTAATTTACATCGATATAAGGGCAGCACAATTAGCGCGATGCCATTACAGCGCCAGCAACTCCGGTTCGAATCTGGTGTTGTCGATAAGGAGTTTGTACATTCTCCTCATGTCTACATGTGTTTCCTCTGGGTGCCTTCAATTTCTTCCCACCCTTCGAAACTTATGGGGGTTGTAGGTCAATTGGGTGTCACGGGTTCATGGGCTGGAAGGGCCTGTTGCTGAATGTCTACATTTTAAAAATAAATAAATAAAAATTTAAGATGCGCTTTCGATTTTAACGTGTTTAATGCTATTCAAAAGTGACCATCTATCACTAACTTTCAAAAGCATTCAAAATCTTTTGAAGGTTTAACATTTGGCCAAACAGATCTTGAAAAAACTGCAGCTGGCTTTTCTTTGGTAAGTTCTAAACTCTATATCTCAAAACATCCATAGATACCTTATACACAATGAAGTATATCAAGGTGTGAATATGTATGAAGCGCATCAACCAACCTAAGGACATCAAGTTCCCATAAGCAACAATGTAATATTGACTAGATGAGCACCCTTAATTGTACTGATTGAGGGATTAAATAGTAGTCGAGCAATGTGGATCATTCTCCTGTTGTTAAAAAACAAGGCCAAAGTGGTGATCAATCTGTGCATTAATTTGGAGGATTGCATTGGCAGACATTGGTCCATTGGAGTACTGATGGACTGCCATCAGTAAGGCTGTAATTTCAATCACCCCTACCTTAGGCACAGATACATACAAGTTGCTGCTGAGGACGGAGAGGATGTGTGCAGAATTCTGGAGCAGAGACTTCTGGCCCATGGTAGCTTTTATTAAATAAAGACTTGGCCTATATATTTTTATGAAATGCTTGTGCATAATGAAACATATTTTGTGAATGGTCTTCAGAAGCAATATGTAATTCCAAATTTCTAGAAAAAAAATGTTAGACGTGGGAAACAGGTGCTGGCTGTCCACCCAATCCATGCCTCTCTATTACTATCTCATCCTATCAAAGACAAATGCACATGAAAAGAGAAAATTTGTAATCTTTTTGGAGATTTACCAGGATGTTGCCTGGATTGGGAAACAAGTCTTATGAGTTAAGGATAGCAAAGCTGGGACTTTTCCCTTTGGAGCGTAGAAGGAGGAGAGGAGACTTAATAGAGGGGTCCACAAGTTTCTGAGAGGCATGGATTGGGTGGACAGCCAGCACCTGTTTCCCACGACAGGAATAGCAAACACCAGATGACATGTATTCAAAGTGAAGGGAGGGAAGTTTAGGGGAGACATCAGGGGTGAGTTTTCTTATACAGAATATTGTGGGGGCCTGGAATGCCTTGCCAGTAATGGTAGTGGAGGCTGAAACATTAGGGGCATTTAAGAGTCTCTTAGGCACACGGATGGAAGAAAAATAGAGGGTTACAGTGTAAAGAGGGTTTAATACTTTTTAGTACTTTTTTATGGAATATATGGGTCAGCGCAATATCGAGAGCTGAAGGGCCTATACTGTGCTGCGTTGTTGTAAGTTCCTACAATAGAGATTATTCTTTTAACTTTGATGGAAACAAAGGAAAATCTTTATAGTTAAAATGTTATAAACAGTGCTACAGCTGTAAACATAAATTTATAGTTATAAAGCACAGGCCCTATCCTGGACAGATAATGGAGCATAGAATATACAAAGCATTAAATGGCCTTGATTCATCTAAGTTTAACAAGAAAATCTGCAGATTCTGGGATCAAGTGCAATAGACAAACATGCTGGAGAAACTCGGCAGGTCAGGCAGTGTCCAGAGGATATGAAACATTTCCAACATTTTTGACCTGAGCCCTTTGTCAGGAATTAGGAATTTTGAGTTCAGGCCCAAAATGATGGCCTTCATTTCCAGTGGATCCTGTGTGACCTATTATGTTTCTGCAGCACTTCTGTGAATTACATTTCTCCGTGCTGCTTCACTTGGTTTAGAATTCTTGCTGAGAAAATAAAATAAACTTGACTGCTCATCCACTCATCATGTTTCAATAACTGAATTGCACCTTTACCAAACCAGCTTATAGGAAAGTTTACTATTGGTATTTATCACCATTGAGATACCTTCTGATCTTAGAGCCTTTCATTGGGATGAGTCTTACTGGAAAATAGCAGAGTTGAGTGCTGAGCTGACAGCATTTCTCATGGTACGTGGCCCACGAACAGATTTCCTCTGTGTGAACTTACCAAACTTGCAACATCGGATCAGAGGTCAATCCGCAGGACCATAAAAGCGGCAGAGAGAATCACCAACGTCTTCCACTCACTGCCCACCCCCCATCAATGGGATTTACCCAGATCCTTGTTTAAAAAGGAGTCGCAAAATCAGTGAGGACCCCTACACCCTGCACACAGCATCTTCCAGCTTCTCCCACTGGGAAACAGATACAGAACTATCAAGGCCAGATCCACTAGGCTGAGGAACATCTTCTTCCCATGGGCAGTAGGAATGCTGAATTGTTAAAAGTGTGACTCTACTATTTATTAATAATATTTATTTTTAATGTACAGTACAACTCTAATTATCCAAAATGGTCAGGTCCAGGCCCATTATGGATAAACAATTTATTCGGAGAACGGGTCCTTTTTTAAAAAAAAAACAGCCCAGTAATAACAGCAAATCTCTTGTAACAGTGTTTAGACAACAACAAACAATAAAGTAAGGCTTTTTAAGCATCAAAATAAAATTTAATTCTCACCAAAAAAATGCTGCCACCAACACTTCCCCACCGAGGCCCCACTCCTGCCCGGGAGCTTGAGGGCCTCGCTGCTGCCACGGGTCTGAGGTCCGCAGCGCTACTGCTGCCACTGGGAGCCCATCATCCCTGGTCAGTTTGGCTCCAAAAAACTTTGGATAAATGAGGACTTCAGAGAATCCTATTTCAGATCATTGGAGCTGCACTGTATCTATATAACACGTTCATTGATTCTATTTATCTATAGATATCTATAGATATAGATATATCTATATCTATATCTATCGATAGATAGATAGATATATATATATAAATAATTTGTCTGTGTGTGTGTGTGTGTGTGTGTGTGTGTGTGTGTGTGTGTGTGTGTGTGTGTGTGTGTATTATGTTGATATGTGTCTCCGCACCATGGGCCAGAGAATGCTGTTTCGTCAGGTTGTACCACATGCAGTCCCCAGTTTGAAAGCGTCTGATTTACGAACAACCCACAGTTATGAACAGACAAGCCGCCCAGATAAAGAATGATATCTACTTCCAATTCATGCGGAGCTCACTGCCCCATCGATCGACCAGTGGCCGGTGAAGCGCATCCCCTGACAGGCTACACCACACGTGGTCTGGCCAGAGCAGCGGGCGGGCAAGGGGACAAGTGTCCTGGCGGATGGGGAGGGAGGGAGGGCAGGGTGCACCATCGCGACGCTTCCAGTACCATCAAGGCTCATGGGGGGGGGGGGGTGTGGAGCTCTGGCTCGGTCCCGGAAAATGGCAGCCTGGCCTTAAAATGCAATTGCACTACCGGGGAAGGAGGGAGTGCGGAAGGAGTGAGCAAAAGAGCTGGGCGCGGATCAGAAGGATTGAATATATGGGAGGGGTGTGGGGTTTGGAGCACTGCCATCATCCAGCATCGTGAGAGAGTAGTGTACCGCATATCTCAAGCACAAGAACAGATATGAAATTCAAAATTGAAAGTACCTGTACTGTAGACATCTCTCCATCATCTACCCCTCTAAGTGTTAACTTTTAATCTTAGTACGTAGTTACTTTTTATTATTGCATACAGTACTGAATTATATGTGTTTTATATACTCTATACTAAGATAAACAATTGACTAACTGATACTAAGTAAGAACCGTATGTACCTGTTCTGACCTACATACAAATTCGAATTAATGACAGAACTAGGTAACAGAACTTGTTTTTAACCAGGAGTACAATCAGATAATAAATCAATTTGAACATTCTCTTCATTCTGGGGAGAATAAAGGAAGTGCAGAATAATTTAGATAATAAAGTAATTTAAAGACACAAAGGTCTCGATAAAGAATCCCAACCTGAAAGGTTCATTTAACTACAAATGCTGAATTCCTCCAGCAGCTCAGCATTTTCGCAAGATTTCAGCATCTGTAGTGTTTTTTGTTTCTCTAAGGTGATTTATGTTTTATTTTCAGAATTAAATATTTTTATTTAATAGGTTTTACATTTTAAAATTTATATAAATTTAGACATACAGCACGGGAACAGGTCCTTTCAGCCGACGACCCTGTGCTGTCCAATTACACCCAGTTAACCTATAACTCCCGGTACGTTTCAAATGGTGGGAGGAAAGTGGAGCCCCCGGAGGAAACCCACGCAAACATGGGGAGAACTCCTTACAACTATGTGAAACAGCTATGCCTTTTGCCCTGGATGAAGACATGGTTGATGCTGCTTTGCATTAGCTGACTCTTTTAAAGTGTCTCCTTATCCCTGTTTAGTGAGAGTCGCCCCGGTCGTATTGTTTTATCTGTAAACTTTGGGGAGAGGGGTGTTTATTATCTATAATGCTCTGGTTTGTCTTTCGGATAGCTCTGTGGAGGGGGAGATACCTGCAGATGCAGCGACGGTTAAATGTGACTGAAAATAAAATGCTATATATTCATGAAAGTGAAGTTTGTTCAGTGTAAATACAGTTTAGTATTTTGGTCTTTTAAACTGTTTATCCTAATGCAGGTGTATTAGTTAGGCATTGTAAGCCTCAAGCAACCAGACATTTCACTTATCCAACATCCCCAGAGGTGCCAGATACCAGGGTTTTTACTGTACTTGCTTCAGGTATTTAGTTGTATCTTACTGACAAGTGTCTGAGAATGATGGAAGTTGGAGGGGTAGGTACCCTCTATCGCCCATCCAGTGGAGGCAACAGCCTCAGAAATTTTATCTTACTTCTCATACATATGCTTATAGAATAAATCGGCTCCATTTCCAAACCAGATTGCTCAAATAGGGTACATTTTATTACAGCATGTCACAACTAACAAATGTCAAGCGAGCTCTTAAATAACATCCAATTAATTACATTTCTAGAGTAAATAATAAATTGAATGGAACTGTAATGAGCTAGGTAGTTAAATAACTAAATTAAAGGACTGTGCAAGCACTGATGATGGCAGTTCCAGCAAATTCAAAATGAATACATTTTAGTGACCATGTGTTATTAATGCATCTGAAGTGGATAGAAACACTATTATTTGGTTTATAATGTCGCCCAAATGACTACCATTCTTAATTGACTCATTTCAAAACAGGAATCGCCCAATCGTTCGGGTCTCTGGATTTCCTCAGTCTGTTTATGGGATACATTTTGCAATTCTTTCACTCAAGTAATCCAATCTAAAATTATTTGTCAAATTTACATGAAAATATAACAAAGGAGCTGACATTTCTGAAGGAGGAGGACATACTGGAGGAAAATGGAGCTGGACATTTTGAATGGAGAAGAGGGCAGGTTTAAGCGTCATACACAATGAGCAGAAGTTCTTGGGGTGTGGCTGGAGGTATCTTCCTGATATATTAAGAAAAACCTTAGTACATTAAAAATATAGCAGCAGAAGTGGACTAGTTGCCTACCCTCAGCCTCCGGTGCTCACGATTAAAGTGACACAAGTTTGTCCGCACCCTCATGCATTCCAAACTCACTTGCAGTAAAAGTCAACACGCCGCTTGCAGGCACTAAGAGGCTGTAGGTGCCTTAATCATCTGCCTCAGAATCAAAGGGGATATGAACGGAATCATGTCTTTCTCATGGTTAGCACAACGCCGTTACAATACCAGCGACTGGAGTTTGAATCCAAAGTTGTCCGTAAGGAGTTTGTGCATTCTCCCCATGTCCTTGTGGGTTTCCTCCGGGTGCTCTGGTTTCATCCCACCCTTCAAAATGTATTAGGGGGTGTAGATCAATTGGGCGGAACAAACTCATAAGCTGAAATGGCAACCGGTGTTCTTGGGGTGCATGTAGAATCAGAATTAGAATTTATTGTCATGAACAAGTCATGAAATTCAATGTTTTGTGGCAGCGTCACAGGGCAAACGTTCATATTATAACCATCTTACAAAATTACTATATATAAAAAAAAAGTGTATGAAAAGTAAGGCAGTGTCTTTGGTTCATTGATTATTCAGGAATCTGATGGCAGCGGGGAGGAAGCTGTCCTTGTGCCGCTGAGTGCTTGTCTTTCAGCTCCTGTACATTTTACCCCCAATGGTAGCAGAGTGGAGAGAGAATGGCCTGGGGAGTGGGGGTCTTTGAGGAGAGAGGTTGCTTTTTTAAGACACCTCCTCATGTCTTCGATGGAGTGAAGTCTGGTGCCTGTGATGTCTACCAGGCAGTGATGCAACCAGCCAGATTGCTCTCCACGGTACACCTGTAGAAGTTTATGACATTCTTCAGTAACATACCAAATCTCTTCAGACACCTCACAAAGTATAACCGCTGGCGAGCCTTCTTTGTAGTTGCATCAACATAGAGACTCCAGGACAGATCCTCGGAGATGTTTGCACTCAGGAATTTGAAGTTGACCCTCTCCACTACTGAGCCCTTGATGAGGACTGAGTCATGTTCCTCTGACTTCCTCCTGAAGACCACAACCATCTCCTTGGTTTTGCTGACGTTGAGCGCAAGGTTGTTGTCGTTACTCCAGACAACGAGCTGATCCATCTCCCCCATTGCCATTTGTGATTCTGCCGACAACTGTGGTGTCATCGGCAAACTTGTAGATAGCATTGGAACTGTGCCTGGTCACACGGTCATGGGTGTAGAACAAGTAGAGCAGAGGGCTAAGCACGCATCCTTGCGATGCGCTTGTGTTGATAATCAGTGAGAAAATGTTGTTTCCAATTCGTATTGACTGTGGTCTTCTGATGTGAAAGTCAAGGATCCAGTTGCGGCGGGTGGGGGGGGGGGGGTGGTGGGGGGATATAGAGGTCTAGAGATTGTAGCTTCTTGACCACCACTGAAGGAATAATGTTATTAAAGGGCAAGCTATAGTCTATGAAGTGTATCCATATGTATGAATTGCTGTTTTCGAGGTGATCCAGAGCTGAGTGGAGAGCCAGTGATATTGGATCTGCCGCGGAGCGATTGTGACGATAGGTGAATTGAAGTGGGTCCAAATCTTTACTTAGGTACGTGTTAATTCTGGACATGACCAGCCTCTCAAAGCATTTCATCACAGTAGAAATTAGTGCTACTGGGTGTTAGTCATTGAAGTACTTCTTCTCTTGAGTACCGGGATGATTGATGCCCTTTTGAAGCAGATGGGAACCTCTGACTCCAGCAATAAGAGGTTGAAAATGTCCATGAATACTCCAAATGGTTGATTTTCAGTACCTTGCCAGGGTGAGTTGTGAGGGTTAACTATCTTGAATGATCTTCTGACATTGCCCTCGGAAACAGATATGTATGGCTTGAAATTTACAATTCTCCATTGTGAAGGACACGTAATTTTCAATATGAATTTAAGGATAAAAGGTGAACTGATCATTTGTACATTTTTCACACGTATTTTCTCACATCATCAAAGGAGACCATTTGGTCTATCAAATTACATCATTTCTCAGAGCGTCTCTGTCCATCCAGTTCCCTCAAATCTATTTTCTCTAAAGTGTGTATTAACATCCCTCCCTCCCCACATCAATTAATCCTGAAAACTACTTGCAGTAGGTGGTCATTTATTGACGTAGCAGCAGATCTTTGGGATGTAGGAGTGAGATATACATTCAGAGGGAGAACGTGTAACCTTTGTGTGATATGCACCTAAAGCACAGTTCAAATGGAGGTGTGAGGAAGCAACATGCCAGGGTCACTGCACCATCCTTGCGACAACATTAGACCTTTATCTGCCTGAGGCTTCATAAGATTCTCCTGCTAAATCTTTGGCAGGACATTGACAAGCATTATCTCAGAATTTACTGTTGCTTTGATCCAGATGGGAAAATCTTCAAAGAAAATATAATTTGCCTTGAAATTGCACTGACATTTGGGAATATGGGATTGGCAATGGTGTGACAACTGCCAAGAAGATTGGATATAAAACCTTCACGTCGCGTGATCGGGTCTTGGTGGACAACCTTGTAATGGAGGATTTAGACCAGCTTAAGCAAGAAGGGGTGCAGTCAGAAGACATAATCTAAATTCCACCATGGGGCCCAGGGATGCATAAATGAATCAGTAGACATAATCTAATTTACACCATGAGGCCCATGCATATGAATCAGTAGACATAATCTAATTTACACCATGAGGCCCAGAGATGCATTGCCTTTTGTTGGTTGCAGACTGTCAGGAGACCTTGAAGATAATTAAATTGTTTATCAGAGATAAGCTATGAGTAAACAATTTTTTAGGGTAATATAAGCCATGGTCCCGCTGAAGTGGAGACTTTCTGAGGGGTGGAAACGTCTCTCCGCAAGAAGAACTTCTAGAATCCAGCTAACGTCCCAGTCGGGGAAGGTGGAGAAGCTGCTACTGGTGCCCCCACAACCTACTACAAGTGTGCGGTCATTGCCTCGCTTCAGCATTTGGGACCAGTCCAGGCGTTGATAAGTATAATTGGGAAGGGCTTGCATATTGTAGTTTGAAATCAGCTTTTGAATTTGTAAGAAACATATGTATAAACTGAACTGCTCTCGGTATGGGTGTCTATTTTCTTTCGGTAGCTCAAACACTGTGACCAATCTACAACGAACAAAGTGAGAGGTACAAGTTTACCCAGGACAAACCTGTCTGAAGAGACCAACTCCAATCTGAAGTGAAACAAGAAAGTCTGCAGATGTTGTGATTGTAGCTAATACACAAAAAAAGTTCTGGAGAAACTCAGCTGGGCCCACAACGTCCATAGGAAGCAAAGATAAGTAACCCTCAGGCCAGAACTGTTGGTTATATATCTTTGCTTCCTATGGATGCTGTGGGCCCTAATGTGTTCCTCCAATACTTCTGCATTTTAACTCAAATCTGAAGCTATATGCTGCATTTGAAGGCTGGCTGAAATATATTTTATCCCTTTACTGGCTCTGGACATGTCTGGGAAAATTCACATCTACTGTCCTTGATGAGTCGTGAGTCACTGCAATCCACTTCATGCATATAGTGCAAGCATTTTGCTAGATTAAACATTCAATAACTTAAGAACAAAACCCAACCTGCTGGAGAAAGTCAGCAGGTCAGGTGATGCCACCAGTTGTCCAGAAAATTATTTTATTTTACTCAGGATTCCAGCATCTGCAGTCTCCAGTGTCTTCATTCAAGAATTTAAGATCTTGTGATGATATTATCCCAGTCAAGTGGAATTAGAAGGATTTGACTGGGATAATAACTCTGACTTTGTACACTTATGCCGATTCCCTGTGCCCTCAACTTCCAGAACTCAATCCTTCCCTCTGCCTCTCTTGCTCTGTTTTTGAAAAGTTTCCTGTGAACAAACTTTTACCCATTGGTGTCAAATTTTTAGAAGAAGATGAAGGTTCTATCTCTGGCAAGTTTGATCAGTAGCAGTAGCTGAAACCAAGAATCGCAGAATCGCAGATCAATGTAAAATCAAGCCAAATCTTCGCTTTAAATGTAATAAAGTTTCAGGCTTGAAACTAAAAATGTTACATAATTTTTTAAGGCACCAGGATCTGGAGCCTGAAGCTATGGGTGTGAACTCCGCCTATACTAAGAAGTTGTCAAAATGAATTCAATCAATAGAATAAGTCATAAGGCAAAATGATGGACTGAGTTAATGAATCCCATGAGTGTTGCAGTAAAGCTTTTGTGAGGAAAACCTGCCCAGAAACATTTAGAGAGGCACTTGATTCTTTATTTGTTATATTTCAATGCAAGTGAAATTACCTTGGAAGGTAATATTTCAGACTGTCTCATGGGATAATAAAATTTCTTCACCTTGTAGCATGCCAAAAAACTTTTCACTTTGAGGGGGGTGGGGTGGGGGCTTCTGAGGAGCTTACGTTCAATAGTTGTGGCCCCTTCTGAAATATCTAACTGTGCCACTGTCGTTGAAGCTCTGACCCACTTCTGAACAGTAGTAAATCACTCTTATTCTGGTCTTTCTGCGTTTCCTCATAATTTTAAGCTGCGTAAACTTGACACTCACTAAGCCAAAAGTGACCTCAAGCGAAGGATGCAGGTTACAGGTCCATTGTGCGCCGGTAGCCTGTAGCATGTTTTTTCCTCAAAAACTGTAACAAGCTAATGCATTTGGTCCCACATCTGTGGCCAGTCATGAGCCTTTTTGCCATGTTCAAGGATCCAAGAATGCTTGCCTTAAGTTTGTAGCTGCAAGCACCACTTAGGGAACCAGAACACGATGGTTCAGAACCCTCATCCAGTGCCAGGTTAGAAGAAAACTCTTCTGATAGGCATTAAGAGCCTTACCAAGAAATTTAACACATTTTAAATACATATTTGTGACACCTGGCTAGGATATACAATTTTTTTCCCTGTGGGAGTCTCTCTCCTCCTTCCTCTTTTGTATTCATTTTTTTTTTAAACTCTTCCATTTTCTGGAAACAAGCTAACTCCAGACAATCCACTCCCAAGATTTGATTCAAACATAGATGACTGGAGCTGTGAAACATCCACATAGCTGGGTCATTTTATCATCCTTTCAACAATGCTAATTTATTTGCTTGAATTTCCATTGACTTTTTTTCTGCTATAACTTTGGCAAGACACTATTGCAGAATTTGTAGCGCTTTTGCTTACAGAACACTTTAATAAAAGCCTAATTTTCCATCAATTCCACTGTTGATTCTATATTGGTGAATATTCCATTTTACAATATCCTCATCTAGTTTGGATTCTCGGCAAAAGTGGGAATATTTGCATCACATTTATTAACCTCTGGTGAAATCAGGGCCAATCTGTGGCATGAGTTCAATCAATCTATCATCATTCCATCAACAACTCCACACATATTAAAACATTTTTATGTGATACTGCAACCCAGTTACATTCATATTATATGCTCAAGTTGGACATACAAGGAGATTGCCAGCAACTTCAAGACATTCAAGGCTACAAATCATAATTTTAGATGCAGCTTGAAAATGTGCAGATTTCGGAATGTGCATTGATTAGAATAGGTCTATAATACTTTATGAAACTAAGTTTCTTGTCAGATAATTGGCTACATCAATAGGAGCCCTTCAAATCACATGTCCTTACCAACATGCTTTAGGCTTTGCTCTTTATTTTAACTGTTAAAAATGTAAGTTTAAAGTTACACTCATCAGACTAAATCTCTATTGATAAATGAAAAAAAATAGTTGTTTCATACTGAATGGCATAATTTGAAGAGCTGCAGACACCAGGCAAATATTAGTCACAAATTTCTCCTGTCAGTGCCTAGGCCAATTTCTTGTGTTGTTAATGAGCAGAAAATAATGACAAGCTTGATTTATTGCAAATTAGCTTTTGCGTGCATATCACACATGAAAAATCAGGTACAAAAGGATCCAGTTTTTATACATCTACTTTTTCCTCGGGTTGTACAGTAAAACTCTCAGTATCTGGCACCGACAGGGATCACAGATGCCGGATCGGCTAATTTTCCAGTTGCATGAGACAAACTCTTATAATGACTAACTAAAGCATCTGCATTAAAAATAAACTGTTTAAAAGACAAAAGTCAGTGCAAAATGTAAATTAGTTTGAAAGAAAAACAGAATTATTGTCCTGAGTTAATTAAAGTTCACTTTAGTTAGGTAATTCCCTTAACTTACAAAATTTTAATTTAAATTCAAACTCCATTTGCTGGTGCTGTAACAACATTGCATTACCGTTACGCAAACCTTGCTGCCATCATAATTAACCCCCTTCCTCATTGCAGATAAAGCCTAACTTATGTACTAAATAAATATATTAAAAAAGATAAAGACTTTTATTAGGCAGGGATAAGGAGACACTTTGGGAGAGTTGGCCAGCGGTGAACGGTATCAGCCGGGTCTTCATCCTGGACGTGGCCACATTATTCAAGCACAACTTCATTGAAACTTTATTCAAACAGCTCCTGCAAGCGGGGCATGACTGGGGCGCTGCACTGGCTGAATATTTGCTTCTATCTTCACCAAGGGGTTGCTTTGGAGAAAATTTACTTTTACAATTTTATTTTATGTATTCTTATTTATTTTAATTTTTTTCTTCTTATTTCCACAATGTTTTGGTTTGCCGGTTTCTTCAATTCCAGATACTGGGGATTTTACTGTATTTTTTTGTTCTGATTTTAGTTAATGAAAAATTCTGATTTGTTTTTAATATTTTAAACGAATTGCCCACTGGCAATTCAGATCTGCAAAATTTAGAACTGATTGCTGAAAGCCCAAAGGTGAGGTTCTAAGATTAATATCTTAGCCAGTCAATCCTGTATCATGTAAATATTGGCAGTGCAAAGAACCTGGAAGAAAAATATAATGAGACAGGTTTGAGTTAATTTTAAAGATCAAATGAACAAAGTTTCACTGGCTGAAGTTATGTTCCAACAGATAACTTACTGTTCAATACCGTTCTTTTTTTAAAAATAAATGATGTTCAAAATTTACTTGAACAACAAGACCACAAAACTGCTTGCATTAACTTTGGTATTATATGCCACTTAAGACCATAAAAGAATGGCTTACTCAAATTATCTAGGCCATTCCTCACAAATGGAAAAGATTACGTGTCAGAAAAGAGAACATGGATTAAACTTCTGTAGAGCATGTCGAAAGAACCAAAGACTAGAATCTGTACTACCACAACTTCCAAGTTGCACTGCCACATGATGTAAGATTACAAGATTGTGAAAGATGGAGAAAGGCCTTAAGCACAAGAACGGGAGTTGCTGTAACACTGAGGGACTCGGAGAATGAGGCAAGATTCATAGAGAGAAATGGACAGTCAACATTTCAGGTCGGGATCCATCCTTGAGGCTAAAGTATGAAGGGGAGACGGGAAGCATAAAAAGGAGTGGGGGAGGGAGATAAGGTCTAAAAGGGGGCCAAGAAGTAATAGGACATCGGACAGAGGTGGAAAAAGTAGAGAAGTGAGATGTGGAGATATGTGGGGGTGGATGTGATAGTACAGATTCTATCACCAATGTGTATACGTACAGATTGTAGCGTAGGATGACTGTGATTGGCTGAGAGTGTAGCCACACCTACTGGCAGGTCTTAAAGGGTTGCTCCTAGCCAAACCAGGTCATTCTGGACTGGTTGACCTACAGGTGATACGCTCCAGTCTTCTAGTTAATAAAAGCCTTGGTTTGGATCAACAGGCCTTTGATTCTTTCGACGCGCTCTACAGGAGGTTACTGCGAGAGATGAGTGAAAAACATTGCTGGGATGGGCTGGGAGAATGGAAACAGAGGAAGGACAGAGGAAAAAAAGAAACTGGATCAGTGTAGAGAGCAAATAAAATGCAAGCAAAACTGCAAGGTCAGGGCCAAGGATAATAGAGAGACAACTGAGAGAGCTAAAGTTTACTCATATCAGCTTTGATCAGACAATTTAATATGAAATTTTCAAACTCCAAGCCATTTTTATTGACTGAAAAATTGTTTATAACATAATTTTTGATCATGTGAGATGTCTTAAGAATGCAACTATCATATTGTAGCAGAACAGACAATAACATGCCTAGAATCTGAGGATCAGCTACATTCCAGCAGAGTTTGCAAAAAAAAACACTTTGGGATATTCTGGGAATACGATAATGTCATGACCCAGTAGTGTCTAGTCCAACTTCCCAGTGGCTCAGGACATCACCCAAAAATGGGTGCAAACACTTTGAAACAGGCACCTTTTGCTTTTCATGAGCAAGTTTTAGAGCCACAGAGTGGAAACAGGCCCGGTCTGTGGTGACTTCTTGCAACACCTGGGTAGCATGTAAAACTAAGCTTTTCACTGCTTCTCGGTATGTGTGACAATAATAATAAACAAACAATTTGTCCATGCAGACCACTCTGTCTACCTCAACTAATCCCAGTTACCTGCATTTGGCTCATATCCCTCTCTACTATTCCTATCCATGTAGCTGTCCTTATGTTTTTCTAAACATTATACTACTTCCTCTGGCAAGTCGTTTCACATAAGCACAAGCTCTGCGTGATAAAGCTACCCCTCCGACTCCCCTTTAAATCTCTCCCCCTCACCTTGAGAAATAGAAGCAAACATGAGTCCTTCACCTCCTTGATGTCTGGGAATGAGATGTAAATGAAATGGTTAAGTGTGTAGCAACACAGACTGACCATCAACATATTATTTTCGGTTAGGGTTCGAACTCTACAGGTGATATGAAAAGCATGGTCAGCAATCACGTGAGGTTAAATATGTTTTTGCATTAAGTTCACTCAATACTTAGTGACTTAGGTCGTAGTGAAGCGGAAATTAACTTCTCCCACAACTGGATTCTCTGTTTTAGCAGATGGTGTCATTTTGGACATTTGTTTCCAATGTTGATTGTGTTAAAGTAAATTGTATTCGAGCAGTCTGCAAAGGTGTCAGTTATTTTGTTTTGCTTCACAGAACAATGATAAATTGCAGTGCCCCAAGCCCTGTGGTGCTGTGGACAAGTCCAAATCCACTCGATCATCAATCATTGCTTAAACATTTGTGTTTATATTTTTGGGCATGTGGCTCTAATCTTGCCTGGAACCTTTGCTAGCCAGATCAAAGATTAAAGGAGGTGATTTAATTTTTTTTAAACGCCAAAGATTGTTACCATTCTATCAAATGCCCCCCAAGTTCTTGCCTGGAGATTAAACACTGTCACGCACCCCAACTATTTTGTTTATTACCTCTGAGTCCGTGATACACTGTTAGGGCCTTTGAAAGTTCAATGAGTAAGCAAATGCAGAATTTTAAATTGGATGAAGTCTTTTCATTAATCTCTTACATTATCTAAAAAGGCTTATAACATTTTTATTATGAAATATTCCAGTTAAGTCACGTGATGGAGTAGTGGCCGGACGGAGAACTCCAGCCCTCTCCAGAAAAGTCGGGAAAAACAAGAGAAAATACAAAGGCACAGAAATAAAAGTTAAAGAAAAGTGAGTATAAAGGTGGAAAGAAGATGGCGACAAAAAAAGAAAAATCAAAATCAACGGTAAGAAGAGAGGAAGAGAAGACAACGGAGGAAGAAGGAGAAGGCCTTACCTGTCCAAAGAGGCCCGCTGTGGAGAGAGAAACCCGCTCCCTCAGGTCGGTAGAAATAGGACTACAAAAATGGCTTGCAGAGCCGAGTAAAAGTGCGCAACCGCGCATGAAAAAAAACACACCGACGGGAGGGGGGACCAGCTGGGGAGTCGATCTCCACAGCCGGCAACGACAGCTGCAGAACACCTGCAGCAAGAAGAGACCACAGAAGACAATGGAAACAAGAAAGAAGAGAAGAAAAGGGCAACAAAGAAACAACAGATGGTCAACCCAGAGGAAGAAGAAGAGGAAGAGTACAGTGAAATAGAAGAAGGGAAAGGCAAGGTAAAGGATATACTTTCTCTTGTTAAAGGATACATGGAGTCATTTAAAGAATGGCAAACACAGGAATTTAATGATTTAAGAAGAAGAATAAACAACACAGAAGAGAAAGTGAATAAAATAGATATGACCTTAACAGAAATGGGAAAGAAAATGGACAAGATGGAAGAGCGGGCAGTAGCAGCAGAAATGGAGGTAGAAGACTTAAAAAAGAAATTGGAGGAATCTAATAAAAAAACTAAAGAGACACAAGAACTACTAGCTCAAAAAATAGATATAATGGAAAATTATAACAGAAGAAATAACATAAAGATGGGCCTTAAGGAAGATGAAGAAGGTAAGAATATGAGGGAGTTTATAAAAGATTGGATCCCTAAGACCCTAGGATGTCCAGAACTACAGCAAGAAATGGAAATAGAAAGGGCACATAGAGCATTGGCCTCTAAACCACAACCACAACAAAAACCAAGATCTATTTTAGTAAAATTCCTAAGATATACTACAAGAGAAAAGGTACTGGAGAGGACAATGGAAAAAGTAAGAGAGGGCAACAAACCACTGGAGTATAAAGGGCAAAAAATCTTCATTTATCCAGATATAAGTTTTGAACTCCTAAAGAAGAGAAAAGAGTTCAATACAGCAAAGGCGATTTTATGGAAGAAAGGGTATAAATTTATACTAAAGCATCCAGCGGTATTGAAAATATTTATTCCAGGACAACAAAACAGACTATTCTCGGATCCAGAAGAAGCACGAAAATTTGCAGAACAATTACAAAAATAGACTGAGGGATGAAGACGGGTAATGAGAGTAAAAATGATCACGATTGATATGTATGCGGGTAAAGAGGTATAAGAGTGAATAGAGACAATGTGCATACGTGAATGTATCTGTACTTAGAGGAAAATATAGATAGTATAGACAAGAATTAATAAGGGAAGGTAATGGAATAGAGAGAATAAGGAGGGAATTAAAAGAGTGACCTTTGTGATGTATGAAAAGTGAAATCTTTTCTGGGGGGGGCTGGGTGGGGGGAAATAGCGGTCACTGCAAAATCAGTTGACGCTTGCGAGTGGATTCGCAAATCCAAATGGAGAGGGGAGATGTGGTTGTCCGACAAGGGATAAAGGACAACTCAGGAGGGGAAGGGGAGATTGGGGATAAAGAAGATAGAAATAGGAGAATAAGGAAAATGTTGGATGTTGTAGGAATGTTGTCTTATAAAGAGTTGAAAATAAGAAAACAGAAATGGAAAAGGAGGAAAGGTAATGATGGAAAAACGGAAAGAGAAGATAAACAAAATATAAAATGGCTACGCTGAAGTATATGACTTTAAATATTAATGGAATACATAACCAAATTAAAAGGAAGAAACTACTAAATTTACTGAAAAAGGAAAAAAATTGATATAGCATTTGTCCAAGAAACACTCTTAACTGAATTGGAGCACAAGAAATTAAAGAGAGATTGGGTAGGACATGTAACAGCAGCATCATATAATTCAAAAGCAAGAGGAGTGGCTATATTAATTAGTAAAAATGTGCCATTTAAAATAGAAGAGGAAATAATAGATCCAGCAGGGAGATATGTTATGATAAAATGTCAGATATATTCGGAGTTTTGGAATCTACTTAATGTATATTCACCTAACGAAGAAGATCAAAAGTTTATGCAAGATGTCTTTTTGAAGGTAGCTAATACGCAAGGGAACATACTAATAGGAGGGGATTTCAACCTGAATTTGGATCCAAATATGGATAAAACGGGGAAAAAAATTAACAGGAAGGACAAAGTAACCAAATTTATAATTAAATCAATGCAAGAAATGAAACTTTTGGATATATGGAGGAAACAAAACCCAAAAGAAAAGGAATACTCATACTACTCGGCTAGACATAAAACATACTCAAGAATAGACCTATTTTTGTTATCAGCTAGTATGCAGTATAGAGTAAGAAAAACAGAATATAAAGCGAGAATGCTATCGGACCATTCACCCTTAATATTGACAGTAAAGCTAGAGGACATCCCTCCAAGAATGTATAGATGGAGATTAAACCCCATGCTACTTAAAAGACAGGATTTTAGAGAATTTATTGAAAAACAATTAAAAATGTATTTTGAAGTAAATACGGAATCAGTGGAAGATAAGTTTATACTATGGGACGCAATGAAAGCATTCATTAGAGGGCAAATAATAAGTTATGTAACCAAGATGAAGAAGGACTATAATCAGGAAACAGAGCAGTTGGAAAGGGAAATAGTAAACATAGAAAAAAAATTAGCAATGAAGGAAGATACAACTAAAAGAAGAGAATTGGCGGATAAAAAAAATAAAATATGAAACATTACAAACATATAAGGTAGAGAAGAATATAATGAAGACAAAACAGAAATATTATGAACTAGGTGAAAAAACGCACAAAATCCTAGCATGGCAGCTTAAGACAGAGCAAGCTAAGAAAATGGTATTGGCATCAAGGAAAAAAGACAAAAAAATTACATATAATCCAAAAGAAATTAAGGAAAACTTTAGAGAATTCTATGAACAATTATACCGAACTGAAAACGAAGGGAAAGAAGGGAAAATAGATGAATTTTTGACTAAAATTGAACTACCAAAACTACAAATAGAGGAACAAAATAAATTAACAGAACCATTTGGAACAGTAGAAATACAAGAGATAATAAAAAAATTACCAAATAATAAGACACCAGGAGAGGATGGATTTAAATAGAATTCTACAAAACATTTAAAGACTTATTAATACCGCCCCTCCTGGATGTAATCAACCAGATTGATGAGACACAAAACTTACCAGATTCATGTAAAACAGCAATAAATACAGTAATACTAAAACAAGGGAAAGATCCACTCTCACCAGCGTCATATAGACCAATATCGTTGCTAAACACAGATTATAAGATAATAGCTAAACTATTAGCAAACAGATTAGCAGAACAGGTACCGAAAATGGTAAATTTAGACCAAACTGGATTTATCAAAAAAAGACGCACAACAGACAATATTGGTAAATTTATTAACTTAATTCATGCAGTAGAAGGAAATAAAGCACCTACAGTAGCAGTTGCTTTAGACGCAGAGAAGGCCTTCGACAGAGTAGAATGGAATTATTTGTTCAAAGTATTGCAAAAATTCAGTTTACCGGAGAAGTATATTAATTGGATTAAAGCATTATATAAGGGACCGTTAGCGAAAATGACAGTAAATGGACATGTATCAAAGCAATTTAACTTAAGCAGGTTAACGCGGCAGGGATGCCCACTATCACCTTTATTGTTTGCGCTAGCTATAGAACCACTAGCAGAATTGATAACAATAGATAATAATATAAAAGGAATAAAAATAAAAGACAGGGAATATAAAATCAGTCTATTTGCGGATGATGTTATAGTGTACTTAACAGAACCAGAACTATCAATAAAAGAATTATATAAGAAATTGAAGGAATATGAAGAAGTGTCGGGTTACAAGATAAACGTAAATAAAAGTGAAGCAATGCCTATGAATAATGCGGATTTCTCAAAATTTAAGAAGGAATCTCCATTCAGATGGCAAATGCAGGCAATAAGATACCTAGGTGTACAAATAAACAAAAATCTAGGCCAATTATATAAACTCAATTACAATCCACTAATGAAAAAATTACAGGACGATTTAGAGCATTGGAAAGATCTACCACTAACACTGATAGGAAGGATAAACTGTATTAAAATGAACATTTTTCCAAGGATATTATACTTATTTCAGGCATTGCCAATACAACTGACAGAAAAATTCTTCAAAGTGTTAAAGAAAATAATAAGGAAATTTTTATGGAGAGGGGGGAAACCGAGGATAGCACTAGATAAATTAACAGAATGGTATAAACAAGGAGGCTTACAATTGCCAAACTTCAAAAATTATTATAGAGCCGCACAATTAAGATACCTATCAGATTTTTATCAAACAAGGGAAAAACCAGACTGGACGAGATTAGAATTAGATAAAATAGGGGAAAAGATACCTGAACACATATTATATAAATGGGACGAAAAATTGGTACAACATAGAACTTCTCCAGTATTACATCATCTCCTCAATATTTGGAAGAAGATTCATGTAGAAAGAAATAAAACAAATTATCAATTACCAAAACTAATATTGACGCAAAATAAGCTACTCCCTTTTACAATAGATAACCTTTCCTTTAGAGAATGGGGAAAAAAAGGGATTAAAAGAATAGAAATTTGTTTTTCAGGAAGTAGATTCCTATCCTTTGAACAAATGAGAGATAAGTACAATATAACTGGAGATACAGCGCTGGCATATTACCAACTGAGATCCTACTTGAAACATAAATTAGGAAGCAATTTGAGTTTACCAGAGGGAAGTAACCTTGAATATGTGATTACAGATACAATGTTAATCAAAAGATTTATAACAAATATGTATATTAAACTGCAAGAAAAGGAGAATGAGGAAACAAATGGTAAAACTAAACAAAAATGGGAACAAGATTTAAATATAAAGATAAAAAAGGAAACATGGGAGAAATTATGTTCTGGAACGATGAGAAATACAATAAATACGAGGCTACGTATGATACAATATAATTGGTTACACAGACTATACATTACACTGCAAAAGTTAAATAAATGGGACCCAACAGTATCTGATAGATGTTTTCGATGTAAAAAAGAAATGGGAACAACAATTCATGCAATCTGGACATGTGAGAGAGTAGAAAAATTTTGGGATGATCTCAATCAGATATTAAATAAAATAACAGAAAACAATATACCAAAGAATCCAGAGATCTTTCTCCTAAGTAACATAAAAAACAAAGAATTTGGAATTGATTTGGAGGATGCACAAAAAAGATTTGTTAAGATAGCCCTAGCCGTAGCAATAAAATGTACTATGTCAACCTGGAAATTGGAAGATAATTTGAAAATACAACAATGGAATATAGAAATGAATAAATTTATTCCATTAGAAAAAATAACATATAGTTTAAGAAATAATATTGAAATATTCGAACAAGTATGGGAGCCTTACATTAAATACAATAGCGAAAACCCACCGGGGACAAACATTACCTAAGTTGATGGAAGGAGAAGGAAAGAAAAGAATGGACTCAGTAGAATTTCTGGTGTATTTTTGTTGAATGACAACATTGTCTGACTGGCTTAATGCAACCTAGATTGTATACCTAAAATGGATGAGAGGGGGGGTGGGGGGGTGGCTTGGGAGGAGGGAGGGGGGGGGGGAGAAAAAGTCACTGTATATGTGTGAAAAAGAAAAAGTGTATATCATGGCTAATGTGATTTATGGTGTGAAAAATAAAAAATTTAAAAAAAATATATATATATTCCAGTTAGATAATGCTGTTGATTTAACACATCGATTTGCTCAGCATTTGTAAGCCCAGTTCGCTCAACTTTAAGCAGGTGTCGGGATCATCACACATGCCAACAAGGGCACTTACTAGACGTCGCGTCTGAGAAGTTAGACCTCCCTGACGTGTTCGGCAGGTTTCTGTCCTGCTTTGCCAGGTTTTTACGGATCTGGGTGTGGCCTCGAAATACAGGAGGAACATTCCTGGTGTTACTGAGGTCCGTCAGCGTTCTTCCTTGGCCCACAGTGTTGCCAGCGCTGCAGAGGACCAGCAATTGGACGGCTGCTTGTTGCCCATCTTTTAATGATGCTGATCGCTATTAAGATGTGTTTTTCTTCTCTATCATTGCATTGAAAAATGCTTTGAACTATGATCAAAGATCTACATGTTGAAAGTCTTCTGTAAGTATCTTTCAAATTCTATTGCATAATGAAAGGACAATCTTATTGACCTTCAGGTAAGTGGGGAAAAACTAACATTTAGAGTGTATATCCCTGCCTTAGAGATCTCCCTTTTGTATAGACGTGCAGTTGTGAATATTAAAAAAATTCTATGGGAAGCAGCCAATCCCTCCATAATACCCTGCATCAAGTGCTCGGAAAGGATAAACCACTGGTTCCAGCAACAGTCTCTGCAGTCCACAACAGAATTCAACAAATCCAGCAGAGATGACTTAGGGAATAAATGATGAGAACTTTCTTGATGGAAAAGTCAGTGAGGTATGAAGGAGAGGGTCTCCAATTTATGAATGGGAGAATAAATTATTGAGAAACATGTAAATCGAATCATAAAGTAATTCAGCACAGAATTAGGACCCACAGCTCACCACATCCATACTAACCATCAAGTACCCATCTAGACTAAACTCATTTACCAGCACTTGACTCATAAGCTTTTATAGATGTGCATCTTGATGCTTGATCTTCAAGTCTCACAATCCCCAATGACACTAACAATCCTTGCTGATGTTTCTTTAAGTCAATAATGACACATGCTGCTGGATATAGTTCTCACCAAAAGTCTGAAGTCACAAGGAAAATTGATGATTTAAGTTGGTCCCCTTTAAGATCCAACCTTGGTGCGTACACTTGATGCTGGCACACCAATCGAGAATGGGACAAAGAACAGAAAATGATGGGGGCAAAGGGGGCAGTTGGGTGATACCCTGAGATGGTGGGTGGTCTGAAGCTTATGAAATCTGTGGCTGTATCAAGGCGGCGGTGAACTGCACTTACTGCAGAACTCTCCTGTTCAGTGGTCTACTGGCATTCAATTTCTCTCATAAAAATGTAATGAGGATTTTATTTTCATCCATAAAAACAATACCTCAGCAGGGCAAGGAGGAGGGACGTTTTTAAAATCACTCATGACTCGCTTCCTTCAGCCTTAATATGAGTGAAGCACAAAAGGCTATGACCATTTAAGAGACTCTTAGACAGACACAAGGATAGAAGAAAAATAGGTTTCGGGGTAGGGAGGATTTAATTTTTTTTAAGGAATGTATGGATCGGCACAACATCGAGGGCCAAAAAGCCTATACAATGCTGTAATCTTCTGTGCTCTTACTCAAATTTCTGTGGTTGAATAATTGAAGGGAGATATACCCATTGATGACATCACCCAATTCAAGAAATAGGATGATGGCATGGTGATGGCCCCCAGCTGTGTCCAGTCCAATTTCCCAGAAATGGGTGCAAACACATGCGACTTGTGCTCTTCATTTGCAAGTGTTAGCGCCTCAGAGTGAAAACCGGCCAACATGTGCTGACTTCTCTCAGTACCTAGATAGCATGTAAAACTAAGGTCTTCACTGCACCTCGGTATGTGTGACAATAAATAAGCTATTTGTCCATGTCGACCATATCCCTCTCAACCATTCCTATCCATATACCTGTGTAAATGTTTTTCTAAATGTAATTCTACCCACCTCTAACACTTGCTTTGGCCCCTTGTTCCACATTCACACAATCTTTGGATGATAAAGTTTTCCTTTAAATATCTCCCCTCTCACCCTGAGAAATGGAAGCAAATGTGGGACCTTCATTTCCTTGATGTCTGGGAATGAGATAACCATCAGCATATTATTTTAGATAGGGGTTCTAGTTTTACAAGTGATATTTTTTTAAAAATTAATTCAGACATTCAGCATGGTAACAGGCTATTTCAGCCCACGAGTTCATGCCACCCATTTTACACCCAATTAACCTACATCCCCAGTACATTTCAAATGGTGGGAGGGAACTGGAGCCCCCAATGAAAACCCATGCAGACACTGGGAGAGTGTACAAACTCCTTGCAAACAGCATGGCATTCAAACCCCAGTCCCAATCGCTGGTGCTCTAAAGGTGGTACACTAACCGCTATGCCAACTGTGCTGCCCTGATATGAAAAGCATAGTCTGCAATCATGTGCGGTGAAACAATATGTTTTTGCCTTAAATTAAATCAAACCATAGTGCCGTAGGTCATAGAGAAGCAGAAATTAGAATAAAATAGAACCAATGCATCCAACTTCTCAGCGCCAATGTTCAAGCCAATATCAGAATGCTTCTCATATTGAAGGGAAGCTTTAGATTTTTGGTCTCTGGCTTGGGTGGGATATTGGAAAATTGGGGAAAGAACAGATACAGAGAAAACCTGCCTCAATTTCCCTCCATTGGCTTGTGGAGGGAAGTATTTCTGTAGGAAATAGAAGTGGAGGTAGGGAGGCCACATTCAAACCATGTGGATGGATATTCTCAGGCGACAGCCAATAGGGATGCGTCACCATATTAAAGGAAGGGAAGAACAGCCCTTAAAGAGGGAGGAGTGTAATAGATCATAAGACGTGATTGGAGCTTGTAATTGGGATGGAAGTTTGACAGGCTGCAGTTGTGTTCTTTGGAAGAAAGGATTCAGAGGGAAAACTTGAGGTACATTAAATCCTGAGTGTACTTGGCAGAGTGAATAGGAGGAACCCCATCTCTCAGAGTGGAGAGGTTAGCGACACCTCTCAAATGAGAGGGGAGTTATTCCGCCCAAGGAGTGGGTGTCTGGGGCTCACTGCCTGAAAGGGTGACAGGAACGAAAACTCATATGACATTGAAACATAGCTGGTTGAGCACAATGGCAGTTGTTATGGTCAGCACAATGCTCTTACAAGGCCAACAACCCAGAGTTGAATCTCTAAATAACTTGTATGCTCTCGCCATGACCTGTGTAGATATTCTCCATGTACTTTGGTTTCCTCTTGCCCTCCAAAAATGTAGAGTTGGAAGGTTAATTGGGTGTAATTGAGCAGCGCTTGTTTCAGTAGCTGGCATCGACTTCCACTCTGTTATAAATAAATGAATTAATGATAATGGCCAGAAGTGGTTAGTGTAGCGGTTACTGCAATACCGTTACAGCACCAGAAACTACTCTCCCTCTGGCTGCATGGGAGTCCTCCGGGTGCTCCAGTTTTCCTTCCACCATTCAAAACACACCAGGGTGCAGGTCAATTGGGCGTATGATGCACCCCACCAATCACTCAGGAGACTATTGAGGAGAAACCAATAGGCTTTAATTCATTTGAGAACATAGTATATCCCTACTGTTTGGCTGTCTTGCACTGAGTTGCAGGGGACTGTGGGGAGGGGCCACAGGGGCAACCAGACAGTAGGCATGCTTGACCAGATAATTATACATTACAGCAGTTTACCACAGTGTAATTGGGTGGCATGGGCTCGTGTGCCAAACAGGTTGTGTTACCCTGCCGTATGCCTACATTAAATTAAAAATCAAAGTCTGACTTGGGAGGAATGAACTTCATTTGGTTTCTATAGATAAGGGTCCCTTTCCCTTCGAACCATTTCTACAATCCTGTGATATTATCTGTAGGGGGTGTCCAATCCACCCAACCAGAATTTGGTATTAGCCACTTCTTCTTCAAAGAGTAAAGCCGAAAATCTCATTCACTTCACCACGTTCTTTCCCTGGATTGCCTGAAATCTCTTTCTCAGCTGTATTGGAGAAGAGAGATATGTGAAAAGATGGGGCAAAACTATTGGCTTGATATAATTGGCACGTCAGGTAGCTCAAGAGAGTGTGTTTCAAATTTATGAGGTAATTGTTTATGTCTGAGGTAGGAGTTGTTTAATTATCAAGTGCTTGGAGCACTAGGCCCGTCTTTCAGCATATCTGAGGTAATTGTTTATAGGTTAGCTCAGGGGCTGTTTGCTAGTGAGAGCTGACAGTGTTAGTTAAGGTCAGATAGTGTGGTGGAAATGATGGTTTATATCACGCTGAAAGATTTTATTTTACTTTTGCAACAGATGTTGTGTAGAACTTTCAAGTCAGAGCCACTGCAAGCAAACATTGAAGTACATCATGTATATTACAATTTTTGTATTATATGTAACAATAAAAAGCAGCTTGATTCATAAATAGTTGACCTCTGCTCTGCAAGGAAATATGTCTTCATAAATACCAAAATAACAGGTTTGATCATCTCCATGGGTTCAGCCCTACATCCCTATAAATTCTACAAAATGCCATGGTGATCCAATAATCCATATCAACCAATGTAACAAATTACATGATGTCCCATCTCTCTCCTCTATCATGTGCAGACGTGTGAATGAGTGTGTGCCTACGTGTGCGCGCATGTGTCCATGTACGTGGTGGAACAGGGTAGTGCAGGTGTGCCCAGTGAGGTCACACCTGCACTGTCGTGGTCCATCACAACGTGCTCTGCATGCGTAAAGGAACGTGTGTGGAAAATGCCATATCTATTTTCCGTACCAAACAATTATAATTTTCCAAAGTGAATGAGTAGTAATGTAAAATAGTCGAATATATGATTCTGGCATTTGCGTGAAAATTGCACATATGTTCTCTTCCATGGCAGTAATATTGGAAGTATGCGGTTCTTCCGTTTTAGTTTATCTTCCTGCATGAATTGTAGCAGAATGCAGACAATAGTTACAACTAAGTGTGAGGGAACCTTCTCATTCTCCCTTTCCTGTCATATTGTCTGATGTTTTGCAATGTTTTATGGAGGATTCCATCATGTAAGGTGATCCAAAACTTTTCACAGCTAGCTAAGCACAAAAGGAGCTCACCTGCTGGAAACATGACAACCAGTGTGAATGAAGAAAGCTCCGAAAGACAGTAATGTGAGATCTCTTTACCATGGGCACAGGTTCAGGGACAAATCTCGTACAGCCATCCTCTTCTTTGAATTGATTTGGGGGTGGGGGGTGTGGTCTAACGTTCACTTCAGAAGCGAGACACCATCGCAGCCTTGCTTCTTGCCTGAGAAAACTGCTGCAGAACTCCCCCGAAACTGTATTGGAGCATTCATCTCAATGCTGCAGATAAATGTTTAGGAGTGAGACTTGAATGCACAGCCTTCTAACGGTGAGGTAAGGTTTCCTGCTGAGAGCATCTCCAAGTGGTTTAGTCTGTATTCCAGATGGCCTTCACATTATCTGTTCATGTGAGGCTACAGCTTTAGTTAATTTTTAATTTCTGCTAAAGAAAAAACATTTTTTTTTAGATGGAATGCTTGGTCAAGGTGCTCTTGGATTTATAATTGAGATTTACATTCCATATCTCAGAGCAACCAAACCTTACAGTATCAGACAATAAGCAGAGAAGATTCTGCCAACAGCTTATTCCTCAAGTATACATTGTTATGCATTAAGTGTCAGGCAGTTCCTAGATCTGATGTGTTGCAGGCAGTGTTAAATGCATCTTTCAGCCACATAACGTGGTGCAAGTGCTAAAATGTGAAATGCAAACGGGACATGAATATGTGTACAACAACTCACTGGTGGGGGAGAAAAAAGCCAATTCAAAATGAAAACATTTGTTTCACCTCAGAAAGATCGGAAATTTCGTGCAAGTAAGTCTTTGCAATTGAAGTGTTTCACTGACACAGGGCTTGTGTGCATTGTTACATTTCAACATGTGTCTGCTGACACCATGAAGTGCTCACTGAAGGAAACGGTCAAAACACAATTCACTAATCAATTGCTGCTTGACACCAGGAATTTGACCCCTGTCAGGCTTATTGCTGCGGTGGTTACAGGTGATCAGTAACCCTTTGGATGCTGAATTTCTTTGGGATGTTGCAAGGTGATTTACACAGAACATTACTGTACCATCCAGGCCCTTCAGCCCTTGATGTTGTACTGACCTATATATTCCTACCAAAAAGAAACTAAACCTTTCGTAACCCTCTATTTTTTTTTTCATCCATGATCCTGCTAGGAGTCTCTTAAATGCCCCTCATGTTTCACCCTCCACCATCGTCCCTGGCAGGGTACTTGAGGCACCCACAACTCTCTGTGTAAAAAAAACTTACCCCTGACATCTCCTCAAAACTTTCCTCCTTTCACATTGTAGAGCTATCCCCTGGTGTTTGCTGTTCCCACTCTGGGAAAAATGTCCATCATATCTATGCCTCTTAGAAACATGTAGACCTCTATTAAGTCACCACTCATCCTTCTTCACTCCAAAGAGAAAACTGCTAACTTTGTTTCATGAGGCAGGCTCTACTGCTTCCTTGGGCAGAGAATTCCAGATTCACTACTCTCTGGAAACAGTTCCTCATCTCCACCCACAATCTACTCCCCCGAAGCTCCCTCTACATTATCTACCAACCAATCGCTAAGGAAGCCTGACGTCAGAAGCATGGGATAGCTGTGAGGAATGGAATCAGAATGGAGTAATGGGATAGGTTAATGCGGCCCTGTGAACGTTACTGACCTCTCCTCTCAAAGTTCAGCTGAAGTGGCTTGCTGTGTCTTGATGCCTGTTGGCTGCCAGGCTGCGGCAGATGGCTTCAGAGCATTCAGGTGTTGCAGGGGCATCCTGAACACCAGGAGGTATGGCCACAGAACCTCCTGCATGGGCTTGCAGTGTAAAATCACACAGAAATGCTGGAAATACTCAGCTGGGCTTGAGGTGTCCGTAAGAGGTAAAGATATATTACTGACGGTCAGCAAAGAAGGGGAAGGTATCAAAATAAAGACTGAAGAATGGCAGGGGTGGAATCCAGACCAACAAAATCTGTTAATTGGACATGATAAGAGGAGAGGTGAGGATTGATTTTGGCTTGAGAAAGGAGAAAGAGAGTGAGAGAGTTGGGGAAAGGCGATAAGGGGAAGAAGAGGGGTGGGAGTTTAATGGAAACTGGATAAGTCAGTGTGAATGCCATCTCGTTGGAGGGTGCCCAGATGCAATAAAAGGTGTTGTTCCTCCATTTTGTGTGTGGTCTCAATCTGGCAGTGCATGACACCATGGACAAGACATGTCAGCAGGGGAATGGGACTGGGAATTGAAATGAGTTGCCACTGGGAGATCCGTGCTATTGCAATGGACAGAGCCGAGGTGCTAAACGAAGCGATTTTCCAGTCTAACCCCAGTCTCTCTGATGTAGAGGAGACCACAGTGGGAGCACCTGATGTACCATAATTTGCAGTGTCATTTCTGGGTTTTTTTTTTACAACCAGGAGGAGACTCATTTTCTGGGACTTGGTTTCAGAAACAATACTTGGCCTCCATGAATGCCTGTAAAATGACATTTGAGTGCGACAAAGACCCAAAATTTGTCTTGTTAGGAGGGTATCATTAATGTTAACTCTAAGATTGACACCAATTTCCAGAACAGTTACATCCATGGTGTTATCAGAAGCCTCGCTGTTCACAGACTATTGAATGGACCTCTCATTAATAAAACAATGCTGCCCCAGCATTGTTTCCACTGGATTTTATTCTATATTTTGCACAACCTGCGGTGTTCAAGGATAGGTTGACTATTGGAGAATTATTAATGGAGAAAATTACCTATAACTTAAGGAAAAAATATAACATTTTCCTAAAAATTTGGCAACCATATTTAAATTTCATCGGAGCACAGTTATAGTGTGGACCTGCATGTCTCATCACCCTGCCTTCCCCACCTATCCTTCTACTGAGGGAGGGGCGGAGGGATCCATTCCATCCCAATCGAGTAAAGTCAAGAAGAAATGAAACAGCCTAGGTGCTGGCTGTCGGGCCATGACAATCCCTGATGAGTTCTCTACCTTTGTTGTGGGGGTCTTGAATGTGATGTGTAAATGTGGTCTGTTGAGTTTGGGGAGGGGGAGGGGGGAGGGAAGGTGTAAAATGGCTCAACTCAAATACAAATCTTATATATAATTGATAGCTGCAATTTGTGATTGACTCCTGGAAACTGAGTTTGAGTTAAATAAAATGTTCAAAAAAAGGATAGGTTGACTTGCCTGGATAGCACTTAAAACAAAGTTCTTCATTCTACCTTGATACACATGACAACAAATAGGTGACTGATTAAAAAAGGTAGGAGGGAGGAGAGAATAAGGGTAGTAGGAGGAACACAGGCCAGCATTGGTGGAAATGGATAAGAGGTCAGGAGGGAAAAGCTGAGAATTTATCAGGGAAGAGACATCACTCTGTGAATGCAGAGATAGAAGAAAGGAAATAGAGAGAAAGAAAAAGAGAGAGAAAGAAATAGAGGGGGAGAGAAAAAGAGAAAAAAAACAAGAGAAAGAAAGAAAATGAGAAACAGAGAGAGAATGAGATAGAGAAAGAAAGAGAGAAAAAAGAAATAAAAACAGAGGGAAAGGAAAAGAGAGAAAGAAAGAGATAAAGATAAAAAGAAAGAGTGAAATAAAAAGTGAGATAGAGAGAGAGAGAGAGACAGACAGACAAAGAGAAACTGAAGGAAAGGACACAGGGATAGGGAACGAGAGAAGGGGAAAGGAGGATGGTGTGAGGGCTGAACAGAAACCAAAAGTCGATGGTAATACCATCTATTTGGAGGGTGCCCAGATGGAATATGAGGAAGTCTTCCTCCATTTTTGGGTGGTCTCAGATGGGCAGTGCCTGAGACCATGGACAGACATGTCGGTATGGGAATAGGATGAGGAATTGAAATGGATTGCCACTGGGAGATCGCCACTACCTGAATTTTGATATTCCTAATGAAGGTCTCAGGCTACCTATTGCTTTCCATGACAGTTGTCTACGCTGCTGAGTTCCTACAGCAATTTTTTTGGATTATTCCAGTATCTGCAGATTTCTTGATTACCTTGTCTAGCTTTCCCCAGTGTTATGCTGAGGAAATGAGTGAAGGGTTAATCCAATGTTTGCTTCAGATCTTTAGAAAACTTCTTGTGTGATAATCAAGGAACAAAGCTACACAGCAGAACCACAAAATATGATTTACTGAGATTTACTGAGTCATGAGTGGTACTGATGTCAAGTAGACAGAGTCACCTTCGGAAGTACCAGAACTTCATTCGAAGATTCAAGTGAAACAGTACAATATTTTAAGACATTTTCTTGCTGACAAATCTGATAGGCCTCTCTTTGAATTTATTGTTACCAGCCCAGGTTTTACATAGACGTTGCTCTTTTCTAAAGATAGGGAAACAGTTGACATCAAGCACTTATTCACGTGTACAAGTCATAATTAAAAGATATAATTTCTAACATAGGAAATTGGCGGAAGTCTGGATAGATTACGCACAGTAACATCTGCATTCTGTATACGTGATTTCTAGACTTTATCACATATAAATAATATTAAGTCATCAATGTTAACAATGGGAAGATTCATTTCTAGGCTGGAACAATACGAGATCGAAACTTAACGGGTGCCGTTAGTGTTCCTGTGTGCGCCCTACAGCCATTGACAACTCAAATTGCGGCTGAAAGTTTGTGAGGATCAGCCAGCTGCATAAGCGCGGGAAACCATTTATGAATGGGTTGCGCGTTGACTCGATCGGGCAAAGTCAGTTAGTGATTCTGTGTTAAAAAGCTTGATGGATTCTGTAAGTCTGCTGCAGTGCTGTTTACCCAGGAACCCAGGGTATTGTCAGGAATAATATATTGGTCGTCCTTCGGTTCGAAGAAGACTCGTTGTTGTGCAGTTCACGGATGAAGGGCCTCTGCACAGTCATTCAAGAAACCCTTTTTGCCTACGACTGTGCGATCTTGGCACGCAAAGTTAGTGATCGACAGTTGAGGCTGAGCAAATTCTCAGACGCTGCTACTCACTTTGGCCTGACCATCAACCTGAACAAAATGGAAGTACCATCAGTCCGTGCCAAACACCAACACCATAGAACCCAAAATCACTGTTGACGACACCCAGCTGACAAATTTAAACAGCTTCAGATACTTGGGGAGCATTATCTCGAGTGATGGGTCTTTGGGCAAAGAAATTGACTCCAGGATCAGCAAGGCCGGCCAGGGTTATAGCTCAATCAACACAACTTCCGCCTATCCACAAAGCTGAAAGTCTACAGAGAAAAAGTCATCCCTTCTCTCCTATATGGATACTTAGGAGTAATAAAGGTGAGCTGATGTGCTCTGACATTGTCAGGAATGTCCCCTTCCCACAAAGAAATAACATCGGCCCAGGGGTGAAAATATTACCTCTTGGTTGCCGGAGGATGGAAGATTATCATTTCAAGTTCCACTTCAATGTCTTGAGTACAAAGAAAAAGCATGGAAAAACAATCGAGTTCATGTCTGAGGAAGTTCAGATGAGACCTAAAACAAACTGTTGACCCCTCTCTCCTCCTCCTCTCTGATGAGGATGCACTTATTGGAAGAAGAGAAGTCACACTTGGTGTCCTAAAAAATATTTATCCCTTACCAATTTATTTTTTCGCTCTGTATTGCACAGTCATTTGTTATCTATTTACAATCCTTTGTTTCATTACGTGTTAACACTGGGTCCTGTTTTCTTTTGCACTGCAATTAGTGGTAATTCTGCCACATTTGCAGGAAAATAGAATCTCAGGGTTGCATGTGATGTTAAGTATGTACCCTGACAATAAATCCGAAATCGACATTATCACACTGTTATATCTGAAGTTTGCTGCAATCATATTAACTGCTCACTTCCCTGCATTTCAGCAATCCCCACTCTCCAGAATGACATAATCAGTATTAAAGAGTTATGGTATGTTTTCAAAAGCCCGCGTTCACATTTCTGAATCAATACTCCAAGAAGGTACGATAAACATACAAAAATCTTTCTTCCTCTTTAAATATGCAAAGCATCCATCGCAATCCCACAACTCTACAGTCACATTCCCTTCCTCTCCTCCATTCTCCGAGTTTCCCTGTCTCCATCATACGAAGCAGTCATGCTTCCAATACATTTTTCCTTTTCCCACAAGTGCAGTTTCATCTCAACTACAGCTGACAAGAAATAATTGGCGCACTTCTGCTCTCAGTCTCTCTTCTCCCAACCGGAACCAAAACAGGGCTTCCCTGCATCTCATTTTCTAGTGTACCCTTGATCACATTCAAAGAACCATCATTCATTATCTTCAAGTTAAATGTTATCTGATAATAAAAGTACAAAGAAACCAAACAGCCTTCTCCAGTCCTCGGTACAAAACATGCAGACACACACACAGACACACCTCACATAACAATGCAAATGCAGGACAAGAATTTCATCTATACAAATAATTAATAAATAAATATTATTTCATGAGAGTCCTGGATGGTTAGTGAGAGCAGTTCCTTTGGCCGTTCAGCATCCTCACTGCCCGGGGGAAGAAGCTGATCCTCAGCCTGGTGGTGCTGGCTCTGATCCTCCTGTATCTCTTCCCGGACGGGAGCAGCTCAAAGATGCTGTGTGCAGGGTGAAGGGGTCCTCAATGATTCTGCATGCCCTCTTCAGGTTAGATCACGTCAATAATTTTGTGCGCCCTCTTTAGTCAACGATTCCGTTAGATCATGTTGATTGTTGGGGGGGTGGGGGGAGGGAGACTCCAGTGATCTTCTCTGCCACTCTTATGGTCCTATGGATTGACTTCCAATCCATTTCTCTGCAGCAACCGTACCACATTGGGATGCATTTGTTCAGGACGCTCTCAATAGAGCTCCTACGGAAGGTTGACATAATATTGATCTGATTATTAATAGTTGAACTCTACTTCTTCCTCCACAGATGTCATGTGATCTGCAGAGTATTTCGAACAGTGTCTGTTGTTTTAAGTGAAGCCTAAATTCAAATTGAATTATAAACAAGCTGTTCAGGGGGAGAAACCACTCTGTAACATGCTTTTTCAGTAAAATTAAATGGGAATAAGTCTCAGTGTTTATAATGCTGGATTCTCACATTGATAATGGGCAGTGATGCCAGGTGGACTGATCCATCCCTGTCCCATTTATGCCACAAATTAGGTCAAAAAGTTTTCATTGCTGACTGTAATGTTCAAAAGGAAGATTAGTGAAAACAATACTTAACCATACATAAACATGTGTGGTTAACACAAAGCCTTTACGGTACCAGCAATGGGGAGCGGAGTTCAAATCCCGCGCTGTCTGTAATGAGTTCTCCGCTATGTCTGCATGGGTTTTCCCAGAGGGCTCTGGTTTCCTCCCACTGGGGGTGTAGTTTAATGGGTTGTAAATTGGGCAGCAAGGACTTGTGGGCCAAATAGGCCTGATACCGTGTTGTCTAAAAAACAAATTTACATTTTTTTAAAATTGATCTTTGTTCTCTAAAGTACATTATTTGACAAGCCATATTTATCCAGCATTATATTTTTACATCAACCATGGTCATGTTTTACTTCTGTCTACTGCAAAATCTCTTCAAGCGATGCCTACCCTGAAGAAGTTCTCCTTTGCTCGCTCTCTGAAAGGTTTTCTGTGGGATTCTTTCTCACTGCTCCCCATCTGGAACCACTGCTGCTCTCAAGCTCATTTTTATTAAGCCCATCCCCCCACCATTTTATTCGGGTGCCTGCCAACATTTTTTCATACCTTGGTGAAGGGCTCCAGCCCGAAACACTGGCTATATATCTTTACCTTTGCTGTATAATGTTCACTATTTGGCCATTTAAGTTTCTCCAGCATTGTATTTTTACATAACCGTATATGGTCTTAGCTGTCTAGATACAGGAAGATAACACAATAGCAAGTTCAGGAAGCGACATCATAAAACAACACAGAAAAAGGATAATTTGCTTTTCTTATCTTGCAAATGAAATCTTGTCGTGTCCTCTACTCCTAATCTAAATTTGATTGACCTTTGTCCAGGGATTGGCATCAAATCTACCTCTTTGCTCTCTCTATAGGCTGAGATGGCCTGGTAACAATTAAGAAGTAACTGGCCACAACCAATATATACCCATAAACTGGAACTGTGGAGGCTGCAACAGCTGGAACCTAATCAGAGCTCATCCACGGAATCGTGCACAGCTGGTGTATCCATAGCAGGGATAATTCTGATGAACATCTGCTTTAAATCTGGCCTGGCATCTCTTTTGGCTTTCTGTGCTATATTTCTAATATTTCCTGCGTTTTTTCAGTCTGCAGTCAGTGTCACTCACATTGGTTAACTGAACTTGCGCTGTAAATAGCTCGGCTGTAACATCTGCATTTGTGGCTTGTGCATGCGGCATTTTTATCATTGCTGCCGTTTTGTACATTGTGCCAATGGCGAAGGAGCCTGGGATATGGATTGGGTTGAGCAGATGTCTAGACTGGGGATGATATCAGAATGGAAAGATTTTGTAATTGAAATGGCATCACAGGAAACAGTAGTAAACATCAAAGGGTCTAGAACAAAAAAGTTGAGGAAGGCAGATGCTGCAAACCTGAAATAAACACAGAAAATTCTCAGTGGGTCAGGCAGCATCTGTAGAGAGAGAAATCGTTATCACCTCACCAGGATTATGTCTATTGGGACTTCTTTATTCATCTGTAAATGTCATTGTGAATGCTGGCAAAGCAAGTCATTAATTCCCAGTGATCGCTCTTCTTGAATCTTGATGGATCTTTCCATTTCACAACATGCAAGTAGAGCCACTTGCCCCAGGCTTTTCCAGAATTACTAATTTCGGCTTGTTTCTCTAGGACCTGCCTTCACACTTCACTCTTGTCATTGCAGCTTGGCACCATTACTGACTATCAAAGATCCCCTCCATGTTTAAGTGATTTCCTAGGTGTCTACACATTCGGATAAATTCTGGTTTCAATTCCATGTGACCATTATTATCATCAAATCCTTACAGGACAGTTCAAGGTGATTTCCGACTTTTGGTGTATCATCACTGTTGAAATGTAGAAACACGGATCTAATTTGCACGTGACATGCTTCCATGAAGAGCAAAGACCATGACAAACTCTTTTTCAGAGTAGGACAACTCACAAACGAAACATATAATTCGAGATTACTACCATGGAGTTTAAATGAAGGCACACTGAATAAAATTGACCTGACCTGTGGGAGAAGTTAGCACTTTGATAACCTTAATCCAAGGTCTTTATTGGAACATTTTCGATCGAGGAATATTTGTAAACTGGATACGTTTGAACGTTTAAAGTAAAATATTCCTCCTGATACCTTTGAGTGTCTAGTCCAAAAGGATTCACATGATCTTGATGGAGGAAAAACTTCACAGATTGTAAATAGAAATGGCCACAGTGTCAATGCTCCAGTGAGTGACTGGAAGTAGAAGTCATTGTTTATAGACCTCATCAGCTTTTGATCCACGATCTGATCCTCTTTCAGGCACAAATTCTATTATTCCAGGCTGCCATTTTGAGGGGATCTTCACCATTTTCCACCATTCTCTGATACTTGCGCAGCTCGAAGTGTATTTGTGTGCAATGGCTAAAGGGGGCGCTGCTGTCAAAAGCCACAAATGTCAATGGTAGTCCTTCTCCACCACCCCCCCTCCCCGCCGCCCCCAATCGCTTTGGGCTGTGCCAGCTGAGGAAAAGGACTGACACCACTGCAGACTCCTTCAGCACGAAGCTTTCATGTGTGAGGCTCTCATGTGGGCTTCCAGGAAACATGGCATTCAGGAAAAAGTTAAACAAGACAGTCGCAGGTGCTAGGGCTGAGTGCAAGACATAAATGTGCTGGAGAAGCTCAGCAGATCAGACAGTGTCTATAGGAAGTAAAGGGTAACCGACGTTAAAATGATGGACTCATTCTTTGCAACTTGTCGGCTCAGGTGATCTCTTCATTGAGTGATAAATGGAGAGATGTCCTTGAGGATCTCTTACTCTGGAGTTCACACATCCTTCATCTGCACAGAAGGAGGATTCCAGGTGTGAGAGTATGGCTGAGTGTTGTCCCACAGACAGCTCCTTCAGCAATTAAAGCCTTGGAATGTATTATTCATGTAAGATGTGGTACCCCCACAGGCCTCCTGCCTCATTTCCCTGAGTTGTCTTGAGTGGCCAGGCACATCCACACTAACAGCCCCAGTAAAGGAGTGATTCTAGATAAAGTACAAAATGGATTATGTAGCGTGGATTATTTTTGTATGTGGTTGATGTATAAGCATGCACATCCATTCCAAAATTAAGTTGGATGAAGATGGTTGGGAAACAGATGAGGTGAGGAACAACTGACATGTTTCGGACCAGAAGAGCTACGCAGCTATCTCTCAAATGAGTTCACTGCCTTGTTCTCAACTGTCCTACCCACCAGGTTTCAAGGGAAATCAAACACGAAAGTCTGCAGATGCTAGGGGAACAAGTGCAAAACAAATGTGCTGGTGAAATTCACCAGGTTGTGCGCAGGTGTGGGTAAATGGATGTTCGTGTGTGCACCTGAGAAAGGACCCAGGCCTGAAAAGTTGGCTACGCTTTATTTTGTGTGGATACTGCACAACCTGCTGAGTTTCTCCAGCGTATTTGTGGATTGCACAGGTTTAAAAGAAACCTGTCAGATTTCTTCCTTTGGATATGAAAGCGTTAACCGTTTTGAACTGAATTGCACATCTCTTCATCAATCCTTTGTGGTATGTTTTTACTTAGCTGTAATTGTATTTTTCTTTTGCTATTTAATGTAACAACATTGGAGTATCTCATAATCTCTTCCATCTGCTTCAGTGTTATGAGAGCGTTTAACAGAAAACAACTCATATGATTGGTTCCATAAGAAGAAGTATAACACCCTGAATTGTGTTTTTCATGTCACAGTGAGAGGTTTATGACCTAAGCCTTGGGACATACTCCTGAACCCTGCTTCATTTGGCCTGACCGGGTTAGATACAGATATTCAAAGAATTTTAATTAAACTGCACTGATTAGATAATAAATGAATAACACTGACATCCAAAAAGGGCACTGCTGTACGTGATCCAGGCTTCTACATTTCAAAGCATCTCAATCCCATAGGGATTCGAGTAGGTCATCCTAATCATGGGAATAAATAACAAGCATGACTCATTTTGACTTATTGCAACACTGACACCTTCCTATTTCATGAGCTGTTTACAAGCGGATCATGTCAGCCTTTTGAATCATTAACCTTAAAGATGCATGCAAAAATCTTTGTCTTCTTCAGTGATTCTAAATTTCAATTATTATAATGGTGAACATCGATATCTAAAATAAAAGCAGAAAATTACAGAGATACTCAGCAGACCAGGTAAAATGAAACAGAGTTAATCTTTCTTTCAGCTGATGTTAACTCTAGTTCAGTTACTGTCTTATATCTCAAATTATTTCCAGTATGCAGTGAAACATGGATGCTTACCTTGAAGATGAGCTCAGGCCTGAAATGTCGGTAAAACCTCCTATGGATGCCACGAGACCAGCTGAGTTCCTCCTGCATTTCTGTGTTCTTAATATTTCCAGTATGTTCTGCTTTTATTTCAGCATCTTCGGATTTTCGCTTAGTAATCAATAATCGCGTAAGAGGAAATTGAGGCCAAATGTGAAAGAAAACCCTGGCGGTGAGGTGATTGTATTGTGACGTGCCGAATCAGGCACCTAGAAAACTCTGAGGGAAACCATCAGCCATCAGTCAACCGTGGCCCAAGTCTCAAACTTCAGCACATGCTCGGAAGGTCGCATCCACATTGAGATGGGGGGGGTTAGGTGTTGCCACATCTGGCCTCCTACTCCGCTGCTGTAGCCATTGGTGGAATTCTGAGGCCCCAGAGATGACTGTGAAGGTGGCGAAGCAGAAGCCCTCAAATCCTAGGGAGAAAGGCAAGAGGGAAAGCAGCTCAGACCATCACCCAATCCCCACCCTACCACCATTGACTCCATTTATTCCTTCTGCTGCCTCAGGAAAGCAGGCTAATATTTTAAATACTCAACCCCACCCCAGCCACACTCTCGTCACCCACCTGCTGGGAGGAAAATTTGTGAGATCACGCATCTCTAGATGCAAGGGCAGTTTCTTTCCCACCATTATCAAATTCCTGAATGAACCTCATGCCAGTAAAATATGTAATGTTGCTTTTGCTGTGTTCCGCCTGATCCCACTTTGCAACTCAGTAACTCTGCAATCTGTACTGTGTTTTTAAAGACTGTCCTAAGTATGAATTGAGCAGCTGGACAACATGCAAACAAAACTTCTCACTACACCCCGGCACACCTGACAATAAACTTGAACTGATCTGAGTGTTTAAGTTCTGCAACTTTATTCTAATCTTTTAATCATTTCTTAAGTTTTATCACATATCAAGTCAAGTTTATTGCCACCTGATTTTACAAGAACAACCAAACAAAACAGCGTTCTCTGGTCCTCGGTGCAAAAACATGCAGAAACACAGCCAGACATAACATACATACAGAAAATAATGCAGAGTAAAGACAAATATTATATCAATAAAATATATACATAAATATTGTTTTGCTCAAATGAGAGTCTTGAATGTTTAGTGTGGGCTGTTTCTTTGGTCATTCAACATTCTCACTGCCCATGGAAAGACACTGTTCCGCAGCCCAGTGGTGCTGATGGGAGCAGCTGAAACATACAGTATGCAGGGTGGTCCTCAATGATTTTTCACTCCCTCTTCAGACAACAACATGATAGATCACGTCGATAGAGAGAAGGGAGACTCCAGTGATGTTCTCTACCACTCTTATGGTCCTGTGGATTGACCTCCGATCCATTTCTCTGTAGCAACCATACCAAACTGTGATGCAGCTGGCCAGGATGCTCTCCATAGAGCTCCAATAGAAGGCTGACATCATGGTGGCCGGTAGCCTTCTCAGGAAGTGTCATCACTGTTAAGTGTCCACGATAGGTCACAAGTTAAGAGAAATCCAAGGAACTTGGTGCTCTCCACTCTCACTACTACAGAATTGTTGATATATAGAGGAGGGTGGCTGTTCCTGGTCCCCCTGAAGTCCACAATCATCTCCTTTGTCTTGTCCACACTGAGACTCAGGTTATTCCTCTCACACCATTTCATGACATTTTCCACCACTTCTCTGGTGCATCTCCTCATTGTTGCTGAAAAGTACAACTATTTCATGAGTATTTATTTTTAAAAAAAAACAGTTACAGTAAAACCCCTGGTATCTGGCACCAAAGGGGATTCAAAACCAAATGACAGAAATTTCAAGGGAAACCTCAAATACAGAAACATCCCCATTATCCAGCACCTTTAGGAATTGAGATATGCTAGATAAGTGTATTTTCTGGTGGCTTAAGACTTAGTCTGATAATGCCTTACTAATACACCTGCATTAAGGATAAACAGTTTAAAAGACAAAAATACTGCTCTGTGCTTACACTGAACAAACTTTGCTTGCATTAATATATAAACCTTAAAGCATTTTACTTTATTTTAAGTCACATTCTTTGAAAACATTTAACTGTTGATGCACCTGCAGGTTTCTCCCCCTCCATGGAGATGCCTGAAAGACGAACAATGACATTATAGATAATTAACCCCACTTACCCCAAATTTACAGATAAAGCCTCTAACTGGGGTGACTCTTACTAAGCAGGGATAAGAAGAAACTTTAAGAGAGTCACTCCAAGAGTGAGCGGCATCAACCAGCTCTTCATCCTGTGTGAGGCCATTGCTGTTTCACACAACTTTATTCAAACAGCTGTTATGAGCAAAACCTGACCAAGGCATTCCACTGGCTGACTATTTGCTCCCATCTTCACCAAAGGTTTATATGTTACTTTAGAGAACATTTATTTTAAAATTTTAAGTTTACATGTTTTTTTACCTCTTATTGTTATTTATTTTAATTTTTTTTAATTTATTTTCCTCGATTTTTTTGGTCAGTTGCTTGAGACTACCAGTTGTTTGAATTCCGCATACCAGCTTGAAGGCATTTTAAAATATTTCTTATTAGAAGCAACTCGAGCAACTGAGAAGTATTTGAGGGTGGCAGGCTGCCAAAGACTATCATGGTTTTCAGGGCCTTGATCTCAAGATCTACCACTAAAGCCCTGTAGTTGTTCAGAGGCTGCACAGCCTTTTGGTGATCAATTGGTCAAGTCTTTAGACCCTCCACATCTGGAACAAATGGGTGGGTGGTAGGGTCACCAATAATTTCCTATGTTACAAGATTTCAAACATTTGTCAAGTCTATTGATATCTCATTGTACAAGTACAACCTGATAAAACAGCGTTCTCTGGTCCTCGGTGCAAAACACGCAGACACACAACCAGATATAACTCACATACAGACAAACGATCCATATACAGGACAAGTATTTTATCTATACACATAAATAAATAAATAAATTCCATTATTATGAGAGTCTTGGGTGGTTAGTGTGGGTAGCCCCTGTGGTTGTTCAGCATTCTCACAGATTGCGCGAAGAAGCTGATCCTCAGCCTGGTGGTGCTGGCTCTGATATTCCTGTATCTCTTCCCTGATGGGAGCAGCTCAAATATGATGTGTGTGGGGTGGAAGTGGTCCTCAATGATTTTGTGCCCCCTCTTCAAACAACTATCCCATTGGAACATATTGATGGGGTGAGGGGACTCCAGAGATCATCTCTACCACCCTTATGGTCCTGTAGATGGACCACCGACCCATTTCTATGCGGTAACTGCACCACACTGTGATGCAGCCAGCCAGGATGCTCTTAATAGAGGCCCTATAGAAGGCTGACATAATGGTGGCTGGTAGCCTTGTCCTCTTCTGTCTTGTCAGGAAGTGCAGTCGCTATTGCGCCTTCCTGACAAGTGAGGAGGTGTTGAGTGTCGACGATAGGTCACTAGTTAAGTCAGAGGTTTTCAATCATTTTCTTTCCACTCACAGACCACCTTAAGTAATCCCTATGCCATAGGTGTTCTGTGATTAGTAAGGGATTACTTAAGGTGGTATGTAATTTGGGAAAAAAGATCGCGAACGACTGCTCCAGACCTATTTCTTACTGAAATATTTTGCTTGAGAAAAACTGTTATTAGTCAATTAGGTACAATTAAATTAGTGATTTTCAAACATGTTCTTTCCACTCGCATATCACGTTAAGTGGACTCCAGGGAACTTGGTGGTCCCTCTCTCTCTGCTTCATTGTTGTTGATGTGTAGTGGAAGATGGTCATTCCTGGTCCTCCTGAAGTCCTCAATCATCTTTTTCTTAACCCTGTTAATGCAGGTTGTTATTCTTGCACCATTTCGTGAAATTTTCTATTTCTTCTCTCCAATGCGACTCAGCGCTTTTGCTGATGAGGCCAACGTCTGTAGTGTCATCCACAAACTTGATGACGCTGTTGGAGCTGAATCTGGCGATGCAGTCATGCGTCAGTGGCGTGAACAGGAGCGGGCTGACCACACAGTCCTGAGGTGTACGAGTGATGGTGCTCGACATTCTGCTACCGAACCAGTGATCGCAGAAGGGAGATTGCCTGTTTTACATTAATATGAAACTAGTGATTTATTTTTCACTGTTAAACTTAACCCATTGAGATCCACAGATGCAAATTCCCAAGACACCCACAATTCCTTAAAAAAAAGGGAAGATCTGGTTTATCCTAAAGCCCTATACAATTAGCCGACTGGGAAGATTGTAGTAGAGGCTTTGGCTGATAATAAAAAGACTCAGCTCCACTGACCTACCCCCACATTATTTGCTGGGGTCTTGGAATTCATCTTATAGGCTATATCAACACTTTCAATTGCCTGTAGAGATACTGGAAGGAATTGTGGAGAATGTGGGATTTACACAGTAACTAAAGGTGATGGTTGATGGGACACAATGGGACAAAGGGCCTGGTTCAGTGTTGTATGATCTTACAATAGGACTCAGTTGTGGAAGTACGGGTGGACCACGATGATATGGGGTTTGGGGTCGTAACCTCGCCCCAACAGAACTTACAAATCATTATCCCAAAAACGGGAGATTATGGAATAAACTTTGCTCTCGTAAAATGTGACTCACACTTTTTAATGCGCATCCTTGTGTTTCAAAAACTTGCAACACACCCCGTTGTTTCAGAAAACAAGGGAAACATCAGGAATGACAAACACATGCATGACAGAACTGGCAAGTGAGCAAGGGGGACCAAGAACAAATTGAGACGGTCATTCACAAGTACTCAAGGGGAAAAAGATGCAGAAAATTCAAGGGAAACCATAAATACAGTAAAATACCCAGAATCTGACACCGACGGGGATGGCGGATGCCGGAAATACAGATTTTCGTTTACCTGAGACACACTCTGACAATGCTTATCTAATTCATCTGCATTAAGAATAAACAGTGCAAAATGCAAAGTAATTTGGAAAAAAAAAATCAATATTGTCATCCTTAATTATGTAAAGATCACTTTAATCAGATAATTCCCGTAACTTACAAAATTTAAGGTTAAATTTGAACCCCGGTTACTTTGCACTAACAACTACACTAAACGTGCCCCCATCATAATTAAACCTCCTGCTCTAAGTTTACAGATAAAGCCTTGCTGGCAAGATTGATGTAGCAGTTAACACAACACCTTTACAGCATCAGCGATCAGGACCGGGATTCGAATCCTGGGCTGTCAGTATGGAGTTTGTACGCTCTCCCCACACCTGGGTGGGTTTTCCCCGGGGGCTCCGGTTTCCTCCCACTGTTTGAAATGTACTAGGGATGTAGGTTAATTGGGTGTAAATTGGACAGCATGGACTCATGGGCTGAAATGGTCTGTTATTGTGTTGTATGTATTTCTGTGAAATATAAAGTGTTCACAATCACTACTCTGGAGACAAGGTCTTGGAGAACAGGTTCAGCTTTATTTCGGGTCTGCAGAGCCGGGTGTCTCTTAGTCCCAAGACAGAATCATCACTCTTTTCTACAGTCCCACACTCAACATCACCACACCTTCATTTAGTCTCTTCCATTCAGAATTTCAATACCTTACAACCTTCCTCTTTTCCCTTCCATCACTGTAGATACCACACAGTTTCTCCTCCTCATCATACATCGCATGTTATGGTAATTAATCCATCCCCTCCTTAGGGGCATCTAAGTTAATATTCATGTCTTTATTAAGCAAGTCCAATAGTGGCCATACGTACTTTAGGTCACCGTGCCAGTCCGAACCAGATTCCTACATCCTTGAGGCTTCTGATAAGAAGGGGCCCTCTAGCTAGTACTGTCTACTCTCATGCTCTAATCTACATATTTTGCATTCCATCACTTTTTACAGAATGATGTGAGTTTAATCATTTTCAGCCATTTTTCACATGTCTAAATTTAATAAAGACTTCATAGGCAAGGATAGGGAGACGCTTTGGGAGAGTTGACCCCAGCTGTGAGTGGCATCGGCTGGCTCTTCACCATTTAATTCAAACACAACTTTTTTGAAAGTTCATTCAAGCAGCTGTTGCAGGCGGCAAGCGACTGGGGCAAGATTGAATGTTTGTTCCCATCTTTACCAAGGGGCTGTGTGTTGTTTCGGAGAACGTTTACAATTTTAAACTTTTATTTAAATCTTTATTTTTTTAAATTTATTAATTTCCTCAATTTTTTTCTGGTTGTTTGGGATTACTGTTGCTTGAATTCCAATTATTGGGGATTTTACTGTACTCAACTTCCTGTGGAGATGTTTTCCAATTACAATTGATATCGGCCATGAAGCAATATCTACAAATCACTGAGTCTGGGAAATAAGGAACAGAGAGATTTCAAAATGAGGGGTTTGAGAAAGTGGGGCCCCCGGCAGCAGAGAGGGGAAGAAGAAAAAGGTCAGAAAGGAGTTAATAACAATCTGAGGGAAAGTGTTGGAAGCTGGTTTTCAACAGTCTGATCTACTGTCAAAATAGTAGCGGTTGACAGGTTGAGTGACTTTATAAACACTGGTCAGCTGAAAGAGAAAGCAACAAGCACGTGTGATCCATTAAGTAAAACTGTGCCCAACCTTCCGTGAACTGGAGCCAGGTCTAGGAAGCACTTTCGCCCCCTTGTGCTGAGGTTCATTAGCATCAGGTGGAAATCAGGTTCCAGACGCAGACAAAGCGGGGGTATCAGGAAAGTGCAAGCAATCCTGACAGATCCCAGGCAAGCCAGCTTCATCAGCGGGGCGTTCAAGGGCAAAAATCAGGAACGGCTCCCAATTCATCCTGAACACACTGGAGTAGAAAGTCCAAGAGGTCACTTTCCAGCAGGGTCCACCTGTTCAATTTCAGCCAATGTCGGACAGCCGGAGGGTGCTAGATTAGCAGGTACAATTATCATGTTCGAAAAGACAGAAGCTCGAAGGATGTGGATCAACTGCACTTGCCCTCGGTCACCATAAATGAGTTGGCTCTGTAGCTAATTATAACATGCCCATCCCTGCAATCACATTGATTACAAGAATCATGATTTACTACCCTACTTGTCTTTAAAATTCAAAATCAGGCTTTTCAAAGAGAAGTGGGAAGGCAAAGGTCAGTGTGGCTCGATAACCTTTTCTGTGCAGGTCTCCGTCCTGTAATATTGTGGCCGCTACCCTGCTGTTGTGTGGGAAGGGAAAAGTTTGGTGCGTTCAAAGAAGAGCAGGTCTGGACACAGGCTGAATCTTTATTGAAACACACATAAGGGGATCACAACAGGAATAGCATGCAAGTATTCTCAATCGCACTGTGCAGTACAACTCAGTTCAACGCTGAACTTAATACTACCAGTACTAGCAACTGTTTATACCGACTCACCACAACCAAAGACTACAATACACTTTTCTTTCTTTTTTTCTTTCTTCTTTTCTTCTTTGGCTTGGCTTCGCAGACGAAGATTTATGAAGGGGTATGTCCACATCTGCTGCAGGCTCGTTGGTGACTGACAAGTCCGATGTGGGACAGGGAGGGACGGTAGCAGCGGTTGCAAGGGAAAATTGGTTGGTTGGGGTTGGGTGTTGGGTTTTTCCTCCTTTGTCTTTAGTCAGTGAGGTGGGCTCTGCGGTCTTCTTCAAAGGAGGTTGCTGCCCGCCGAACTGTGAGGCGCCAAGATGCACGATTGGAGGCGATATCAGCCCACTGGTGGGGGTCAATGTGGCAGGCACCAAGAGATTTCTTTAAGCAGTCCTTGTACCTCTTCTTTGGTGCACCTCTGTCTCGTTGGCCAGTGGAGAGCTCACCATAGAACACGATCTTGGGAAGGCGATGGTCCTCCATTCTGGAGACATGACCCACCCAGCGCAGTTGGGCCTTCAGCAGCATGGAATCGATGCTTGCGGACTCTGCCAGCTCGAGTACTTCGATGTTGGTGATGAAGTCATTCCAATGAATGTTGAGGATGGAGCGGAGACAGCGCTGATGGAAGCGTTCTAGGAGCCGTAGGTGATGCTGGTAGAGGACCCATGATTCGGAGCTGAACAGGAGCGTGGGTATGACAATGGCTCTGTACACACTGATCTTTGTGTGTTTCTTCAGGTGGTTGTTTTTCCAGACTCATTTGTGTAGTCTTCCAAAGGCGCTATTTGCCTTGGCGAGTCTGTTGTCTATCTCTTTGTCGATCCTTGCATCAGATGAAATGTTGCGGCCGAGGTAAGTAAACTGGTTGACCGTTTTGAGTTCTGTGTGCCTGATTGAGATATGGGGGGGCTTGTGGTCATGGTGGAGAGCTGGCTGATGGAGGACCTCAGTTTTCTTCAGGCTGACTTCCAGGCCAAACATTTCGGCAGTTTCCGCAAAACAGGACGTCATGCGCTGGAGAGCTGGCTCTGAATGGGCAACTAAAGCAGCATCGTCTGCAAAGAGTAGTTCACGGACAAGTTGCTCTTGTGTCTTGGTGTGAGCTTTTAGGCACCTCAAATTGAAGAGACTGCCATCCGTGCGGTAGCGGATGTAAACAGCATCTTCATTGTTGAGGTCTTTCATGGCTTGTTTCAGCATCATGCTGAAGAAGATAGTTGGTGTGAGGACGCAACCTTGCTTCACGCCGTTGTCAATGGAGAAGGGTTCGGAGAGCTCATTGCTGTATCTGACCCGACCTTGTTGGTTTTTGTGCAGTTGGATAACCATGTTGAGGAACTACCTACTTGTCTAATGTGGGCATGGCTCAGATGCTATTTATAACTATCTATAACCATACAGCACAGAACAGGCCAGTTTGGCCCTACTAGTCCATGCCAGAACAAATCCCCACCCTCCTAGTCCCACAGACCAGCACCTGGTCCATACCCCTCCAATCCTCCCCCCTCCATGTAATTATCCAGTCTTTCCTTAAATGTAAATAACATTCTTGCTTCAACCACCTCTGCCGGAAGCTTATTCCACATCCCAACCACCCTTTGCATGAAGAAATTTCCCCTCATGTTCCCCCTATAATTTTCCCCCTGCAATCTCAAACCATGGTCTCTGGTTTGAATATCCCCCACTCTTAATTGAAAAAGTCTATCCATGTTGACTCTCTTTGTCCCTTTTAAAATCTTGAACACCTCCATCAAATCCCCCCTCAATCTTTTACGCTCCAGAGAAAAAAGCCCCAGGCTGCTCAACCTTTCTCTGTAACTCAAACCCTGACATTCTGTCAACATTCTCGTGAACCTTCTCTGCACTCTCTCTATTACAGTATAGAACAGCGCTGATCCCTAGGTGGTGCGACTCCTGCTGCAGTGTCCACAGTAAGGTCATGTCAGGGCCAAAGAACAAAAGGGGTTGAGTTACTGCACATGGTGGGCTTTAAATTACAGTAAGGTGGAGGGTCCAGATCAGGTAATCACTCGGTGATTAAAGGAGCCAATGGTCCGATGTGCACTAATGGGTTAGCAGAGTCATGCCTTGATTGCCAGGTGATGTGACTTCTGACTAGGTTGCAGGCGGAGAGATCGCATGACCCTCCACAATCCACACTACACCTCCATGTTACTGGCACAGGTCAAAGGGATGATGGTGAAGCTTTGACCACCCTGTGGCTGCCTGATCCCTCTCATTCTGTTGCTCCAACTTAATCATTTTAAATAAAATTCCAATCCTGCTGAGAAGATGTTGGACATTTTTGACATGTCTGATCTCTAAATACACATGACTACATACTTGACTGGGATGTGATCTCACATTGAGCATACTTAGAGGAATGCCACTCAATTTTCACATAAATAATTAAAGAACATGGACATATCTGAAATTCTATAGCAGTTTTATTGAAACACCTTGAATATTTTATTTTATCTTTCAGTTTGATTAGCCCGTGTTTTCTGTAGCAAACTTGCCCTGCAGCGCATGTCAACTGATCAGATGGCTTTTGAACAGCACCTACTTGTAAGCAAATAATCTTTCACCCTAGATTTAGGAAATACCCACTCCCTAATATGTACTTGTACATATTGTACATAAGTACAAGCCATGCACTTGAAGTACCCATAAATAAGGACTGGTGTACAAATGTCTCCGCAATAAAGGCCCACTGCTCACCAGAGATAGAGTTCTTAATGGTGAGGTGAAAGCATTTTAATCTACCTAGGAATTCGCAGCCACCCAGGTCATGGCAATAAAGGAATCTTGAAAGTACCAGGCTGTTGTCCATTGACTCCAGCTCAGTGTACTACACAATAACTCAGAGGCTGGTGGATGAACTGTCCTCACAGTGAGTCAGTATTCCTTTCTGCAACTGGATCCTGAACTTCTTGGTTGAGAGACCACAATCTTATTCAAAGGGTATCGCTCAAATCCAACATTTTAGGTGAAAATTCCAGGGGTCGCCCTATGCACAGGTGGTCGTCCTATACAAGTCAGCATATACAATGTACAATGTGTGCGACAATATTATCATTATCTCCTTGGTAAGCATCAAGGAAATTAATGCCAGTAATTCTGTGTGTTGTAGGTGGAACCGTAAATGACTCCAATGAATAAGGCACAGAAGAGAATAGAGGCACCTCAGAGCAAGGGAGTGGTCGAGCAGACGAATGACTGTGAAATATTGGCGGAGAAGCAATCTGCTGGTGGAACTCAACGGGTCGAGTGAGAGAAAAATAATTATCGGCATTTTAGGATCAAGACTCACCAAATTCAAGCATGTGTGGTCCTTTGTGTGTCTCCGACTGGTGGTGGATACGAGAGTGGCTCTCTATAAAGACCTGTGAGTCGCTGCCCCACATCCCCCTCTTTCTGGTCTGTTAAATGCTTGTCAAAACTCAGCAAGGGAACAGGAAATCGACCAGTCTTTCAAGATCAAATTCCTCAGCCCAAAAGAGCAGTTGTGGAAAGTGCAAAAGACACTTGAAGCGTTGTTGCCATCAGTAACAGTGTTTAGAAATCCCAATGCTGTCAACTTATTTTCACAATGGTGTCCGTATACAATCGATAACTCAAATGCACCATTAAAAAGTATTCCCACAGTCCTTAATAACGGTTATATTTATTTCTAGAATTTGGATAGCAGTCAGAAAAGTTAAAGGGGCTTTGGAAAATGTTTCAGAGCCGATCAATGACACTCCTCAGCTGTCCTCCTGTTGTTGACGTTTGTTAGCAATGACTGTCTCTCAAATCCGAATCGATGATAGCATGACCAACGCTCCAATCTCCTGACTCTTGCACTTAGAGACCTGCGAAGACGTAAACATCTCTGCCTCTGTCCATCTGAAAGTGTTTCCAGCCCCCTTATGCCTTCGGCCCAAGTACCGTGAGGTCACTTTGGATCTGCAATGGCAAGTGCGACGAGTTAGGTTTATTCTATATCTAGAGATACAGGACAGCAATAGGCCCATCCGGCCTCCAAGCCCGCACCAACCAATTACCCCCATGTGACCAATTAGCCTACAAACCCTGCACGTCTTTGGAATGTGGGAGGACACCCACGCGTGTCATACAGAGATTGTATCAGCTCCTTACGGGTCTGAATCAGGGTTTGCTGCCACTGTTACAGGGTTGGGCCGACTGTTCTGCACAATGTTTCCCAATAACGAGACGTCGGAGGTCATCCAGTAGTAACTATCGAAAGAGAGTCATTGAAATAATTGAAGACTAGGATTGTGAGGAAAAGACAACAGAACAGGACCTGCTGAACAGCTGCATCAGGGAATCAGTCTGGGCAAAATGGACAGAGAGGCCTTCTTTTATGCTACAAGCTACTTCAATTCTCAGTTGGGATTAGTGGTGACCCTTTGAGCTATTGATTTTTCAAAATGAAAAACACATTATATTCTTTAAAATGTGTGAAGAAAATGCAATATGTTCAGGGCGTCTTTTTCATTGAGACATTATCGATGTCAGGATCAGGTTTATTGTCCTGAACATGTGTCATGAAATTTGTTATTTTGTGGCAGCGGGTGTTGAGCAGAACAAGGTGCAAGATTGCTATAAATTACAATTACATAAATAAGTTTTTAAAACAAAATAACTAGTACAAAAAAGAGGTTCATTGTCTGTGGAGGGGAAGAAGGTTTTTTTTGTAATGTTGAGCATGTCTTCAGGCTCCTGTACCTCCTTCCTGATGGGAAAAGGGCAGGGCCTTGGGGGTGAGGTCCTCTGAAGACAGAGACACCGCCTCTTAAAGATGTCCTTAACGGAGGGAAGATTAATGACCATGATGGATGAGTTCACAACCCTCTGTACACTTTTCCTGCCCTGGGTATTGGCACCTCCATACCAGACAGTGATGGAACCAGTCAGAATGCTTCCCATGGTCCACTTGTAGAAATTTGCAAGAGTCTTGAGGAGACATACCAAATCTCCTCATACTCCAAACAAAATATCGCCGCGGGCGAGCCTGCTTTACGTTACATCGACATGATGGCCTCAGGATAGATCTTCAGGGATGTTGTCACCCAAGAATCTGATGTTTCTTACGCTCCCTATTGCTGACCCCTCGATGAGGACTGGTGGTTTGTGTTCCCCTGGTGGTGTCCACCTGGCATGGAGTGCAAGGATGTTATTGTGACGCCACTCAAACTAGTTTACTCCTGTACTCTTCCCCTTTGCCTTGTGTGATTCAACCAATAGGTTCGTTTTACAAGACCCAATGGCACCATGTCACCCAACTTCCCACTCTTGCCTTTAGGAAATTAAGAAGGAAAATTCCTCCCAGAAGCCAGTTTTACTCTGGTTTCCGCCCATGTTCCAAACCCACACGGGGTTAGAAGGTTAATTTTGGATGGGTCTCTTAATTTAATTGCTTAACTTAATAAAAGCCATAGTCAACTGGACATTGACACTAGCTTTAGTTGTGTGTGTGTGTGAGAGAGAGAGAGAGAGAGAGAGAGAGGAACACACACAGATAGAGAGGAGAGACTGAGAGAGTGACAGAGAGACAGAGAGAGACAGTGAAAGTGAGACTCAAACAGAGAGAGAGAGAGAGACAGTGAAAGAGAGAGAGAGAATAATTCACATGATGGATTTGGAAGAGGGTGACAGGGTGAGCTGGGGTGTTTTTCCGATGCAGGTATACATGCAGTCTTGCTGTCTTCCTCCATTATTTGACCCCTGTACTTCTGGTGAAACAGAGCCTGCTGTCTGTATTCCAGAGCAACATCTGGAGGTGACGGTTTCCTTGTCCTCTTAGCCATTGGCACAGCTTTGCAAAACTGGCTCTGTCCTCTTGCATTATCACTGGCCATCGACATTGACCAAAGCTGCACAGAGCTTGGAAATGAGATTATTGCAATTTATTCAGGTGCCAACTCACTGTCCCATTTGTGGGCAAATGGCGCCATCTACTGTCAGCAGGAGAATATTAACAAGGGGCCTTCTCTCACAGGGAAATGACAGTAATCCCATTCAGAAGTGCTGGCATTCCTCCAAGGAAGTGCTGTCATTGTTGGTATTCCCACAGGAGTCTCAAACCTGCTGGCCATTCTTTGTATTGACGTTAACTTTCTCAATGATCCCTCAATTAGTAAAATTAGGTTGCTTTGCTCCGTATCTACTAACTCTGCACTTTATATGTTTGCCCCATTGTATTTATGATACAGTACTATCCAGAAGATGTCTATTGGTCTGCTTGCAAAAAAAGTTCCATCACTATATTTCATACCTGTCAATAAACTTGAAAGTGAACGATACTGCAACATTGATCCAATGAACATTTTCAGCATTTTCTGATTTTATTTCAGATTTTTAGCATCTGCTTCTTATTATTGTCCTATTGAGTTTTATCCATGGACCACACTGGTCCATGCCAACCAAGTTAGTCACACTTGCCTGCCTTCAACCCATATCCCATCTGTATGTAACTATCCAAATATCTTTTGAATGTTGCAGTTGTATGTGCCTCTACCACTTCCTCTGGCAGCTTGTTCCATAAACCCACTGCCCTTTGTGTGAACAAGGTATCCCTCAGGCCCTTTTTAATCTTTCCCTTCAAACCGGCATGGTTTGAGAGACATTTAGCTCAATTCTGTTACAGCACCAGAGACCAGGACCGGGGTTCGAATCTCGTACTTTCTACAAGGAGTTTGTACGTTCTCCCTTCGTCTGCGTGGGTTTCCTTCGGGTGCGCCAGTTTCCTCCCACTGTTCGAAAACAGGGCCTGTAGATTCATTGGGTGCACTTGGGTAGCAAGGGTTCGTGGACCAAAAGGGCCTGTATGCCTACATTTTTTTAAAATTACGATATATTTTGGCGTATAAGTCAAGTCATGAAACCCTAAAAAATTTCTCAAAAATGGGGGGGGTGGATGTTGACATATGCCGGATATACTTTTGAGGCCTTAAATTCACCAAAACAAAATTGACATCAATTCGGCGTACAAGTCGATGCTGGAAGCACCTCCCCACAGCCAACGCCGCTGCTCCCCAACACCTCCCTACTGCTGGGCGCCGCCATAACCGCTCCTACCTGACACCCTGAGTTTGCCATCGCTGCTCTTGCCTGGTAGGCCAAGGTTTCTGTTCCCGCCTGAAGCACAATGTCACTGCTCCAGGTCTGTGGGCGTTCGCCATTGCTGTCTGGAAGGTCGGTGGGTTTTTTTTTTAACTTATTTAATTTACAGCTTTGCTACTTGCTATTGGTTTGTTCTAAAGATATTTGGGTTGTTCCTGGGAGGCCCGGACAGCCTGAAAAATGGGGATCGACTTATATGCTGGATATACCATAAAACCCTTAAAATTAGGCTGAAAAATTGGGATTGACATATGCTGGTCGACTTATATGCCGAAATATATGGTAATTTAAATTTTAAAAATTTAAATCTATGTCCTTTAATTTTTAGATTAGACCGTCCTGGGAAAAGAATATTTACCTTAATTGGACCCCTCACGTTACACATCGCCCTAGCTCTCCTTAGGTTAGGCATGCTGAAGATCTGGCTAACGTGGGTACAGCTCCACAATGGAACACCCTCTGGGCCATTGGATTCATTATATATTCACCCACCCTGCCAATTCCCACAAGAATGTGCACCGTTAGTATATTTCAAGGTGTCCCACTGCCTCTGAGGTATTTTTGTCTGCTTTTTTTCCACAAACTGAGTATCCAGGTTGTCTTCAGCAAGGGATAATGCATGAGTAAAAGAGCAGTGAACGTCGTTTGATGGCCTTCGCAGAAAAATAATGAATCATCGCTGAAGCTGGAAACTGGAAATAAAAACAGAGAATATGGGAAACACTTAACATCTGTATAGAGAGAGAGAGAGACTGAAGTGACTTTCTAGATCAATTACTTTTTAAAAAGTTTAGACATACAACATAGTAACAGGCCCTTTTGGCTCATGAGCCCAATTACACACCTGATTGATCTGCAACACCGGTACGTTTTTGAACAGTGGGAGAAAACCAGAGCCTTCGGAGGAAACCCACGCAGACACGTGGAGAGCGTACAAACTTCTTGCAGGCAGTGCCGGATTTGAACCCCAGTCCTGATTGCTGGCACTGTAACAGCGTTGCACTTCATCAGAATTTGTTTCAGTGAATAACACACACGAGTGTCTGAACGCCAGTGAGGCATGGTGCAGAATTGGGAAGGGTTCCCACCATGAGTATCATGCTCCTATTTCCATTTCTTATCTTCTTTTGTTACCCCCGACTTGGCAACCACACATTTAGTTAAATTAATTTCCCATCACCACATTTAAATTATATCCTGTTGTAAACTGAAACAACCTTCCTCACCATCTCCACTGCCATCGATTTTGGTGTCATCTACAAACCTATCATGTAATCTACATTTTCAACAGGTGATTTTCTTTAATCCTCTCCAATACTCTACCTCTTTGTGGAGTGCAGTTGTCCAGTCCCTCTGGAGATCTGCTCATTAATAAAATTAAAACCTGGCCACAACCCATCTGAACCCGACTTGAGCCCAAGGTGATAATAATCCTGGGACAGGCTCGAGGGCCCAGCAGTCACACTGTCCATAATCTATCTATGAATAATAGTTGGGAATATACTGCAGGTCAGGCAGCATCTGAAGATGAGAGAGAAATTGAGTTAACATTTTTATTCAGTGTCTATTCATTAGAAATTATCGAGTTAGCACAGTGGTTCACAGCCTTTTTCTTTCCACTCTCATATCACTTTAAGTAATCCCTATGCCATAGGTGCTCTGTGATTAGTAAGGGATTACTTAAGGTGGTATGTGAGTTGACAGGAAGGTTGAGAATCACTGCTCTAGACCAAATTGTTACTGAAATATTTTGCTTGAGAAAAATGGTCATTGGCCCATTTCCTTTGGAGTTATGAAACCATGCACATAACAGGTCAATTAGGTTTGATAAAAACAATGGTTTTCAAATTTTTTCTTTCCACCCACATCCCACCTTAAATAGGTAGTGAAATGACATTGAACTCCCAATGACTGCAACCGGTCAATGGACCTGCAGTTGGTGACCTTAACCTGGCAAAGACTGTGACCTATATTCTTCTTGGCACCACTTAAACTTTCCTGACCAGTGCTGAATTTCAGTGAGGCCTTTACATCCAGAGCAGGTGCCAGATGCCTTCACTATGCAACCTGCATTGGACTAAATACCCCGTTCCAAAAATCCCTGAAGGGTTCAAGTCTTCAAGGTCTTTACAATGTTTTGCAGTGGACTCACCAAGTTTGAGCTCTTAACTTCAGCAACAATATTGCCTTTCTCTTTTCATGTTACTCATTCCTGAGATGGTGACACTGTTATTGTTCATAGAATTAGTTCCACTCGCCTTTAATGAAATGCATGTAGTGGAGCCGAGTGAAACACAAAAGTCTGTCAATGCTGTGATTGCAGTAAAACACACAGAAATGCTGGAGGAACTGAGCTGTCTTGTAGTTCAGTGAGATTGGGTGCAGACTGGGAGATTGCTTTGTTGAGCACCTTGACTCTGTCCACCACAATAGCGTGGATCTGCCAGTGGCCACCCATTTCAATTTCCTGTCCCAATGCTGATATTCCTGTCCCTGGTCTCATGCACTGCCAATCTTAGACCACCCACAAATTGGAGGAACACCACCACATCTTCCGTCTGAGCACCCTCCAACTGGATGGCAGGAACATCGACTTCTCTGGCTTTTGTTAAACTGCACCCCTCCCCCCCACCCTCCTACCCTTCTTCCTCTTCTGTCACCTTTCCCAGCTCTCTCTCTCTCTCTCTCTCTCTCTCTCTCTCTCTCTCTCTCTCTCTCTCTCTCTCTCTTTCTCTCTCCCCCTCCCCCTTTTCCCTCTGTCTCCTTTCACAGAACCAAAACCAGTTCTCACCATTCTTCTTCTCAGATCCAATTAACTCCTTTTTTTTGATCTGGACTCCACTTCCAGCTGACCTTGCCTTTATTCCGAGCCTTTTTATTCTCTGTTTTTCCTTTGCTTACACCTTGAAGAAGGGCTCAGGTCCGAAATGTCAGTAATATATCTTTACCTCCGATGGACACTGCGAAACCGGCTGAGTTCTTCCATTATTTCAGTGTGTTTTTATATAGTAGAGGACTGTATTGGGAAAGGTTGTGTCTGTCCACCTGCCTGCTCCCTGCCCATAACTCTCCAACCCCCTCACATCCATGTACTCATCCAACCTCCTTTTAAATGACAAAATTAACCCTGCTGCAACCACCTCTTCCAGAAGGTCATTCCACTCAGCCACCACTCTCTGAGTGAAGAAGCTACCTCTTATGTTACTTCTAAAGTTTTGCTCCCTAACCCTTAACTTATGACCCCTCATTCCAATCGCTCCTACCCTCAAGGGGAAGAGCCTATTCACATCTACTCTATCTATTCCCCTCATAATTTTATATACCTCTATCAAATCCCCCCACAACCTTCTACGCTTCAATGAATAAAGGCCCAGTCTACTAAATCTTTCCACGTATTCTAGATACTGCAATCCTTGCTGGTTCACATCCTCATCTGCAGTGCAGAGTTTGTCAGTGCTGCAAAGAACTTGCAAATTTTTGAATCATTAAATTTGCTTGTGATTGGAATGTTTGGAAGCAGGGGAAAGACGGCTTTAAGGGACATGAATGAAAAGTTCTCGAATTTATTTGGAACAATGCATCTTTATAATTACAATATTAACTGCTTAAAGAGCTTGAGTTTAGTAGGTATTTATCCTGGCTGAAGTGTATGACAAAACAAACATTTTATAGATTAGTGTGGAGTGAGAGAGGGTGTGTAGAGTGGAAGTTGATACTCCGAATAGGAAGGGAAACAGATTTATCATACACCCAGAGGAATAGACTTTATATAGAATTAATGGGGAACATTTAACTCTCAAAAATATGCTACTCGTTTAATGGATGTTTGCCGTATACTTAGCAATAACATTGAGTCTCAAGTGTATCTTGCAGCCAGGTATCTTTAGAAGGTTAAACTTTTTTTCATCAACTATGTAGCTATGGGACTGGACTGACATATAGACCGGATGTGGTAAAGATTACATATTTCCCTCCCTAAAGATCATAGTGAACCAATTGAATGGAAACATGATACATGCTACTAAGTGTGTTTAGAGAAAATTCAATATCACAAAATGCCATGGCATATTTGCAGTCATCCACTAGAAACCTATAATGGATCACATGCATCAAACTTGCAACTTGCCAATATACTGAAACTTACAAAATATTTTCTGGGTTTTTAAAGTTGGAAATAATGGGATCTTTCTCCTTCAGCAGAGATGGGAACGTGGCGACACAATCTCAGAATTAGGACTGAAATGAGGAGAGGTAAATCTTTGAATTTTTTTGCCTCGAGAAAGTTGTGGAGGCTTAACTCCCAAGCTGGTTTATAATGGGAGGTGATAGATTTCTGGGCATTCGGAGAATCTTCTGGGGAAATAGAGTGTCAGGCATGACCTCAGTGAATGGCAGTGCAGGCTTGAAGATCAGGGATACACTTGGTGAGATTTGAGTGCATTGAATTCAATGGAGGCTCGTTTCCCATGTGCAATTCAAAAAACAGATACTGCCACACTGCATATATAGATTTAAATTTATTTTAAAGTTAAATTTTACATTTAATTTTAGACATTCAGCACGAGCCCGTGCCGCCCAATTACCCCCCCCCCCCCCCCCCCCCGGGTACGTTTTGAACAGTGGGAGAAAACTGGAGCCTCTGGGAAAAACCCACATAGACACAGGGAGCATGTACAAACTCCTTACAGACAGCGTGGGATTTGAGCCCCGCTCCCGATCACTGGCGCAGTAACAGCGTTGCGCTAACCGCTACACTAACTGTGCCACCCCAACAGAGTATGTAACAGTGGATGTTTTTTGTCTCATCTGTACACTCTTGATTGGTGGTCCATGTCTTCTGAATTACTGGCAAATGCATCCATATTTCATTGGGATAAGATCCATGTTGCCTGAGGCACTTATAGTCTGAAACCAGGATTAAAGACGGATTAGGCAGATTATTTTTTAAATGGGGAGAAAAATGAAAATACCCAGATGCAAAGGGACTTGGGAGTCCTCATCCAGGATAGCCTGAGGGTAAACTTGCAGGGTGAAACGGTGGTGAATAAGGCAAATGCAATGCTGACATTCATCTCAAGAGGAAAACACTTTAAGAGCAGGAATGTGATGTTGAGACTCTATAGGGCACTGGTGAGACTCCACGGATTGTTGGGAGCAGTTTTAAGCTCTTCATCACGGCATGCAAGAGGGTGCCGAGGGCAATGAAAGGTTCCCGATCGTGTCAGAAATTTGGATCTGGAGTTCGGGCTACCAATGGTTTGAACTTGACCCTCCGGCTATGGTGGCTGCGGCAGTGCTGGTGGCAAATACGCGGGCACTCGGTGACTCTCTTTTCCTTCTCTTTCTCTGACTGCAAGAGGCACTACAAGTGATTTCCGCTGATGGCAAACTTGCCTGCCGTAAAGCGAATTCTATCTGATATTGCATTGTTTTTTACTACATGGCAATAAAGGAATCTTGAACCTTGAGAAATTATTATTCAGTGAAGGCCATCACTGAATTTTGGAGAGTGGATCACATACACTCCAACCAGATGGCATAAGCATCAACATCTCCCGTTTCTGCTAGCCCACTCCCCATTCTCCCTCTCTTCCCCTTCCATTTGTCTTCTCACCTCCAGCTCTCCATCCCCTTCCCTCTCCATTCACAGAGCCACTTCCGCTTCCCTCTGTTTGCTGATGTGCCCTTGTTCCCTTACCTTCCCAAATCTTGCCTCCTGCCTGTAGGTTTGTCCACCTCTCCCACCGCCCCCAGGGGTGCAGTGCTGCTGGGGCCATTCCCCCTCCCCCATTGTTGAGTGCTATCTGGACATAGAAGGACCTAACTGTTTCTTCCATGTCCAGTCATCCTTGTTTGTCATCCTTACGTTCGGTGTAAATTATACAATGTCAAATACAACATGGCAGCCACCAAGGCCAGGCCTCATGGGACCTCTTGTCCCCATTTTTGGTGAGCACCAGCACTTAAAAAATTAGCACTGCCCCACCCCCCCACCCCCGCCACCCCTCCCTTCCCACAATTTTGTTTGGGGAACTGCCATTTGGTCATACCAGCTGAGTTTTTTCTTCAATCGCGGTATCTGATGAGTTTCGTATTTTGCTCTGAAGAGGTACATCTATTTAATGGAGAAAGGACCCTTCTCAAAGTAAAGGAAACACAGAATACTATAACCCTTAGGCTTAGGACAACACAATGCAGTCGTCTACCTACAAGCACTGAAATTTTCTTAGCTGCTGTTTGAGAAGGATTCAAGGTTCAAATTTCCTTTTATTGTCACGTAATAATAAATTAAAATATAATATATGTGATGTACTTCAAATTTTGTCTGGCACAAGTCAAACAAAGAGCTGCCATGAGCATTGCCCGATGCCCCTTACAACAAGGGAAAGAGAAGTAAAAGAGATGCTATGGTTTGAGGTGCAGATCGCTCATCAAATCAATCACATTGATCGATGCCTGTAGACTTTACCTGGGCTTTTGAGCAGAGTCTGCTGTCTTCTGGAATCTTACCCAAGGGACCCTCAAAGCTCAGTGAGAAGGTCTGCTGAGGCTGTTCAACCAATGAGTTTAATTAAGACCTTAAAACATAGGAGCAGAAAAAGGCTATTCAGTCCTTTGAGTCTGCCCCACCATTCAGTCATGAGCTGATCAATTGTCACACTTAACCCCACTGTCCAGCCTTCACCCCATAACCTTTGAAGCCCTGGCTAATCAAGAACCAATCAAATCTCTGTCATAAATGACTTAACATCAACCTGTGACAACAAATTCCATAGGGTTACCACCCTCTGGCTCGAGAAATTTTCTATGCATCTCTGTTCTAAACAGATGCCCTTCAATCCTGAAGTTGTGTCTTCTTGCCCTAGACCCCTCCACCATGGCAAACAACTTTTCTACATCTAATCTATCCATGCCTTTCCCCATTCAAAATGTTTCAATAAGATCCCCTCTCGTTCTCCTAAATTCTGATGAGTACAGGCCAAGAGCTGTCAAACCTCTTCCAATTATAGCCCTTTCTTTTCTGGAATCATCCTTACAAACTTCCATTGAACCCTCTCTCACCATTGCATGCCTATTCTTATATTCTATTCCACTTGAAATGAACACCGGCATTGCATTTGCCTTTTTTGCCACCATCTCAACATTCAGGATAGCCTGAAGAACTCCCAGGTCACTTTGCATCTGGCTTTGGCCTATCCTGTCATGTACCTCAAAGTACTCTGTAATGTCATCCTTTACAATTGACTCATCTTCCCAACCACTGATATCAGGCTAACCGGCCTATAATTTCCTTTCTGCATTAAAACTCATTGATTCTAAGCAGAATCTAAACCAGGGAGTATAAAACAGAATTAAATCACATACATCGAGCAAAGTTAAACATTGGAAAAGGAAGGGTTTTTAAAAAATTTTTTTCAAATTATCCTTTGAGAATAATTGAAACATTTACTGTAACATTATGTTGTCAGGGCTTGAGGATGAATTTATCAGTAACGACAGATACACAGTTAGAAAGACACCAGCCTTGGCTTTTTCTAGTGTGTCTGTTGAATACCATTGGATAATTGCCAAAAATTCCTCCTCCCCCCCACTTATCTTACTTTCCCTGCAGTGAAATTCTGTTGTAGGACTGAAGGATTATTCACAGTCCCGAAACATTCTCTTTTCCTCCTCCCATCAGGGAAAAGGCTCAAGATTATGAAAGCACACATCAAAAGACTTTAAGACAACCATCAGGCTCCTGAATGAACCCCCCCACCAACAGTTCTCACTTGGTGCTAATCGATGTTTACACCTCTCTCCTCCGCAACTTGCGCTCTTTACATGTCTGCATGAATATTGGACACAACTTATTTGACTGCTCGCTGAAGAACTCTTCTCACTGTAATGTGACAAATAAAAAAAATCTTAGGCTTGTGTGTGGAATGGCAGGGAAAGCCAGGCCATACATTCCAGATTTCCCAATTTAACTGTAACGCTGCAGGCTCAAAACTGACATCCAGCTTGCTTCATTATAATCATGAGCGCTGATCGCTGCAAGAAATCACAGCTTCATTCATTTAAAAGAGTGAACTGATTCGTTGGCAAGCCATGCCTGGTGATAAAGTTGTAAACCACAGCTGAGTGTACAAATTCTGATCAACGTTAAAGGAGAGAAAGGAGAGAGAAAGAGAGAGAGAAAATTGGGGTGGGGGGGAGAAAGGAGGGAAAGAGAAAGAGAGAGAGGAGGGAGGGGGAAAGAGAGGAGAGAGAATCAGAAAAAGAGAGAGAGAATTGGACAGAGAAGAAAGAGAGCAAAAAATAGAGGGAGAGAGAGAATTTGGGAGGAGAAAGAGAGAGAGAGAGAGAGGGAGAGAGAGAGAGAGAGAGGAGACAACGAGACAGACAAAAAGAGAGCGAGAGAGCAAAAGTGTGTGTGTGTGTGTGAAGAGAGAGAGAGAGAGAGAGAGAGAGAGAGGCGGTGTTGTCTCTTCAATTTGACTCTCAGAAACTCACCTTTCCCATGCCCTGTCTGGAAGCATGCTGACCCACTATAACCAAGAAAAAAAAACTTCATTGCAACCTTGCAATTTCGAGCATTCCCCAGCTGTTAATTGTAAAAGAATAGCAGATAAAAAAAGCTGCAAATCATCAAATTTTCCGGCTATTGTTTACCAGTGTCAAGTTGACTGATTGAGTGCAGTGGAGCCCATGACTGCCAATAATGTGGGATATTTCCCCCTCGTTTTTTTCTGCCGAGCCAGATCTCACCATTTCAAAGCTCTCCTTCAGTCTGACAAGATTTGAAATCAATTTCATGTTACATTTCTCACCTAATTTACTCAGCCCAATAGCCAGTGCACAATAGCAGCCGAAGCATTATTTCTGGATAATGGCTGTCCCTTTTGCATTGTTCATGTATAAGGAAGGTTGTCAGAGGAATCGACAAAGTGGAAACAAGTAATTCAGTGTGTTCAATCAAGCCTGTACCACAGTCAAAAATGCACAACAGAGACAGTAAATCTTGCCTGACATCTTTTGTCAGGTGTTTTATCCCACATGCATTTCTGTACTGTACACTAATGAACACACCAGCATTGCGGAGGGCTGGGAGGCAGCATAATGGATTTGTCATTTTCTGGCAGTCCTTCTCTCTCTCTGTCACAAGCAACCAGAACTCTGTCCCATCAGGAGAGGGATCCAAAAAGTTGAAAGCGGTGTTTTAATGATCTCTCGGCCTGACCACAACACTGCGTCTCAGTGCGGCATGGTTGCTGCAGAGAAATGGAGCGGAGGTCAATCCACAGGACCATAAGAGCGGCAGAGAGAGTCCCTGGAGTTTCTCTCTACCACCCACTCCCCTACCCCCTCCACACCATCATCGATGTGATCTACCGGGATCAAAGACCCCTTCCACCTTGCACACAGCATCTTTCAGCTGCTCCCTGTTGGGAAGAGATACGAGAGCATCAGAGCCGGCATCACCAGTCTGAGGAACATGGTCAGTGAGAATGCTGAAAGACCAATGGAACTACTGACACTAACCATCCTAGACTCTCGTATTCACAAAACAACATTTATTTATTTATTTTTATAGATGAAATATGTATTGTTTGTTATGTGTTATATCTGGCTGTGAGTCTGTGTGTTTTGGACCAAATACCGGAGAAAGCTGTTTTGTTAGGTTGTTCTTGTACAATCACATGACAATAAACTTGACTTGAAATGCACACCAATATCAGCTGTGGTTCCCAACCTTTTTCTTTCCACTCACATCCCACTTTAAGTAATCCCTATACCATCAGTGCTCTGTGATTAGTAAGGGATTGTTTAAGGCGGGATGTGAGTGGGAAGAAAAGGTTAAGAATTACTGCTCTAGATCCAATTGTTACTGAAATATTTTGCTTGAGAAAAATTGTAATTGGCCTATTTCCTTTGGATTTATGAAACTGTGCACTTAACGAGTCAATTAGGTACGATTAAAACAATGGTTTTCAACCTTTTTTCCATCCACATCCCACTTTAAGAAATCCCTTACTAATCACACAGCACCTTAAAGTGGGATGTGAGTGGAAAGAAAAAGGTTGGGAACCACTGAGTTAAGGTAATGGAAAGCTTCATGGGAGGCCCACCTGTTCTCTCCTCAATGAAGGGTTGTTCCCCATCATTCAAACCCAACCACCCACCCCTACCCCCACTAAGCAAGAAGAGATTTAAATGGCTTTGTGATACCTGTCACAGGACATCACATGAAGGCCCATGGTTCTCAACCTTTTTTTTCCTACTCATGCACCACCTTAAATAATCCCTTACAAACCACAGTGCATAGGACAGTGGTTCTCAACCTTTTTCTTTTCACTCACATACCACCTTAAGTAATCCCTATACCATAGGTGCCAGAGGTGCTATAGTAAGGGATTACTTAAGGTGGCACATGAGTGGAAAAAAAAGGTTGCAAACCACTGGCCTATGTCGTCTTCCCCAAATATGATGCCAGATTAAGCTAAATCTTTTTTTTTAATGCACATTATCCATATTTCTTAATTTCCAGCATATTCTTGCATCTACCTAAAAGCCTCTTCATTGGGAATGTTGTGTCTGCTTGCACATCTACCCCTGGCAGCCTATTCCATACCTTAAAGAAGGGCTCTGGCCTGAAAGGTTGGTAATATATCTTGCCTTCTATGAACGCTCGAGTCCGGCTGAGTTTTTGCTGCGATCACAGCGCCTGCGGATTTTCAGGTTTGACAACAGTCACCCGCACACCCACTGCAAACTTTCCCTCCTTTGCCTTTAATTGGGACATCCTCTGGTATTTGACATTTTCAATAAGATTATGGATGTCTTCCTGATCTCTGCTTCTACTTACTTTATAAACATCCTTCGGGTCTCCCCTTGCTCTGAGACCAGACCGGGACCAATCAGGACATGTCCACTTTCTCTTAAAGTCCTTGACATTTGCAAAACAATTATTGCTTTTAAGTTATAGGTTCCAAAATGCACAAAGCCCATTGCCTTCTGCTGAAAAGTTTAATCAATGCATGTCAAGCAACAGAGCCTTAATATGAACAAGTTACCTTCGACACTATTCTCATGACAACACTGGGAAAGAACTCAAAGTGAAGCTTAATGCTGGATCAAGGGACTTGTTGGCTCTTAGTGCAGGCATGGCACTTTTTTTACTTTACATTCTATTGGTAGATACGGTAATGTATAGTCAAAGTGGCCACTCTATTACTCCCCTCTGGCAGTAATTCAAAGGTATTAATGTCATTGCATTTATGCAACATCTGATGACCTGTCTTCGACATAGCAAAGCGGTTCACAATCAATAAATGACATTTATCACAGGCAAAACTCTCCCCACAATCGAGGACATTGATATGGAGCGCTGTCGTTAGAGAGCAGCAGCAATCATCAAGGATCCACAGCAGCCGGGACATGCTCTGACCTGGTTGCTACCAGGAGGATGGAGGTACTGGTACAACAAGGCTAGTACCACCAGGTTCAGATGCAGTTGCTACCCCTCCACCATCAGACTCCTACACAACAGACTCAATCAAAGACTCATTTAAGGACTCTTACTTTGCTCAGTATTTATTTTTTTCTGTACTTGCACAGTCAGTCTGTTTACATTTATTTCTTTACTTTCAGTTCTCTTGTGTAAATTTCTTTGTTCCTGAGTACAGTTTACAGCTACTGGTAATTAGAAATTCTGCCTGGCCTGCAGGAAAAAGAATCTCAGGATTGTACTATGTGAGATATCATGTGTGTACCCTGACAATAAAGGTGAACTTTGAACTTCAGTTACCAACCTGCACTAAAATTAACTAGCTCCGAGTGAAACACCAAAGGAAAAATAAAACATGGAGCTGATGTGCCTTTGACTGAGGAGAGAGCGACAGTTGTAGATCCCAGGGAACCTTGTGACTCATGCCTTTCAGAGTCGGACATTGGGAGTGAAGAAGTGAAAACAGAATCCACAATCACCATTCTACATTCTCTCTCAGAGCTTCTGAGGTGTATGACTTTCCTTAACTCTGTGTGCATTTAACACAGTCCACACAAACAGAATTATAGAAGCAGATATAGGCCATTCAGCATTCTTTATGCCTTAGGTGCTCTGTGATTAGTCAGGGATTTCTTAAGTTAAATGATTTGCCATTTAATTTACGGCTAAAATGTGCCTCAGCATCAATGTACTGTATTAATCTGGTCACCTCATTATAGGAAGGATGTGGAAGCTATGGAGAGGGTGCAGAGGATGTTGCCTGGATTGGCTTATGAGGCAAGGTTAGCAGAGCTGGGACTTTTGGAACGTATAAAGATGAGAGATAGAGGTCTACAAGATTATGAGAAGCATGGATAGGGTGGACAGGCAGCACCTGTTTCCCAGGGCAGGATCAGCAAACACCAGAGGACGTGTGTACAAAGTGAATGGAGGGAAGTTCAGGGATACATTTTTTACACAGAGAGTTGTGGGAGCCTGGAATGTCTTGCCGGGGAAGGTGGTGGAGGCTGAAACATTGGGGGTATTTAAGAGACTCTTAGATAGACACATAGTTGAAAAAAATAGAGGGTTATGGGAAAGGGAGGGTTTAGAACTTCTTTTAAGTAAGGAATATATGGATCGGCACAACATCGAGGGCTGAAGGGCCTGTTCTGTGCTGTATTGTTCTATGTTCTAATCCCATATCTCTTGATTGCCTAATATCTATTGATCCCTGTCCTGAGTGTGTTCAGCAACTGAGACTCCACCTGCCTCACGGGTTCTAAGTCTGGAGTTTGCAGTCAAGGCCAAGGTTCTTCTCAGCATTGTGCACTGAAATACAGAATGCACTGGAGATTGGCTGCAAGACGTACAGGATCGTTTTCACAGGGAATGATTTATTTTTCAAATAATAGGGATCAAAATGCATGTGGGTGCGAAATCTACTCCTTTCCAATATTGAGCCCCTCAGGTAAATGGTAACAAATAAAAATCACTTCAGAAGTATTCACCTTTCCAAAATATGGCGACAACATTTTCAGTCTCCATGTCAAATATTTTTCACTGCGTGTATAGGACAGAGGAACCAGATATTATTTCTATCCTCCCTTCTCCTCCTCTCTCTGCCTTCCGTATGGATTGCTCCCTCATCCACTCATCCCTTCGCACTAAACAACCCTTTGGTGCCTTCTCCTGGGACCACAGGAAGTGCCGCATCTCCTCCCTCACTACTATTTGGGGCCCCAAAGAGTCGTCCCAAGTGAGGCAACGCTTAACATGAATCTGCGGGAGCCATCTATTGCATCTGGTTCTTCCGTTGCGGCCTTCTCAACTTCGCAGAGACTGAACGCAGACTGGGAGGTTGTTTCTCTGAGCACCTTTGCCCTGCCCGCATCAGTGACAGGGATCTCCCAGTGGCTAACCATTTCACGTCCCACTCCCGTGCTGACATGTCTGTCCATGGGCTCATGCATTACCAAATAAAGGCTACCTGTAATGTAATTGGAAGAGCAAGTGCAATATTCCATCTGGGCACTCTCCAGCCAGAAGGCATAAACATCAATTTCTCTGGTTTCTGCTGGATCACTCCCCATTCTCCCTCTTTTCCCCATTCCTCTGTCTCCATTTCTTCCAGCTCTGCACCCCTTCCCTCTCTATTCACAGAGAGCGCACCCCGTGTGCGCTGCTGCGTCCTCCCTCCCTCCCTTATCCACCTATTACCTCCTGCCTGTGGGGCTGTGCTCCTCCCCCTTCCCAATCATTTTGCTTGCGTGCCTGCCCACATTTTCCCAGACCTGGATCAAGGGCTCAAACCCAAAATGTTGGTGATGTACCTTTATCGTTGCTACATAAAGGACACTGTCTGACCTGCTGAGTTTCTCAAACATTGTGTTTTTACACATTATTCGTATCTGTCCTGACTGACTTAATTTGTTTTTCTTTTTTTTTAATCTTTTTTTTGACTGAGATATTTAGAAGTCACGGAAAAGATTTTTGATGAACCTTCAAGATGGTCTTCAGGATGGTCCATGGGCAAGGCCAATGGCGGCCGAACCACCACAGACATCTCATCCCACTTCACAGTCACAGCTCTGCGAGGATATTGGGGGCTTTTTGGAGCCAATAGGTTGATACAGCCATGGGGTCAGTGCTGGCAAAGGGAGTGCCGGACCATTTCCAGCAAGATCTCGTTAATGATCTCTTTATTTTGAGGAAGATACAGTATTTTTCTTCAGACATACAGCACGGTAACAGGCCCTTCCACCCAATTTACCTACAACCCCCGTACATTTTGAAGGGTGGGAGGAAACACCTGGAGGAAACCCAACAAGACATGGGGAGGTCGTATATACTCCTTGCGGACAGCGCCAGATTTGAACCAGGGTTGCTGGTGTTGTAACAGCATTGTGCAAACTGCCCATACTGCTCCTTGTAGCATTGTCTGTCTCAAGATGATTTATGGAAAAGCATAGATTCCTACACTAAAATTAAGATTTGGAACTTAATCCCATGACAAGGGTCACAAAATGTACAGATTAATCCTGTAACCGTGATAACAAGAGATCGGAGACTCTTTTCCTTAAAATAAATGTGAAACCCATGTCCATATTTCCACACTTTCAAATAAATTGCACTCTTGTGTATTAACTTAATTCATATTATTGTGAGATTGATATGCCAGTATGTCATTTTCCCCTTTATTTCCTGGCATGGAATGCTACCCAAGATCAGTTATTGACATTCATGAATGTCTCATTTCATAAGACAGGACTTGAAAAGAACCTTGTTGAATTTTAGTGTGCAAAAAATTGAATTAAGAATACGCTGGTCTCCAGCAGATATTCCTTTAAACTTTTATATCTGATGTTCTCTCCAGACAATGTGTCTGCAATTGACTTTCTAACACACCTCCTTCATTCCTCTGCTTTATATAATCCATGTCCATCCAGTTCTTTCTGATTTCAAGGACCACACACAACTTGGGTTATAGTGAAATCGCCTCTGGCCAGCAACTAAACCTCATTGCCGAATACACCCATATCCCTCCAATCCTTACTCTGCATATAGTTTCTGGGATCATGCTCACAATCTTCTTTGGCTTGGCTTCGCGGACGAAGATTTATGGAGGGGGTAAAGTGTCCTCGTCAGCTGCAGGCTCGTTTGTGGCTGACAAGTCCGATGCGGGACAGGCAGACGCAGTTGCAAGGGAAAATTGGTTGGTTGGGGTTGGGGTTGGGTTTTTCCTCCTTTGTCTTTTGTCAGTGAGGTGGGCTCTGCGGTCTTCTTCAAAGGAGACGAACTGTGAGGCGCCAAGATGCACGGTTGGAGGCGTTATCAGCCCACTGGCGGTGGTCAATGTGCAAGAGATTTCTTTAGGCAGTCCTTGTACCTTTTCTTTGGTGCACCTCTGTCACGGTGGCCAGTGGAGAGCTCGCCATAGAACACGATCTTGGGAAGGCGATGGTCCTCCATTCTGGAGACGTGACCCACCCAGCGCAGCTGGATCTTCAGCAGCGTGGACTCGATGCTGTCGACCTCTGCCATCTCTGTATTAAACAGACAACTGAACTCATGGAGGGTTTCAGCCGGGTTCGAATCCCGGCTGAAATACTGAGTTTGTATTTTCTCCCTGTGTCTGCGAGGGTTTCCTTTGCGTCCCACCCTTCAAAACCTACAGAGGTTGTAGGTTAAATGGGAAATTTTAATTAAATGTAAAATTAAAATTCATAAATATTTTGTCTTTCATGGATTCTGCCTGACCTACTGAGTTCCTCCTGCATTTTGATTCTTTTCCAGCATCTGTTTAAATTCATGAGGCAGTTCTCTCGATGAATCAAACCGAGGTGAATCCTGGGAAGAAAATACTAAAAGGATAATATTCTTGCAACCCAACAACATGAACAGGCTTATTAGCAACACGAGCCATTTACTCCCTTGTGTTCTGGGAACGCCTGTAAGATTCCCTCTAATCCATTGACATATTAGTATTTTCTGTTGCTTGATCTTTCTGATTGGCCAAGGAACATTCATCACCAACACCCAACACCTGATGCATTTTGGAAACTTGAAGGCTGATTACAGGGTTAATGGTTGGATAGTTAAGTGTGGAAGAACAGAGGGACATTGGGATCCAAATCCATACGTCTCTTAAGGCTGCTGTGCGGGATGTTAGGATAGTTAAGAAGGCCCATGGGCTTCATTAGTAGGGGAATTGAGTTCAAGAGTCATGAGGTGATAAACCTCTGGTGTGACCACACTTAGAATATTGTGTTCAGTTCTGGTCACCTCATTATAGGAAGGAAGTGGAAGCTTATGGAGAGGGTGCAGAGATTTACCAGGATGTTGCATGGATTGGAAAATGTCTTATGGTGCAAGGCTAGCAGAGCTAGGACTTTTCTCTGCAGCAAAGGATACTGGGTGACAATAGAGATCTACAAGATTCTGAGAGGCATAGATAAGGTAGACAGACAGCATCTTTGTCCCAGGGCAGGAGTAGCAAACACCAGAGGACACCTGTACAAAGTGAAGGGAGGAAAGTTTGGGGGTGACATCAGGAGTAAGTTTTTTACACAGAGAGCTGTAGGAGCCTGGAATGCCTTGCCAGGGTGCTGGTGGAGGCTGAGACATGAGGGGCATTTAAGAGACTTTTTTAGACAAGCCCATGGATGAAAGAATAATAGAGGGTTATGATGTCCAAAGGTTTTAATTTATTTTGTGTGGTTATATATGGGTCGGCACAACATCTTTACTGAGCTCTAATGTCTACGTTCAATATTCTATATCAATGTACAGCATACCTGCATCTATGATAAGGTTATTATGAATATTATTAGACTAATAGCTATAAAGTACTACGTTCTATTTTCTAAGTTCTATGTTGCCCTTTACAAAAGTTACAGTCAATGCAGCAACAATTTGAAGCCTGCTTAATGTAATGTTTTCATCCTTGGAAATGGAGCCAAGATGCCTCAATGAATTGTCCTTGTTAAAAAAGCATTAAAAATGGAATATAAATTTGCTACAAGACTGCTTTGAGATCACAGACTGGAGCTGTTTCAGGGAGACAGCCACCGACAAGGGTCATGTAAATATAGAGGAGTACACGAGCTCAGTGGCTGGCTACATCAGCAAGTGCATTGAGGATGTCACCAAGATTAAATGCTTCACAACCAGGGCTAACCGGGAACCATGGTTGGATGCAGAGGACCAGGCTTAGTGCTCATAATGCTGCCTTCAAGACATGGGATAGGATGACACGAAGGTCAGCCGGACATGTGTAATCAGGAAGACAGAGCGGGGATATGCACAGAAGATCCACAGGCAGCTGTGCAACACCAGTGACACGAGGCGCTTGTGGCAGGGGATCAAGACTATAATGGATCACAGGCCAACCTTGCGAGTTAAGGACAATGTTGCCTTGCTTCCAGACAGACTAAACATCTTCTATGGACCCCTTCCACTCTGCACAACACAGCATCTTTCAGTTGCTCCCATTGGGAACAAGATACAAGAGTATCAGAACCAGGCCGAGGAACAGCCTTTTACCACGGGCAGTGAGAATACTGAATGACCAAAGGAACAGCTCACACTAACCATCTGAGACTCCCATTTTTATTTATTTGTGTGTGTGTGTGTGTGTGTGTGTGAAAAATACTGGCTCTCCATCCCATATGATGGTGATGGCTCCTTTCAGTCAATTTGTGGGGTTTGATATGAAGATAACCCGCTCCTCAAAAAGTAACAATGTGTGCATGAATGAATTTAGGTGTGTAGGGGGTTGCATAGGTCCAGTCCCACCCTCTCAACATCCCCTCCCGGATCCACCCACAGTGAGGTCCAAGACGATCGGAGGGAGTTCTGTTTCAGTGAATGGCCAGAACAAGCTTCGATGCCAGGGATGTCCTTTTCACGCTTCACGGTGTGTGTTTGCTGGATGCCCATTGACCCTTCTTGTTTTTCATCCTGCAGGGTGTCTAGTCATCCTCTGTACCAGGTAAGGCTGGTGGAGGAGCTGGTTTAGTCGCTGACCACCCGACCATGCAACAGGTAGTATTGGGTTACATGGTACTAGCAGCATTCAGACAAATGACCTGCCTTGTCCTGCATTTGTATTTTTCTGTATGTGTGTTATCTGGTTGTGTGTCTGCATGTTTTGCACCGAGGACCAGGGAACACTGTTTCATCGGGCTGTACTTGTGCAGTCAGATGACAATAAACTTGACTTGCATTGACTTACAGTCCCAAATTTTTGTTTTGTTTGGGTGTTAATTTTTAATTCCTCAGGGTTTTAGGGAACCACTTGAACACATTTAAACAATATGGTTCATTTGACAATAAAAGGCCATTTCCATTTGAGCATATAATGTAGAAGTGAAATATCCATGGTCTTTGTATTTTGTGGTCTAGAATCTACCTTCAAATTAAGAAATACAGTGAAAAACAACTTTGCAAGTGTGATACAAAGTACAATTGTTCGTATACTGAGAGCTTCGCTCATGTCAGAATTAGAATCAACATCAGAATTATTTAATGTCATGGAGAGGTCATGAAATTTGGTGTTTTGCAGCAGCGTCCCAGTGCAAATATTCCTATGAACCACCTTACAACAATTTTTTTTAAAGTTCATGAAAAGTAAGCCAGTATCCTTGGTTCACCGATTATTCAGGAATCAGATGGCAGCGGGGAAGAATCAGTCCTTGTACCGTTGAGTGCTCGTCTTCAGGTTGCTGTACCTCTTTCCTGATGGGAGCAGAGGGAAGAGGGCATGGCCAGGGTGGTGGGGGGGGGGGGGGGGGGTGCGGTCTTGGAGGAGAGAGGCTGCTTGTATCAGAATCAGAATTGATTTTTAAAATCCTTAATGGAGTGATGTCGAGCACCTGTGACGTTGCAGGCCGTTAATGACCCTCTGGAGTGAAGACCAATTTCTCCATTATTTTTTAATGTTAACCAATTAGATGCACCAGTATTAGTAGGTGGGGTGGAAAAAGTGGGCCAGCTGCTGGTGTTATCGCCGAACCAAAGTTGTCAATATTAGCATAGGTCTTAATGGGAACTTACTGGGCTTGTTCCAAGTAGGATTGAAGGATGATCTGGCATCCATTCCAAAGATGCTGCATAACACATTCAGCTCTCTGCATTATGGTTCCTTTAATCAGTCCGTGTTACATTTATATCGCCATTAATTTAACTGCGTGATAGTCGCTGTGGGAGACTTTGAACATTAATTGTTGTTCGCAAAGCAACAATCCAATGAGTAATGAATTGAGTTAAAATGAATGAATACTGACGCGAATTAAAATGAAACAAAAGTTCCACATAGCTCAGATGTTGGACACAGAACTGTCACACTTTGGTGAATGACCTGATAATGAATTATAATCACTATTGACAGGAACTGTTCATGCCGAAAAATAAGTTATCAATGATAAGCACACAATAATGAAGGCACTTTAATTTCTTTCATATGGTTTAAAGTGCTTTTCCTCAGTAGAATAATTGTGTTTTAAAATTACCATAACAGCTGCAGACTCCTTGTTTTTCTGATAGGTTCCTGTAGTTGTCTCTTGGAATTGTGAATCTCTTCCAAAATTCTCAATTATTGGTCTGTCAGTCACTGCTTCCTTCCTGAATGCAGAATAATGACTGATTCTATCTCTGTGAATGCACAGAATACACATTTCAAAGCAGAAACAATACACCCACCAGCATCATTTCCATCTCAAAAAAAAATTAACCCCCAGAGGACCAACCAATGCACAAACGTTTGAGAAGAAAACCAGTGTTTGCTGGTGTTGCCAAATTTTGCAGCATAACCATGAGGTAAAAATTACATTAATGAATATATAAAATGATAATAAGATATTTTTGACAGGGTATCAGTATATTAACTTCGTACAAGTAAGAATTAGATGTAGTAAACCTTTCAGAAAGCTCCAAACGTGCATTCAGGTTGAGGTTAGTTCATCCAACAGTCTGAGGTTGGCAGTAAATGATGATACATGTGAAGCATCTATTATTAGGTTATTATGAATATTAGGAGAATAATCGTCTATAATTTACTATGATTAGCAATCACACAATGCTTATTATACGATCAATGAGATAAGAACCTTGAATAAATCAATCAGAAGTTTTGGAACTCCTTGTGTATCCTCTACATTACACTACTCTCTCTCTCTCTCTCTCTCTCTCTCTCTCTCTCTCTCTCTCTCTCTCTCTCTCTGTCTTTCTTTCACACTCACTTTTTTTTGTGTGTGGCAGTCCCTCAAAATTGAAGGTGACTTGCTTCTGCACCAGCTCTGTGAATATTAAGGTGGCTGTTGATGGCATTATGGGACTGGCACACTCCACCATGGGTGGGGCAGGAAGTACTTGACAGGACAAATGGGGAGGTAGATCCCTTTGTAGCTTTCGTGCCAGGAATCTATGCTCAGTGAAGCAAATCAAGGTCCAACTTGTATTTTCTTCTCATAATGGAGCTTAAGGCTCATTTCAGGAGTTTGGTGTTGTACGTACTATATCATTAAACATATTTTTTGTCAGTTTTATATACCGGGGGTTAAATGTATTCCAATTAAAAAGGAGGAAAATCTTTTGTTAGTTTATTTGTTATTTTTCATCATTTTGATTTATTTAAATGTTTACATTGTTTTTCGTGCAGTACATTTTGGATTTTTTATAAATCACCATTTTAAAAAATATTTAATAATCTTGAATTTCTTTTAATAGTTTCGCAAAAATTCCTAAGGTCAAATCATCAATATGGACAACTGGTGAGGCCTGACACTTGGCTTGGATACGTTCAAAGTTCATCAACCAATTGTAGAGGTGGCTTGACCAGACCCATTCCATGACCAAACCCTCATGACAGCTGCAGGATACAACATTTTCACAGGTCCAGGCCATTGTAAAAAATGCAGATGGACCGTGCAAGGCAAATGACGGGCCAGCACGTTGGCAGGCTGACTGCAGTTGGCAGCTGAACTCACCAGACCTCAGAATAAAGAGACAAACTGGAGAACAGGTGAATCTGACCTTCCCTTTACAGTAAAATGTCTGTTGTCCGGAATTCAAGCAACTGGCAAAACAAAAAAATCACAGAAAATAAATAGGTAAAAAAATACTCGTTTAAAATCGGTGTGTCTCGCTGTTAGTTTTTTCAAAATTTCTGCTTATCAGAAACATTTTAAGATAACCCAAAAGCAGGAAGAGAAGCAAGAGAGATGGAACAATATCATATTATATCAGGCTCAGAATTCATTGGGATGAGGACATATGATGTCTCTGATGAGGACTGGTCATTTAGGCAAAACTTTTGGATCCATTGAGAACATCTGCAAGGAATGTTGCCATCAGAGAGCAGCAGCAATCTCTGTTCTTACTGAGACTGAGGAATAGGTGCCACAAAACTCATAGCTCCAGGTTCAGGAACAGTTGCTACCTCTCCGCCATCAGACTCCGAAACAACAGACTCGATCAGAAACTCATTTCAGGATTCTCACCTTGCATGTTACTTATGACTGAATATTTATTTTTCTCTGCATTGCACAGTCAGGATATTTACATTTCTTTCTTTGTCCCTTTCACACCACCAACCCTCCTAGGGAGTGGGTTAACATACCAGGCATGCTGTGCCCAGGGAGCCTGTCCCACCCCACCGTGATTCACCTGATTCATCAGGAAGCCAAGATTTTAAGGGGGCTCCTTAAAAGCCAAGATTTTAAGGGGGCTCCTACCTCCATCAGGAACATCAGGAACATCACAACTATGAATTGGTTGAATGGCAAAGCAGGTTTGAAGGTCCTGTTCTGCTCTTATTTCTTTCTCAGAATTGAACAGGATGGTCAAGTACAGCTGCCAGTCATTCATCACATCATATGCACACAAGCTCTTGGGATGAAAGATCCCAAACCAAAATGCTCCTTTCTCTCCATGGCTGCTGCCAGACCTGCTAAGTCCCTCCAGCTCACCTTGCACAAGCTTCCAGCAGTCGCAGTTCTTGTGCTTCTCTTTTCTGTCAGTAACATATTCGCTTAAATTCCTGACCCTTTCTCTGCAGCCTTGCAAATTTTTCCTCACCATAATTCAGCACGTTTCATATCGAAGAACACCATAGAACCTGCTTTCCAGATCTCAATCACACTGCATTAAAGAGTGTTTACACCTGTCACTATTAATTCCTTTCTGATTATTTTATGCTTGTGACATCTCCCACCTTCTCCATCAAAGAGACCATACCCCCAGCACAGTTCCCTCACTGTATATACTTCCCCTACATGACACTCAGCCTCCAAAGCAAAATGTCCCAGTTACTCCCATCTATCCTTGTAATTTTAACCCTGCTGCCTGAAATTATTCACATCAATCTCCTCTGGACCCTCTTAATTGGTTCCCAAATGAGTTGACCGAGGTTGATCACAATACTTGAACTGGACCTAGCGGACCTAGCCTAGCTGGACCTAGCGGACCTAGCCTAGCTGGACCTAGCGGACCTAGCCTAGCTGGACCTAGCGGACCTAGCCTAGCTGGACCTAGCCTAGCTGGACCTAGCGGACCTAGCCTAGCTGGACCTAGCGGACCTAGCCTAGCTGGACCTAGCGGACCTAGCCTAGCTGGGCCTAGCTGGACCTAGCGGACCTAGCGGACCTAGCAGACCTAGCCTAGCTGAACCTAGCCTGGCTGGACCTAGCGGACCTAGCCTAGCTGGCGGGGAATCAGATCCCTCCTGCACCACCGGAATATCACCCTGATAGAACATTGCCTTGGAGAGGATGGGGAGGAGAGAGATGTCCACCACTTTGCAGGCTGTTGACTCGCTGAGAAGGATGCAAGGATCCTTGTCACGGTTCCCGGATTATAATTCAAAAATGTAAAATTTAAATAAGTTTAAAATCCCCAGCAGCAGTGTGACAGAGGACTCTGATCCCAGGGACACACACAGACATCCAGAACTGCTAGAAGATCATCAACTTGGTGAGAGACCAAAACTTGTTGGTCTTCTAAGACAGTGAGATGTTGGTGAGGGAATGCCACACATGCCAGGCTGCAGGAGGATACACTGAGGCGCTGAAACTCGGTGCAACCAGCACAAAAGGGGAACGACCTTAACCTCTGGGCATTGAGGAGTTAAGGCTGGTGGGGAAGACCTGCAAACAACTGAAAAGGGGTGAAATCCCAGGGAGCCACTTGAGTGGCAATGTGGTATTACAATGTAGCAAACTGTCTATGGCAACCTGACATTAAAAATGTAAAAAGATTGAACTGTTTTCCTTTGTATATACAGTTAAAAAAAAAACAGTATCCAGCACCTGAGGGGATTGGTGGATGCTGGATAAATGAATTTTCCGGTTGCTTGAGATTGTCTGTTGCATGATTGGTGTGCTCCGACACTCCGTTTAGAACACTATCTCTATTGCACTTCCTCACTCTTCCTACCAGATGGCGCCACGGCACATTGGTCCCACATGAAACATTTTCTGCTAAGTATCTTCCCATTCCACCAGCTTGCTGATAGGTTGTGGCAATTTAGCTCTCTCCTTTTTTGCAGTTCACAGTTCATACACATTTTGTGCCAAAAGGAAAACGAGAAATTGTGGCTCATGTCCCAAAATCTAGGTCCATACGAGAGATTAAAAAAGAAAGAATACCTCTCACACCAACCCTGGGGAGCATCACCATTCACCTTCCTAGTCCAAAAACAACCATTCACCACCATCCTTTGTTGTCTGTGACTGAGCCAACTTTGTCACACGCACACACACACAGGTAATAGATCATGGAATCATAAACTGTATTCAAATTCTCAAGTCAAGTTTATTGTCATCTGATTGTACAAGTACAATCTGACTAAACTGGTCATCGGTGCAAAACACGCAGACACACAACTGGACATAACACACATACAGACGAACAATCCATACGCAGGACAAGTATTTCATCTATACAAATAAATAATTAAATATATTTTCATGAATACAAGAGTCTCTGATGGTTAGTGTGAGCAGTTCCTTTGGTCGTTCAGCATTCTCACTGCCCATGGGATAGAAGCTGTTCCTCAGCCTGGTGGTTCTGGATCTGATCCTCCTGTATCTCTTCCCAACAGGAGCAGCTGAAAGATGCTGTGTGCGGGGTGGAAGGAGTCCTCAATGATTTTGCATACAAATGGAGAAGCATTGAATTGCTGATCAAGGGAGTCAAATTTGCCAGACTCTGAAATAATAATCAGGCCTCGACACCACCTGAACCAAACCAAACTGGGGTGAAGATGTAGGCTTGAGCCATTCTATACTGTGGGATTGGTGTTTAACATGGTAAATAACCACTTTTAAGAGGGAAATCTGATGATTTAACAAGGTTGTGGAAATTTCAGCTGTCTCCAGTTCTCCATCCCCTTCCCTCCCCATTCACAGATCCATCCCCCGTCTCCCCGTTCACTGCTGTGCCCTCTTTCCTTTATCTACCTATTACCTCCCTGCCCTTCTCCTTAATGGTAAACCTCCCAGTTTAATTCACTTGTACACTCGTGTTACCTTCAATGCAAGAAGTGACTTTGAATTATTAATAATTGGGATTCATTTTTTAGAAGTTATCACTTTTAAACAATTGCTTCAGTGAGCTGATTGTAATTTGCTGTTTCAAACCAGATGCATTGATCTGACTTCTGATTAAGAATAGATCTTTTGACATATCAAAGCAGAGATGGAATATACCAGGCTCAGCCTGGTATACCAGGAATGTACCAGGCTCAAGAGACAGTTAGCACAGCGGTAAGCATGACGCTGTAACAGCGCCAGCAATCATGACCAGGGTTCGAATCCCACGCTGTCTGCAAGGAGTTTGTACTTTCTCCCTATGCCCCTGTGGGTTGCCTCTGGGTGCTCCAGTTTCCTCCTATGCTTCAAAATGTATGGGGTTGAAGGTTAATTGGATGTAATTGGGTGGCACGGGCTCATGGGCTGAAATGGTCATTACCGTGCTGTAGATCCAAATTTATAAATTTATGATTTCATTTAAAATTTAAGGCAGAGTGCCAAATCACTGCTCGTTACTCCTTTGGGCTCTCGGGCAGGTCTAGGTCCAAATGGACAAGCCTGTCAGGAGCTTTCAGAATGCCTGATGCATGCTAGAAGCCTTTGACTCAATCCAGACAAATCATTTAACATTCACAAGTGATAGAGTTGCATCATTCTCTCCACAGCCTTCCAACATTTCGGAGGGAACTGCATCCCACTCAGCAGGGGCTGAATGTTAAATTGACAGCTGGGTTGAACTCAATTCCCACGACCTCCACATGACCTTTGTAAATAAAATTGGCACTTAAACCTGTTGTCATCTGAAGAAGAGAAGGCTGTTGAAATGTGTATGTACACAGTGAACAAATGCGCTCCCTAGACTTATTGATGTAAATATTTCTGAAATGGCCAGAAACAGTTCTCTGTCAGGCAATAACTTATTCTGAAATATTTCATTTAATCCTCACATTCCCTTTTTTTCATTAATAGTTTCAAAGTTTTGTGCTGAAGGCTGTTCAGAAGGAGCTCTTTTAAAATGACGTTGATTTTTGGTGTATGTAAATAATTTTCTTCACCTTATGTCACTTAACCAAATCAATAATATTGAGCAATTCATCAGTAAATTTCTTTTTAAATTGAAATTAAATTTCAAATTGAAATTTTTAAATTTAGATATACAGCATGGAAACAGGCCCATCCAGCCCACCGAAACACATCAATTTACCTATAAATCCTGTGTGTTTTGAAACTGGAGCACCGAAGGGAAACTCCAGGAACATGGGGATAACATGCAAACTCCATACAGATAGTGCCAGATTTGAACCCGGGTCACTGGCACTGTAATAATGTTTTGCTAACCGCTATGCTAACCAGCCAGGTCCAATCTTCCATTGTGCAGCTCAGAGAGGAGCAACTCTGAACTCCTTGTATCAGCAATGCTTTTGAGAATCCCTTCTTGCTTTCTAACAGGTTAGAAATGTTGTTGGTTTGGCTTGCTCCTCTGTTCCTGTGACAACTAATATTGAATTACAAATAATATATTCCCTCCCCAGATCATTCTTCTGTCATGAACTTCATCTTAAATGAACGAGAACTGTGTCAAGCTATCATTTTGTCATAAGAGCTCTGACCACAAAGGACTTGGGATATCCAGTGGAATGGTGAATTTTTGGATTTCAAGGGAATCATAGAATCCTGGAACATTTTCGACCCAGGAGGACAATGGGCATGTCATGTCTGTGCATATTGCAGAGGAGTTACCAAGCTATCTTCTGTTTTGATAGTCCTTTGGAAGACAAGCTTCTCTTCAGTTCAATGGGTGCTGAGGTGATTGATGAGGCCACTGTGGAAGAAATGGTCTGTACTGCAAATGGGGACGACATTGCAGACGTATAGGCGGGTAATTTGTGAGGAGGGTGCACTCTGTCCCCCATTCACATTAAACTCCCAGTGATAGACTCGATGTTCTCAATACCACCCTGAATGCCCCTTCTCTGTTTTGGACAAGGATTCCCAGAAGCCACTAGGGATGCTGATTTTTCTTTTCCCAAGGAGGGTTTGAGAAGATTCTGGAATTATTTCTTCTGTTCCATTGGTACATGCTGGACCCTATAATCTTGGCCCATTTCCCAGCATCAGATTCACAGACCCATGGATTACAGCTCTATAATATAAAAGCAGATTATTTTTAGATGTGATGAGGTGTCTACCCTTTAAGGCACTGTGATTTTGACTCTCTTAAACATCACAAGTAATTCCCTGGTCTCTGTGTTGACTTTCAATGTCCGAAGCAAAAATTTTCAGCTCAACGTCAAGCCAGTGCAGAATGGAGAGCAAACAGCCTTCCCCAATCCAGTACAAGCTGGTGATAACCATCCCCTCCTGCTTGGGAAAAGTGGGGAAAGAAGGATGCTTTCTATAAGTGGCTGGGTTTTAGTGGAGGTAGAAGATGGCGCTTCAATTCTGGAATAAAGCAGACTGTTGCAGTAGGATTGCTCATCTGTTCACAGCTTGTGTACAGTTGCCAGGGTCATTAAGGGTAAGAGAGAGGAAGGGAGCCACAACAATGCAGAGAAGAGGCACCTTGACTAACAGTAACACTCACCAGATGTGTTCAGGCAAACATGCACGTACAGAGAAGAATTAGCCATTCTGATGCTCAAATAGCTGAACAGGTTAGAGACGCTGGGCAAAACTTGGTTTTATGTTGCGATATAAATTAGACAATAGTGTAGCGACAGGTGGCTTTCAATCTTTCCTATTTTCATTTCCATCTGAATCTCAGTGAAGGAGATTATGGGAAACAGCTGTATATCAGTTCACTGCACAAAGTTGAAAAGAGCTTGAAAAGGGGCTGCACAGTTCTTGTAGCTCTTAGCGCAATCCTGTTACAGCACCGGTGACCAGGTCTTGGGTTCGAATCCCACCCTGTCTGTAAGGAGTTTATACATTCTTCTCCTGTCTGCACGGGTTTCCTCCAGGTTCTCCAGTTTTCTCCCACCCTTCAAAAAACATTCCGGAAGTTGTAGGTCAATTAGGTGTAAGTGAGCAGCACAGGTTCATGCGCTGAAATGACCTGTTACCATGCTGTATCTCTAAATTTTTTAAAAAATGAATCAAAGTTTGAAGCACAGGGGAAGAAAATAATCCATCCTGGTAAAGCCAACCTCAAGCACTTCCTCCTGCCATTAATAAGTTTTGTGATGTCCAGGATTTGAGAGCAGGCCTGACTTGATGTTTAGCTCATGGCTATTAGACCCTCAGTGAGGCTTTACATGTGAGGGAAAGCTCATAGGCTCCAGGGCTGATGTTAACACTTTCAGTACCAGCTTCTCCTCAGCAGCCTGCTTCATACTGGATATTCTTTATTCCACACAGTATTAAACACAAAGATAACTATTCTACTACGAGATGCAAACCTGAACAGAATGGGTTGAGAATCACAAAGGAGCCAAGGTCACAGCCTGTGGATGGTGTTGATGGGGGAAGAAGTTTAACCCGGTGACTTGAGCAGAGGGATATTACCATTGGTGTTGCAGCTTGTGGGAATGTTTTATCCAACACAGAGTGGAGACCGTGAATCCAGAATTCATTTCAGCTTTTAATGAAGCAGGATCCCTGAGTTTTCAATCTCTCTGGTTAGATTGCCATGGTGGACTTCCATGCATTTTAGCACACCCCTGTGGAGTGGTTGGGATGGCAGGCTCAATGAAGGGTGCTAGATAAATGCAAGTTATTGGGAGGAGTTTGATTAAGGAAGTTTTTTGGTGATTGTTCTGGTTGGGGTTATTTTATGCTCTGAGGGTGTAAGGAGAGAGAAATATTAGTAATTAATGTTAAACAGAGACATAGGGGCATAAAACAACCCTCCACCATATTTGGTTACTGACATTTTGGGGCTGACCCCTTCTTCAAAGAATAAGCAAAGAACAGGAGGGTGTCAGAATACAGAGAATGAAATGCCGGCCTGGGGGAGGAGTGCAGACCAACAAAAGATGTTAATTGGATATGATAAGAATTGATTTTACTCAGTGAAAGGAGATAGAGGGAAAAGAGAGAGAGAGAGACCTTGGGGAAAGGCAATGGAAGAAGAAAGGGAGGAATTGGGGTGGGGGGGGGGGTTAATGGAAACCAGAGAAGTCTACGTTAGCGCCATCTGGTTGGAGGGTGCCCAGATGGAAGATAAGGTGTTGTTCCTCCAATCTGCGAGTGCAATTAACACCTTTCGTGAGTCTGGACTCTCACCCCCCCAGCCAGTCTTCAGTCTTACGTCTTTCTGTTCTTAGCATATTCCTTGAAGAAAGGGACAAGCCTGAAATGTCAGTAATATATCTTTACTTCCTATGGATGCTGCGAGTCCAGCTGAGTTCCTCCAATATTTATGTGTGCTTTTACCATGTTTGATGTGGTCATTTCACAGAAAGTTTAAATGAAATTAAAAAGGAAAACTTGTGAAAATGTCCTGCTGTCAATTTGTGGTTCATATGCTTACAAATGTTAATAAAAGCAGGCCTCTGGGCAACATATTTCTTTTCTGTCAGTACAATTGGTTAAAAAAAAATCATCAGTGAATCTGATCTCCTAGGCTAGAGTTACTGCCATCTGATTTTCCTTTCCTCTCTTCAGCTTGAGCAGAGAACAGGGTTTAGCTGAGTTCCTGGCCTAGTCTGTTTGTCATTTGCTGTCCGTCTCACTACTTCCTACTCATTCTCTTGCAGGTGTTTGGCTCATATTCACATCAGTGCTGTGTAAAAAAAAGGGTCCGGCTTCTCTCTAAAGACTTGCATGGCAACAAGCAGTGAGCCCCTGCTCTGTGAGGCAATAAATTATGCTGATCTATCCCAAGCAAGTGGCTCTTTGAAAGGCTGTATCCGGTAGCCCTAACACCAGCCATACGTAATTTTGGGTTGAATTAGAGGGTGACACGCATTGACCTCGCTAATGAATGTACTGAAGAGGAAACTCACAGATGCACAATCTCTGGCAGAATACTTACTGCTTACAGTTTCATGTTTTTCATTCGTTGAACAGTGGAGAATTCAGCGCATTTCACCTCTCAGACTCAACTTGCGCAGAGTCTTATTAAAATACAACACTGCCTTATTTCCTGAAAGGGTAAAACGTCACTGTATATTTATGTGTTCAAGCAGAACTGAAACTCTACAAAACCCGACTTCCAAGCACGGTCAATTATTTCAGCATTAACAGAATATATGGCTGGTAACCTGATCATCTTTCTGACTCTGCTCGAGAATCCTCAGCATATAGCCCATCACATTACATACAAATCCCTCTGGCATTGAATTGTATCATTCATTATTCCGGAGGAGTGGCATGTGGAGTATTTAAACTGGTGCATCATCCTTGACTGACAGGTGAAGGAAGACCAAAAGAATATTGTTTCTTTTCACCCAGCAGTTGGTAAAATTCAAAGATCATTTATTGAGGTCAATGGTTTTCTCCAAATCTTCCAGAGCTAACATGCAGGTAACCTACAAGAGAGAAATTAAAAAATGCACTCACGTAATTCCTATCTGGAAGCAAAACACCGGTCTGCAGACACCGTAGTTGAAGAAAAACACAATGCTGGAGAAACTCAGCTGATTAATCAGTGTACTTTATATAGCAAAGATAACCTTCATAGTTTGATGAAGGACTCAAGCCAGAAATGTTGGTAATGTATCTCATCTTTGCTATTGACCAGCTGAGTTTCTCCAGCACTGTGCTTACAACCCCTACCTGGTGTAAGATCAAATGAAAGGATGTGGAACTGTGAGTTGTTGTTTCAAGAGGTTCTGCAATCAGTTACCCTTGGTCCAGGATAACTTGTCTTGCACTGAGACAGGTCTGGCCTTCGAATTGACCACTTCCTCAGGCTGGATGGAATGATAAGCATCACTCCCAGAATCTCAAGCACACCGATGGCCAAAGTCAGTTTCACATACCTATTCTTATCTGTGTTTCTGTGACTTGCTGTGTCGGGTTTCTCTTCCAGTTACTGGAAGGCAAAGACAGACCAATAAGGACATGAGTAACATTCGGAGCAAAAAAGGTCAAATATTGTACACAAATAATTAATTTTCATAGGCTGACAATAGAATGGGCGAACATCAGTTTGTAACTTCCCATGGTGTCATTCGTAAAGCCATCAAGGATGTCATTCCCCATTTAGTGGCCTTTCCTATTTGCCCTTGATAAACTGCCTACTTGAACCACTTGCATTTCTTCCTGTGGAGGTCTTTCACAGTAACACTGAGAAGAACATTTGAAGATTTCGACCTCATCATGACTGAAGACCAATAATATATCTCCAGGTCCGGATGGTGTATGGCTCAGAGGGAATCTGCAGAAGGTGGTGTTTCAATGCAGCTGACGCCCTTCTTGAGGTCACGAGTTTGGGATTTCAGGAACTGAGTTGTAGGGAAAGGTAAAACAGGTTAGGACTTTATTCCCTGGAGCATAGAAGAATGAGGGGAGATTTGATAGAGGTTTACAAAATTATGAGGGGTATAGGTAGAGTAAATGCAGGACACTCAGGTCATGTGAGATATAAACCAGAGGTCGTGGGTTAAGAGTGAAAGAAGTTCTGAGGGAGAACTTCTTCACAGAGAGTATTGGGAGTGTGGAACTACCTTCTTCAGCATTTTGTATTTTGACTTCAACATGGAGTCTACAAAATTTTGTGATATACTTCTGCCAGCTGAAGTGGTAAATGCGAGATCAATTTTGATATTTGAGAAATATTTAGCTAGGTCAATGGCTAGATGGGGTATAGAGGGAAATGGAATGGGTGCAGGTCAATAGGACTAGGCAAAAAAATAATTTTGCACAGACTACAAGGGCCAAAGGACCTGTTTACTGTGCTGTAAGGTCCTATGATTCTATGGTTCAAAGTGTATTGTAGTGTCCTGGGTGAGTAACTGCAGTGTATTTATTCGATGGTGCATGCCATAGTCAAACATCCACTCATAGTGGAGGGAAGGAATGTTCAGGCTGGTTGACAAGGTGCTACTTAAATGGATTGCTTGAGAGTTTCTTGAGAGTTGTTGGAGCTGCAGTCAGACAGACAGGTAGGGAGCATTCGATCAAAGCCCTGGCGTGCCTTATAAATGATGGAAGGGCCTCGGCATTTCCGAAAGGGAGACGGCCAGCCTCTGTCCTCTTCTTGTCATCATGGTATGTACAGACAGTCACCAGGTTACAAAGGAGTTCCATTACCTGGATTTGTCCAAAAGGCAAATTTGTACGTAAGGCAGAACAGGTACTTACGGCTCTTATTTAGCGTTCGTGAGGTAACATTATGCCCCAATTTATGCATGTGACAATTAGGGATACCATGTGCAAATTGGGGAACAGCCCAGTCATTCGTAACCCGGTCGTTCGTAACCCGGGGACTGGCTGTATGCGGCTGGTCAAGTTGAACTAATAATCAAATTGTGGATGTTAAGGGACTCAGTGAATCTCAGACATTGGGTGATTAGTTTCCCTTTGTGGTGACCATCATTGCCTTGTTCTTTTGTGGTGTCCAAATTGTCCACTCCTTACCAGCCCATGTCTAAATGTTGCCCAGGTCTTGCTACACTGGCAGGGACTGCTTCATTTGTTTAATGGGTGGGGGAGAATAGAAATAAAACACCAATGGCAAATGTTGAACATTAAGGTCACGAGCTTTTAGAGAATGTATTCTATATCAACATTATTCCGTTTGAATATTCATATTCCACATTCCATGAGCTTTCAGAGAATATATTCCAGGCAGTAGATGATATTTTTCAAAGAAAACCTGGTCTTAAAATCTGAAATAAAAATAAGGAATGGTGAAAACACTTAGCAAATCAGGCAGCAACTATGGAAAGAGAAATAAAATCAGAAGGGTCTCCAATCTGAAACATTTATCTTGCTTCTCCTTCCATAGATCCTGACCGATTCGACAAGTTATTTTTTTCTCCATGATTTTCTGCTTTCATTTAACATTTAACATGTTTTCAATGAGTGAGGAAATTAATTTTGTAATTGAAACTAAAGATAAAGTTGTACACTAAGGACAATGAAGAAAACACTTGCAATTGCAAAGCCATAGGACCTTTGGCCCATCAAGTCTGTACTGACCATCAACCACCAAATTTACACTATCCCACACTAACCCAATTGTATTTTCCCCATATGCATCCACTTATTTACAGTTAACCTGCCAACCTGAACACCTTTGGGATGTAGGTGGAAGCTAGAGCAGCTGGAGAAAATTTCCATTGTGACCGGAAGGACTTGCAAACTGCTCACAGACAGCATCCAAGGTCAGGTTGAACCCCTTTCATTGGTGGCATGAGGCTAGCTTGCCTATTCGGAAAGTGTTAGCAAAGAAGGCAAGGAAACTATTTGGACTTTGAGGAGAATCTAAAAAATCACAGGAAGCAAATTATAAAACGTATTGAAAAATAGTTTAATACGTATTGCACAAACATAGATAACAAAAGAAAAATCAAATGAAATAAAAGTTAATAGTGCAAAAATACAATAATCTCACAGGCTTTAACCTGGGAGGTTGTCATGGTAACAATGCATTCGAACAGAAAAGCTTTAAGGACATTAAAAACTAATCAACATTCAGAGGTTGAAACCTTTCATTGGTGCTAAAAGGAGCCGAGGATGTGATAAGTTGATTTGCTTAAAAATTTCTGCATCTATTAAGGTGCAATGAACTAAAAAGAAACAGTAAAAACACAATACTGGAGAAACTCAGCAGGTCAAACACAGTACTTTATATGGCAAAGATGCATAAACATAACCAATGTTTCAGGCTTGAGCCCTTCATCAAGGTATGAGCCAACATAGCCAACATTTCGGGTTTGAGGCCTTCATCAAGGCTCATACCTTGTCGAAGGGCTCAAGCCTGAAACATTGGTTATGCATCTTTATCTTTCCTACGTGAAGGACACTGTTTGACCTGCTGATTTTCTCCAGCTCTGTGCTTTTACTTCAACTAATGCATCAGCAGACTTTTGGGTTTTTTCTGAAAGAAACAAAGTTCACTCCACCTACTGTGAATGAGCTGCAGTGTGAGCTGCTGTGACCATTAAGAGAGCAGATTTATCCCCGTGTTCAGATTCCTACAACTCAATTTCGAGCCATCCTGTATGAAATCAACTGTTGAAACTACAGAATCTCCATTATCCATTTTTAAAGGGATAGAAATTCATTGATAAAACTAGCCAAAACTACTTATAAGCTGTTTTGATTGAAATAAAGATCAAAGACTTGAACAAGTGTATTTTCCAAATCTTTTCTGCAATGTTTATTGAGTTATTTAGGATTCAACAAGACCCAAGTCTTTATGAGAGCCCTAGTGTTCCAGGCTGGGACAATAGACAGCGCCGGTCATTGTCAACAGGAGTGATGGTCCAGCAGAAGAGTGCAGGGTCTGAGAACCTTCAGAAAAGACCATCACCTGCTAAAATGTGAAACCCAGCTGAACACAGTGGGAGGATTTATTGAATGTGACATTGAAAAGACTGCTGATGGCACCAGACATCCTGTTCCTACATATTGTAATTTAATACAGGGGTTCTTTCCCTTTCCATTTGCAGAAATTTATTGGCATTCAGAAGCTGTCACCAATAAAAAAACTAATCGTTACCCAAGGGGCAAAGGGGAATGATTGAGTGTTATTCAATGTAGCCACAGTGTAGCGTGAGGCAGCCTTATTTCCTGTGCAGGAGAACTGGCTTTCAATAAGTGCACTGCTTCTGACCCCTCTTTATCATGTACGTAGGCTGAGGCTGGGAGACAAAAGGATGGCGACGGGAACTGCTGGAGCCCTCGGCTCAATTCCATGAGTCCACACGGTGATAAAAAGCTTTGTAACAAGTCGTCCCTCCCACATCTTCCCACCTCCACACTCTGTGACAGATATTTGCTTTAGAAACCATACTCCGTTCTTTTGTTATTTCTCATCCTTCACAGAAATGGTGGAAAGCCTGAAACCTTTTGCCTCATGGCAATAGTCACCAGTATTAAACATGTGGGTGAAGAGCAGTCATTCATTGAGGTCACCTCCCACGTAATGAGGGTAAGTCTTCCACTGCCCCCACATCACTGATGGCTTTGCCATGGTCCCAGACACCAACACCCTGCTCCAATGCCCTCATTCTCAATATTAAAAGCTTCGGTATTACTGTTGGATTTTGACTTTCCCAGTCCGTATCATTTTGGACATATTGAAAAATAAAAATATTGTTAAATATTGATTTTTTTAACATGTCATACATTAAAAGCACATTCACTGATTGAAAATTAAATTAAATCATTGCTACTAATTTATGTCAATACTAAAATTAACTAAAAATAAAACCCCTGGTGTCTGGGGATTGGTAGACCATATAACCATATAACCATTTACGGAGCGGAAACAGGTCATGTCAACCTTTCAAGTCCGCACTGGTTCACTAGAACAACTCCATTAGCTCAAACCTCCCGCTCACCGCCAATAACCCTCAAACCCCCTCACCTCCATGTACACATCCAACCTTCACTCAAATGACAGAAGGGTCTCTGCGTGGATGTGTATTTTCCAGTTGCTTGAGGTTGTGTGTGGTATGATTGGCAAAGTAACAAGGAGGCATGCCAACTTTAAATTTTTGTATTTGTTATCTATTTATTTTCTGCAATTTATTTTGCCAAGTGCTTGAGGCTGTGATTGCTTAAATTTACAGGGGTTTTACCGTATTTGCCTTTTTTGCCAGCAAATGATGTTTACTTGGATGGGTTCTGACCTCTTGTGCTGCATCAGTCTTGGTGAACAAATGGACACACAAGGGTCTTGGATCCTGAGTGGAAGAATGGAGTAGGGCGAGCAACATCTGTTAAAGGATGATGATTCAAGTCAAGATCCTGACTCAGTGAATGTGTGAAAGTGGCCCTGAGATTTCTTGACAAACAAACTCACAAAAGGTTACAAATTTATTGTTGCTTTGCAAAGCATGAGAACTTTGTTACTGCAAAAACCACTGCCACAAACAGCTAGTCTCACCACTAGGGAGCCTGCTACATGGCTCACAAATTGCCCATTTTTGCAGAAAACTTCCAGCTTTCCAGAATATTCAGTCTTTTCCATCAAGTTTATATTTTGTAGGATTTTTTTTATATACCAGGTCGTGTCTTACTCAATAGTTAATAGTCTTTTACTGTCTTTGCCAAATATAGAGTTGTTCTTCACAATTAGCTTTACCCTTGCTGAATCATCAATATATACAATGGAATGTTCTTCACTTTTCTCTACTTTAAGACTCAAATTCTTCAAAGGACGTCACAGCATGAGAACATGAAGGCGTGAGGAAGTTTGAAACACCTCTCAACACCAGTCAGTGTGGCAGGACAGAAGAGCTGGCACATTCAGTTTGGTGGGCTTCAATGGACACAAAGCTGCTCAGATGCTTATAACATCCATTGTGTTTGCTGGGTAGGCAAAAGTCTCTCTCCCTAGCTAGGCTGTTAATTTCCTTTCACATATGTTAGAGCTGCTGCCTTTCAGCTCCAGAGACTCAGGTTTGATCCGTACCTCATGGAATTTCCTTCTGGTGGAAGGGTGGGGGGGCTCTTGTTTCCTCCCACATCCCAACCCCAAGGCTATGCTGGTAAATTAAACTACTACCGCAAACTGCCTTTAGCACAGGTTAATGGCATCAAGAATCAGTGCATGTCTGAGAGATGCCACGCAGGGAGAGAATAATAACGAAGGAAATGAGACTGATGGGGTGGTTTCTCAAGACCTGTTATATTCTTTGGAATTCAAAGTGAGAGGATTAACTTGTTGAAACAGATTTAAAAAAAATACCTTCAGGGGTTTGCCAGGGTAGAGACCAGGTTGTTTCAACTAATGGGAAATGTTTGAATGACAAGACATAGTTACGTTATATGAAAGCAATCATTTAAAATTGAGATGCATCTTCCCACAGTGAGTGGTCTAGAATTCTCTGCCAGAGAGTTACGAAGAGTGAATAATTGGATGTATTGAAAAAGAATAGAGGGTGTTTTTTTTTAAAGATTAGAGAAATGAGGACAATGGGGAATCCATCATGGAAGGGGGGGAGGATGGCAGATTTACTGAATAGCAGAGCAAGCTTGAGGGCCCAAACAGCCACCTCGTTCTCCTACTGTCTTACGTTCTATGGTCTGAATGTTCTGTGTTATGTTTTCACAGCAGTATCAATGTGAGGTTCTGGTAACCTACTCACAGGAAAGATATCAATAAGATTGAAAGAGAGAAAAGAAAATTTACTAGGATGTTGCCAGGACTTGAGGAGCTGAATTCCAGGGAAAGGTTAGACAGGTTAGGACTTTATTCTCTGGAGCATCAGAGAATGAGAGGAAATTTAATATATGAAATTATGATGGGTATAGATAGGGTAAAAGCAAGCAGGTTTTTTTCCCCACTGAGGCTAGGTGAGACAAGAATGAGAGGACATGGGTTAAGAGCAAAACATTAAATATTTAAAGAATACATGGAGGGGGGTTCTTCATGCAGAAAATGGTGAAAATATGGAACGAGCTGCCAGCTGAAGTAATGAATGGGGGCTCGATTTTGACATTTACGAAAAATTTGGACAGGTGCATGGATGGAAGAGGTATGGAGGGATATGGTCTGGGACAGCAGTTGCACTGGGATGAATTCTAGTTTAGCACAAACTAGATAGTCTGAAGGGCCAGCTTCTGTGCTGCAGGGTCCCATGGTTCTTTGTTTTTTTTAAAAAATGCACAGATGAGGGAAACAAAAATCAGATCAAAGTCATTCATTGTATGTAAATATCAAGCTTTAAATGTTTATAATGTACCTGTACCTTCATTTTTCATGTGGAGTCAATTGGTTTTATAACAGGTCCTAAATATGGTAATAAAATGCAATCTGATCTTGTAATATTATTTACTTTAAAATGCTCCAATGTCACTCTGTTTCCAGAACAGTAAAAGTCCTGCTTGGGGATGGGGTCACTCCAGGTTTCCTGGATTCTCGGGCAGTACTTTTAAAATTCAAATTTAAGGAGAATTTTGATAGCTTATCAACAGATCTTTTTCCATATAAAATACAAAGTAGAAAAAGTATTTGTTCTTCCATTTCTGTGTCTTCTGAGTGGCCGCTTGTTGCCACTGTGCATCTGTGGTGTTTAGGCACTCACGCACTCAATGTGTGCACGCAAAACCCCAGAGATTTTGAGAAGTCCAGATTCTCGGGTGGTCCAGATTCCTAGCATCTGGATTTTTTGACTTTCATTGCATTTTGCTTAGCTATGATCTGCAAGCCACCTTTATTTGTTCATTCGCAGATGTGGACATTTTTAGTTAATAGTCCATTCATAATTGGTGCTGCTTGGGAACTCCTCAGAGACGACTACATTTGCAAGGCCTGGAGTCACGTAGCAACCAAATTGGGCAAGGATGGCCTATTTCCTTCCATGAAGAATATTAGCAAACCAGATGGGTTTTTAACAACAATCCAGACATTTCACAATCACTAATTATTGATTTCTAAATCACTCGCTGACTTAAATTTAAATGTACCAATTGTCACTATAAAAACAGAACTCGTGCTTCCAAGATCAATAGTCTCAGCCTTCAAGTTGCAGCCCACAAACCTAACCAGTTTGGGCCTGGACTTCTGAGGATTCAGGGCAGAATTCCTGAGTTAAGTGATCAGTTGTTTCCCAGTAGCTTGCAGGTTGAGTCATCAAGGTTGGAGCACAGATCATCACATCTTGTTCACATCGTGATCTGATCCCATCAGCCTCCCACATCAGGCTCATACTGATTAGATAGTTCAGCTACGCCCAGAAACAATAGCATTTGATCTTTATTGTGCTGGCTCTGGTCAACGAGCAATGCTACAAAGCAGTTAGATGAGCACACAACAGTGGCACGATCATGAGGGACCGAACAAAGTCGTCTGTGAGCTCCGTTTCACTCGAATTGCTTTGATTGATTTTAATTTAATTTGGACCACCTCTCCAAGGAACAGTGCCAAACAAATGTCCGCTATGGTTAGTGCGACGTTATTAGAGAGCCAGCGACCCAGGTTCAAATCCGACGCTCGGTCTCATTGTCTCTGCAAGGGTTTCCTCTGGGAGCTCAGGTTTCCTTCCACGTTCCAAAGACGTGAGTGCATTTGGTAAGCGTGGGGTCATGTGTTGGAAGGGTCTGTTCCCGTGCTGTATCTCTTTTTTAAAAAAAGCAGTAATAAAAGAGAGCTTGGGACCCATGTTTGGTCATTTAGGAGTGGCAGGGAGGGGCAAGGGAAAGGACAGGGCTGAAGATGCTGGAAGGCTCATGGACAGAGTTTCAGAGACATGGCCAGGTGAAGGCATGATCACCAATGTTGGTGACAAACTGTTCTGGAGTGGTCAAGAGAACTTTCTTTGAGGCAGACAGAGACGCAAAGAGTCCACAGAAACATGGCAGGGTTTAATGGTATGATTCTGTGCTGTTTGACTATGTCGGTGTATTGTCGGGTTGGAAGAAGCAGCAGAACAAAGTATCCTGAACTTATCCAAGAAACCTTAGTTTCAAGCAATTGTGCCACTTTCATGTTGCATCCAATAAGGCAGAACAGGCTTGAAGGTTTGAGGCAGATGCAATAAATCTTGCATCACGTGCTCCTGGATTAAATAAGGGTCTCCCTAGCCGTATGGGTGAGAGCTAATTAAACCATTGTTAAGGATGAAGAGAAAAATACCCAAGCAGGAAGTGATTGTTCCCTCCTCTCTGTTCCCTGAATTTCCTCTGTTCATCAGTGTCAATATTTGATGTCAGACAGTAGCTGACCCGGGTCAAAGGTAAGGTCCTGAGGCCAACCAACTTCCATCTGAGAAAGGCCATACATCAAGTGGAAGCAAGTCACAGACAGTCTGACTCCTCTTCGCTCCAGTCGCAGTCTCCTCTTGGTTAAAAGGTACAAGTTTCCCGAGGCTCTTCTATCCATTGACAATGGACTTTATAGCCGGTTCACCAGCAAAATTCAATGTAATTACTCAGAATTCTGGCAGAAAATAACAGCTCCAACCTAGTAGCTCATTGTCCAGCGAGACTGCTATTCACGATGGGAATCTCATCTGCCGAGATTCAGATTTCAGGGGCGGGGGGAAAAGCCACCCACTGAGTTCAGGAATTTGAGCACAGGACAACATTTATTTCTCGGGACTGATTATCTAGCCACATCATCCAAAATATACGCGAGAGAGCTGGAGAAATCTGCCAATGATGTAATTACATCTTCTGCCCGAAGTGAAATTCACAGAAGTAACTCATTCCATTTTACAAGAAGTTTCCAGATTGCTGCTCTCCTGGCTCCTAGCTATGGTTCAGAGAAATGATTAAAAACATGAAGCCAACAGAAATATCACGTACCTTCCCCCTGCTATCAACAAGCACCCAATGTTTCCACACAAGGCCAAACCTCCTCTACGTTGCAAAGAGTGTGTGATGCAGTATATTTCTTGGTAACTGCTTAAGATGCAAGATGTCATGAACTAGCACATTAAAATTTCCATCTTTATCTGCCAAAATGCAAACCATGAGGATTGCCCAGTGCCCCTAATAGAAGGAAGATGTCCTTTCAGAAAAAAACTGAGTGTCCTTGGCTTTGCCTCCCACACCCCCTGCAGGTGCACTGCCACCTGTTCCATCCATCGGCAATCTAAGCTCCAGATTCAAACCTCCAACACAATCTGAAGCCTTCAGCGCCCAGGGCTCTATGGGAGCCCTTTCTGCCTGGAGCACCCTCTCGAATCCAGGTTCCAATGCGCCAGGCTCCAGCAGCCCGCAGCCTGTGTGGGCCCTTCAACCACAAGTCGCTCACAGCCCACAGACTGTGTGGGTCCCCCCCGCCATGGTAGCCTTCCTGCAGAAACATATCTGATACTTCATCTTCTGCCCTTATTCTCCCAGTCAATATCTTTATGATTTATCATCGATCCTCATACAATATTCCCAGGTTCTTTTGCTTCAGGAAGAGAGAAGCAAAGGGGTGAGTTGGAACCCAGAAAACCAGAGTGCAAACAAGTCATCATTGATCCCAAGAACTGCCCAAGAAGATGAATATTTTAATTCCATTTGTTTTTTAAATCTTAGGTCATTTTTATATTTGCATTTGTTATTGCAAATATTAGATATTTCAGATTTATTGTCAGAGAAGATACTGTACATGATATCACATACAACCTGGAGAACCTTTTTCCTGTGGGTGAGGCAGAATTATTATTTATGGCTAATATCATAAAAAAATTATACTTAATGTACAACATGTCAACAAATAAAGAAAAAGAAACAAACCAACTGCAAATATAGAGAGAAAAAAAACAATAAAATGTAAGAGTCTTTAAAGGAATCCCTGATTGAGTTTGTGGTTGAGGAGTCTGATGGCGGAAGGGGAGCAGCTGTTCCTAAACCTGGTGATGTGAGTCTTGTGGCACCTCTACTTCTTTTCTGATGGTAGCAGTGACCGCAGAGCGTGTGCTGGATGGTGTAGATCCTTGATGATCGCTGCTGCTCTCCGACGTCAGCATTTCCCGTAGATGTTCTCGATGGTGAGGACTGTTTGCCAGAGATGTCTTGGCCTGTGTCCATTACCTTTTTTAAAAAATTTCAAGGTGTTTAATTTTATGAAACTGCCTTTAACCAAAATATGTAAAGTCCCTTGCACTGGTTCAGTCTGCATGAGGAGACCGTGTCTGATAAATGGACTTTAACCCCATTTCCCACAACAAGTGAAAATCGATCAGTGTCAGGATTGATCAAGCATCAATGGCAACTGGTGGAAGGGAGTCCTTCATCATGTAGGAGTATTTCCTGGTCTCCATCTTGCAAATGTGACCGCAAAGTATAGACCAGCCATTCCCAACCTTTTTTTTGGGCTACGGTTCCCTGAAGAAACAGCTCTTCCCTGTGAAGCAATCAGGTTTAGTTGGTTCCTTTTGTACTTCTACCGATAACCTACAAAAACTTGAAACGACATTTGCCGATTTAATTCTGTGCCCCCTCCCCCCCTTAAACGTACTGTGGTCCCCAGTTGGGAATGGCAGCTTTCGACAACCCTCAAGGCCTAGCTTTCCAAACCAGCAGATATGGTTTGACTGAATGAAGGAAGAATGAAGATCTTTTGGTCAGGTACATCAATGCAATAACATTCATCTCCTGCACCTTCCAATGCATGTGAAATGCACTCACAACTTGAGTGTAATTAGTGCAGATGCTTTGGAAGAGGACAAATAAATTATGATAAATATGAATGGAAAAATAATTCATAAAATTAATGCTTTTGGCCAGTAGTATAAAAAATGTGCTATGTCAGTCTTGGAGGTGTTATTGTTAGGGTAGCGCAGGAGTATCATTGATGCGAGAAAAGGCTTGTTCCATCCCTTCAAAAATATCAATTAAAAAATCACTCTCAACGCTCCAAGTTCTGGGGAAGACCAAGGTAATGTGCAATCTTGGTTTGTGATTTCACCCTGAATTAAACTTCAGAAAATATGATCGGAACCTTTCTGGGGTGTGGGGGGGGGGGTGGTTGGTATGTGTGTGAATAATCTTATTGGAGAGCAGCAGAGCTGCGGGTAATCCAGATTGCTACCCATTAATCACTCTGAACATTCAATGCTCTGTAGAGGGAATGGTCTGAAAAAAATGTTTCACTGTCACTCATCTCAATTCCTCCAAAAGCACCTTCCACATCCTCAGCCACCAGAAAGGAAAGGGGCACAAGGCAAACCAGGAACACCACAACCTGCAGATTCAACTTCCAGTTGCACACATCCTGCCTTGGAGATAATATTCTGTCCTTTCATGATGCCTGGTTCTAATCCTGGAATAGCTACTCAAATTGTATTTATGAAACTACTTTCACCAAATATATTGTTGTGCTCTCAGATAGAAACTTATCACAGGGTTCTCATGGATAGGCTTTGTCAGCAATTGCCTCATCCTGAAGGATAGGATGACACAGTTAACAAGGTACTTAGCGCAGCACTATTACAACGCCAAAATGTACATCGTTGGCAGATTAATTGGGTTGCACTGGTATCATGGGCCAGAAGGGCAAACCAGCCGTCTTGCATTGTTAATTTTTTTGAAATGCCAAATGACTGCATAGAAGTGGGTAGAAGACAAATGGCTGGGAGGATTATTGCTGATTGACTGCCATCTGGTGGTCATCGTTATATTGCATTACAAAGAAGCAGTTAGATTTACAAATGTTCTTGCACAAATTTATCATTGAATGACAAAGCTTTTTTAAAAAGTTACACAAGAGATTTTTGACCATTTATAGTCTATTAATTAAGTCCCTGATTTGCTTTTTGATTTCTCCATAAATATGATGAATTCTGACCATTATAAAACATGTTAAAAGCTGTTTACCACTAAACCATAAAGCAATCTATCAGCTCTACAGTTCTCACACTTTGAGAACTTCTGCTCATTAATACAGTAAAACCCCTGGGGTCTGGCACCTATGGGGATTGGTAGATGCCAGATAAGCAAATTTTCCAGTTGCTTGAGATTGTATGTTGAGTGATTGACAAACTAATGGCAAGGCATGCCAATTTAAAACTTCCATTTTTAAAAAAAAACCCTATTTCTTTCTGCAATTTTTCCCCCAGTAGCTTGAATTCCAGATATCAGGAGTTTTACTGCAGTTTGAAATAGCTCTTAGATATTTTGAATTGATTGGAAACACTTGGGAAAAATTCTATTTAGTGAAAGGTTACGAACCAACAGGATTGAATGTGAAAAGTAACTTAATGCGAGATACTTTGAAAACATATTCCATCATTGTGTTGCATTGGACACGAAGCCACATTTCACCTGGAATCTTAAGCAAGTACCCAAGTAAGATTAACTTTGATCTGAAGTTCCACATAGCATAAAAAAAATGAACACAGAGATTAATTATTGACTTTTTTTTAAAAATGTGATTGTCTTTATTTGTTAGGGATGACGTTAAAATAAATGCCAATTATTCCAGCGAAGTTTTGCTAGTCAGGGACGGAATTTGTATTTATCCTCCACTGAAGGAGACCCTAGAATTTACACTTTCTCAACCTCTCTCCAGGAATCCTCTATTTCACCTGCTGAATAAGGTCAGGAATTTCCCAGTGAGGTTAGAGCACCCTCGTGTGGACATTTAGCAGTATTGTTTTTTTTTAATTTCCCCCCCCCCCTCCATAAAGATGAATGACACCAAATTTATTCAATACTTTACACTACACCAATTTGTATTTTAAAGCATAGATTCAGATTTATTGTCAGATTAAACATATGACATCACCGACAACTCCAAAACTCTTTTTTTTCCCTACGGGCAAGACAATTATCACTTGGTAATGCAAAAAAGAACTGTACCAATGGTTCTCAACCTTTTTCTTTCCACTCACATACCACCTTAAGCCATCCCTTACTCATCACAGAGCAACGATGACACAGGGAATAATTAAAGTGGTACGTGAGTGGAGAAAGGTTGAGACCCACTGAATTGTACTCGACGTGCACATGCAAGCAAAGAAAGAAATGTAAACAAACTGACTGAATGTGCAATACAGAGAGTGGAAAAAAATCAAAGAAAAAATGCAAAGGTAGAAGAGTCCTTAAATGAGTCCCTGATTTAGTTTGTCATTGAGGAATCTGATAGTGGAGGGGTAGCAGCTGTTGCTGAACCTGGTATTTCAAGTCTTGTGGCACCTCTACCTCTTTCCTGATGGAAGCAGCAAGAAATGAGTGTGTGCTGGGTGGTGTGGATCCTTGTCAATTGCTGCTGCTCTCCGACAGGAGCGTCCCCTGTAGTTATGCTTGATGGTGGGGAGAGAAATTTAGTTGAGATGAATATTATAATTATATTTGACACAGAAGGCTCTCCAAAACCAGCACTTGAAAACTCAATTCCACAATTGTAGGTCACCTGTTCCTACTCTTCATTGTTACCCAGTTTCTCTCCTTTCCCACTCCTACTCTACAGCCAGTCACTCAGACATGCCTCCCATTGGGTTCCCTATCCCCTCTTTCCACTACCCATCTGATTTGATTCCACCCATCACCTTTCATAATCAGATTCCACCATCTGCAGCTGTTGGTTGCCTCCACTTATTGTCTCCCAGCCTTTGTCACCATCTCCAACCTTCCCTCCCCACCTCACTCTATCAACCAGTCAACTTCTCCTCATATGCAACCACCTATCACCTGCCTGCTCTCACCCTTTCCCTGTTTATTCTGCTAATCTTCTTTCTACTTCCAGTCACTTCAGTCCAATATGCTGACAATTTATTTCTCTCCATAGATGCTGCCTGACGAGTTTAGCTCCCACTGCATTAGTTTTTTACTTTTAAATTCAAGAGTCTAGTAACTCCTACTTTCAACAAGAGTTTATTGAGAGCTAAATGTTGGGAAGAATTATTCCGCACTTTAAGATCCCATTAAAATTCAACTGCAACAGTTCAAGAAGGCACTCACCACCATCTTCTCAAGAGAAACTAAAGATAGGCAATTAAGTATTGACTTGGTCTACAAAACTTATGCCCCTATAGATGAATCAATAAAATAAACTGAGAACTGCAAGAACAGAGCTTGGAATATGAAGTGGGCTGTTTTAAAAGCTCTGGGAAAGATAGGTGCTTGTTTAAATTCCTGCATTGGGTCATTAGTTGTAGCCAATAAAAGTAAGAGGAGCTTAAGTGGAATGGCTTTTATTTGAATGCCCAGTGTAAGAGTGCAATTTTTTGAGACTTAGTTCAGTAGAGGTGGGGACTCCCTTATTGTTGAACACATGTTCAGCAAGGAGGCACAGGTAAGGGTGGTTATTTTCTTATTTCAGTGAAAATAGTAACCAGAGCAGGGTTATGCTCCTCTTACAGCTAAATGTGGATAGTCAGGAAAATCAACTCTGTTTGCCTGGTTATCTAGAGGGCAGAATAGATCAAGGAGCATTTGAGAGTTCTGACCTGCACTTTCTGGAGTTTAGAAGGATGAGGGGGTGATCTAATTGAAACATAATGAAGGTTGAAAATATTAGAGTGAATGTGAAGAAGATCTGTCCAGCAGCAGGGCAGTCCAGGGCCTGATGGCATGTCATAACATAACATAACAATTACAGCACGGAAACAGGCCATTAGGCCCTTCTAGTCCGCACCGAACCAAACACCCCTTTCTAATCCCACCTCCCTGCACAATGCCCATAACCCTCCATCTTCTTCTCATCCATATACCTGTCCAACCTTTTCTTAAATAATACAATTGACTCCGCCGCCACTATTTCTCCCGGAAGATCATTCCACACAGCTACCACTCTCTGAGTAAAGAAGTTCCCCCTCATGTTACCTCTAAACCTCTGCCCCTTAATTCTTAACTCATGTCCTCTTGTTTTAATCTTTCCTCCTCTTAACGGAAATAGTCTATCCACATCCATTCTGTCTATCCCTTTCATAATCTTAAATACTTCTATCAAATCCCCTCTCAACCTTCTACGCTCCAAAGAATAAAGACCCAATCTGTCCAATCTCTCCCCATACTCCAGATGCTTAAACCCAGGCAACATTCTGGTAAACCTTCTCTGCACTTAGAATAAAAGGACATCACTTCAGAATTGAGATGAAGGGACATTTATTTAACCAGTGGATAGTGTATCTGTGGAATCTGCTGCCACAGATGGCCATGGAGGCCAAGTCATTGTAAATACTGGGTGAAATTTTCCAGTCTTGAAGTACTCAATAGGAGGTGAAGATGTATTACTGACACTTTGGTCCTGAGCTGTCCAAGGTATTTACTGTGTGTTTTTACTACAGTCACAGCTTTTGCAGACTTCTGTGTTTCCAGCCTACTCATTGGGTAGATTTAAAGTGGCGATGGATTGGTTTTTAGTAATGGTGTTAAAGGTTACGTGGAGAAAGCAGAAGAATGCAGCTGAAGAGGAAAAATACTTCAGCTTTCTTGTAGTCTAATGGAGTACTGTTTGATTCAGCAGTTTGGTGCTGGGCATGTGAACAACATGGTCCACATGATGTAGCTTACTGAGAGAAACACAGGCCTCAATTCTGGGCATGCCAAAGAAATGAAAACCATGAAATGTCATTCGAAATTTATTTTCTGCATTCACACTTGGATGTCTTCCCTGCTGATCTTGGCGCAGTCATTGATGAACATGGTGAAAGGACATTGCAACCATGGAAAAGTGGTATCAGGGCAACTGGAATCCATCAATATTGGCCAACTATTGCTGGACACTGACATGAGAGGTATCAGATGCTGAGTACGAACGAAAATCAGCGGCAAAACATTTTTAGGTCAGTTGAACAAATGAAATGTGCCGGCATCATTATGCAATTAAACATGCTAAATTCAATAAAACTTAATTTAATATTTCTTTGTAATACAACAAATCTAAAGTTCTCTGTGTATTCAGCATGAAGATGTCTGTCATAATCCCCAGTTTTTATTTTCAGGAAGCAATTTTTTGGGGGGGGGGGGAAATTATTGTCCAGTGTTATTGGCACTCTCAGCCCAGAGCTTCTCACTCCAATCTCTGAACCTGTGTGAAATTCTGTGCAAAATTTTGTTCCACCCAGTGCAAAAGTAAAATGGCAGCACTCTCTGGTGCAGACCCAGGAGAGCAGAGAGCAAAGACACAGGACAGATCCAAAGGGTTCAAATGCCCAATCCTAATGCTGGTGACTCTATAGGCTTTAAACAGCCTTTAAAGGAGTTGATGGTGTTTGTAGGTAAAATCCTGCAACCGTGAAGTCTGTGCTCCGCAGCAGCCATAAGTGGATGCAGAATCTAGGGGAGCAGTGGCAGGCACAGGGCATCAGAGAAGGAGTACATACCACCTACCCACCTAAAAAAAATTAAAAAAAAAAAATCAGAAGACCACCCTCCTGGACACTGACCATGACAGCAGACCAGTGAGGGGCTAAGCAGCTGATGTACCCACACAGGCTGTGGGAATTCAGGGGTCCTGCATGAGCTGCTGGAGACAGGCTCATGGAATCCAGGTCTTGAAGTCAGGAGTGGTGAGGATGCTGAGGCCAAGAAGAGCTGAAGGGCCTTGGGTGCTGAAGGCTTCCTGGTTGTGTAAGAGGTTTGGACCTTGGGTTGCTAATTCATTGAAGAGGAGTCTGATGGAGCACTGGAGACTAATTCAGTGACTCTGAAGAGACCCTCTTTTGATTGTTTCACTGTCAGGGGCATGCATTGAAGGCTATTTCCTAATATTGCATGTTCAACACTATTGCATGTCATTAAAGAAATCTTGAAACAATACTGTCAAAGCCTCTTCAGTGGTCCGTAGGTGTCCTAATTTACTGTTGGCTGGAGGCCTTTGTATAACTGGATGGAGGGAAGAAAGACAGCATCGAAATGTTCACGCGCTTCTTGTCCAGCCTGTAAGTACACAATTTTGTGGGTGCAGTAAATACCTGGTTTCAGGTACCTATGGGGACTGGTAAATGGCAGATAAGTAAATTTTCCAGGTGTTTGAGAACTACTCTTACAATGGCTAACTAAAACTTGTTTGTTGCATCGGGATCTACTGATTTCTTTGCTCACTAGACAAGTCTAATATATGGATTTTTTTTTTGTCAATTGATTGAGGCTGCCAGTTGCTTGATTTCAGGATTCTGGGGTTTTGCTGTATCCCAAAATGTGTATTGGTCCAGTGATTTTTTTTTTCCCTCCCCTCTCTATTCCATTGACGGCAAGTGTGCGAGGAGAAAGTGATTGCATTTTATGGCCCAGACACGAGTGTGACTTTTTTTTTAAGTCGAGGTAATTGATTTTGTGTATTAGGTTTATTGTGAAACAATGCTCAGAACACGCAAGATAACCAGGTAACTTCTGACCACCGAGAACTAGTAACCAGATGCTGATGACAGTTCATGGACAGAGACCTGCTGCGGGGTCCTTGTAAAACTATAGCACAGATCTAGTGTGGACTCTGCACAGCTAAGCAATTATTTAAGGTGACCATCAGCTAATTGGAGGCTTACTGGGGTAGGTGGGGTGGGGGGAGGGGGTCATTGCATTTCTGCACTGTTGGCTTTCAAGTACTAGGCCTAGCACAAGGGCTTAGCTGATTGTTTCCAATGCTGGAGCAGAAGGAGAGGACCCAAGGACAGCGAGCATTCATCAGAGAATCTAACGGAGCTGAAGTTGAAGGGTTAATGGCCAAAGAGCTTCCCCTGATGGGAACTTCACTCCACCCTTTAAAGCACCAATGCTTCTGCTGGTGAAGGTGGTAGAAGCTACACCTTCTACATCTGCACACCCAGTTTTAACAAGACATGAACTCCAATGGTCACAAATTACCATTGGGTCACGTGGATATCTGGCATGTAAGTAGTAAACAATTGAAGGTGGAGGACCAACCCCTGGGATACTCCACTCGCCACCTAATCCACAGCCCGTAAATCTGTAATTACTTCAATTCTGTTTTTCAAGGACAACCCATTTTTGGTCCATGCCCACATTTCCTCCAGTACATTAGGCTCTCAATTGGGTGCTAGCTTTGTATGTGGCATCCCTTCACGTGCCTTTTTGAAATCTAACTATTCTGCGTCCACAGACACCCTTCGATCAGCTTTACCCATCATTTGAGCAAATTTGTCGAATGACACAGTAAAATTCCTGGTATCTAGCACCTATAGGAGTTTCTCGGTACGAGAGACTGCGTGTTGTGTTGATGGAGAAATAACAGTGAGGCGCGCCAATTTTAAACTTCTGTACTTCTTGCCCATTCATTTTCCACAATTTCTTTTCCGGCTGGTTGAAGCTGCTGGTTGCTTGAATTCCAGATAGCAGGGATTTTACTGTACACCTTTCATAAAACCATATTAACAAGCTTTCATTAAATTCAGCTTGTACATAATTAAATTCATTCTTTGATTATTGACGCCAGTGTCTTGTCAAAAATAAACGCAGAACTTGTTGACCTGCTGACTTCCCCACCTTTCGCTTTCCTCTCCTTGTGAACAATGGAGTCATTATCAGTAGGAATCTGCTAAAATTTAGTGCATTTCCCAACAGTTTTTTGCCAATCACCTTTGTGGACCAGGTGCACTTTGACTAAAGAGCTGGGATATATGCAGATGTTGGCGCAGCCTTGTAGAATCCCATCAGAAAATCTTCGGTGCAGTGCAGGCGTTTTGGAGTTGGCGCTGATGGTCAACAGATTTCTCCTTGGGTATGGTCTAATTACAAACAAAAGATCTGGGTGGATCTCTGCAGAAGGATATTGGGTTAAGAGAGTCAGAAAAACAAAAGAATGGAAGGATGGTGTGATATTTAAAGTTTTATATCCCCAGTGAGAATTTGAACCCCCTACCCCCAGGAGGATTGGGCTCCCTTTCACAGACAGGGATACATTGCATTAATATTAATCACCATTCCCCTGTTAATCACCAGACTTCACTTTCTGCCAAGGTTTAATTGCACAAGCCAACAAGTCATTAACAGCATCAAGGAGGCTAAGGGTGAGAGAGGGTTCATGCATTCAAACAACAAAATGACGTAAATCAGAAAATTCCAGAGACCAGCATCTACCTCATGGCACATCTCTTCCCCCTCCTGAATTTGCGGACCTAATTGCATGTTAATAATTGAATGGGTTGATATTTTTCCACCATAGAACCACAGAACACTACAGCCCAGAAACAGGCAATTCAGCCAAACTTGTCTGTTTTAAAGTATTTTTAGTGCCATCATCCTGCATCCAGATCATAGTCCTCCATACCCCTCCCATCCCATGAACTGGGCCCAATGTGACATAGCTTGGAGGTCTTCTACTTAGCAAGCTAAACACATTCATGACTTTAACTTTTGACGTCAATCGTAAGCTCAGAGTTTCATCAGTCATTATCAAAGTCTGAAAATAACTGAGCAACTGCAAAGAGCTTTTGTCAATATATTGTGAGATACATTTTCAGTAAAAAAAACCCTTGTATCTGGTACCTATGGGATTGGTTGATCCATACATGTGTTACTGTTAAAATGCCTAACTAAATTTATCTGCTACCTTGTGATTGCTGCTCACCAGGCAAGTTAATATATGGATTCTGTGATGAATCTTGAATCTGCTAAGCCAGTGTTTGATAAAGAAAGTGGTGTCTCCACATCCATCTTCTTGTGGAACTCCTTTCCTTTCTCTTTTCATACAGGGCAATTAAGGGATACGAGGAAAAGACTGGTAGGTGGAGATGAGCCAATCATCAGATCAGCCATGATCTTATTGAATGGCGGAGCAGGCTCGACGGGCCAGATGGTCGACTCCTGCTCCTATTGTGTCCTTGTGCCCTTGCCACATGGGTCCTTGTGCACAGCCACCTTCTGATCTTTTCAAATGAGGCCATTTACAAAGCGTGAGCTGGTTGCAGGTGTTGCCTCATGCACAAACTAATGGCGAGGCATGCCAATTTTAAACTTGTACCTTTTTTTGCCTATTATTTGATTCTGATTTATTTTCCTTGCATTTTTTTTGCCAGTTAGCTGAGCCTGCTTGTTGCTTAAATTCTGGATACCAAGGCCTTTATTTATAATGTGGGGAACATGTGTGTCAAAATCAAATTTAAACTCTGCATGCACCTTCTAGATATCCCTTCATCCTCTTCATATTCATGAATCTGTCTAAAGCAGTGGTTCTGAACCTTTCTCCTTGCCATTCACGTACCACTAAGTATTCCCTCCGGCATAGGTGCCCTATGATTAGTAAGGGATTGCTTAAGGTGGTATGTGAGTGGAATAAAATGTTTGAAAACCACTGTTTAAATCATACCTAATTGACTCGTTATGTGAACGGTTTCATAACTCCAAAAGAAATAGGCCAATGACAATTTTTCTCCAGCAAAATATGGGTCTAGAACAATGGTTCTCAACCTTCCCTTCCTACTCACATACCACCTTAAGCAATCCCTTACTAATCACAGAGCACCGATGGCATAGGGATTACTTAGTGGTGTGTGAGTGCAAAGTAAAAGGTTGAGAGCCACTGCTTTAGACAGACTCATGAAAGTTTCTATTTTCTCTGCTTCCACCGCTTCCTTTGGCAGCCCGTTCCAGGCACTTGCTATCTGTGGGTATAATTTTAAAGCAAGTGTCCCACACCTCTCCCCTGAACTTCCTGCCCCTCACCTTCGCCACATGTCCTCAGCAGTGTGATGCTTTTACTGTCTGGAAAGGAACTCTTGACTGTCCCACCCTATCAAGTTGCCTATACATTATATTTAAAGCATGATTAACAAAATCTTGTGTTTACTATTATCAGATGACATTAGTAAAATATTTTGCAAGGGTATTTACAGGAGCACCTTTAATATTTTCTAGTAAGTGACATTAATTTCTGATTGAGAAAGACCACATTTGGACTGTAGAGGGCAGTAAAGTAATTGGCTATTGAACCTGTGTTTGACGCACTGAGTTAATTTTGTCCAACAGTATTTAAAATGAGTATTCAGAATTTGGTAAATGGTTACCACAAATGCTTAACTCAATGCTTGTATGTTGGTGGCTGAAAGAATGACTGCAACATCGCAAGAGGTTTCAATCCCACTCATTCACTTCCAAGGCTCAGGTTAGGAGATTTAAGAACAGTCTGCTGGTGGAACTCAGCCAATCATACAGCATCAGTGAGTGAGATTTATTTATTTCGGGCCAGAATCCAGTGTTGCCCGTCCTTTTTCTCAAGTTCGTGGGCTCTGTCAGCTGAGGTTCTAAAGCAGATATTTCTTTTGCTCCGGATTTCAACATCTGCAGTCTCTCTCGTGTTTTTGCGTCCAAGGATGGAATGAAACACGGAAGTCTGCAGACCCTGTGGTTGTATTAAAAGCACAGAGATGCTGGAGGAACTCACAGGTAAAAATATATTAATGATGTTTCGGGTCTAAGCCCTTCTTCAAGGGGATCAGAGGATGTCTGGAGCTGTGAAATTGAACCTCAGACCCACCTGGCCGGTGTGAGCCAAAACAACAAGAGGTCCTGGTGTGACCCATCATAAGACCATGCAGAAATTCTAAGCAATTAGAATCCAGCTAGTCACCCCTCAGGCAGGTCTGCCTGATTCAAATCAACTTTCTGAAACCTTGCCAGAGGGAGGGTAACGCTCAATGTTCCTTTGGCAATCATTGCACCAAACTTCATTGTGCAAGTAACCCAGATTTGTCCTGAAACTCTTTGTCCTGAAACTCTATTGTTCTTGAATTACCTATTGTTTGTGCAACTGGAGCAATGGTTTCTCAGGCCATAACAGAACTTTATAATTATTATTACTTCCACATCCGGGCTAATTCGTATCAATTAAACACCTTGAGAAGAATATTTTCACCTGTGATTTGCAAGACCCTGAAGAATGACCACTAAATATCAAAAATGAGGAAAGATGGAAAATTCTTCCACACAGTGGCTTTGTTTGCAGAGCAAACCATAGGACTGAGTACTATGGGAGGGGGGCTTTAAGAATGGATTTTTACAAATGATTTAACAGATCTAATTTTAAAAGTACACTAATCAGCAATAAAATGAACTTCGATTTCCATATGGCCAACTATTACATTATGAGACTGCTGTGATTTAAAAAGATATTTAATCAGTTCTAACCATGGAAAGTGGCAGTTAATGGAAATCAGATACATTCATTTTAATTCATTGGTGTGATAGTACAGATTTATCACCAATGTATATAGTGTATATAGTTACAGTATCTAGACTGTGCTTACAGCGATTGGCTGAGAGCTAAGCCACGCCTACTGTCTGGGCCTTAAAGGGTTGTGTCCCGAGCCAGGTCGGATCATTCCGGACTGGTCGGCCACCTGTGAAGAGCTCCTGTCTTTTGCTAATAAAAGCCTTGGTTTGGATCAACGTCTTTGATTCTTTTGACGAGCTCTACAATTAGTGTATACTTTTTTGAAGTAAAACACACACAGTAAAAGCTGGAGGAACTCTGCTGGTCTTGCTGTGTCCATAGGAGTTAAAGATGTATTACTTTATTAAGCATACATTATGAAGATCTTGGGTCCAAAAGGTCAGAAATGTATATTTACCTCCTAAGGATGCTGTGAGACTGGCTGAGTTCCTTCAGCATTTATGGTGTGTTTTTACTAACATCACAATGACTGCAGACTTTGGTGTTTCAGTATATTTCTTTGAGCCTGAGAGATTGAAGGGATGACTTGATCAAGGTGTTTTCAAATCTGAAAAGGACTTTTTAGGTTGAGTGTGAAAAGATCATCGGGCACACAGAACTCAAAACCATCAACCAGTTTACCTACCTCGGCTGCACCATTTCATCTGATGCAAGGATCGACAATGAGATAGACAACAGACTCGCCAAAGCAAAGAGTGCCTTTGGAAGACTACACAAAAGATTCTGGAAAAACAACCACCTGAAGAAACACACAAAGATCAGCGTATACAGAGCTGTTGTCATACCCACGCTCCTGTTCAGCTCCGAATCATGGGTCCTCTGCTGGCATCACCTATGGCTCCTAGAATGCTTCCATCAGCGCTGTCTCCGCTCCATCCTCAACATCCATTGGAGTGACTTCATCACCAACATCGAAGTACTCGAGCTGGCAGAGTCCGCAAGCATCGAATCCACGCTGCTGAAGACCCAACTGCGCTGGGTGGGTCACGTCTCCAGAATGGAGGACCATCACCTTCCCAAGATCGTGTTATACGGCAAGCTCTCCACTGGCCACCGAGACAGAGGTGCACCAAAGAAGAGGTACAAGGACTGTTTAAAGAAATCTCTTGGTGCCTGCCACATTGACCACTGCCAGTGGGCTGATATCGCCTCCAACCGTGCATCTTGGTTCCTCACAGTTCGGCGGGCAGCAACCTCCTTTGAAGAAGACCACAGAGCCCACCTCATTGACAAAAGACAAAGGAGGAAAAACCCAACACCCAACCCCAACCCACCAATTTTCCCTTGCAACCACTCCAACTGTGCCTGCCTGTCCCGCATCGGACTTGTCAGTCACCAACGAGCCTGCAGCAGACGTGGACATACCCCTCCATAAATCTTCGTCCATGAAGCCAAGCCAAAGAAAGAAAAAAAAAAAATCACTTACTCAAGAGAAGTTAGGATTGAAGCGATGTAAAGTGAGAAAAAGTAAGGCCTCTTTCCTTCTTTGGAGACAGTAGTAACTGGAGGAGTAATGCAGTCAGTGGAGTGGTGTGCTACCCTGTGAAATGGGGGAGGGCTCGTGTCTCTAACCATAGCATTAGAAGTAAGAGTATCTTGCTGAAGCACCATTCAGACTGGATCGGTTGGAGACACAGAAGGCAGATGTTTGAGAGGAGTTTCAAGAAGGTGGTCACACTGTTGGTTCACCACAATAGTTGGAGATCAGAAGGGAAGACAAACAGTGTAGGAGCCACCAGTGGCCTGTCCCCTCTTGAGCAATTCTATGGTCTAAGATACTGTTGGGGAGATGGTATCTCAAGGGACAGTCACAGCCAGATAAGTGACTGTTGTATAGGTAATCCCCAATTTACGACAGAGTTCTGTTCTGACTGACTGGTCATATCTGTAAATGGACACAAGTTGCAAATTCACTGTATCCATTTTATTGTTTTTCAAATGCAACATGGCGGCCACCAAGGCCGGCTCGCGTGAGAGGGTGTCTGCCTCTCATGAGAAGTGTCTGCCCAGGCCAGCTCTCATGAGAGTGTCCATAGATAGTCCCCTACTTTCACCCTGAAGTGTAATTTCTACTATATTTTTAATGTTTTTAAAATTTGCACTTTTTTGATTGTAGGTACAGATGGGCATAAGTCGCATAGGTTATAATTCAGGATCTATATTAGATGAGAGAGTCAAAGTCCAGGTGAGTGGAAGTGATAGCATACTCTATTGTCAGAGGTTCAAATAGGTGATTTGATAGAGGTATTTAAAATTATTAGAGGGACAAATAGTGTCGATGTGGACAGGCTTTTGCTCGCTAAGAGTGGGGGAGATTCAAACAAGAGGGCATGGATTGCGATTGAAGAGGGAAAAGTTTAGGGGAAACATGAGGGGGAATTTCTCCACTCAGGTCGGTGGGAGAGTGGAATTAGCTTCCAGCCGAAGTGGTAGATGCGGGTTCGATTTTAATTAAAGAAAAGTTGGATGGGTATCTGGATGAGAGAGATGTGGAGTGTGATAGGCCAGTTGCAGGTCAATGGGACTAGGTTGGAGGTGTCCGGCATCGAATAGAAGGGGAAAACTGGCCAGTTTCTGTGCTGTAATTGTTATATAGCTATTTTTATGGCTGTAGTGAGATTCCAGGATAGTGGTGCCAGAGTTACGGATGTCACCTAATGGATACTGGACAATGTGAGAAAGAATGGTAAAAAGCCAGAGGTAACGGTCTCTCTTGTGTCTAATAACATAGAAAGAGAGACCAAGTCCTGCTTGGAAAATTCAGGGAAAATTGAAAAGAAGGACGTCTAGGGTTATCATCTTGGGATTAGTCCCTGTACCATCGTGCTAGTGAGGTCATAGTTTAGAAAGTTGAATTATTATCTAAAAAGCTGGTGTAAGAGGGAGGGCTTCAGGTACTTAAATATTTAGGATCTCTTCCAGGGCAGTTGGGATCTGGACACACTGCACTAAACTGGAAGGGGCCAACGTCTTTGCAGGAAGCTTTGCTAATTTAAACTATAAAGCAGGGAGGTGGGGACCAGTGTAAAGGGTCCACAGGTAGTCTCATTGAGGAGAATACAGAGGGTATAACAAGCATGTTGGGATAATGAACGTGGCAGGAGTAGTGACCTTAAATGTATCTATTTTAATGCAAGGATTATAACAGGTCAAGCAGATGTTGTTAGAGCCTGGATTAGTACAGCCATCTATGATGTTGGCACAACAGAAACTTGTTTGAGAGAGGGGCAGGACTCTCAGGACAAAACTGCAGAGTATGGATGCTCCAGATGTGACAGGGAAAAATGGTTGTATTTTTGGCTCCAGAGACTGATGGTTATTGCAAGAGTACATCCACTGAGGAGTGGCCTTCTCCTATGCAGGTTTCTTACCCGGGCTGGAGGGGCCTGCCTCCCCTCCTAGGTCGGTCCATACTGCCCGGACCGGGGCCGAGGCCGCCGCAGCTCACCCTGTGCCTGGACTGGGGCCGCCGCCTCCCACTCTCTGCCCGGATCGGGGCCTCCCCCTGCCCCACTCGACCGAGGCCGGGGCCGCCGTCTCCCCCTTGCTCCTGCCCGGATCAAGGCCGCCGCCGTCTACCCTTTGCCCGGACCGGGGCCGGGGCCGCTGCTGCTCTCCCTGTGCCCGGACTGGGGCCGCCGCCTCCCACTCCCTGTCCGGACCGGGGCCTCCGCCTGCCTCACTCGACCGAGGCCGGGGCCGCCGTCTCCCCCTTGCTCCTGCCCGTATCGGGGCCGCCGCCGTCTACCCTTCGCCCGGACCGGGGCCGATATAAAACCTACGACCCAAGGACCTCGCTGCTACGTCCCAGCTTGCTTGGCCACGGCACACGAACCATGGGTGTAAAGGGTGGGGCCAGTACTGCGCGCACTGCACTCCACCTAAAAGCTCCTTTGCGCAGGCCCGAGGACAGGTCCACATGCTCCCCCGCCGCGTGCTCCCCCGCCGCGTGCTCCCCCGCCGCGTGCTCCCCCGCCGCGTGCTCCCCCGCCGCGTGCTCCCCCGCCGCGTGCTCCCCCGCCGCGTGCTCCCCCGCCGCGTGCTCCCCCGCCGCGTGCTCCCCCGCCGCGTGCTCCCCCGCCGCGTGCTCCCCCGCCGCGTGCTCCCCCGCCGCGTGCTCCCCCGCCGCGTGCTCCCCCGCCGCGTGCTCCCCCGCCGCGTGCTCCCCCGCCGCGTGCTCCCCCGCCGCGTGCTCCCCCGCCGCGTGCTCCCCCGCCGCGTGCTCCCCCGCCGCGTGCTCCCCCGCCGCGTGCTCCCCCGCCGCGTGCTCCCCCGCCGCGTGCTCCCCCGCCGCGTGCTCCCCCGCCGCGTGCTCCCCCGCCGCGTGCTCCCCCGCCGCGTGCTCCCCCGCCGCGTGCTCCCCCGCCGCGTGCTCCCCCGCCGCGTGCTCCCCCGCCGCGTGCTCCCCCGCCGCGTGCTCCCCCGCCGCGTGCTCCCCCGCCGCGTGCTCCCCCGCCGCGTGCTCCCCCGCCGCGTGCTCCCCCGCCGCGTGCTCCCCCGCCGCGTGCTCCCCCGCCGCGTGCTCCCCCGCCGCGTGCTCCCCCGCCGCGTGCTCCCCCGCCGCGTGCTCCCCCGCCGCGTGCTCCCCCGCCGCGTGCTCCCCCGCCGCGTGCTCCCCCGCCGCGTGCTCCCCCGCCGCGTGCTCCCCCGCCGCGTGCTCCCCCGCCGCGTGCTCCCCCGCCGCGTGCTCCCCCGCCGCGTGCTCCCCCGCCGCGTGCTCCCCCGCCGCGTGCTCCCCCGCCGCGTGCTCCCCCGCCGCGTGCTCCCCCTCAAAAGATGCTCACAAACTCAAGCTAGCATGCTGGAACATCAGAACCAAGGCTTACAGCCACCAACTTGAACGTCGGTCTGCCCTCATTGCACATGAACTCCTCAAACTTGACATCGACATAGCTGCTCTCAGTGAAGTCCGCCTGGCAGATGTAGGCAGCCTCCAAGAACGCGGCGCGGGCTACACACTCCACTGGTCTGGCAAGCCTTCGGATGAACGACGCCTATCTGGTGTAGGCTTCATGGTCAAGAGCTTCATTGCCTCCAAACTCGAAAACCTTCCAACAGGCCTCTCGGACCGAATCATGTCCATGCGACTCCCCCTTCAGAACAAGCGTCACATCACCCTCATCAGTGTCTATGCTCCAACCCTCCAAGCGGAACCAGCAGAAAAGGACAAGTTCTACACCGACCTGCGCAACCTCATCCAACGCACCCCTACAGCCGACAAGGTTGTCATCCTGGGCGACTTCAACGCTCGTGTTGGCAAAGACTCAGAAACCTGGCCAGGAATCCTGGGCAAGCATGGCGTCGGCAAGTGCAACGACAATGGGCGCCTCCTGTTGGAGCTCTGCGCAGAACAGCGGCTTGTCATTACAAACACCCTTTTTCAGCAGAGGGACAGCCTTAAGACCACCTGGATGCATCCCCGATCCAAACACTGGCACCTCCTGGACTACATCCTGGTGCGAGAAAGTGACAAACGAGATGTGCTCCACACCAGGGTCATGCCTAGCGCGGAATGCCACACTGAAGATGGCTGCATGCGCGACGGAAGGCTTGTTTCTTCAACCTTCACTTCAAACCAAAGCCCAGGAACAGTAAAGCCCCCAGAAAGAGGTTCAATGTTGGAAACCTGCAGTCAGACGAAGCGAGAGGAAACTTCCAGGCAAACCTCAAAGCAAAGCTCGACGATGCAACCCGCCTCACGGACCCGTCCCCTGAAACCCTCTGGGATCAGTTGAAGACTACCATACTGCAATCCACTGAAGAGGTACTGGGCTTCTCCTCCAGGAAAAACAAGGACTGGTTTGACGAAAACAACCAGGAAATCCAGGAGCTGCTGGCAAAGAAGCGAGCTGCCCACCAGGCTCACCTTACAAAGCCGTCCTGTCCAGAGAAGAAACAAGCCTTCCGTCGCGCATGCAGCCATCTTCAGCGCAAACTCCGGGAGATCCAAAATGAGTGGTGGACTAGCCTGGCCAAACGAACCCAGCTCAGCGTGGACATTGGCGACTTCAGGGGTTTCTACGAGGCTCTAAAGGCTGTGTACGGCCCCTCACCCCAAGTCCAAAGCCCGCTGCGCAGCTCAGACGGCAAAGTCCTCCTCAGCGACAAGATCTCCATCCTCAACCGATGGTCAGAACACTTCCAATCTCTTTTCAGTGCCAACCGCTCAGTCCAAGATTCCGCCCTGCTCCAGCTCCCTCAACAGCCCCTAAGGCTAGAGCTGGATGAGGTTCCCACCCTGGATGAGACATATAAGGCAATCGAACAACTGAAAAGTGGCAAAGCAGCAGGTATGGATGGAATCCCCCCAGAAGTCTGGAAGGCTGGCGGCAAAACTCTGCATGCCAAACTGCATGAGTTTTTCAAGCTTTGTTGGGACCAAGGTAAACTGCCTCAGGATCTTCGTGATGCCACCATCATCACCCTGTACAAAAACAAAGGCGAGAAATCAGACTGCTCAAACTACAGGGGAATCACGTTGCTCTCCATTGCAGGCAAAATCTTCGCTAGGATTCTACTAAATAGAATAATACCTAGTGTCGCCGAGAATATTCTCCCAGAATCACAGTGCGGCTTTCGCGCAAACAGAGGAACTACTGACATGGTCTTTGCCCTCAGACAGCTCCAAGAAAAATGCAGAGAACAAAACAAAGGACTCTACATCACCTTTGTTGACCTCACCAAAGCCTTCGACACCGTGAGCAGGAAAGGGCTTTGGCAAATACTAGAGCGCATCGGATGTCCCCTAAAGTTCCTCAACATGATTATCCAACTGCACGAAAACCAACAAGGTCAGGTCAGATACAGCAATGAGCTCTCTGAACCCTTCTCCATTAACAATGGCGTGAAGCAAGGCTGTGTTCTGGCACCAACCCTCTTTTCAATCTTCTTCAGCATGATGCTGAACCAAGCCATGAAAGACCCCAACAATGAAGACGCTGTTTACATCCGGTACCGCACGGATGGCAGTCTCTTCAATCTGAGGCGCCTGCAAGCTCACACCAAGACACAAGAGAAACTTGTCCGTGAACTACTCTTTGCAGACGATGCCGCTTTAGTTGCCCATTCAGAGCCAGCTCTTCAGCGCTTGACGTCCTGCTTTGCGGAAACTGCCAAAATGTTTGGCCTGGAAGTCAGCCTGAAGAAAACTGAGGTCCTCCATCAGCCAGCTCCCCACCATGATTACCAGCCCCCCCACATCTCCATCGGGCACACAAAACTCAAAACGGTCAACCAGTTTACCTATCTCGGCTGCACCATTTCATCAGATGCAAGGATCGACAATGAGATAGACAACAGACTCGCCAAGGCAAATAGCGCCTTTGGAAGACTACACAAAAGAGTCTGGAAAAACAACCAACTGAAAAACCTCACAAAGATAAGCGTATACAGAGCCGTTGTCATACCCACACTCCTGTTCGGCTCCGAATCATGGGTCCTCTACCGGCACCACCTACGGCTCCTAGAACGCTTCCACCAGCGTTGTCTCCGCTCCATCCTCAACATCCATTGGAGCGCTTACATCCCTAACGTCGAAGTACTCGAGATGGCAGAGGTCGACAGCATCGAGTCCACGCTGCTGAAGATCCAGCTGCGCTGGATGGGTCACGTCTCCAGAATGGAGGACCATCGCCTTCCCAAGATCGTGTTATATGGTGAGCTCTCCACTGGCCACCGTGACAGAGGTGCACCAAAGAAAAGGTACAAGGACTGCCTAAAGAAATCTCTTGGTGCCTGCCACATTGACCACCGCCAGTGGGCTGATATCGCCTCAAACCGTGCATCTTGGCGCCTCACAGTTTGGCGGGCAGCAACCTCCTTTGAAGAAGACCGCAGAGCCTACCTCACTGACAAAAGGCAAAGGAGGAAAAACCCAACACCCAACCCCAACCAACCAATTTTCCCCTGCAACCGCTGCAATCGTGTCTGCCTGTCCTGCATCGGACTTGTCAGCCACAAACGAGCCTGCAGCTGACGTGGACTTTTTACCCCCTCCATAAATCTTCGTCCGCGAAGCCAAGCCAAAGAAGAGACATCCACTGAGACCTTTTGGGTAGAGCTCAGAAATAAGAAAGGGGAAAACTTGTACTATTGGCTGCTTGATAAGCAGTAGGATCTAGAACAGATCACTGAAGGGTTTTAAAACAGAATTATTATAGTGGGTGACTTCAACTTCCCTAATATGGATTGGGACTCCCTCAGTGCCAGGGTTTTGGATGGGGAAGAATTTATAATTTATTTGGTTCATCCAAGAGAGTTTCTTGAAACAATATGTAGACCAGTGGTTCTCAACCTTTTTCTTTCAACTCTTTAAGTAATCCCTATGCCATTTGTGCTCTGTTATTAGTAAGGGATTGCTTAAGGTGGTATGTGGGTGGAAAGGAAAGGTTGAGAACCATTGCTCTAGATCCAATTACTACTGAAATATTTTGCTTGAGAAAAAATGTCACTGGCCCATTTCCTTTGGAGTTATGAAACCATGCACATAACGGGTCAATTAGATACTATTAACAGTGGTTTCCAAACTTTTTCTTTTACATCCCACCTTAAGCAATCCCTTACTAATCACAGCACCTATGGCATAGGGAATACTTAAATTGAGTGGAAAGAAAAAGTTTGAGAACCTCTTATGTAGACAGTCCAACTGAGGATGGGTCATACTGGACCTTGAATTGGTTAAAAATAAGCTTGGTCAAATCTTTAAAGTTTCAGCATTTTGGGAACTGTGACCATTCTGCAAGTTTTAAGATATCAAAAAAAAAGACTGACCCCTTAGGTGCAAGGATTAACTTGGAGGAAGGATAAATTACAACAGTATTGGGCATGAACTGGAGAAAATAGATGGAAAGTGCTGTTTGAGAGTAAATCCACATCTGACATGGGGGTCTTTTAAAGGCCAGTTGTTCCAAGTTTAGGACCAGCATGTGCTTGAGGATAAGGATGGCAAGTTTTAGGAGTCATGTCACGAAGAGAAAGGAAGCATCTGCGAGCTTTAGGAAGCTTTATCTGCAAGACACTTGAGTAGAAAGGAAGCAGGAAAGAACTTGAACAAGAAATTAAGAGGGCGAAAAGGGGATGTGGTGTCTTGGGCAAGTAGGATGGAGGAGAATCCCATAGTATTTTCCAGAATTTTGGTTACAAGAGGGTAGCAGATAGGAATATTGACATGAGAGGTTTTGGACATAGACCAAATGCTTGAAAATAAGTTTCCAAGCTATGTTGGCATGGACACATTGAGCCCAAGAGCATGTTTCCATGCTAAAAAAAACTGACTCCAGAAGAGGTTGTATGGAGGAGGCTAATTCCTTGAAGTTAGAGATAAATCTGTACCAGGTTGAAACAGAGATCACCTTCTATAAAGTCAGTGAACTGCTGTACTAGTTCTTGGAGCCCAAGGGGTTTGGGAAGACCTTCTCACAATTTATCTTTGCAAATTCCTGTTGTGAGAATGCGGTTTTCAATTTTTTTATTGTCCAGGAATTCATTTTTTGCCAGTGGTGTCGAATGCACCATAGAGTGTGGCTAGGTGTTCTTGGTGTCTGAAGATGGTTCCATTGAAATGACTGCCAGAGGCTGGGCACATGATATATTACATTATTACCTTTGTCTAGGGATAAAGTTCCAGGTGTAATTCTTGTGACCCACAAAACTTAAGGCAGGAGAAGTTGATCAGAGAATTCTTTCACCTCTCTATCAAACACTCACTGTTCAAATAAAGGACCCATTTTTGTCAATGTCTGTGCAGCTAGTTCCTGAAATGATCCATGTGCTAATGCACAGTTAACTTCCTGATTGATGGATAAATATGGACCAAGAATATCAAATAAATTATTCTATTTTTTTTTATCTCCAAGGCTCTTCAAACATAATGTGCTACAAGGTACTTTATCCTCTTGTGCATTTGAGGGGACCTGCTGAATTCTTCCATAATAATGATTAAACAAGTTGAGACAGAAAATCTATTTCCTTCTGCGAATGAACCAGAGCATCTTTAAACTTGGAAGTATGCCAATCAAGTGAAGCAGTTATACAATGCTATAAAAGTGCCAGTGACTCTGGTTCAAATCCAGCACTTTCTATAAAATGGCTGCACATTCTCCCCTTAACCACATGGGTTTCCTCCCACATTAGAAACACATATGGGGTTAGTAGGTTAATTAGTCAGTTATTTTGGGGAGTGCAAGCTCGAGGGACAAAGGGCCTGTTACCATACTTAATTTCTGGAATCAACCTGGTGAACCACCTCTGCACCACCTCCAAAGCCAGTATATCCTTCCTCAAGTAAGGAGACCAGAACTGTATGCTGTACTCCAAAGGCAGCCTCATCAGTACTTTGTAGAGTTGCAGCTTAACTTCCCGACTCCATAGAGGTGGGTGTAATCTAAAATTAGAAAATTCAATGTTCCTGCCATTTGGTTGAAGGCTGTCCAGTATAAATCTGTTGTTACTCGTGTTTACATTGGGCCCGGCGAATGAGGGCCCGGCGAATGAGGGCCCGGCGAATGAGGGCCCGGCGAATGAGGGCCCGGCGAATGAGGGCCCGGCGAATGAGGGCCCGGCGAATGAGGGCCCGGCGAATGAGGGCCCGGCGAATGAGGGCCCGGCGAATGAGGGCCCGGCGAATGAGGGCCCGGCGAATGAGGGCCCGGCGAATGAGGGCCCGGCGAATGAGGGCCCGGCGAATGAGGGCCCGGCGAATGAGGGCCCGGCGAATGAGGGCCCGGCGAATGAGGGCCCGGCGAATGAGGGCCCGGCGAATGAGGGCCCGGCGAATGAGGGCCCGGCGAATGAGGGCCCGGCGAATGAGGGCCCGGCGAATGAGGGCCCGGCGAATGAGGGCCCGGCGAATGAGGGCCCGGCGAATGAGGGCCCGGCGAATGAGGGCCCGGCGAATGAGGGCCCGGCGAATGAGGGCCCGGCGAATGAGGGCCCGGCGAATGAGGGCCCGGCGAATGAGGGCCCGGCGAATGAGGGCCCGGCGAATGAGGGCCCGGCGAATGAGGGCCCGGCGAATGAGGGCCCGGCGAATGAGGGCCCGGCGAATGAGGGCCCGGCGAATGAGGGCCCGGCGAATGAGGGCCCGGCGAATGAGGGCCCGGCGAATGAGGGCCCGGCGAATGAGGGCCCGGCGAATGAGGGCCCGGCGAATGAGGGCCCGGCGAATGAGGGCCCGGCGAATGAGGGCCCGGCGAATGAGGGCCCGGCGAATGAGGGCCCGGCGAATGAGGGCCCGGCGAATGAGGGCCCGGCGAATGAGGGCCCGGCGAATGAGGGCCCGGCGAATGAGGGCCCGGCGAATGAGGGCCCGGCGAATGAGGGCCCGGCGAATGAGGGCCCGGCGAATGAGGGGAGGAGGGAAGGAAGACAAAGGGGAACTCGGAGAATGCCCAGATGGAAAATCAAGTTCCAATTTATAGTTGCTCTTGGTGGGATAGTACATGAGGCCATGGATAGACATGGGAGTGGGACTCAGATCTGAAGTGTTGACATTGGAAGATCCCTGTCACTGATGCGAACAGAGTGAAGGTGCTCAGTGAAGCGATCTCCCAGTAGTTTGTCCCTTTCAGAATTTATAAGATTAAAAATAATAGGATTATGGTTGTAATACATGTCAACTTCCCTGATATTAATTGGGGTTTCCTTGTAGTGAAAGATTAAAAAAGAGCAGGTGCATTTGGACTTCAGATTTATGAATAATGATGTAAACAAACTGTCCAATGCAGGAGAATTAAAAGTAATGAATAAAGTGCACAAGTAAGAGTCCTTAAATGAATGTCTGAGTTTGTTGTTGGAGTCTGATGGTGGAGGGTTAGCAGCTGTTCCTGAACCTGGTGGTGCGAGTTTTGTGGCACCGATACCTCTTTCCTGATGGTAGCAGTGAGAATGGAGCGTGTGCCGAGTGGTGTGGGTCTTTCATGATTGTTCTGCTTTCTGACAAAAGCGTTCCCTGTGTATGTTCTCAATAGTGGTGAGGGTTTTGCCCGTGACGTCCTGGGCTCTGTCCACTACCCTTTGCATGGCTTTACACTCAAGGGTGCTCTCATTATCAGACTGTGATGTAGCCGGTCAGCCCACTTTCCACCACACCTCTGGAGAAATTTGCAAATGTTTCTGATGTCATAACAAACCTCTGCCAACTCTAGAAGTAGAGGCACTGAAGTGCTTTCTTCACGATGCCTTTGGTGTGGTGGGTCCAGGAGAAGTCATCCAAGATGGTGACTTGCAAGAATTTAAATTTGTTCACCCTCTCCACCTCTGATCCCCCAATGATCACTGGATTGTATACCTCTAGATTTCCTTTCCTGAAGTCAACAATCAGGTTTTTGGTGGCATTGAGTGCGTGGTTATTGCTGGTGCACCATTCAGCCAAGTTTTCAATCTACATCCTGTATACTGTCTCATCCCCTTATACAACCCACTACTGTGGTATTGTCAGCAAATTTGTAGATGATATTGTTGTTGTATTGAGCCACAGTCTTGGGTGTAAAGTGAGTAGAGCAAGGATCTAAGAACACAGTCCTGAACCACTCAGGTACTGATGGAGATTGGCAAGAAGTGCTTGCAAATCTTCATTGACTGTGGTCTGGAGAAATCCATGGTCCAATTTACACAGTGGGGTGTCTTGGATTTAGCAGAGTTTTTTTTGAGCCATTAAATATATTGTCCAACCAGGGAAGAAAAGCTACCCAGTGTCAGTCATCAAGGTCCTGATCTACAGAGCTATCTGTGTGGAGTTTGCGTGTCATTCACGTGATACCATAGCTTTTGAGTTTTCTGGTTTACTTCTGCATAGCAAAAATATGTGCATGGGTCACTTAGTCGTCCACTGTAAGTCGTTCCAAGTGTGTAGATGAATGGTAGAATCTCAGGGGTGGGTCAGAAGTATGGAAAGGGGTTTAATCGGAATGCAAGGAGACTAAAATGGGTTAAAGTAGGATTAGTGCAGAAATGGGTGCTTGGTGGAACTAAGAAGGATTCCTCATGGTCTCCCTTAAATGAAAAAGTCAAAGGCTCTTGTAAAATCAAAAATGGCTATTACTAGAGTTGATGCTGTTCAATGTATTGCTCTTGAATATGATGCTTTTTTTTTAAAAAAAATATTTTTCACACTATGAACCAGATTAACCAAAATGCACACAAAATGCACTCTTGAATATAGTGTCATTTTCTCACCATTTTCCCCCCTCCCTTCTCTCCCTCCTTCCCACCCCCTCCCTACCCACTAAACATTAAACATATACATTACAATAAACCCATTAAACAATGTCATCACACAATGAAAATAAATAAGAAAATTGTATCATCTACTTTACACACTGGGTCAGTTCATTTCGTCTTCTCATTCTGTCATTTTAGGGGGTGGAGGTCCGCGGTAGGCCCTCTCTGTTGTGTTCCATGTACGGTTCCCAAATTTGTTCGAATACTGTGACTATTTTTTTAATTGTTATTTTTTTCAAAGGAATACATTTATTCATTTCTATGTACCATTGCTGTACTCTCAGGCTCTCTTCTGATTTCCAGGTGACATTATACATTTTTTTTGCTACAGCTAAGGCGATCATAATAAATCTTTTTTGTGCTTCATCCAATTTGAGGCCTAATTCTTCACTTCTTGTATTACTTAGAAGAAAGATCTCTGGAGTTTTTGGTATGTTGCTTTTTGTGATTTTATTTAATACCTGATTTAGATCTTCCCAAAACTTTTCTACTTTCTCACATATCCAAATTGCATGTACTGTTGTTCCCATTTCCTTCTTACAGCGAAAACATCTATCTGATACTGTTGGGTCCCATTTATTTAACTTTTGGGGTGTGATATATAGCCTGTGTAACCAATTATATTGTATCATGCATAACCTCGTGTTTATTGTATTTCTCATAGTTCCGGAGCATACCTTTTCCCATTTTTCATTTTTATCTGTTTAGATCTTATTCCCACTTTTGGGTTTTTAGTTTATTTCATCGTTCTCTTTCTCTTGCAGCTTGATGTACATGTTTTTTATAAATCTTTTAATTATCATTGTGTCTGTAATCACATGCTTCCTTCTGGTAACCTCAGCCTACTTCTCAATTTTTCCTTTAAGTATGTTTTCAGTTGGCGGTATGCAAACATTGTAGCGTGAGTTATACCATATTTGTCCTTCATTTGTTCAAAAGATAATAAATTATTTCCCAAAAAATAATTTTCTATACTTTTGATCCCTTTTCTCTCCCATTCTTTAAAGGAAAGGTTATCTATTGTGAAAGGGATTAGTTGATTTTGCATCAATAATAATTTTGGTAGTTGGTAATTTGCTTCTTTCCTTTCTACATGAATCTTCTTTCAAATGTTGAGCAGATGGTGCAGTAGTGGTGAACTTCTATGTTGCACCAGTTTTTCATCCCACTTAGAAAGTATATCTTCTGGTATCTTCTCCCCTATTTTATCTAGCTCTAACCTGGTTCAATCTGGTTTTTCCCTTGCTTGATAAAAATCTGATAGATATCTTAATTGTGCTGCTCTATAATAATTCTTAAAGTTTGGCAGCTGTAAGTCCCCTTTGCACCATTTTGTTAATTTATCTAGCACTATCCTCGGTTTCCCCCCTTTCCAAAAGAATTTCCTCATTATTTAGCTCATTGAAGAATTTCTCTGTTAAGGGAATTGGTAACAATTGAAATAGGTATTGTATCCTTGGGAAGATATTCATTTTAATGCAATTTACCCTTCCTATCAGTGTTAGTGGTAAATCTTTCCAATGTTCTAAGTCATCTTGTAATTTCTTCATTAATGGCTGATAATTTAATTTGTAGAGATGGCCTAGATTATTATCTAGTCTAATACCTAGGTATTGGATTGCTTGTGTTTGCCATTTAAATGGTGATTCTTTCTTAAACTTTGTGAAACCCGCATTATTCATTGGCATCTCTTCACTTTTATTTGCGTTGATCTTGTACCCCAATATTTCTCCATATTCCTTCAATTTCTTATGTAATTCTTTTATTGATAATTCTGGTTCTGTTAAGTATACTATGATGTCATCTGCAAATAGACTGATTTTATATTCCTTCTCTATTATTTTTATCCCTTTTATTTTCTGTTCTTATCAGTTCTGTCAAGGGTTCTATAGCTAAAGCGAACAGTGAGGGAGATAGTGGACATCCCTGCCTCGTTGACCTACTTAATTTAAATTGGTTCATTATATATCCACTTATTGTCACCTTCGCCAATGGTCCCTTATATAATGCTTTAATCCAATTAATATATTTCTCTGGTAGGTTGAACCTCTGTAGTTCTTTGAATAAATAATTCCATTCTCCCTTGTCAAAGGCTTTCTCTACGTCTAAAGCAACTGCCACTGTTGGCGTCTTATTTCCTTGTACTGGATTAAGTTAATGAACTTACAAATATTGTCCATTGTTCGTCTTTTAATAAATCCAGTTTGATCTAGTTTTACTATTTTTGGTACACAGTTGGCCAATCTGTTTGCTAATAGTTTTGCTATTATCTTATAATCTGAGTTAAGTAGAGATACTGGTGTTGGTGTTAGTGGATCTTTCCCCGTCTTTGGTATTACTGTAATTATTGCTGTTTTACGTGAATCTATTTTACGTGAATCTATTTTGTCTTCTTTCCCTTCGTTCTCAGTTCAGTATAGTTGCTTGTAGAATTCCTTGAAGTTTTCATTGTTCTCTGTTGGGTTATATGTAATTTGTTTGTCCTTTTTCTTTGATGTCAATACCGTTCTTTTAGCTTGTTCTGTTTTAAGCTGCCAAGCTAGTATTTTGTGCACTTTTTCTCCTAGCTCATAATACTTCTGCTTTATCTTCATCATGTTCTTCTCCACCTTATACATTTGCAATGTTGCATATTTTATTTTTTGTCCCCAATTCTCTTTGTTGTATCTTTCCTTGTTACTAGTTCTTTTTTCTGTACTTACTATTTTCCTTTCCAGCTGTTCTATTTCCTGATTGTAGTCCTTCTTCATCTTAGTTACATAACTTATTATCTGCCCTCTGATGAAGGCTTTCATTGCATCCCATAATATAAATTTATCTTTCACTGATTCCGTATTTATTTCAAAGTACATTTTAATTTGGCGCTCAATAAATTCTCTAAATTCCTGTCTTTTAAGTAGCATGGTTTAATCTCCATCTATACGTTCTTGGTGGGATGTTCTCCAGCTCTATTGCTAATAACAGGGGTGAGTGATCAGATAAAAATCTAGCTTTATAATCCATTTTCCTAACTCTCCATTGGATATGGGCTGACAACAGGAACAGGTCAATCCTTGAGTATGTTTTGTCTACTCGAATAATGAGTATCACTTCTCCTCTGGGCGTTGTCTCCTCCATATATCCAAAAGTTGCATTTCCTGCATTGATTTAACCATAAATTTGGCTACTTTGTTCTTTCTGCTAGTCTTTTGTCCAGTTTTATCCATCTTTGAATCCAAATTAAGGTTAAAGTCCCCTCCTATCAATATATTCCCCTGCATATCTACAATCTTCAAAAAAATATCTTGCATAAATTTTTGATCCTCTTCATTAGGTGCATATGTATTGACCAAATTCCAGAGTTCTGAATACATTTTAACATTTTAACATTATGTATCTCCCTGCTGGATCTATTATTTCCTCCCCTATTTTGATTGGTACATTTTTATTGATTGATATAGCTACACCTCTGGCTTTTGAATTATATGATGCTGCCGTTACGTGTCCTACCCAGTCTCTCCTTAATTTATTATGTTCCACTTCAGTTTTCTGCACGAATGCTATACCTATTTTTTCTTTTTTCAGTAAATTTAATAACCTCTTCCTTTTGGTTATGTATTCCGTTAATATTTATAGTCATATAGTTCAAGATGGCCATTTCATACTCTGTTTACATCTCATTTCCGCTTCTTCACCACCACCTTTTCTCCATTTCTCAGTTTTCTTTTTTTGAACGCACTGTATGACAACACTTCTAAAACATGAAATATTTCAACCATTCCCACATCTAAAATTCCCTTAACCCCACATGTCTCTGCCCCCTCTCTGAGTTGCCCCTTGTGCATTGCCGGCCAACCACAACTCCCCTCTCCATTCGGACTGCGAACCCGTTCGCAAGTGTCAACTGATTTTGGAGTGACTGTTATTCTCTCCCACCCAACCCTCTTCAGAAAAGACTTTTATCTTCACATTACAACAAAGCTCCCCTCTTTTCTCTTTTTTTATTCATTATTATTATTATTTTTAACCCCTTCTCCTTTACTTCCCTTTTCTTCCCTCCTTTAGTTCTTACTTATACATTATTTTTACTACTTTATATGTAGTTTGTCGTTGCTCTTTGCTCTTGTTACATCTCTTCATCTCTCTTTCTGTCTTGCAGGCATTCTGCAAATTCTCGTGCTTTCTCCAAATCCAAGAACAGTCTATTTTGCTGCCCCTGGATAATTATTTTAAGCACTGCTGGATATCTTAACATAAATTTATAGCCTTTCTTCCATAGGATCAATTTTGCTGTGTTAAACTCCTTCCTCTTCTTCAGGAGCTCAAAACTTGTCTGGGTAGAAAAATTTTTTTTGACCTTTGTATTCCAGTGGTTTTTTTTTGTCTTCTCTCATTTTATTCTTTGCCTTCTCCGATATATTTTCTCTTGTCATGTATCTCGGGAATTTTACAAAAACAGATCTTGGTTTTTGTTGTGACTGTGGTTTCGGGGCTAATGTTCTGTTTGCCCTTTCTATTTCCATTCCTTCCTGCATTTCTGGCATTCCCAGGACTTTTGGGATCCATTCTTTTATAAATTCTTTCATATCTTTGCCTTCTTCATCTTCCTTTAGGCCCACTATCTTTATATTGTTTCGGTTACTATAGTTTTCCATTATATCATCTTCTGAGCTAACAACTCCTGTGTTTCTTTCACTTTTTTGTCACTTTCATCCAATTTTCTTTTTAAGTCGTTCACTTCCATTTCTACCGCCATTACATGTTCTTCCACATTTTCTAATCTTTTCTGTACATCTGTTATGACCAGCTCTATTCTACTCACTTTTTCTTCTGAACTTTTAATTTTTCTTTTCATTTCACTAAATTCTAATGTCAGCCATTCTTTTAATGCTTTCATTTGTTCTTGGAAATTTTTTTTTATCTATGTACTGTCCATTCATTTTACCTCCTATTCCTCTGTGCAGAGGTTGGTGTTCTCCTTCTGTGTCTGCTCTTAGGGTTGTGTCTTCTATTTCTCTTCCTTGTATCTGTGTCTCTTCTGACTTTCTTGTTGAGCTGCTTGTTGCAGTTTGTTGGGTTTTTTTTTCATGGTGTTTTGATGTTGGTCCTCTTCTTCTGGGTTATCTATTGTCTCTAGATTCCTTTTTTCCTTCTCACCCTTCCCTTTGTTTTCTTTATCTTCCAGCTGGGAGCCCTGCTGTCGAGCCTCTCTCAACTGTTCGTGCTGTGGAGTTTCACTCCACAGCTGGTCCCCCCTCCCGTTGGTGTTCTCCTTGTCGTGCGCAGTTGCGCACCCCTGTTTAGCTCCACGAGCCATTTTTGCAATCCTGCAGTAAGTGGGTCGCGACCCTGCGGGATCTCCACTAACCTCGGGGAGCGGGCTCCTCTTTCCACGGCAGGTCCCTGCCTTTTCATGCAGGTAAGGGCTTCACCTTTCTCTTCCGGCGTCTGTCTGTCTTCTTCCCGTTATTTTTGGCTTTTCTTTGATGCCATTTTCTCCACACCTTTATCTTGTGATTTGTGTGTCTGGGGCTTTGCTTTTACTTCACTTTTTTCCTCCTCTTCTGGAGAGGGCTGGTATTTTCCTACCAGCCACTACTCCATCACATGACTCCTCCTTGAATATGATGGTTGAAGATCATAGAATCATGCAGGGAAACAGGCCATTCAGCCCATCTACACATGGGCACCCCTCCAGACTAAACTCTTATTTCAGCATTTGTCCCATAGTCTTCTATATCTAGACAAGACAACTGTTCACCCGGATACTTCTTAAATGCTGTCAGTGACTCTATCCACCATTCTCTCAGGCAGTGTACTCCACACATTCATCACAGGTCCCCCTCCGACATCCTCTCAATTTCTTATCCGCTACCCTAAATCTTTGACATAGAACATTTCTGAACAGTACAGGCCCTTCAGCCCTTGATGTTGTGCCAACCTATATATTCCTACCAAAAATCACTAAAGACCTTCCTATCTCATTACCCTCTACTTTTATTTCATCTGTGCGCCTGTGTCAAGTCTCTTAAATGCCCCTAATGTTTCAGCTTCCACCACAAATATAAATAAAAATTACCCCTGATGTCCCCCTAAATTTTCCTCCATTTGTTCATGTGTCCACTGCTGTTTGCTATTCCTGCCCTGGGGGAATGTTGCTGGCTGTCCACCTTATCTATGTCTCTCAGAATCTGTACTTCTCTATTAAGTCTTCTCTCCTCCTCCATTACTCCAAAGGGAAAAGTATGAGCTCTGTTAACTTTTATTTTCAAATCCAGGTAAATCTCCTCTGCACCCTTCTCACTGCTTCCATTTCCTTCTTATAATGAGATGATCAGAACTGAACACCATACTCAAGTGTGGTCTCACTAGAGATCTGTAGAGTTGCAGCACTTCCTCTGATTTTATCTGATAGGGTGGACTGCTGGAAATATTTCCCTTGTCTACAGCCTTCATTTTATGTACCTCAATCATGTCTCCTCTTGAACGCCACCTTTCCAGGAATATCAGACCTGGTCTCTCCTCGTGCATGTATTGTTCCATCCCTGTCAACACCCTGGTGAAATCTCCTCTGCACCCTCTCCAGATCTTGTGCCTTGTGTCTCTCAATGGACAGTAGTTTGGAGAGCAGCACTTCAGTCACGAAGAGGATACAGATGAGGAGGGCTCTGTGACATCTTTCTCTGCGAAAGCAGGAGGAAGCTCGCTCTGCGGGAACTGGAATCTGATTCATCTCCTTCATTGAACGTTATGATTGGGGAATCTCTGCAATTCTTTCAGTTTAAGGTACAAATAGGAAGTAAAAACACAATGCTGTAAAATCTTGGCTGGTCAAAGAGTGTACTTTATATAGCAAGATAAAGTTAGTCACCGATGGGATGCAGACAGGTCTGCCATATGACATCTGAAATATAAAACACTTGAAATTTCACAGGAACTTCTAGGGATAATTTTCTGCTGTCTTAAGGTCCATATGCTTTTGCAGCATTCTTCAGAACTTTGGATAATCTGTTAGCTGGAGGCTGTGCATTTTTAAACTACTCTAACAACCACCCGAAGAAACACACAAAGATCAGCGTGTACAGAGCCGTTGTCATACCCACGCTCCTGTTCGGCTCCGAATCATGGGTCCTCTACCGGCATCACCTACGGCTCCTAGAACGCTTCCATTAGCGCTGTCTCTGCTCCATCCTCAACATTCATTGGAATGACTTCATCACCAATGTCGAAGTACTCAAGCTGGCAGAGTCCGCAAACATTGAATCCATGCTGCTGAAGACCCAACTGCGCTGGGTGGGTCACATCTCCAAAATGGAGGACCATTGCCTTCCTAAGATCACGTTCTATGGTGAGCTCTCCACTGGCCACCAAGACAGAGGTGCACCAAAGAAGAGGTACAAGGACTGCTTAAAGAAATCTCTTGGTGCCTGCCACATTGACCCCCACCAGTGGGCTGCTATCACCTCCAACCGTGCATCTTGGCGCCTCACAGTTCGGCGGGCAGCAACCTCCTTTGAAGAAGACCGCAGAGCCCACCTCACTGACAAAAGACAAAGGAGGAAAAACCCAACACCCAATCCCAACCAACCAACCAATTTTCCCTTGCAACTGCTCCAACTGTGCCTGCCTGTCTCGCATCAGACTTGTCAGTCTCCTGCAGCAGACGTGGACATACCCCTCCATAAATCTTCGTCAGCGAAGCCAAGCCAAAGAAAAGAAAGAAGAATTGTAATGAATTTTTGGACTTGCCTGGAAAGCTCTCAAGTCAAAATTTATCACCACATCTTGGTACACGTGTGAATAACATTGAACAACATTTTGATTCTAGAAGGTTTGCTTCCTGAAAAATTGGGGACAACTTAAAGCTGAACACAAAGATGATTTCAGATTTGCTGTATCATGTAGGAAATTGGAGAAATATTAAATTAATGTTTATTGAATTTGGCATGCTGACACATTGTGATAGCTCTACTGACCCAAAATGTTTTGCTCCTGTTTTTCATTTGTACTCAGCATTTGAAGCCTCTCGTGTCAGTGTTCCAACAAAAGTCGGCCAACACTGATGGATTCCATTTGCCCTGATACTGCTTTTCCGTGGCCACCACATTAGTCACTGAGTGCATCAAGATCAGTAGGGAAGCAGTCCAAGTACGAATGCAGAAAGTGAATTTTCATTGACAAGTTGCATTTTGTGGTTTTGTGTGCTTGAAGTAGACAGGAAAATCACAAAAATAGGTTGTATCTAAAAAAAATGGTTTGTGACCGGATCATTTTAAGGCTATTTTGGAGATCAGCAGCCTAAAATTCATAAAATACACCCAAAAGTGTTGAGGACGCAAAATCTTTCTTGTCCAGTGTAATCAATACAATACCTTCTGTCTGAATCAAATGGATGTGAATCTGAGACAAAATAATATTCCCAACAGATACTTGAGTCCCTTGAGATATTGAATGCAGAAATGAGAAGTGCATGGCAACTAATTTCTTTCCCCATATCTATAACTATTCTTTGTGATATTTTAATAGCAACAGAGAGAACAAAAAGGTTTGCATATAATCCTCACTTAATGTAAACTGCCAGCTTTAATAAACAATCACCAAGGTTTCAGGTTCCATATAACCATTTACGGAGCGGAAACAGGCCATGTTGGCCTTTCGAATCCGCACCGGTTCACTGATTTTCTGCGCCCTCTTCAGGCATTGGTCCCGGTAGATCTTCATTCAATGCCGGTGGAATCAGATAATAGCAAAACCATGAGCAAACAGATTGGCTGTCTGTGTACCAAAAATAGTAAAACTTGACGAAACTGGATTTATTAAGAAAAGACAAACAATGGACAATATCTCTAAGTTCATTAACTTAATCCGTGCAGTACAAGAAAAGAAGACTCCAACAGTGGCGGTTGCTTTTGACGCAGAGAAAGCCGTTATTTCAGGGACCATTGGTGAAGGTGACAGTAAATGGATATATAATCGAATAAAGTTCAACTTGGCAGGGATGTCCACTATCTCCCTCACTGTTTGCTTTAGCTCTAGAACCCTTGGCAGAACTGATAAGAACAGAAAATAAAAGGAATATAAAATCAGTTTATTTACAGATGTCTTAGTATGCTTAACAGAACTATCAATAAAAGAATTACATAAGAAATTGAAGGAATATGGAGAAGTATCAGGGTACAAGATCAATGCAAATAAAAGTGAAGCGATGCCAATGAATAATGTGGATTTCACAAAGTTTAAGAAAGAATCACCATTTAAATGGCAAACACAAGCAATCCGGTACCTAGGTATTAGACTAGATAATTTATTTTGTATAGATGGCCTAGATTATTATCAGCCATTAATGAAGAAATTAAAAGATGAGTCAGAACATTGGAAAGTTCATATTGGCAGGAGTTTTGCAGCATAACTTAGATATCCATTCACTGAGGTACCTTTAAACAAGAGCTGTGTGTGCAATCCCTGGCTTCATCTTCAAACTTGATGCAGTGTCACTGGAACTGGGACATGGCCAATTCTCAGAGATTTATTGCCTGACAAACGGCAGATCGTTGATTTGAGCCTTTGTGACAGTGGCAGAGAAATTAATGGACTTATGTCACTTAAAATAGATGCAAATTTGAGTTGTAGTGGATCAACCTTCCTCAGACATTTATGGGCTCACCCAGTTGAAATGGTGTAAAATGCACGCCAGTGAAGATGCTCTGATAAGACCAAATGTATTTCTCAAATGCATATTTGTTAATCTGTAAACAGATCATGTTAAAGGAAGTGAATGACATTAATGTATTGTAAATGCTTGCATTCTGACAAAGAATGAAAATAATTCAATTGTTCCCGACCTGTAAACAGGCAATTCCTGTTAGAAGTAATACATGAAAGTCTGCATTAATTCCTGTAAGAATTATGAATTGAGGAAAATCCCTGAAGACCAATAATATGACAGTTGATTATTAGTGTTACTGAATACAGAAAGACTTTCTCTCTGTTCAGTTCAGCTCACTTGTGCACTACAGATTAGCAACAAAGTAAACCTATCTTAAGTTTACAATAATGCAGAGCATTCGGCCCACATTGTACATGCTGGCTCATTATTTTCATTCCCCTCACCTTGCAACCAATCCCCCCTGCATGCACACCCATCAATAGCCCTTTGATGTTTTATTTTTCCTTGTGCCATTAATCAACGCAAAGGAGCAATTTACAATACCAACACAGCTCACTGGCATGCCTTTGGAGTGTGGAAGGAAACCAAAGCATGCATGGGAGAAGATAATAAAAAAATATGTAAACTCTGCATAGGCACCACTGGAGGTCAGAACTGAACAGAGGTTCCTGGAATTCAGAGGTAGTAGCCCCCGCTACTCTCACAACCTGCCATCTTAATGTTATCAGGTGGATCGAGGTGTCATTAGGAGGAGTCGTCGTACTGAAAGTTCTGCAGAACTGAACCATTTGATAATTCGAAGATGGATGCAAGTCATGGGACTAGGCACGAAGGGCTGAAGAGGCCTGTTTTATTTTTGTACTATCACCTTCTATGGTTCTATGTTAACTTCACAATTTTAAGTTAAGAACTAGATGGTTGGCACCCAATGACGAATGCAATAGTGAGAAGAAACAACCCAGTATTTTTCCTTTGAGCATTGATGTACATTATGACTGAACTAAATTGTAAATTATTAAAGACCAATTGTGATAGCTAATAAAAATGAAACAGTGGGGAAGTTCATCACATTCTAATTGGAGTAGAGATCTGATGTTGATGAGCTATTGTGTGATGTGTAGCCTTATTTGATGCTTTGTGGAGATTTCTTTCAAAATAATTACCCTGGATCCTCATTTAATTCCATATAAAACCTATGCAATAGTACCACATCACTAAAGCTGTCACCTAACCCTGCAGGCTTTCTGGATCACATTTAATATTCATTGATTGTACTGCAGGGACTTAGTCTGCAGATTTAAGTTAAGCCTTATCTTAGATTGCAAACCATATTGAATTGCTTCTTATATTTTCATGCATATTTTACGGGGTTTTTTAAAAAATGATTTGCTTCACGGCAAGGATATGTATTTGAAGTATGTTTGTTTCTTGGAAGAAAATAACTTGTTCTAAAACTTGACAGCTTTCTGGTTAAAAATACACAGGAATGCTGGAGGAACTCAGAAGGTCTCACAGCATCCATAGGAGGTTAAAGATATATAACCAACGTTTTGGGCCCATGCCCTTCTTTAAGGTACGGGAGAAAAGCAGACAGTTGCCTGAATAAGCAGGCTGGGGAGACTTTTTCTGGTGCTAAGCTGAAGATACAAACTTATAACAGCTCTTGAACCTTTCTATATTACCCTTACTGTAACACTACTCCAAGACCACCTAAGATATATTTGTACTTCTGACTCAGTGAATTATTATTGCACTATAGCTAGCTATGGATATTTATTATTACCCTGTTATTTTCATAGTATGATGTTTTTATCTTCTGATGTGTTGAGTGTTTTCTGTACCTATGAAGCCACAGCAAATAAGACTTATTGCATCTGTGGACTGAGCTTGTGTGTTATGACAATAAACTTCAAATGATTGAGGGGGCAGTCTGTTTGTCTATCCTCTCAAAATACATCTGACATTTAGAAGAGGAATCAAAAGATTAATCAGGAAAAAAAATAGAAGCGGGGTTGGATAATTCAGTCTCCTCTTCAAGTGAAAATCAGATGTCACTCTACAGGTGATCCATATTGCATCAATTATTTTCTTTGCACTAGTTTTGCACCTCAGTTAAATAGCAGCAGCCTCAATTGTGGTGTGGTGTATTCTAATTATTTTATTCCCACAACTCATGCCTTGGATTTTATTAAGGATCAAGTAAAGGTAACTTCTGGGCCTGGATACAGACACATAAAGGTAAAGGTTCCATTTTTGTCACATAATACTACATTTAGAATGCAACATACAAGTAATTTAACTTGTGTCTACCGTAAGACAATGAGTTGCCACTTTGTTCAGCGCCCCTCACTGAAACCTGCAGAACCTGGTATTCCTAGGTTGACTCCCCTCCAAGTACTGACCAGGCCTGAGCCTGGTCTCAGGCGTATTCAGGCTATTAGGTTTCATGGAACATCAGAGAACATTACAGGCCCTTCTGCCCTCGATGTTGTGCCAATTTATACATTCCTACCAAAAATACTAAGCTATTCCCACCTCGTTATCCTCTATTTTTCTTTTAACCATATGCCTGTATGTTAAATACCCTTTATGTTTCAGCCTCCACCACCACCCTTAGTAATGTATTTAAGTCACTTACTACTCCGTTAATAAAACAAACTTACCCCTGAAATGTCCCTTAAACTTCCTTCATTTTTTACAGATGTCCTCTGGTGTTTGCTATTCCCGCATTGGGAAAAGGTACTGTTGTCTACCTTATCTTTGACTCTCAAAATCTTGTAGACCCAAGTTTCCTCTCATCCTTTGTTCCTTGCCACATAAGACATCTTGGTAAATCTCCCCTGCACTCTCTCCAAAGTTTCCACATTTTTCCTGTAAATGAGGCAATGAGAACTGAAGAGTAATCCAAGTTTGGTTCAACCAGAGTATATCAAGTCAAGTGATGATATCAAGTTACTTAAGTGTTCATGAAATCACAACATATGGGAACAAGTTCAAAGTCTTGACTTGTGGTTTGTGGATGATGAAGAGACCTTGGAGAGTCAGGAATTGAGTCACAATAAATGAATTCATCCAATTCATTTGGAGAAGTTTCCTTGAAGGGAAGATTTTAAGTAGAGACTCTCGTGCACGAGTTTTATTTTGGGGTATCAGAGCAGTGTGGTCCCAATGTTCTTGGCTCACTCTCCCCTCCAGCTTGCCTCCACACTGCTTGTTGTTTCATGAGCTTCCCTGAGTCACAGTAAATAGCTGTCCACAGCACCCAGTTCAAAGTCTATTGTTCTTGCCTTGCACAATCCAGTAAGAGCCTGCAAACACTTCCAATCCATTTGCATCAGTTTCCTTACAGTTAAATCACAACATACAGGGACACTCGGAGTTCACTGCAATGATTTCAGCCACAGGCATCATAGAAGAAGGTTGGGGTAGTTGGTTTTGCAGGAAGCTTTGCGTTTGATAGCTTTTTTTTTGCTTTAAACCAGTTCCCAATGTACCAGAAGTAAAACCCTGAAGTCTGCAGACACCATGATTGAATTAAAGACACAATGCTGGAGAAACTAGACAGGTCAATGTACTTTATCTAGCAAGGATAAAGGTGTATAACCAATGTTTCGGGGTTTGCTCATACCTTGATGAAGGACTCAAGCCCAAAATGTTTGTTATGTATCTTTATCTTTGCTAGATAAAGTACATTGTTTGACCTGCTGAGTTTCTCTACCATTGTGTTTTTACTCAGTCAGGATTGAACTTCATACCTCATTATAATATTTAAATTGTTGATAACCCCCCCACCACCACTGCTTGGAGTTGGTATTTTGCTTTGCCTCACCATAATAAAACACAGGGGTCAGTATAGTTTATAAAATGTTGGTATTTTCTGTGGCAGCCAGGGATAGAAAAAGTCCTTTAATTTAAAAAAAAAATTTTATCCCATGCCGTAAACCAAGTCCTGCCCCATTGAAATTGTATTTTTTAAATTGTGTTTTGTGGTTTTAATTATCTCTTCATGATTAAATTCTGCCTATTCTTTCATAGTCTGAAAATATAAATAAAGTATGAACATGCTAGAGAATTAAAGTTGCAGTTATTGTCTGACCCACAATGTCTGGAGGCGATTGTATGATATTCCAGCCTAATGACCAGGGTTGCTAAGAAAACACTAAATAGCAGATAACTGAGATTACAATTTCAGAAGCTGGTAAACTGCCTTCGACAATTCAAGAAATCAGACAGGGAAATACATTCTTGTGTACTTGGGGTTCAAGAAAAAAATCTTTTTCCTAAATTAAGGATATCTTGTATATTCTAGTTTCTTAAATATGGAATTCACAATTTAAATATTTTTCAATTTCCTTAGTGTTCATATATTCCAATCTATTTAAAGCATTTATAATTTTCACTCATGCTTAGATAAATAAATTGTCTGATTGGCAGACCACTAAGATGAGGGAATATTTTTTCTTTATAATAACTGAAACTTGCATTTCAAAGATTTTGTTTCCATGGCTAATTGCCTGGACCAATGCGTGTTGTCTTGACATTAAACAGGACTTGAGATACACTGACCAAACAAATTTGATAAGTCTCCTGGAAGACTGAGGTTAGCACAGGTGCTGAATATATAGATGATGAGCAATTTTTAATAAGTATCAGGGAGGAAAAGGTAGCCTACAAAGATCTGTAAGGATGAAAAGATTCAGTGATTGTATTCAGAGGAATCAATGCCTGCCAACAAAATGTGGTGGAAATGTGTAATATTTCAGGCTGGAATGGAACTATAAGGATAAATTAACTTCTCAATGTAAAAAACACAAGTTTGCAGACATTGTGATTGAAGTAAAAACACAAATGCTGGAGAAACTTAGAAGGTCAAACTGTGTCCTTTATGTAGCAAAGATACAGAACCATCATTTTGGGCTTGAGCCTCTTCAAGGTTCATTAACTTCTGAATGGTAATATTTTACTGCAAATCCCTGAAAAGGTTAGTTTTTTTTTCCCCTGACATATAAATTGATCAAAAGTAGTTCAATAAATTCTCGACTGATCAAATAAGTTCCATGGACTAATAATGGGAGTGAACTTCTAAAGTCTTTTGGGAAGATGACCATCTACCCACAACAAGGTTGGTCTTGAGCCACTTATTTTTCAGATCGACTTTAGAGCCATTCATACCATAAACCAGATTTCAAATGCAAGGTTTCAAATTCTGAAACCTCCTAATTAAATTTTGTCTATTACTGAATATATGCATTCAAAATTTGTCTTAATTTGATGCACTTGAAAATAAAACAACAAAAATTGTCTGAAGCTTTAACTTTTTTATCATAGCATTATCTGTTTCTTTGGCAGTCTTTTTAGGGCACCTCATGAATCCCCTATTAACACAGATATTAATATAATTCTATATTAATATCTCAGACAATAACATGATATTAATATCTCTGCACAAGCATTTAAAGCAAGTGCTCTCAAAAGAACTTGAAAGTACAATAATATCGGAACAAAAATGTTGCTGAATTAATTGACATTGTTAGAGGAGGAAAGAGGCAATGAGGAGAAAAGAGCTAAGGAGGTCTCAGGCCCTAAGTAGATCTAGGTATACAGGCATTGATAGTTGAGGAAATAGAACACCTGCGCCAGGCGAGAACTGGAAGTAGAATAATGACTCAAGGTGAAATTTATAGTAGCTTGATGCCAAAGTTCTTGTGTTAAACACTGATCTTATGGAAGAGAAGATTATCCAAGCGATCTTAACAATAGATCACTGCACAGCTTCTTAATCTGTTGAAGCTAATGGGAAAGACATTAATATGGGTGTAAGAGGCAACACTTCTCTACCATTGTCCACATCATGATGACCAGTTTCTCTCTACTAAGATGCCAAGATGTCAACCCACCAGAAATAGAAATAGCTTGTGTTTCTTTTGTATCAATGTTCATCTTTTATTACTAAGCCTACTTAGAATTTTGGATTAATGCAGCTATTAATAATTTTTATCCTAACAAAGATATTAATATAGTATTATAAATAAAGCAAGGACTTGAGCTAAATAATTATTAACAATTTGAAATTATCACTACATAATGTGAACAAGATGAAAACTAACAATGTATGGATGAGTAATAAAAGCTAGTTCAGAATTTCTCCTTTCCATGTTAAAGGAGAACTGGAGCAGTTGGCATGTTCTGAGGCCACATTTGGAATACTGTCTGCAGTTCTAGTTGCCCTGCTAGAAGAAGGATTCCATTTAAACCCAAAAATGTGTGAAAAGGATTCACCAAAGGGCTCAAGTTGTAGACAGAGGCTGGATAGGCAAGGACTTTTTCCCCCCCGGAGCAAAGGAGGGTGATAGGTCACCTTACAGTGGCATCTAAAAGTCATAGGAGACTTGAGTATTGTGTATACTCACTTTCCCAGAGTAGGAGAGTCTAAAACTGTAGAGCATAGAAAGGTGAGGAGGTAAAGATATGAAGCAGACCTAAAGCATAACAAAGGGTGGGGTATGAATGGACAAGCTCCCAGAGGAAGTGGTAGAGGCATGTACAATTACAAAAGAAACTGGGATAGGTATATGGATGGAAAAGTATTCAGGGGATATGGGCCCTGTACAGGCAAATGGGACTAGCTCATTTGGATGACGATCAGCATGGAAGATTTGGACCTAAGGGTCTGTTTCCATGCTGTAAAGCTCTGTGACTCTAACCTTTTAATGATTTGTCAGAAAATATTATAATTGTGATGCAATGCCAACTGAAAATTAATTTTATATTCATAAAGTGCTGGGAAACATTACAATTTTATGTAACCATGACAGCATAAACTGAAATCTACAATGTTAATTCTGAATGAATTCTAAACTTCTTAAAATAATACATTTCTGATATCAAATGATGTTACTTGGGTAAGGTTACAAATCCTGCAGGGTTGATGCAAACAGGCAATCCATTTGACAATCGCAGGAGGAGGACGTTGATGATTCATGATATGAGGTAACAATATATGTACAGTAAAATCCCCGATATCTGGAATTCAAGCAACTGGCAAAAAAAATTGCAGAAAATAAATGGGTAAAAACTGTGGAAGTTTAAAACTGGCGATGAGTTTACCAATCATGCAATCTTAAGCAACTTATCCAGCATCTACTAATCCCCATAGGTGCTGGATATGGGGATTTTTACTGTACTATCAACCTTTTTGCCAGAATCTTTAGAGAAAATAAAAATTAATGACTTTTTTGACAGATTCATGAAGTGCTTTATGGTTATGGCAGTGAATTAAGCAAACACTGTTAATATTGAGCAATTTTACCATGATCAACATTTCACAAATGAGCTGAAATTTGACTGCTTTTATTTTTCTCTGGCAATAATACCCCAACTTATTGACTGAATCAATTGAATTTTCATCATCTAAGCCATAATTTCAACGGTGAGATAGTTTTTGGCCTTTGCTCTAATACAGAAAATCCAAGGCATACAATTAATTTTGCACAACTCTAGCCTTGCTTAATAATAAGGGTTATATTTACACTTCTCTGCCAAATTGACAAGAGCAAATAACACCACCAAATGCAGCTTGTGTCAATCAGCTTCCCTGCAATAACTTTACGAGGTGTCAAGGCAAAAAATAAACACCACATACTTTTCCATGCATAAATAGCCACTTAACATCTTACCTTGCCCAGTTTGTCCCAATGTCCTTGGAAACATAAGGCTAATGCATGATGGTAATAGACTGATCCAATGCACTTATCTACTTAAGACAGTAGCAACCCAGTTATTTTTTTGAAATTCAAAGTATCTGCTGCCTTCCTTAGAATTTATCATTTTCACCCTCTTCAGTCTCATCGGCAGAAAAAAATCCAAAGGGTCTCCTGGCTCAATTCCAGAGGGAATTACAAGAACTCTACAAATAATATCTGCCCAGTTTTACACCTACTTCAGGTTGTTCTTTGATTACAGATTACAGTTGAGTACCAGTAACCATTAAAACTAATAACACTGAACAATGAAGACTGCTCCCTCAGTACCTTTTGGGTATTTTATGGGTTCCTATCATGTACCTTTTTTAGATATAACCTTTTTGTGATTACCTGTTATATCTTAAGTCCACTTCAAGCCATGAAGAGCAACATATCATTGAAAATTCATTTTCTGCCTTTGCACTTGGACTTTCTTCCCTGCTGATCCTGGTGCAGCCAGTAATGAACATAGTGAGAGTTTTCAGTTATTAGTTTTAATAGTTTATGGTATTAAACTATGATCTGCAATTAAAGAACACACTGATGTAGGTGTAAACGTGGACAGGTATTATTATCGGTTGAGTTCTTGTAATTGAGGCCATGGAAAAGAGGTATCAGGGCAATTGGAACCCATCAATACTGGCTGACTATAGTTGGACACTGACATGAGAGGCATCAGATGCTGAGTACAAATGAAAATCAGTGGCAAAACATTTTTAAGTCAGTTGAACTCATGCACTGTGTCAGCGTCATTGTATGATTCAACATGATTCAATCAAAGTTAATTTAAAGTTTCTCCAACTTCTGATGCGATACACCAAATCTAAAATTATCTTTGTGTTTAGTCTGAAGTTGCCTATCATAATTCTCAATTAATTTTCAGTAAGAAAACTTGCTTTTTTTTTAAGTTGTTGCCCAGTGTAATTAAACTTGGGGATCTGGGATTCTGTCCTATTTTTGCAGTTGCTTCTTTGACTAATTCATCGCAATCAGTGTGAATTGCCAACATCTCCTCCTCCTTGATCATCTACACAGGAGCTGCATGCTGAGACACCCATTCTATTCCCTCTATATACATGATTACAGAGACAGGTTTGGCTCCACTCTGATTGTTGTCATTGAATCTATAGACAATGTTGGCAACATTGTTGGCTGAATAATGGGTAATTTTTAAATATTTATTTTTACACAAGTTTGTACAGCCATATACATTGTTAGTGCCATCCTGGCAATTCATATTCAAATTTACATACACTTCTCATTATTGATTGCATAAACAAGCTCATATCTTTCCCAGTCCCCCCCCCCCCCCCAACATCTAACACGGGACAACTCATTCAGACTTCGACCAACCACAGAAAAATTAACACCGGGATAATAATTAGGGAACCGGGATTGTCGCTGATCCGAGGGTGATCGACGGGCCAATATATATTCCTGGCTTTCCTTGATTGGGATTGGTGCAAGGGAGAGGATACCACGGCAGGGAAGGGGGAAATCGATCACTGCCATACACCTATGCGGCACATGTATGGCTGCCCAATCCTTTGAAAAGTGTCGCATTTGTTTCCCAAGTTATAAGTTAACATATTTCGTCGTTCGATACCAAGACTAGAGTCGGACTTCCAAGTCGCTGCAATGCCCTTCCTGGCCATTGCCAATACGATTAACACAAATTAGATTTGAAATTTGGACAGTTTCTTTGTAAGCCTTACATTTCCCAAAAGGAAAAACCTGGGTCCTGCGGGAATTGTTTACCTATGATTTTCTCTAGGATTTCAATAATGGGTAATATTGAGTCGGAACTCTGGGGAGATTGAGATTCTGGTTGGGTAGTGCCATGACAACAAACTCGGTCTTGACATCAGCAAGACCTTATTGTGGATTTTAGCAAGGAGAGGCTGAGAGTCCAAGCACCTGCCTTTATTAACAAGATAGCTGTGGATAGGGTTAGTAACTTCAAGTTCCAGGCCATCTACCTACCAGAGGAACCTATCCTAAAGACAGCACATGGAGGCAACTGTTCAGAAGGCACACCAACACATCATCTTTGTTAAACCATTTGAGGAGATTCAACATGTTATTGAACACTCTATTGAACCTCTACATGTGTACTGTGGAAAACATTGTGACTGGTTGCATCATGGGCTGGTTTGGTAGTTTAAGTACCCAGGAATGCAGAAATTGGGAAAGACAGCCAGGTAAATCACAGACATTGGCCTCCCGTCCTTTGAAGAAATCTACATGAGGGGCTGCCCCAACAAGGCAGCCAATCTCACAAAGGATCCCCATCACCTCGATGATGCTACCTTGAGGCAGAAGGTTCAGAAGCCTGAAATCTGTGGCATCTTTAGGTTCAAGGACATCTTTAACCAACAGTTATGAGCCATGATATTTACTTGTACTACCTTAACCATAAACTACTCCAGGCCCACAAAGGTCTGTCTACGTGATTGCAGCGGACTTTTACACAAACTGCAACTGTGACTATTTATCTATCCTTTTATATTAATTTTGTTTTCTCTCTTGTGTGGCAAGTTAATTTATTCCTATTGTTTGTTGGTGTATCTTACATACCTATGCAATTACATCAAGCAAGAATATCAATGTACTTGTATATTATACTGATGTGTAGGACAATAAGCTCTCATCATTATTGTCAGATAGCCTGCTATTTTCTGAAAATTTCCTGGATATGTTGATATCTGGATCTCAGCACCCCGCACCCCCCCCCCCCACGACACTAAGGAGGTGATCTGGGAAACTGTACAGGACTATAAATGAACTGCAGATCGCACTCCCTGATGGACTGATTATTATCGAAGGGAATTTCAACCAGGCGAACCTGTAAAGGCTAAGGAAAATCCATCTCCCACCCTCCATTCTCATTACATTCTGCAGAGGATATATTGAGATCATCCTGTGCAACTGCATCATCGCCTGGTTTGGAAGTTGTACCTCCTTGGACTGCAAGGCCCTACAGAGGATAGAGAAGTCAGTGGAAAAAATTACTGGGGACTCTCTTCTTACCATGAAGGACATCGACAACACTTGATGCAGGCGAAAGGCAATAAACATTGTGAAGGACTCTGCACACCCCTCACGTAAGCTGTTCTCCCTTCTGCCATCTGGTAGTAGGTACCGTAGCATTTGGGTCTTTACGTTCAGATTGGGCAACAGCTTTGTCCTGCAAGCCAACAGGCTCCTGAATTCCCAGAACATATGTGGATAGTGCACCATTGACTTTTACTGTATATGTCTTAATATATTAATGTGTTTAACTTCTATTCCAACTTGTATTTGTGTAAATATGCTCCATAGTCCTGGAGAAATGCTACCTCATCTTTACCTTGCAAGCATGGTATGACCGATAAATAAAGGTGACTTGGCTTGAAAGTGATTGCACCTTCCTGAGCATTGTTGCATGATGAGAATTGTTTAGGAAAGCTGATGGGCTCAGGAATACGAATGGAAACTCCCTTTACTGGAAGCACGCCTGCACATTTGGAACCTGGCACGTTATGTGAGGTCGGCGATAGCGATCAAGTTGCAAGTCTTGGTGTGACCCCAGTAGATTGTGCTATGGCACTTTCCCAGCACAACTTCCTCTATTGGGTCCAAACAATCCTTGTTTATTCAGTAGCTGGTCATGAATGCCTGACTTGGGCTCTGCATTGACCAGCTCTTTGAAATCAGTTTATGATATGCTACCTTTGAACTTTATACACTCCATTAGTAACAAGGCAGGGCAAAAAATATCTTCTGTGGAAACCCCTCCGATACCTATGGCCTTTCCTTGTAACATGCTGCTCAGTCAAATTAAGCCAAGTTTCTTATCATCCATTTGCACAAGTATAGCTTGATGAAATAGCATTCACCAGTCGTCGATGAAAACACACAGATACCAACCAGACATAACACGCATGCAGGCAAATGATACACATGCAGGACAAGTATTCATTGATACAAGCAAATCAATAAATATTGTTTTGGAAATGTGAGAGTCTCGGATGTTTAGTGTGAGCAGTTCTTTTGGTCTTTCGGTATTCTCACTGCCTGTGTGAAGAAGCTGTTCCTTAGCCTGGTGCCGTTGGCTCCGATACTCCTATATCCCTTTCCTCATGGGAGTAGCTGAAAGATGCTGTGAGCAGGGTGGAAGGGGTTCGCCATGATTTTGTGTACCCTCTTCAGACAATGATCCTGATTGATCATGTCGATGGGAGGGTAGGGGGGGTTCGAGGGGTGAGGAGGGAGACTCCAGTGATCCTCTCTGCCACTCTTATAATCCTGTGGATTGACGTAACTCTTCTAATGGTTACACAAACTGATAATATGATCTTATTGAAGGCATCCTCCAGTTACAGACCGCTAAAGAATAATGAGTGAACTCCAAGTGAGTTAAGATTAATTTTATTTTTTTTAATTTAGAGACACAGCACAGTTCTGTCCAGGAGCCTGTGCCACCCAAATTCACCAATTAACCTACAAATTCCATACCTTTTTTTTTGGAGGGTGGGAGGAAACCAAAACTGGAAGGAACCCGGGCAGACACAGGGAGAATGTGCAAACTCTTTACAGGCAGTGCCAGATTCAAAGTGGCTTGTGCCTTGTATATAATGGAAAGGATTTGAGGAGTTAAAAGACATTTGTTGCAAAAACCCAGGTGTGTATTTCTGTAGTGAATCACATCCATACCCATTCCCAGCAAAGAAGCCTCTCTATAATCGTGCAATTTATGTGGATTTGTGAATGTCACTAGGGATAAAGATTAGAATTTATCATGTTACTGATTGCAACTGAGCTGCGGAGGCAGTTACGAGCGAATATAGTGCCTGAAGTAAGGTACTAGGCAAGTACATACACATTGGGGTAGGGTGGCATGTTCTCTTCTGAAAAATGTTAGTGATCCAGAGGGATTTTGCATAATGTTATTTGTTCAATGGTTATTGATTTTTTTTGAATTTAGATTCCCCGTAATAGATTATCTAGACCAGCCATTTTCAATGGGGACTCTGCGGGCCACAGCACATTTAAGCAAAAGCCTTGTGTTCTTTTTATCTCATGCAACATAAATAGTTTCTATGTTTATTTTTAATGAAGTCACTAGGAGAAAAGTATGGAAGAAATGATAACTTGATTGCTTTATAGGGAAGGGGCCTTTGAGCAGAGTTCAAAGACTGAGAATGTCTGATCTAGACTATATGGTACAAAAATAGGCCATTTGACACAAGTAGACCATTCAAGTGTTTGTTTCACTTGAGCTTTCTTTCCTCTTTCCCCATTTAAATCTATCAGCATAACCCTCTGTTCCCTTCCAGCATTCCCTTAAATGATGTTCAACTATTCCCTTTGGCAGCGAGTTCAAGATTCTAACTATTTTTTTGGTGTAGGTTTCTCGTGAATGTCCTTTTGCTTTTTTTCTTGTTTGTTGACAACCTCTGTTTATACCTATCCCCTGAAGTGCTAACAGTCTTAATAGCCCTTGTCCAAAAACCACGCTACCTCATTCTTTATTTTAATTTTTAAAATTTTTCACACTATGAACCATATTGACCAAAATACACACAAACATTTCCCTCTTGAATATACACAGTGTCATGTTCTCCCCTTTCCCCCCCCTCCCTTCCCTCCCTCCTTCCCACCCCCTCCCCACCCACTCAACGTTCAACATATACAATACATTAAACCCATTGAACAATATCATCACACAATGAAAATAAACAAGAAAATTGTGTCTTCTACTTTTACACACTGGGCCAGTTCATTTCGCCTTCTTCTCATTCTGTCATTTTAGGGGGTGGAGGTCTGCAGTAGGCCCTCTCTGTTGTGTTCCATGTACGGTTCCCAAATTTGTTCAAATAATGTGACTTTATTTTGTTTAATTATATGTTATTTTTTCCAATGGAATACATTTATTCATTTCCATGTACCATTGCTGTACTCTCAGGCTCTCTTCTGATTTCCAGGTTGACATTATACATTTTTTTGCTACAGCTAAGCCTATCATAATAAATCTTTTTTGTGCTTCATCCAAATCGAGGCCAAGTTCTTTACTTCTTATATTACTTAGAAGAAAAATCTCTGGATTTTTTCTTGAATATACCTCATGACTTGTGCTATTTCTGCCTGTATTACAACATTAACTACACTTTATAAAACCTTTAATTGACTCAATCCCCTTTCACACTTGCAAGTGAGCCCAGGAATTAACTGCCAATCTGCCTTTAAAGTGTTTAGTGTGAAAGCAAAATCAGCTCCATGCTGGCGTCAGATGATGTCATCTCATGCCGGGAATTGATGGCCTCTATCCCTAGCACACTCCCCAGAGCCTGCAGACGCCAGCGTTGCAATCATGCAAGTGTGAAATGGGTAATTGCATTGTGGGATTGAAATGATCCAAGTTTTTGCCTGAGTGCAGGAATGTGAAGGAAGAAAAGATTAAAATGAAGGTATAATTTGTTGTGGTAAAGTCGCAGCGGATGGGGGGGGGGGCGCAAGAGAGAGGAAATAAATAGCAATAGCAGGCAATTTTTAAACAACGTGGAAAAGTTGGTAGCACTATAGTGTACAATTTATAAAGACTGTGGGGGGGGAGGGGGGAAGCAATGGTGGACCTGACTTTCCAGAATGCTGTGTGGCAGAGAAAATCCTCCATGAATGCTCTGTGCATGCAGCCATACATACAGCCATTTCTCTGCCACAGAACTCTGGGAGGGCAGGTCCACCATCGCTTCCCCACCCCCCCTCCCCACAGTATTTATAAAATATACACGATAGCACTACCAACTTTTCCACGCTGTATACATGTGCGCTATAGCTCTACCAACTTTCCCACCTTGTTTAAAAATTGTCTGCTATTGCTATTTAATAGTTTAATATTTAATATTTAATGGTTATATAGGTTATATAAGGATTGACAAAGAGATAGACAACAGACTCGCCAAGGCAAATAGCGCCTTTGGAAGACTACACAAAAGAGTCCGGAAAAACAATCACCTGAAGAAACACACAAAGATCAGCGTGTACAGAGCCGTTGTCATACCCACGCTCCTGTTCGGCTCCGAATCATGGGTCCTCTACCGGCACCACCTACGGCTCCATCCTCAACATTCATTGGAATGACTTCATCACCAACATCGAAGTAGTCGAGCTGGCAGAGTCCGCAAGCATTGAATCCATGCTGCTGAAGACCCAACTGCGCTGGGTGGGTCACATCTCCAGAATGGAGGACTATCGCCTTCCCAAGATCGTGTTCTATGGCGAGCTCTCCACTGGCCACCGTGACAGAGGTGCACCAAAGAAGAGGTACAAGGACTGTTTAAAGAAATCTCTTGGTGCCTGCCACATTGACCACCGCCAGTGGGCTGATATCGCCTCAAACCGTGCATCTTGGCGCCTCACAGTTCGGCGGGCAGCAACCTCCTTTGAAGAAGACCGCAGAGCCCACCTCACTGACAAAAGACAAAGGAGGAAAAACCCAACACCCAACCCCAACCAACCAATTTTCCCTTGCAACCGCTGCAACCGTGCCTGCCTGTCCTACATCGGACTTGTCAGTCACCAACGAGCCTGCAGCAGACGTGGACATACCCCTCCATAAATCTTCGTCCGCGAAGCCAAGCCAAAGAAAAGAAAGAATAAGGTTGGCACAACAATAACAGGGGATGAAGTGCTCATTCTGAGCTGCACATAAAGCTTAATAATGTTAAAATTAGGCATGATTTATTTTGTTCAAATACAAGATAATACATTGATCAGGATTTAGGGCAAGTCCACCATCACTCGTTGCATCATGTCGTAACCGGTAGAAGGTTGAACAGTCCTAACCCTGAGGATGGCTCCTTGCATGGAAGTGTTCAGTGTCCCAGTTAGGAGTGGTCAAGTGTGAAAAGCCAAACCCCCATTCCTATCCCTGGACACTGAACAGCCAATTTAGTGGGATGCAAGTGTGAAAGGGTCTGATGAAAGCTTTTGGATGTCCTGAGATCATCAAATTCGAGACTGAGAGCAATGGAGTTTTGGAAGCGAAAGGAATTATGTCATAACATCAAGAGAAAGGGAAAAGAATAGTCAGTTGATAAATGAACCTTGAACCAGGCAAAAGAGGTGTCATGACATATCCCTGGTTTTGATTTTTTTTAATGAAAATACACGATATAAATAGAAAGCTTGATTTACCAACTGTCTCTTATTTCCGCCCATTTTTAGTGACCACTGCTGTGACCTACCCTCAGTCCTTTCCAACACATCTGCTGGGAAGATGTGGACACATCTTGGTTCAGTATAACTTGCCTCGTAACTACTCTTCCCTCTGCATCGGAAGCATCTGGTGAATATTCTGTTCCGAGTCCACTCCTTCAGGGAAGATTAAATAATTGTAATAAAAATCCTGCTTAAAAAAATCAATCCAATCATGAATCATATATTATCATTCCAAATAATGATAATTTACCATGAAATTTGACCAATTCATGAAAAATTGTTAAAATATTCTTTTCTAAGTGTATAATGTATCCATTGAATTCTAGGTGATTTGACAGGCTGACCGGGGAAAAAAAATTCACAAGGTGTGGCATACAATGGAGTATATTAGTCAGATACCATGATCTAGAGCAGGGGTGTCAAACTCAAATTCACAGAGGGCCAAAATTAAAAACTTGGACTAAGTCGTGGGCCAAACTAAATATTTATTGAAAATTTTCAACAATATCTGCATGTTTTCTCTTCTTTCAACATATGTAATGTTAAACTTTTTCTTATTAAAATAAATGTTTAATAATAGTTTTGGTTAAACTCTTTCCAGAAGAAGCATTAACAAATGAGAAATAAAATATTCAATAAATAATATTTCTCTATAGCACACATGTCAAACTCTGGCCCGAGGGCCAAATTTGGCCCGCAATATAATTATATTTGGCCCGCGAGATCATTTCAAAAATGTATTAGAGGTGGCCCGCCCTGCAGCGAGAGCCAATGCTGTTTTTTGGTAATGTCACCCCCACCATCCTCCCCCTTCATTGCACATCCTTCCCCACCCCCTAACTATCCCCTCCCCCCTAAAACCACCCCCCTTAAAAGATGGCCAGAATATTCTCAAAAAGGAATCCAGAATGGTAAAGTTCCACCAACCTTCTGCTGGGAATTCTAACAACACCCGGGCATCAGATCCAAGGGACACGGAGGGAGCAAGAGTGTTGCAGGTTGACCGTGCAAACTTTGAGAACAGGGAAAACAAAATTGTAACACGAGAAGTCTGTCGATGTCATCAGCCGGCAAGCCAGTTGGAAGGCTCCCCGCACAACCAGTCACTTCTCCCACCTGTCGAGCGATGCGGCGGATTGGCGAGCGCCTGTGATTTCCTGTCGGCGCGACGGACATGGCAGGCTGCGCACGGCCCCCGCTGTTCCACAAAGGCTGATCGGCAGCGCGCTGGGCCTGAGTGTGTGGGTAAGCAGGGGTGGGCAGAGGGTGTAGGTGAGGAGTAATGGGCAGGGGAAGTTATGGTGGTGCGAGGGGCAGTTAGAGGGAGGGATGAGTAGAACGAGGGGTGGATAGGGTAAAAGGGGAGGGGCAGGGCGAGTAGGGGAGGGGTGATTAGAGGGTGAGAGATGGGTAGAGGGAGGAACAGGTTGAGGGGAGAGGCAGTAGAGGGGCGTGTATAGGATGGGGTGGGAAGAGGCAGAGCGAGTGGAGTGAGGGGTGAGTAGAGGTTGGGTAAAGGACTGGTCAGGTAGAGGGATGGTGGGTCGAGGGTGAATAGAGGCCTAGAGCCTGAGGAGTGAGCAGGAAATGCTGAGTCCTGATGCAGGCCAAAATGGACACAGCCTGTGAATGCTGACTACATCTCCACAGGGACCAAATATGTTTCCCTCAGGTCAAGCAAAGGGTGAACTTGAGCTACCTACTCCTGACCTGTAACATTATCCTCCTAAAGTTATATCCTAAAGTTTAACATTACACATGTTGAAAGAAGAGAAAACATGCAAATGTTGTTGAAAATTTTCAATAAATATTTAGTTCGGCCCTCGACTTAGTCCAAGTTTTTAATTTTGGCCCTCCGTGAATTTGAGTTTGACACCCCTGCTCTATAGCCTTTAAGCTCCTTTTAAATGTTTTTTTTTTCACAAGCCAACAAGTCAAAAAAATAACAACTTGCTTCAATGACAAACAGGTTTGTCTTTTAAAATGATGAACATATAGTCTGCCTCCCACCTGTCTTGAAAGGTTCTGTTTTCTGTCTTTCGTTTGGCCATTTTTCGTAAGGGGTTTATTACATGTGAGTTGGGCGACAGGTCGCAGGTGCTAATGAAAGTAAAGAGAGGAGGTGGGGGCGATTAACGGGCTGACGGGCCGGCGCCAACGCATTTGCAAAGCATTCTGGGATTTGTAGTATTAGCTGTGCATGCACTATACTGGCGCGGCGGCCAGTGGGCCAGCTCTAATACATATTTGATATGATCTTGCGGGCCAAATATAATTATATCACGGGCCAAATTTGGCCCGCGGGCCTGAGTTTGACATGTGTGATCTAAATAACAATTATTGTTAAAGGTGCAGTGAATAAAACTCAGCAATTTTCTTGTGCTCATTGCCACAGAAGAAAATGAAACTGAAATAGTGTGAATTACAAAAGGAATGAAACAAGAGTCTGTTTTCCCATTATTTTCTTGGAAACGGAATGCTGAACATTTGGAGGAGTTTATTTCGTATGAACGAGTGAAGCAGGAGTAAAAGGGACCACTGGAGTCATCTGGATGCGTTGTGTTAAGAAGATGTAGAGAGCGGCCCAGGTAGATTTGCAAAAAGTTCATGTTTGTCATCTGATTGTACAAGTACAACCCGACAAACAATCGTTCTCCGATCCTTGGTACAAAACATGCAAACACACATAGAGACAAGTGATACATATTCAAGACAAATGCAAGAAATTAAAATAAATAAATGTTGTTTAATAAATAGTAGAGTCTCAGATGGTTAGTGTGAGCAGTTCATATAGTCATTCAGTTATTAATGTGTTGTGGAGGGTGGTTGTTCCTGGTCCTCCTGAAGTCCACAATCATCTCCTTCGTCTTGTCCACGCTGAGAGTCAGGTTGTTATTCTCGCACCATATCATGAGATATTCCATCTCTTCATCGTTGTTGCTGATGAGGCCACTACTGTTGGGGTCATCTGCAAACTTGATGACTCTGTTAGAGCTGGATCTGGTGATGCAGTGGTGGGTCAGTAGTGTGAACAGGAGCGGGTTGAGCACAGAGCCCTGAGGTGCACCAGTGCTCAGTGTGACAGACTCAGACGAGCTGTGGTCTTTCCATTAGGAAGTCCAGGATCCAGTTTTAGAGAGGGGTGCTGAGTCCAACTGAAGATAGCTTCTCCACCAACCTCTCGGGAAAGATTGTATTAAACACTGAGCTGAAGTGGACGAACAGCAGCCTGATGTTCAAGACGTATGAATGCTGTTTAAGTCCACTAAACCGGGTGACCCATTGGTCATAGTTGTAAAAGTATAAAGGATGTAAGGTTTTTTCACCTTGAAAGTCACTGAGCCAGAAACAAAGGTGGATATAGCATATGATGAACATTCTGATGAAATGTAATAATTCCAAAGTATTCATTCTTAATTTACTTTTCTGGTAACTTGAAGAGGTGCAGTGAGGATCCCAGTGTTTGTGGTGCTTACATGCTGTGCAACCCTTCAAAGCAGAAGATGGTGTGACTTACAAAAATAGTGAAGGAAATTATTCTTATTATACCAAAAAAGAAACAGAAAATGCTGGAAGCATTTAGCAGGTCAGGCAGCATCTGTGGAAAGAGAACTGTGCTAACATTTCCACTTGAGCCTCCTTACAATGAATTTCACAGATGTTACTTCGATCTTTCCAGCATTTCTACTTATATTTTTGTTTTTTTTCAAGATCCACCACAGTCTATCATTTCTCTCTGTTTATTTTTGGGAGAGGCTAGGATGAATACGCTTTTATTATTAATTCAGAATTATTGTCAAAGTATATACATGGCAGGAATGACTTATGAGGAAAGATTGCGCAAATAGGGATTGCACTCGCTGGAGTTTAGAAGATTGAGAGGGGATCTCATAGAGACCTATAAAATTCTGGCAGGACTGGATGCAGATGGGATGTTTCCAATGGTGGGAAAATCCAGAACCCGGGGCCATGGTTTGAGGATAATAGGCAAACCATTCAGGACCGAGATGAGGAGGAATTTCATTACCCAGAGGGTGGTGAATCTGTGGAATTCATTGCCACAGGGAGCAGTAGAGGCAGGTTCATTAAATCTATTTAAGAGGGAATTAGATCTATTTCTTCAGTATAAGGGTATTAAAGGGTACGGAGGGAAGGCGGGGACGAGGTACTGAACTTTAAGATCAGCCATGATCTCGTTGAATGGCGGAGCAGACTCCACTGGAGATGACTCCAGTGGTCCTTTTTACTCCTGCTTCACTCGTTCATACGAAATAAACTCCTCCAAATGTCGAATGACCTACTCCTGCTCCTATCTTCTATGTTTCTATCACATCTCATACAACCCCGAGATTCTTTTTCCTGTTGGTGAGGCAGAATTACCACCTCATGGTAGTTCCAAAATAAAATTGTACTCAACGTACACATGTAAGCAAATCTGAATAAATTGTGCAATACAGGGGGAAAAATAAAGTGCTTAAATAAGTTTGTTGTTGAGGAGTCAGATGGTGGAGGGGTAACAGCTGCTCCAGAACCTGGTGGTGGGAGTCTTGTGCACCTATAGCTCTTTCCCGATGGTAGCAGCGTGAACCGAGCGGGTGCTGGGCGGCATGGATCCTTGGTTATTCCTGCTGCTCTCTGACCGCAGCATTAGATTTTCTTGATAGTGGGGGGAGGGTTTTGCCTGTTTTGCCCTGGGCTGTGTCCACTACTGTTTGCAGGGCTTTGCACTCAGTGGTATTGGTATGACAATGGTAATGAATTTAATGCCATATACATTGAACAATACAAATACTCTGAAATTTTATTTACTGTGGCCGAAAATATACTTTAATTCTTCTTATATTTAGACATACAACACAGTAATAGCCCCTCCATCTCTTTAACCAACTTTGCCCAAGTGCATTAATTCACTTTCACTCCCTGTAATTTTTTTGAATGGTGAGTTGAAACCAGAGCACCCAGAGGAAACCCATGTAGATGTGAGGAGAATGTACAGACTCCTCACAGACAGTGCCAGATTCCAACCAGCTGGCTTGATGGTGCTTTTAATAGCATTACACACCAACCACTACACTAACCATGCTGCCATTGTAAAAAAAATAAATAATTTTAAAAACTGCAATGCTATACATTAAATTAAATTGAAAATAAATAATAAATACGAAAGAGTCAATAAATATTCATGGCTACCTTGGTGCATGATAAATACTTCCGACATCTGAAGATGAAAGGATATAACAAATATTTCTGGCACAGCTTTCACAATGTGCTGTTAGATGGTGACAGGATCAGGGGTATTTTTTTGTGGTCAATAGCAGATGGCCAGTAATTTTCAGATTGAAAAATGTCTCCTACTATCGGAAATGCAGCTCTCCTTTGTCACTACAGCAAAATAATGGTGGACTGGCTTCTTAATGTCATCCCTTTTTCAAGCCTGTGCTGCATGGTTGCATCACAATATGGTGACACCAATCCCCCTGAGTGTAAAGCCTTGCCAAAGGTAGTGGACACAGCCCAGGACATCACAGGTAAAACCCTCCCCACCATCAAGAACATCGGAGTGCATCAGCAAGCAACAGGGATCCACACCACCCTGCACATGCTCTGTTCTCGCTGCTACCATCAGGAAAAAGATCTAGGTGCCACAAGACTCGCACCACCAGGTTCAGGAACAGAAGCTTCCCCCTCCACCATCAGACTCCTCAATCAGGGACTCATTCGCACTTTATTGTTTGTTTTTGGTTCCTCTCTGTATTGCGCAGCCAGTTACTTACATTCCTTTATTTGTTTACATGTGTACATTGTTTACATTTTTTTTTGCACTCCCAATAAATAGTGGTTCTGCCTTGCCCACAGGAAAAAAGAATTTCAGGTTTGTATATGATGTCATGAATGAAATCTGAAACTGAGATGCACTGAAAACATTATTAGTCCCAGCTCCCAGTTGACTTCCTGGTGTACAGACACTTGAAAAGGTCCAGCTTCAAGCCCCAGACATCACATTTCAGAACCCTTTCTCTTGTGGAGGAGGAAGCATGAGAGAAAGGACTCAGTAGGAGTCAGAAGGTCCATCTTCATTTATTATCTCCACTGTAATTGTTAATATGCCACATGGTGATATTTAAAGTGAGTCAATTAATAGCTTTCAGATGACACAGTGAATCAATGCAATGTCTGCTCTGCTGCATGGTTATAAAAGATCCCAAAGCTCTCTTCAAAGGAGGAGCAATGACCTCTCCTCCTTGTGTCATTTCCAATATTTATTAATTACTGAACTTCATGTAGGTCAATTTCTATCACCTGCTGTTTCTGTCAAGGATACACGACACAGACAGGATGTCGTAATTTACTTAATCTCGCCGGTGATTGCATGTTCACAGATACACCATTGGCTGTGATGTGTCAGGGTCATGAAAGGGGAAAGATATTTTATTTTCTCTTGGCATTTGCCACTTATTGGACATCTGTGGAAGCTCATAGAGCGTAGAACACTACAGCACAGTGCAGGCCCTGAGGGCCTCAATGTTGTACTGACCCATATAGGCCTTAAAAAATACAACACCCCCCCTCCCCTTATCCTGTAACCCTCTATTTTTCTTTCATCCATGTGCCTGTCTCAGAACCTCCTAAATGCCCTTAATGTTTCAGCCTCCACCATCATCCCCAGAAAAGCATTCCAGGCATCCACAACTCATTGTGTAAATAAATAAATAAATAGATTGATAGATCGATGAATGAATAAATAAATAAATATTTTTTTTAAAAAAGACTTACCCCTGATGTCACCTCTAAACTTTCCTCCCTTAACTTTGTACTTATATCCTCTGGTATTTCTATTCCTCCCTGGGAAACAAATGCTGGCTGTCGACCTCATCTATGCCCTTCATAATCTTGTAGACCTCTATCGTCTCCTCTCATCCTTCTACACACCAAAGAGAAAAGTCCCAGCTCTGCTATCTTTGACTCTCAAGACTTATTTTCCAATCCAAACAACATCCTAGTAAATCTCCTCTGCACCCTCTCCATAGCTTCAACATCCTTCCTAAAAATAGGTGACCAGAACTGAACACAATATTTTAAGTGTGGTCTTACCAGAGATTTGTAGAGTTGCAATGTGACCTCTCTACATTCCATAGACCCTCTTAACTATCCTATCCATCGATGCAGCAACCTTGAGAGATGCAGTCCCGTGAAAGATTAATGATCTGAAGTATTGACTCCCTGTGACTGCTCCGCTGAATACCTTTGACATTTTCCCTTCCAATCACTTGCTCCTTAGCTGCAAATAGCAGTCATTTCTGCAAGACCGACATGGCTTTGAACTCTGCCACCCTCAGTTTGAAATCTATCATAACCTGCTTGCAATTTCATATCTAATGTGCTCCATTTACATTTCTTGGTAATCTTCCAAGAAATCAGGCTAAAAATGAGGAAGAGAACTGCATACACATATGTTGTTGACTTACCCATTGACATTTAATCATTTTATTGCAAATACTAGAACAGTGTTCCTCTCCCTTTTCCTTTCCATTCACAGACCACTTCAAGTAATCCCTATGTCTTCGGTGCTCTGTGATTAAGGGATGGTTTAAAGTGGAAAGAAAAAGGCTGAGAACCATTGTATTAGAATAATATAACCATGATATTATCCTCCACAGCGTTAACTGTTCAACAGAAAAAAATAATAAATAGACCTTTGTGCTCTTATCAAAACTATTGGTTCACAACTTACTGTCAACCATTTTGAACTAGGACTTCCCTTGTCTTATGTCAATGTATCGAAAACAGTGGCTCTCAACCTTTTTCTTTCCACTCACATACCACTTTTAATAATCCCTATGCCAATAGGTGCTCTGTGATTAGTAAGGGATGGCTGAAGGTGGTATGTGGGTGGAAAGAAAAAGTTTGAAAACTACTGTTTTATTCATACCTAATTGACTCGTTATGCGCACGGTTTCAGAACTCCAAAGGAAATGGGCCAATGACAACTTTTCTCAAGCAAAATATTTCAGTAACATTTGGGTCGAGAGCAGTGATTCTCAACCTTCTCTTCCCACTCACATCCCACCTTAAGCCAGCCCTGACCAATCACAGGGATGAATTAAAGTGGTGTGTGAGTGGAAAGAAAAAGGTTAAGAACCACTGATTCATGACACAAAGTTTAGGGATCTTTCAGTTTGATGATGGAAAACAGAGAATGTGAGATGGGAACTCCCTGTTGCAAATCCATTCCATCTTCTTGTATTTGCTGAGTGGTTCAATGTTGAAAACTAGAATATGCCTCCATTTCTTCAGTATTCTTGTGTGCCTATATTCTTGTGCACCAAAGAAGAGGTACAAGGACTGCCTAAAGAAATCTCTTGGTGCCTGCCACATTGACCACTGCCAGTGGGCTGATCTCGCCTCAAACCGTGCATCTTGGCGCCTCACAGTTCGGCGGGCAGCAACCTCCTTTGAAGAAGACCGCAGAGCCCACCTCGCTGACAAAAGACAAAGGAGGAAAAACCCAACACCCAACCCCAACCCACCAATTTTCCCCTGCAACCGCTGCAACCGTGTCTGCCTGTCCCGCATCGGACTTGTCAGCCACCAACGAGCCTGCAGCTGACGTGGACATTTACCCCCTCCATAAATCTTCGTCCGCGAAGCCAAGCCAAAGAAATGACCCCATTTCAAAGCCTCCCTGACTTTGGTTTGTCATAATGAGCATTGCAACAATAAAAGGAAATTTTAGTCTGTTATGCATGGCTTTTAAAGAAGAAATTTATTGCACAGAACTGTTCAATCCCAACATCTTTTTTGAAGCGTTGTCAACTTCCACTTTTGGTGAGGTCGGTTAAGAAATTTTTAAAAAATGGTCAGCTCATTACGGAGAACACCCCTCTCATCCTTGAAGTAGCATTAGAGGCGTCAAATGGATATATTTTACAAGTGGCTGAGTATAATGGATATTTACCCTCTGGGTGCTCTTTGCTGGCACTGCCAGGATTCTATTAGTGCCCTCAACTTAGGGAGATTATACAATGTCTGTCCATAATGCTCACTGCTAAACTCAGATTTTTAGCACAGCAAAAAATTACAACCATAAACCTTTTCCGAAATAGTCTGTGAAATAAAAGTTGATACAGGTGTATTGTATAATCTCCCTAAAGCGAGAGGAGGAGTTGAACCATAGGATTTAAAGTCTTGACTTAAATTTAGGACTTTAGAACAAGTACACGCAATATCACCACAAGAGCCTAAACAGGATGTCAATTTTATTTGGACATACATCTCGGTAACAGGCCAGTTTGGCTCACAAGTCCGTGCCATCCAAATTACAACCCACTGATCTACAACCGCCGGTACATTTTTGGAGAGTGTGATGAAACCGGAGGCCCAGAGGAAAACCCACACAGACACGGGAAGAATGTACAAACTCCTCACAGACAGCGTGGGATTCGAATCATGGTCCCGATCGCAGGCGCAGTAACAGTGTTGTACTAACCACTGGGCCACAGAATTTAAAGTTTATTTCCAAAGATGACACCTCCAACTGTACAGCACAGGAGCCCAGATGAACATTTTGCACTCAAACACCTGAAGTAAGAGGCATAAGAAACTGTAGATGCTGGAACCTGAAGCTAAACACACAATGCCAGAGAAACTTAACAGGTTGAGCAGCATCTGTGGGAGAAATAGAATGGTCAACGTTTTAAGCCAAAGCCCTTTATTGATGATGGGCACTTAGAAATGTAGTAGAGAAGCCAGTGTAAAGAGTTGGGGTGGGACAGGTGAAGCATGATGGAGAGAATCAGCAAATTGGCAGATGCCAGACAGAGGGAGAGAACGAGGCAAGAGAATCAAATGGATCAGGTGGAGGAAGATGGGTGATGCAGAGGGGAGTGGGTAAGTAGAAGACAAAGTGCTAGAATCTGGAAAGAAGAGAACCATAGAATATTACAGCACAGAAACAGGCCTTTTGGCCTTAGTCTGTCCTGAACTATTATTCTGCCCAGTCCCACTGAATTGTACCCAGACCCTTCACCTCCATACCCCTCCCATCCATGTACATGTCCAAATCCTTCTTAAATGTTAAAATTGAGTCAGCATTTACTACTTTAGCTGGCAGCTCATTCCATACCCTTGGTGTGAAGAAGTTCCCCCTAATGTTTCACCTAAATATTTCCACATTCACCCTTAATCCATGTTCTCTAGTTCTTAATCTCACCTATCCTCAGTGGAAACAGTCTACTAACATTTATTCTGTCTATACCCCTCATAATTTTAAATACCCCAACAAATCTCCCTTCATTCTTCTACACTCCAAGGAATAAAATACTAACCTGTTTAACCTTTCCCAGTAACTCAGTTCCTGAAGTCCAGGTAACATCCCTAGTAAATCTTCTCTGCCCTCTCTTATTGATATAAACAAGAAGGTGAGAATGGTAGTGTAAAGAGAGACCAGATGAAAGATAACATCTCTAGGGAGACTGGATACCTAATTCCAGGTATAGTGAGTCCCCTCCTCTGCACCCCTTCTGTTCTTCCCCATTCTTTTTGTCCCCTTCCCCATTCACCCCCCCATTCATTATCACCTCCTTTCCCCCCTTCTCTTTTGTTCCACCCCCATCACCCCATTGGATTTTTCTTCCTTCACCCACACTCACCCTTCAACTTGGTTTCATCTGGTCCCTCCTTGTCTGGAATCTGCCAATCTATTGCCTCTGACGTCATGTTTCCCCTCCATCTGGTTAACCAATTCCACAATCTTTAACAACCTATCCTCTTTTTCCATTGGATTCTCTATGACATTTCTCCATCAGGGATAAAGGTCTTTGGCTCAAATGACAACCATTCTTTTTGAGCAACAGCATCTATGGACACAAAGGGATGGTTGACGTTTTGGGCCAAGACACCTCATCAGGATTGACGCAGGATCTCACCGAGACAGTCATCCATCTCTCTTTCTCTCTCTCTCCCCACCCCCCCCCCCCCCCCGCCCCCCCACAGGCACCAGTTGACCTACAGTGATCCTCTAGCAACTTGTTTTTTGTTGCTGCTGAAGTCAGACCTGACCTCTGGTCCTCGAGGGTGTGGGAGCCAAAGAGCCGCAACATACATCAGGTATTGGACTGTGGCCCTCTGAAGAACATGGGTTAAAGTCCGACTTCAGAAGCAAAAGGCGAGCAACTGGAGGAACATGGTGGGTCAGGCAGCATCTGTGAAGCCAAAAGGATGATCAGTGTTCCAGGTATTAGTAGAACGCAACATCATTTGAAATTCTTGAGCATCATCTTCAGGCTAAAGTGCTTCAAAGTTTAAAGTCACAGCCCATTTAATTTGATTTTGGATACCTTACTGCAATACTGCGAGTCTGATTGTACATGTCAGCGGATAATTCATTGATTAAGGAAGGGTTCCAACTATTTTCAGCTAGACTATCCACTGTAAATTGGAGGTGCAGTGCAATGTGAGCTAAATCACTGTCAATTAATCAGCCATTGACACTGAAGATTTTGCTTCCTGAATACTTATGGGTGTATTTTATGGATTTTGAGCTGTTGAACACAAAAATTATCTTAACATTTTTCGATCACATACATTTTCTAGATTTAAGTTACTTTTGTCATATTTTAAGTCTACTTCAAGCATACAAAACCATGAAGGGCAACGAATCATTGAAAATTAATCTTCTGCATTCGCACTTGGACTTCTTCCCTACGGATCTTGGTGAGGTCAGTGATGAACATGGTGAAAGGTTTCACCAGGACATTGCAACCATGGAAATCAGGGCATCAGGGCAACTGGAATCCATCAGTTTTGGCCAACTATTGTAGGACACTGATACAGGAAGACTCAGATGCTGAGCACAAACTAAAATCAGTGACAAAGCATTTTTAGGTCAGTTATCATCATTTTGTGGATTAAGCATGCTAAATTCAATAAAAGTTAATTTAATGTATCTTTAACTTTCCGCATGATACTGCAAATCTGAAATTATCTTTGTGTTCAGCTTGAAGTTGTCTATCATAATCCCCATTATATTTTTTCAGGAAACAAACTTTTTGAAAGAAATTTCCAGTGGAAGCCAGCTGTGTGTTTGGCTAAACATGTTTGTAAGATTGAGGGAAGAAGGTAAGTCAATGTCTCTACCAAAACAAGAGTCATAAAATTCTAAGAAATTTCAAAGAAGTTAAGGAATCATTCTTCAGATCTTTATTCCTCTCAATTATTATTTCCTTCTGGAAGTTGCAAAGTAATTTTAAAGCTTTATGTAATTACCTGGGGACAAATAGTGAAAATGGATGAGTAATTATGTCTGTGAAACAGTGAAATTCCCCTAAAGCACATGGTTCATCGACAGAAAAAGAGTGAATCAGTATGTGATTTGGTACAGCTGCTCATGGAATGACAAAGGAAACTAAGATTAGGTATTATGATTGTAATACAATGTGTTCCCATTAAGATCATGGGGCATGTATTTAATCATCAGATGTATCAACAGATTCAATGAGAGATCATGACAAGAAATAAAAAGCCTCTATTGGAAATCCAATCAGTAAATGAAAATAGAAATCTTTCAAAGATCAGGTTTAAGTGGATCATTCCATTAATAAAATTTATTGCTGCTCTTCCCAATGCTGCAGATGAGAAGAAAATTTGTCTGAGTAAGATTTCAGTGGGTTATAGTTAGGTTCGCAGTAAGTCTATGTCTGGTTGTCAGATCTTAGGAACAAAGAAATCAGATACAGATTCTAGTCCAGTATATGCAAACCACTCCCTCCCTCCACCATTTGATGAAATGCAAACCTCCATTTTTTTTCCAATTGATCCAATGTATCATTAACTGACTTAAATAAAACGGGTTAGTGTTGGTAGAAAAGTGGAAAGTATGCATCATTATGACACTCATCTTCGGTAATGGACCCAAGGTGACATTGAACATGAAAAGTAAACTAGACCAGGAAACACAAGAAGATTCATCCAGATTAAAATAGAGATGAGGCATGTGACAGAGTATATAGAAATGTTTTGGGGAGATAAATTGGGAAAGGTTTATTGGAGTATGTTATATACAAACACTTTAAAGCAGATCGTATTTAAAATACTTGAGTTCTGTCCCATGCCAGACATATCGGGGCCTCACAGTTTTTACACAAGCTTTGAAGAGTGCTCAAGAGACTTCACTAATGGATTGTCGTTTACAAAAGGCAACAGATGAAAGATCTTTCTGGAGCTGCAGATTGTCTGGAAGAGAACTTGTTCTAATAAGGTCATGTGGTTTTGCAAGCAGAGAGAGTCAAACAGGCTTTCTCTCTGTGTCAGAGAGGGGGAAACACGCACACACACACACACACACACACACACACACACACACACACACACACACACACACACACACACACACACACACACACACAAATCACTTGTACAGTGTTACAGTCTGCAGAAGCAGCTGGGACTGGAATAGGACAAGCTGGCAAACTTGTGAACAGCCTGTTTGGAAGACAAACTGGTCAAAGCTCATGTGGTACATGCAAGAGGAAAGGACTGGCTGTCTAATGTTTCACTTGGAATAAGAAAAACTGAAAGGAAATCTGTGGTGACCTGAAAGAAAGAGGTTATCATCTGGAGAACCATGAAGGGGCAAGTTTCGTCAACAAGACACTGAGGTGACTGATATAAGTACATCAGTTGTGGATGTCTGGGAAGAAGAAATTCCTCTCTTAAAACTGACAAGAACCTTCCTGAATGGTAACCATTTACCTTTCAAGCACCAAAGCCTGGTGAACTTTATAAATGATAAATTCTGTGCACTGTATAAGAATTTCCTGAAACCAGTGAACTTGGAGGAATGAGAAATAAGATTGTACTGCAAACCAATGAACTTTTCTGAACTTACATACACTTAGAATTAGAAGGGGGTTGTTAGGTTAAGTAAGTCAATAGAGATAAGCTAAAGTTTGATTCTATTTTCATGTTTAAAGATCATTAAAAGCAACTTTTGTTTAAGTAACCATTTGTCTTGGTGAATATCTATTGCTGCTGGGTTTTGGGGTCCTCTGGGCTTATAACAGGCAGAACTGTTTCTCCCATAAAGTAATGAATCTGAGGAATTTGCTTCCTAATGAAGCAATAGAGGCTACCTTATTAAATGTATTTAAGACACGGGTTGAATAGTAGGGGAATTGAGGGTTATGAGCAACAGGAGGGTAATTGAGGCTGTCCAGAACAGGTCAGCCATGATTGTATTGAAAAATTGGGCAGCCTCAATCAAACAGATTATTTCTTATGTTGATGCATTGATTAAAAGGAAATCAGAACACTAAAGCCTACGGATATCAACTTTGAAACTATTGTTTAGCTCTAGCAAGCAATTCAATCTCCTGGCTTATTTTGTATGAATATTAATTATCTCAAGGTTGTGTTAATTAACCACTGCCGCCTACCCTACTGTAGGTGAGAGGTATGTTTTGGGAGTAGTTGGAAATGTGGAGAACATAAAATGGGATTAGTGTAAATGGGTGTAAATCGGTAAAACATTGGTGGGTCAAATGGTCTCTATGACGCTGTGGATCGACTGGCCCTATCTGGCCAAGGACTGCAATGAACCCATTGATTAGGGTCACATGATTTCAATGATGATTCCATTTCTTCATCGTCCTATGACACAGTCGAAGAATGGGATTAGAAATTCCTTACCAAATATAATCATTCATAGTGGTACTGCAATGTTGAAAATCACATTTATGCAGTAATATTTCATGTTTCAGGAAGTCTTGGAAGTCTTAGTTACCAAGCTCATTCTATCTTCAAGGACTCTCACCACCCAGGCCATGCCCTCTTCACACCGCTACCATCGGGAGGAGGTGTAGGAGCTTAAAAATGGCACAAGGACAACTTCTCCTCCTCTTCCATCAGATTTCTGAATGGGCAATGAACCACAGTCATGACCTCACTTTCTTTCTTTTTGGACTAATTTATTTATTTTTAAATTTAATTTAATAGCAATACCTGCACTGCAATACTGCCGCAAAACAACCAATTTTGTGGCATGTTCATGAAAATAAATTCTGATTTGTTATGAACTAATAAAATCTTATTAGTTTCAACAAAAGAACAGCAATGGAAAATTCACCAGACTCTCGTAAATTCAAAATAATAGTTTTTTATTAAACTATTAATAACATAACATTTCTTACTTATCTCTAAATCTCTAAACTTAACTCTATCTTAAACTCCATTATGCACTGTGTGTGTGGGTGTGTGTGTGGGTGTGTGGGTGTGTGGGTGTGTGTGCATGTGTGTGTGGGTGTGTGTGGGTGTGTCTGTGTGTGGGGGTGTGTGTGTGTGGGTTGATGGGTGGGTGGGTGGGTGTGTGTGGGTGGGTGTGTGTGTGTGTGTGTGTGTGTGTGTGTGTGTGGGTGGGTGTGGGTGGGTGTGTGTGTGAGAGAAATTAAATCCAAAACTATTACAGTTTAGTCATAATTTTGAAAAGTCAATGTTAAATTTCAGCATCAAATGTCTTACGTTGAACTTGAAACTTTTTAAATTGCAGTTCAGAAGTAATTATGAAGCATTTTAAAACATCATGTCTTCAGACTCACAACTTTCTTTTGTAGAGTTCTTTTCAGAGGAATGTTCTTTCATACGAGTAACTTTACAAACTCTCTCTTAGGAGTTATGGGGTCTGTTTTCCACAATGATTTCTTTCTCAATCAAAAGTGACCTTTTTTCATACTCTCTTTTCTTCGAGGCAGTCAGAGTGGCTATTTCTTTTAAAATACCACTTTTGGTGTTCCTCCTTTTATTAAGGAGAACACAGGCAGCCTTTCTCCTTTTAAATGAAATTGATGGCTGCTTTTTCTATCCTGTCGAGACGGGACAGCCTTCTCTTCAACAGACCCCCTTTGTCTCTGATCTCAATAATATATTTCTTGCAAATCTCTCATGTCACATGGAATGACATCATAACATCTTTTGAAGTCCTTTTAAACCTTTTAACATCTTCATAAAAAAGGCATAATTTAATCTTTCTCCTCCCAAACTTAAAATCAAAGTAATTGTCTTTGTTTGATGTTTCTCTCATGCTTCTGAGTTGCTAAGATCGACCAAGCAAAGGCTACTTAAGTAAACAGTCCATTATTCTCAGTATCTCAAGAACCATCATAAAATCTTTCATATCTCTGCTTCAAGTGCAATCACAGCAGACATCTGTCTCTGAGATGATGTCTCTCTCTCGCTGTTTTTAAAATGCAAGTGTGTTGACTTTGTGACCCCCTGAAACCAATCCCACAAAATAACCTCGCTAAGACATAAAAATACAGTTTAACATTAAACTAAAGAGTAATCATAGCACATTCATCACAGATTCATGTTTATCATTACTAATTTTCCAGCATCACCCTTGTCCAAATGAAATCAATGGTGGTACAATGTACAACAGTGCTGCAATGTTCAACTGTGTTGTCTGAATAATGATAGCCTCTGTCCACTCACTGGAGAATAAGTGCTGCCAGATCAGAAACAATGTTATTTAAAAGCCTCACATTAAACTAGCAGTCATAACCAAACTACCTTACACGACTCACAGCCCACTGCCTGCTAGCTCTGAATACTCCATGCAACTCTAAGCACTTCGTTGTGAATTTTGTTTGGACTAACAACTCTTGCTCATGGATGGCAAAAGTGTATAAAAGAAACTTCTTTGGTGCCCACTGTGCCCATGTCCAATACAAATGAAGCCTCAGCACCCAACATTTTAATCTCCATCCAGATTTCATGGTAAGCCTTGCCAACGCCAACCTTCTCAGTGGAGAGCCTTCCTTGCAGGATTCGATCCCAGGTCACTGGTGCTGCAATAATGTTGGGCAATCCGCTATGCAAGGCATCCCGCCTTATTGTTCCTATTGGCCATTGATAATTTCAAATGTCAACATGATTATGTAGGTTAAAAAAACAAAACTTTCCCATGCAAACCATTTCCTCTGACAGGAAATGTACAAGGTGAAACAAAAACAGATTTTATTTGTTCGTTGTTTGAAACGGTGCTTTTGTAAAATGCTATTCTGTATATTGCTGCCATTTCCCATATCATAGAAATAATGGCACATTCAATCAAACTAAGGGTCTTATTTCTGACTAAAAATACATTAAGGGAAATGTTGTTGAAAAAAATGTGCAACTTGTTTTCATAAAACATATTTCAATATTCACAAGAAGCCTTGAAGGCTGTGCTAATCATAGCACAAAACACTGGAAAATTACCTCCAACAAAAGCAGGGTGTCAAAATTTTTTTTTCTATCTAAAAATATATATGAAACTTGCGCAAAGGAAAGAACAGCATTTGATCCTGATCCCTTGCTCCCTTTTCCCCACTTGTATTGAAACAATTCACCTTCGACAGCAAGAATAAATAAAGCATCTTTCAAAGAGACCATCCACTATTCCTGGTACTTGGGATGTGAGCAGATTCGGGGCATTTGAAAGGGAAAGGCACTTGTTGACTGCTGGTCATTACCACCTCACCGATGACTAGTTCCTGGCATATCCCATTGGCCTTGGGAACTCCTGACATTTTGCCAGGGTTGCAGCTGTTCATTTACAACAGCAGAAGTGGCAGTGGAATGAAGGGTTTATTGTACTTGCAGGAAGACATTTACACTGCAAGGAAGTCATTTGTCAACCCTTTAGTAAGCATGTCAAGGTAAATATTTTCCAAAGGTCTGTTTTTACTTAAAGTGTTAGTTCTCCTGGAGATTCTTGTCACCTCATATTCCTTCCAGTGAGGAGTCTCAGGCCTTATAACTTTGATGACTAAATTAGTTCATTTCAGGTTAGATTGTTAATTATTGTCATCTGATTGCACAAATGCAACCTGACAAAACAGCGTTCTCCAGTCCTCAGTGTAAAACAAGCAGACACAAAACCAGACATAACACACAAATGGACAAATAAAACATATGCAGGACAAGTATTCATCAATGCCAATAAATACATATATAAATATTGTTTCATGAATATGAGAGTCCCGGATGGTTAGTGTGAGCAGATCCTTTGGTTGTTCAGCATTCTCACTGCCTGTGAGAGGAGGCTGTTCCTCAGCCTGGTGGTGCTGGCTCTGATCCTCCTCATTCTCTTTCCTGACAGAAGCAGCTGAAAAATGCTGAGTATGGGGTGAAAGGAGTCCCCAATGATTTTTATTGAAATGATAACAACAAGGTGCATTACTTTTATTAGCCGCAAAAAAAAATTGTCCGTTCTTCTTCTTTTCTGGGCAATTACCAATGGTCCATAAAGTTCCACTTCAAATCTCTAGTTTATCAGTGTCTCTCAATAGTTCAAGATCAAAGAAATAGCAGGTGCTGGAATCTAGATCTTAAAAAAAAAAGACATCTGCCGAATTCAGTGAGTGAAGCATCAATCTGTGGAGTCAAAAGGTGTTAATTGACATTTTAGGTTGAGACCTAATGTAGGTTCTTGACCTAAAACATCAATTTCTATCTTTTTCCACCATAGCTGCCATTTTACCTGTTGAGTGCTTCCAGGGTAGTCTTTCTTTCCTTTTTAATTCACCTCTTCTAACTTCTGTCCCTCCATTTACTGATGACACACAACCTCTCACCCTGATGGTGCCATGATTGGTTTTGGAAACTTCAATCCTGCCAACCTGAAAAAGGTCAACAGCATGGGAACTTCGTCACCGGAGGAGCAAACAGCCTGGATCACCAAAACCAACACCACCGTCCCTGGTGCATTCAAGGCTGCACCCCACTCCCACCTTGGTTAATCGAAACAAATACCTGTCCTGCTAACCCCGGCATTCAAACCACTGGCAAAGCAAACTAGGTCAGTTCTCAGGGAGATCAGGGTGTGGCTGGAGGGTGGGGGGGAGAGGGTCATAGCCGTGCTACAAGATTGATTTGAGACCATGGACTGGAGCTATTTCAGGGAGATGGCTGCCTACAATGGTCACGTAAACATAGAGGAGTAAATGAGCTTGGTGACTGGCTACATCAGAAAGTGCATTGAGGATGTCACTGAGATAAAATGCTTCACAACCAAGGCTAAACAGAAACCATGGTTAGATGAAGAGGTCCGGGCCCTTCTCAGACCTCATGATGCTGCCTTCAGGACAGGGCGGAACTCTCCTGTGCAATCCGGAAGGCAAAAGTGAGGGTACGCATAGAAGATCCACAGACAGCTGTGCGACACCAGCGATAGGAACCGCATAGTTCTTCTTAACTATCCTATCGACCTGTGCGGCAACCTTGAGGGATGCATGGATTTGAACTTCAAGGTCCCTCTGTTCATCCACACTCTTAAGTAACTGAGCTTGTACTCCGCCTTCTCATTTGTGTCCTTCTGGAAATGCATCGCCTCACATTTATCCGGATTGAAATCCATCTGCCACTCTTCTGCCCAACTCTGCATCTTGCCTATATCATCTTGTAAACTTTAACACGATCTCCTACCACAACTCCTCCAACCTCCTGTCGTCCGCAATTCTTCTGACCCATCCTTCCGCCTGTCCATCCAGGTCATTTATAAAAATCGCAAAGAGCAGGGGTCCCAGAACAGATCCCTGCAGCAATCCTCTAGTCACTGATCTCCAGGCAGAATACTTTCCTACCACTACTAGAAGAGATGGAAAATCTTGTGAAATGGCGCGAGAGTAAAAACCTGAGTCTCAACGTGGACAAGTTGAAGGAGATGATCATGGACATCAGGACGACCAGGTTCCACCAGTCTCCTCAACAACAAACTCAATCAGGGACTCATTTAAGGACTCGTACTTTTGCGCTTTATTGATTGTTTTTCTCTATGAATTGCACAGTTTGTTTACATTCCTTTATGTACCTCAGTCAGTTTCCCCCCCCGCCTCGCCCGCAGGAAAAAGAATCTCAGGGTTGTAATGTATGTACTGACGATAAATCTGAAATCTGAATCTAATATAATATAATTGTTACCTACGGCTCCTAGAACGCTTCCAACAATTCTGTAATAGGGAGAATGGAGAGCTCCAATTTCCTAGGAGTTCACTTAACTAGTGACTTGTTGTGGATTCTCAACATCTCCTCACTTGTCAGGAAGGCACAACAGAGACTGCACTTACTGAGAAGACTGAAGTGGGCAAGGCTACTGGCTACCAGAGGAGCTCTATTGAGAACATCCTGGCTGGCTGCATCACAGTATGGTATGATTGCTGCAGAGAAATGAATCAGAGGTCAATCCACAGGACTATAAGAGTGGCAGAGAGGACCATTGGAGCCTCCCTCCCCTATATTGACATGATCTACCGGGATCATTATCTAAAGAGGGTGTGCAAAATTATTGAGGACCCCTTCCACCCTGCACACTGCCTATTTCAGCTGTTCCCACTGGGGAAGAGATACAGGAGTATCAGAGCCAGAACCACCAGGCTGAGGAACAGCTTCTTTCCACAGGCAGTGAGAATGCTGAACCATCAAAGGAAATAACCATCCGAGATTCTCATTCATACAAAGCAATATTTATTTTAATGGCTTTAATACTGCATATGTATTATTTGTCTCCAGGTGTGTTGTGTCTGGTTGTGTGTCTGCATGTTTTTGCACTGAGGACAGGAGGACGTTGTTTTGTCAGGTTGTACTTGTGCAATCAGATGACAATAAACTTAACTTAAAGGGTAGAGAATTTGACTAAGGATATTGTAAAGCATCAATGTCCGTTACAATAATTAGGTTAAGTGAATATTCTTCACTTTTGGATTAAATATCTAGGTGCCTTCAGGGAGATGAAAATAATAGATTCCAGCTCTATTGAGTTGGACTTTTTGGCATTTCTATGATGCCCCTACATTTTAGCATCAGAAGATACCACATAGATTCCACATCACATTCACCAAATTAAAGCATTTGACATTTACAAATAAGGCAGTACCATCGTTCTAAATAAGTTGCACAATGATTTAAAATGAGAATAACCTATGCACGTTCTAATTATATTCTGGGTCTTGCTGGCTTTTCTTTCTGTAATTTCCTACTCTGTTGCAACATGAAAACCTTGTTCCCCCAGATTCATTCTAGAACTGCAATCAACTGTGAGGGAAATGTTATGGATGCAATTCTCAACTTTTAGTAAAGTGTCAGGAAGATCCTGAAAAACTGGCCAATAATGAGGAGTGATTGCTCCCATATTGAGCATTGGATGCAATTCTCCTCCACCAGTCTCCTCAACAACAAACTCACTCAGGGACTCATTTAAGGACTCGTACTTTTGCGCTTTATTGATTGTTTTTCTCTATGAATTGCACAGTTTGTTTACATTCCTTTATTTGTTTACGTGTGTACCTCAGTCAGTTCTTTTTCCCCCCCCCTCGCTCGCAGGAAAAAGAATCTCAGGGTTGTAATGTATGTACTGACGATAAATCTGAAATCTGAATATAATCTAATATAATTGTTACCTACGGCTCCCAGAACGCTTCCACCAGCGTTGTCTCCGCTCCATCCTCAACATTCATTGGAGCGCTTTCATCCCTAACGTCGAAGTACTCGAGATGGCAGAGGTCGACAGCATCGAGTCCACGCTGCTGAAGATCCAGCTGCGCTGGGTGGGTCACGTCTCCAGAATGGAGGACCATCGCCTTCCCAAGATCGTGTTATATGGCGAGCTCTCCACTGGCCACCGTGACAGAGGTGCACCAAAGAAGAGGTACAAGGACTGCCTAAAGAAATCTCTTGGTGCCTGCCCCATTGACCACCGCCAGTGGGCTGATCTCGCCTCAAACCGTGCATCTTGGCGCCTCACAGTTCGGCGGGCAGCAACCTCCTTTGAAGAAGACCGCAGAGCCCACCTCACTGACAAAAGGCAAAGGAGGAAAAACCCAACACCCAACCCCAACCCACCAATTTTCCCCTGCATCCGCTGCAACCGTGTCTGCCTGTCCCGCATCGGACTGGTCAGCCACAAACGAGCCTGCAGCTGACGTGGACATTTACCCCCTCCATAAATCTTCGTCCGCGAAGCCAAGCCAAAGAAGAAGATGCCTCAAAAAACAACGAGGGAGAGATTGCACATGAGTTTTTATGTACTTTACACAAAATGAGCAATGGGTTAAAAATCATTTTGTACAAAGTGCTCATGTTGGCTACTATATGCCCCATCTATTAATGAATGACATAATCTGTTCGACCATCAAGATTAAATAATGGGCAGGTGACCTCATATCTTACAACATCATATCTCACAACATCATAATTGAATGCTCCAGTGCGTGACGCTGTAAAATGAGTTCTTTCGCATCCAGCATGAATCTGACACTAGCCATCAGCCGTGAATACCCATTCAGTTGTGACATGCTAAACTTAGTGAGAAAGAAATAAGATAAGGCTAGATTGCACACCAGTCATGTCAACAGTTCTCTACAGAGCTTTCACAGTCCATGTTTACACCTGTCTGGTTGCAATCCAACAATGTTGCAACATTTAACACACAGTTTTATTGAATTAATTAGCATGCTCAGCAGCATTTTCCTATTTATCAGCATGTCTTGCTTGACAAGCGAACTAGGGTGAAAAAAAAACATGGTGTGAAGAAAATTCCACTGTAAGGCCAAGCATGCGATGACAGTCAATTTATCATATATTATGATCTGTGGTTAGCGGTTTTAGCCCGTTTCATGAAATGTGAATATGTGAGACGGCACACTGCAGTCTTGATCTTGTATATTAACACAAGTTCCCTCAATTTGCAGTAATTATTTTGTTTCAAATTTTTAAAAGATCAATGACTTCAAAGAGCTTCAAAAATAGATATTTTCACTCTAAGTGAAAAACAATGTGTTTGCCGTCATCTTAAGTTAATGCTCACGGTAACACCTCTGGAATGATGCCCTGCTGCACCAACAGAGAATACTCTTACACTCTCAGAATGTGATAAGACTGTGGACAAATATCAATAATTGCACACAAATATACTTAAATTGGTGGTTTTATAGAATTGATTCTTGCCCTGACCCTAATATTTGGAAGTCACTATTTTAAAAAATATATTATGTCCAAATAAGACATTTCATAATAAGGGAGAGTAAAACACGAAAGTCTGCAGACACAGCGATTAAAGTAAAAACCCAATGCTGGAGAAACTTAGCGGGGCAAAGAGTGTACTACATGTAGCAAAGATAATGATATAGAACCAAGTTTCGGGCTTGAGCCCTTAATGAAAGCCTCAAGCCCGAAAAGTTGATGATGTATATCTTTGCGATATAAAGTATGCTCTTTGACCTCCCGAGTTTCTCCAGCATTGGGTTTTCACTATTTTTGTCTAATAATAAAATTAGAGATGAACCAAGGTTTGAAACTGACGTATTCCATTGGAAATCCACATACAAAAGCAAAGAATTCTTCAGATGTTTTTAACAGTCGCATTGCCTTTTATTAGACATGGAAATTGGTAAACATTCTTCAACGGCTTATCTTCCCCATCTTGATATTATTTTACAAGGCCCTTTATACTGCATTAGTACAAAAATATCATGCTTGCCCTATTAACTTTGTATGTCAGTCTGCCCTATGTCTCTTTAATTTTCTCTATGGGATGCAGATGGACGCTTTTTGAAAGTTATTCCGGCAAGCTTTCTTTTTTTTTAAATTTTTATTTTTCACACTATGAACCATATTAACCAAAATACACATAAACACTTCCCTCTTGAATATACACAGTGTCATTTTCTCCCCTTTTTCCCCCCCCTCCCTTCCATCCCTCCTTCCCACCCCCCTCCCCACCCCCCTCCCCACCCCCCTCCCCACCCACTAAACGTTCAACATATACAATACAATAAACCCATTAAACAATGTCACCACACAATGAAAATAAACCAGAAATTCTTGATGTGCTACGAATAGGCTTCCATTTCTCTGACTGAATGGCTATTCAGTCTCTTTTTTTATTGCAATTGTATGTAGAAACCAACAGGAAAAAAAATCATGAAATAGTGAAATATTTTCAAAATAAATAAAACTTCTTACTGTAACTGCTTATTTCTCTCCATCTCACTAATGCTACTCAATACCATAAATTGCCCTCAGTATAACCGTGGCCATGTAAAATGACCAAAAGTTTTTACATATCTGTGGAGCAATGATTTGATCTTTAGAATTTATAGTTGAATACAGTCAGGTGATTGACTCTTTTTTTCAAAATTCTCTTTTCCGATGCATATTCCTTGAATCTTTTGTTCTAAGTTCAAGGCACATTTTCACCCATAGTCTACAGTCCCCATTCAACATTCCCTATTTCATTATCTTCCTACTTTGTAAGACAGTAACAGTCGAAAAAAACCTTCATCCTCCTTCCATTCTGCATCCACTAACTTTTCCATTCAGGACACTGATAACCTTTGAATAATTTGGTGAATAAATGCACGTCATTGAACTCTACTCATTCATATCTCTGTCTGCCGCAATAGCGTGGACCTCCCAGTGGCCACTGTAAGGTAAAACATCATGAGATGGGAATGTGTAGGGAGTTACCCTGTACAGGGCAGTAACAAGAAGGGGAGGTGTCCTTGTACTCCTGTTAGGTAAAACATCATGAGATGGGAATGTACGGGGCAGTAACAAGATGTGAATGCATCCTTGTACTTACAAGATAAGAGAGACATTGATGGATTGAGAGGCAGGAAGCTAGCAGGGAAAGGATAGCAACAGTTTTAGTCATTGGACAAGTAATGATATGATGATGTTCTAAGCACATATCCAAGGGTATAAAAAATCACCATTTTGCTGATAACGGCAGAATGCATTCTCCGACTAACATGTTTAGTCGCAAGTGTTACAATCCGGTAATAAAGAACAAAGAACCCTGATTTCGACTCAGCCTGGTGTTTGTCTCACTCATTCATGAACAAAGCAGACCTAACACCACCCATTTCAATTCCCTGCTGCATTCCCTTACCAACATGTCTGTCCATGAACTCATTCACTGCCAGACTGAAACCACTTGCAAATTGGAGGAACAACACCTCATCTTTTGTCTGGGCATCCTCCAAATGGAGGATATTAACATCAACTTCTGTTAAAACACACCCCCCCCTTCTTCCTCCTGTCACCTATCCACCAGATTTCTCTCTCTCTCTCTCTCTCTCTCTCTCTCTCTCTCTCTCTCTCTCTTTTTCCCTCTCTCTTCGCTTTTCCCTGTCTCTATTTACAGAGCCAAAATCAATTCTCACCTTTCCTCTTATCATATCCAATTAACATCTTTTGGTTTGGACTCCCCCTCCAATTCTCTCTCCTGTCTCCAGTCTTTATTCAGATCCCTTCCTGAATTTTGCTTATATCCTTGAAGAAAGGCTCAATAATATCTCTTTACCTCCTATGGATGCTGTGAGACCGGGCGAGTTCCTCCAGCATTTATATGTGCTTTTACCACAATTTTTGTGTTTTACTCACATGCATCGACTGGAAAAAGGCCCTTCAGCTCAACTTGTCCATGCCAACCAAATTGTCCATTTCACCCTGACTCAATTGGTTGAACTTGCCCCATTTACCTCTCTCTCATCCTTTCCTATCCATGTATCTGTCCAAATGTCTCCTAAATGTCGCAATTTTTCTACTTCCTCTGGTGGTCTCGGTTCACGTGCATGCCACCCATTCGTTGGGTGAAAACTTTTTCCTTTTAAATCTTCCCATTTTTGAACTAAAACCTCTGCCCTCTAGTTTTAATCACTAGTTTTAGAAAGACTGTGATATTTCACCTTCTGATTTTATACGCCTTTAGAAGATCACCCCTCACCCTCGTCTGCTGAAGGGAAAAAGTCCTACTTTATCCCACCTCTTCTAATAATCCAAGCCCTCCATTCCCGGATACATCCTCATAGATTGTTCGACACCCTTTTCCAATTTCAGAGCATGCTTCTGATGACCACGACTGCACACAGTATTCCACAGGTGGTCAAACCAGCATCTTGTGGAGCTGCAACACAATGTTCCAGCTCCTGGCCTGACCAATGAAGGCAAATGCATCAGATGTACCTGTTCCCCATTTTGACTATCTGTCTCACCACTTTCAGGGAACTATGCACCTTCAGTCTTCTTTATTCTGCAATACTTCACATGCACCCATGGTTTGACATACCATAATGCAACAATGACTGAGGTAAGAAGCTTAAAGATATGTTCCTGCTTCAAATTAGTTTTGTTGTTATGGAAAAAGAAGTCATAGAATCTCATCTGTTATTCTGGAATTACTGACCATCCAGCCAATAATTCTAATCACATTTATGCACTCTCTTCCCATAAATACAAACCTTTCGCTCTCTTACGGGTGCTGGCATTTTCTTCAGGTTCTCTTTAGCTTGTTCACCTTTTATTTTAATACAAACCCTTCAGGCAATCAATTTCTGTCAAGCATTTAAGATGGCAGCACCCTGCTGAGCTGAGGGGATTGTAAGCTTTACTAGTCGTGCACAGACTGGTTTGGACATTTGAGTGCACAAGTGGCAGCCATAGCCAGGTCCATCACCGACTCCAACCTTTCATCCATTATAGACATCTACTTGAGGCACTGCCTTAAGAAGGTAGCCATCATCATTAAGGATCCCTATCCCCCAGGTAACATCCTCTTCCCAATGGCATATTTTGGTGGAAAGTACAGAAGCTAGAAGACCAGCACCTCAAGAACAGTTTATTTCAAACAGCTGTCAGGCTCATGAATTTCCCCCTCTGTACATTAATCAGGGTTATGTCCGATGCCACAAAAAGACTGTCTGCACTATAATAATGGTATAGCTAGCTTTGGCTCTGCAAAGCCTATAGCACAGGAGAAGTTACAGCTGCAGGCAGGTTAGCTCAGAAAGAACATGCTGTTCTCAGAAAGAATAACACGAACCCAGTTGAGTGTAGATAACACTGAGCTTTCTTGGGCTCACAGCCCTGATTTTTTTCTCAAGCTGAGGCGCATGGTCAAAACCCTCTCAGTGTGTCTTTGATCTGCTTTCCCCGATAGGCCAGTTAAGCTCTTTTGGTTGTGGCCAATTGGAGGGCAGCGCTGCGGGCCTCGTGCAGCCTGCTGGATCGTCGCATTCGTCCTTCATTTTGTGAGGCCCCGTGGGGGAGCTACGAATGCCACTTTTTTTCTTGCATTATCTATCTTATGTATTTATTATTTCTTTTCAACTTCATCTAATGCACGTATTCATTTTTTTTGATGAAGTACCTGTTCAGCTGCAGCAAGTGCAGTGGCACGGTTAGTGTAGTGATTGGCACAAAGCTTTTACAGCGCCAGTGACCCAGGTTCAAATCTGGCATTGTCTGCAAGGAGTTTGTCCATCCTCCTCGTGTATGCGTGGGTTTCTCCCGGGTGCTCTGGTTTCCTCCTCCTCCTAAACATACGGGGTTGAAGGTTAATTTGGCGGCACATGTTTAAATTGCTGGGATTGGCTTAATCTCACAGAGTTGCAGAGTTGTTGTAAGGGTAATTTGGCTTAGCTGGTCTATGCTACCATTAACCCTCCGTATTGTCAACTCCAGCTTGAATCCCTTCAGAGAAATGATATTCCGTCCATCTTTCCATCAGAAAATAATCAGAGCAGTATGAAGTGGGCAGTATACACCACAATCTCTAAAATACTTTGGAGGTCCTGTTTTATATTGAATGTATGGCATGGATGGAGGACATTTAACCTTACCATTTTGTGAGTTATGGAATTACAGCATAGATAGAAGCCATTCAGCTCATTGAGTTTACATTGGCTCTTTCCCTATATTCCCACAGATTTGTGGAATTCCCTACCGCAGATAGTTGTTGAGGCCAGTTTGTTGGATATATTCAAAAAGTTGAATGTGGTCCTATTGGCTAAAGGGATCAAGGGGCATGGAGAGAAAGCAGGAGTAGGGGAATGAAGTTATATTGATGAGCCATGATCATATTGAATGGTGATGCAGGCTCAAAGGGATGAATGGCCTACCGATGCTACTGTTTTCTATAGTTGTATGCTTGAAACATTCCATTGTGAACCATGGAAATACAGCGTATATAGAGCCCTTTTAGCTCATTAAGTTTACACATTCTTTATTTAGCAATCTTTCCCCACATCCAAAATAATTGTCTCCTTCCATGTGCCTATCCAACTCCATGTAGAAAATCCAGATTTTCCCTGCTTCAACTTTGCATTTACCAGTGGTTATGCACCGCACGCATCTCCTCCCACTTCCTTCGTCTCATTGAAATGTCCTTTAACTCCTTCCTTTCTCATGGGCTTATCTAACTATCGTTAAATGCCTCTGTTCCGTGGAATTTTCCCACCTTGACCTAATAGCGTAATTACTAACCGAGTCTCATGGTGGAACCTTGAGATAGATTGTCCTTGACTAGTTGGATTTGTGTTCCAGTCAAACAAAGTGAAGAAAGCTACAGTGCCACATTATCAGAGAAACATACAAAATGTTGGGGAAAGTACAACACGATGTACTGGGAAAAAGGCACTAAACAACAGGATATCCTCAGAAGAGCTAACAACAAAGCAACAATCTTTTTTTTTCTCAACTTTCCCGCAAACTTTATCAAGAAATGAAGGCAAATGCATCTTTTTTGTGTTCATTTTTTCTGAGAATTTTTTAATTTTCTCAAATATTTGCTTTAATTTATATGTTTGATTAAAATATATTATTAAAAAAGTATCAAATCGTACAGATGTCACTGTAAGACTTTTTTTTCACACCCTTCTATCTAGGGGAAAGGATCACTGAACAGTGCATATATATACTGAGTAAAATAGGAGTTCCTGCAAGCCGTTTGTTTCCCGCGAGTGACCTTGTGCAATAGTTTCCTGTAATCTTTCACCTTTGGATTCCGAATGCAGCCCAAAGTGTTGCAGCTAAAATCCTCTGGGCCTCCGAGCTGCGGTGCTTCTGTACAAAAGGAGTTGGGTCATTACATTTCATTTTTGCCTTTCAGGCAAAAAAAAAGGTTTGTGGACACGTAGATTAAGATTTTAGATTTATTGTCAGAGTATGTCCATGACATTCACATACAACAATGAGATTCATTTTTTTTCCTGCAGGGTGCAGCAGAATCACCAATAATTGGTAGTGCAAAAAAATAAACTGTACCAAGCATGAACATGTAAGCAACTGTACAGTAAATAGAGAGTGAATGCAAACAAACTGACTGTGCAATACAGGGAATAAAGGGCACAAGAATCCTTCAATGAACCCCTGATTGAGTTTGCTGTTGAGGAGTCTGATAGTGGAGGGGTAGGAGCTGTTCCTGAACCTGGTGCTGTGAGTCTTGTGCCACTTTGTGATGTACTCTTTCCTGATGGCAGCATCAGCGAGAACAGAGTGTGTGCCGGGTGGTGTGGGTCTTTGATTATTGCTGCTGCCCTCCGACGGCAGTGTTCCCTGTAGATGTTCTCAATAGTGGGGAGGGTTTTGCCTGTAATGCCTTGGGGTGTGTCCACCACCTTTTGGAGGGCTTTATGCTCCAGTGTATTGATGTTCCCATAACAGACAGTGATGCAGCCGGTCAGCACACTTTCCACCACACATCTGTAGAAATTTGCCAGTGTCATACCAAACCTCCACAAACTCCTAAGGAATTCGAGGCGGTGATGTGCTTTTTTCACAATACCATGGGTGTGTTGGGTCCAGGAAAGACCCTCCAAGATAGTGACTCCCAAGAACTTAAATGTGCTCACCCTCTCCGCCTCTGATCCCCCCAAGGATCACTGAAGTCAACATTCAGCTCATTAGTTTTGGTGTATTGAGTGCAATGTTGTTGATGCACCGTTCAGCCAAGTTTTCAATCTCCAGCCTATCTACTGACTCATCACCTTCCTTTATACAACCCACTACACAGAATGCACTTGCCAGGTTCTGGAACAACAAACAACTTCAACAAAAAAAGAGAATGTGTTCATAAAGTACTGCAGCTAAACCTCAGGATGTATCAAAGCATTTACAACCAACCAAGAAGATTTGAGCTATATCGCCATTGAAACATAGGAAAAGATCACAGCAGAGTTCTTTAAAAGTGCAAAAAGATATTGAACTGGAAATTCTGTTACAGAACAGATTTTTTTTTCAATGCATTGATGGTTAAAAATATTAATTGAATGAAATCAGCACATCTGCGTTTGCATAACTGCAAATGGAGGTAATTAACTTACACACAAGATGCACAAACCTGCGATGTCAATTGGTATTCACTCCCCAATGTCCTGCAGTTTGGAAAAAAAATATAGTGTAAGAGTTCATCCTTTTCCAGATTATTATATTGATAACACCAAGAAGAATCACTGAGGGAGTAAGAATGCTTACTTAACCATTTTTGAATTCCAGAGGTCTGCTTAGTAGTAAAGCTTAGCTTCAGGGTCAACTCCTTGCATTTCCTCACTAACTTTCTTCTGTAGCGGCAGCTACACTGCTAAATGAAGGATCGCGCAACCAGACCGGTTGAGTTCAGTGAGCAAACCCTGATTTATTGCAGGCTGCCCTGCCTGGTCTTATACTCCCTGGCTGAGAACCGCACTGAGGGGCCCCAACGTCACCGGGGTGTCACATGGGTCCCCAAGTGTGGGCTTCTGAGCCCGGTGCCGGGGTCGGGAGGAAAACCCCCCCCCCCATTGGCGCCATTTTGGCCGGATGCCTCGCCGCGTGCGTGACAAGCGGGGCCGGTTCACCTGCCTGATGGCGTGCCACCACTCTTCATTCACCTACTCTCCTTAAGACAGTAAAAAGCGTCAGACTGCTTCTTCCACAATGTTTTGGCTCAATTTTGCCCACCTGTCTGAACCACAACATACTTCTTCATAATTCTAATGTCATAATTGAACCTAAAACTTTGTTTCCAAATCATGACCACTTTTCGCAATGCATTACTATTCCCATTGCCCACGAACTTCGGCCCTCCTGGCGGTGGGAGCGAAACCTCGGACCCCAGGAGGCGGCGGCAGCAGCGAACCCTCGGGTCCCCTCGGCGGCGAAGGGACCTCGGGCTCCCGGAGGTGGCGGCGGCGAAACCTCGCCCCTCCGTGGCAGCGGCAGCAGCGGATCTCAGCCCCGGGGCAGGAGCGGGACCTCAGTGGGGAGGTATCGGTGATCGGCGCTGGGGTGAGAATCGAACTTTATTTTAATGCTTTAAAAGCCTCACCTTGTATATTGTTGTTCTATAAACACGGTTACTGGGCTGTTTTTGCAGAATGGCTGGTTCTCCCAATAAACTGTTTATCCGTAACTGGCCGGTCTCCACCATTTTGGATAGTGGGAATTAGACTGAACGATGTCCTGCATGAACTTGTCGTTTCTAGTGTGCCAGCCACACACACATTGCTCTCTATAAAATTGTTGTCATCCAAAACTATAATGTGGCCTCCAAATTGGCACCAAATCCCACTCAATTTCTACTTCTAGACTTGGTGACAAACCCAATGGCTTGGTAACAACTCAATATTCTCCCTGCTGTTTTGTAAACTACTATCCCTGTAACTTCTCTTGGAGAGATCCCATTTATTTTGAATTCTCAGTATTCCCAGATTTAATTTTTCCACCTTCAGGAACTATGGCCAAACTCCTCAAATAACAAACTCTTTCCCTAACTGTTTAGAGTTCCGTTTCCTTTTAACCAAACCCTTAAAAAAAAACCTTGACCAAGTTCCAAACCTTTGGACATCTGTGGGTCAATGTCAAACATTTTAAAGAAACGTTTAAATGGAATGTTTTGGGGTGTTTTGCTGATATAGCGGTAGAATGCACAATAATGGGTTATTTGTGCCTCATGACCCAGATTTACACAAGAGCAAAGTATTGCAGATACTTAAAATCTAAACTAAAGGATAGAAAATTGAATAAGTATTTCAGAATTACAACAAATTCTTTACTACTTGTGAATTTAACCTCAATACAATGCTATTTGAATCTTCGAAGGATTCCAGCTAGTTTTTTCTGGGATCTACTTTCATGTAGATTATTTATTAATTCATGGAATTAACAGTACATGAGCAAACATTTGTCTGTGTTTACTCTTCGAAACAAATTAATACCTGCTGCAATAAGAGGAGCTAGGTTTAATTCTTATGTTTGCATTTAATTACATTTTTTACTTTGTAAACTCTATGAAAATATGATACAAAAATGTCAGCTTATATTCTTTGAAGAGGGATTAACATGTCCATAGTGTTTGATGATTCTGAGACTAAAAACAACACAGCAAAGAACTGTCTGATCCCATTCCCACTGTGAATGTGAATTTGTGGAACTACTGGTAAGCAAGCTGAGGTGTGCAAGTTTTATCAACAAATCACTAAAGAATAAAGGAATTCTGTCTGAGCTACCATTAAGATGATGTAACTGAGTGAGGCACAGGTACTTTGGACAATACTTCAGTCCCACATTCTCACACACACTCACACACAAACTTGTCCCAATGTTGGACAGGCATAGTGCCTTTGAAACCAATTGTGGGCTCAGTTTTGGGATCTTGCCCAGATTGGTAATGCCAGTGATTTTGGAGCTGTTTAATGGATTGCAACAATCTTAGTTGTTAGACAAAGACATACATACTGCACGGTAACAGGTCCTTCCAGCGCATTAGCCTGTGCCGCCAAATACAGCCAATTAACCCATAAGCCTCGTATGTTTTGAAAGATGGGAACACCTGGAGGAAATCCAAACAGTCAAGGGAAGAATGTACAAACTCCTTACAGACACCGGCGGTCGCAAACCCAGGTCACTGGCGCTATAATAGCATTGCACTAAGCGAAGTGGTAATTGGTTTTTTTTTATTATGCCTCTTGCTCTACGACAATAATGGAATACTAAAGAGCACTATAAAGAGTCAAAGTCAATTTCCTGATATTTCTGGCAGCACTAACAGCTAAATTGTTAATGCTTTTCATTTATTACCCCGCAGTACTGACATTTTCTGACGTCATATAGTGCAGTTAAATGTAGAAATTTGGAATAGGTCATCAGTGCTACTCTTCTGTTCCACAGTGGAGAGTGCTACAGTCCTTGCTGATATAATTTACTTGATGTAAAGTTCATCACTGACTTGATGTAAAGTTCAACTGCTTGCATGTCGATTTCACTGTTATATAAAATGAAAATATTAAGCCATTCAAATAGGTGTAACTTAGTTTCTAACATTGTAGTGGATTGTAACTATGCCGAAAATCTCCCGAGCACTGAAATTCTCAAACCCTATCTGTGAATATCCTGAGGGTGTTAATCCCATGCTATTAAAACAATATTTTTTTTTGTTTCAATTCAATTAAGTTCTGCTTTCACCTTCAACTCTAATTGTATGCCCAATCTTTATTTAGCTCACTGAAAAGTTATGTCTAGAAATTAGATTACTCTGTTTTGGTCCACAAAAAGTAGTGGAGTGGTGAGGTTTGCCTAGCGGTTAATGCAACACCTTTACCGATGGGGACTGGGGTTCAAATCCCGCGCTATCTGTAAGGAGTTTGTATGCTCTCCCTGTGTCTGCGTGGGTTTTCCCTGGGGACTCTGGTTTCCTCCCACTGTTCGAAATGTCTCAGGGGTGGTGTAGGTTAATTGGGTGTAAATTGGGCGGAACGAAGTGAGCCGAAATGGCCTGTTACCATGCTGTATGTATAATTTTTTTAATTAAAAAATTAAAATTTACATTTAAATTTAAATCACAGCATTGCACATTGAACCACCCACTGGAGAAAGATTGTGAATTTGGATAAAAAGCAGCATTAGGATGTGTTGCACGTTGTGGCATTGCTATGATTGGAATTATGTAATGAGCTTACAGCTGTTGTGTCATTTGTGCAGTTTATATTTAATTCACATCTATTTGCCAGTCTATTTGATGTTAGGTGATTGATCAATTAAAGAAATAGATGATATCTTTCTGTAAAGGTGAAATGCACATGAAGATGTGATTCAATGCATTGGGCAAATCCCAGTCACACTAAGCTTCCTTGCACATGGAAAGGCCAGGGCCAGTGCAAACACTACTTAAACTGAACTGTACACAGCCTAATCTAACCAGGGCAAGGCATGTTTCTGTGCCATTTGGATCTGACGAATAGGGGCAAATGGGTCCAGTTTCAGGAATGTCAAGTATAGAGCTTTAAATTTCTGTCAGATGTCTTCAGTCTGACTGGCTACTCAGCCAACTTGATGGCTTCACTGATGTGGAATGACACACAGCCCTTTAACTGGCTGTCAGGTGAGAAAGTGAAAAATCTGCATTGTAGCACCGGTGGGGCTGATCGTTTCACTGACAATGAGAGGATCGGAACTTGAACAAAGCGCTGGGTTTATTACTATACTTTTCCTGTCATACAATTAAATGTGCCAAAAAAAAATCTTCCTGTATTATAGTTGAGCTAAAGGTTAAAAATTGTGCTAATAAAGTAGAATGTGCTAGCATTATTTGAAGCGAGGGTTATGGTCATAAATGTTCAATCTTATCTTCACTCTCCTGGAAGCTCCAAATACAATACTCTCAAAAAACTCAGCTCCAAAACAATTCCTACATTTTATTACATTGTATAGACTGATCTAAACACCCACAGCCTTGTAAGGAAAATCAGCTATGGTTCTACAGAACAAGTAATCTGCGGCAAATGTAATCTGTACCTACAAATACGTCCTCTACTCTGCGAAGACACCAAAATCTACTCCCCTCTCATTCTAAGAGTTAAATCACCTTGGAGAGCCTTGAAAAACCCAAAAGTGCTGGAGGAGCTCAGCAGGTCTCGCAGCGTCTCCAGGAGGTGAAGATATATAACCAACTTTTCGGGTCTGAGCCTTTCTTCAAGAAAAATACTCTAAAGGTCAGAGAGCCAGCAGGTCTTACAGCATGGTGTCAATACAGAGGGAATTCGAGTAGAATTATTTATCTATGAATTGGCACTCACTGAGGAATGATTGTGTGACAATGGATACTGGTTCACTGCTTATCAAATGCGAGTATGGAAGGATTTAACAGAGGTATTCAAATTATAATGGATTTTGATAAGAATTCCTTCTCTCTGTGCACTAAGTAAGCATGCGCTCATGCCTATTCGATCTCCTCCTCTTTCAAAATGTGGGCCTTAACTTCTGTCGAGTAAAGTTTTGGAAGCAGAAGACAGATTTTTATAATTCTCACATCGACTAAACAAGAATACAATTTTAAGGTCATTGGTCAAGAAAATTCCATGAGGGAGAGTTATTTTTTTATATACAGCATATTGCTATGATCTGGAATACACATCTTAAAGAGCAGTGGAAGCAGATTGAATAGTCCCATGAGTCATAAGAGTCATAAACTCAGAAACAGACCCTTCTGGTCATTATGCCCCTGCTTCTCCTCATACCTCTCCACAGAACTTCAACTCCAACTCTTTCTATGCTTGAATATATACAAGATCGCTTCAGAAAACTGGCACAAATGTATTGGACATAATTTACATTTACACTCCATGGTTCTGATAAGCTGTTAAATTTAATTATTAGACTCCTTCAAATGGCATTTTTGGAAGAGGCATTTGTAAATATTCTTCTCTACATTTTAACTGTTTCCTGAATTACTCCTTTGAAGACATTGAGTAACTGACTGCCTCACTGGGTTGTGGCTGCAAAACTACATAGGACACTGAAAAGATACCTGGAAGAACCCTATACAAACAGGCTAGAGACTAAGGTGGGGAGCGATCCCTTCAGTTTTTAGTTTTGGCAGGCATGTGAATGTGGAAAGGTGGAATTGGTCGTTTGATGACTTTTAAGTCTAGTTTAAGCTTGTGAATTTTCCTTACAAGGCTGTGGGTGTTTGGCCATTACGTATTTAAGGCCGAGTTTCATAGATTTAAAAATAGAAGTCAAAGAAGGTGGAGATTGGGTGAATAAAAAGGCATGGGTATTAATCATGTTTCAGTGCACAGCAGATTTAATCTGCTCCTATTCACTGCTATTTCTTGAATACATTCACTTACTGCACAAGAAGCATGAGGTTGTGACTTTATATTCTTTCTAGCTGGATGAATAATAGTGATTGTAACTTAGAAACAATTTGTAGGTGATAACTATTTTAAGTAGAATAAATGTGAAAGCCAACTGCTCTCAATAAGTCAGTAACACTTCAGTCAGTATTTCACATGAATGCTATTTCCTAATCTAATCTGGGTTTGTTTAATAATGAAGATCGGTTCATTTTCCTGCAACATGTTGCAAGGACAGTTGTTTTTTTTTCACTGCTCTCACTAAGTTGTGCACGCACACATTGATATCCTGTGGGCGCACATTGTGCTTGTGCGCGCACAGCTGAGAGGAGCAACAGGCCAACTTTACCTTGGCAACTTGTGTCCAACCATTTCATTTCAATAGCATCACCAGAGAGACAGATCACTGGCAAGGCCAACATCTTTAATCTGGCCCTAACTTTCCTGAAAAGATCATGATGAGATATATTCTTAAAAATATCTTCAGTGTGGTGAACATACACCCGTAGGATAGATAGGCAGTGAGTTCCTCATATTGACTGAGGAATAATAAAAGAAATCCAAACACAGTGAAACCCCTGGGATCTGTCATCTATAGGGATTGGTAGATGCCAGATAAGTGTAATTTCTGGTTGCTTGAGACTTACTCTTACAATGCCTAACTTGTACATCTACATCAAGAATAAACAGTTTATGTTCAGGTACTTCTCCCCTATTTTATCTAGCTCTAATCTGGTCCAATCTGGTTTTTCCCTTGTTTGATAAAAATCTGATAGGTATCTTAATTGTGCTGCTCTATAATAATTCTTAAAGTTTGGTAGCTGTAAACCCCCTTGTTTGTACCATTCTGTTAATTTATATAGCGCTATCCTCAGATTCCCCCCTTTCCATAAGAATTTCCTTATTATTTTCTTTAGCTCCTTGAAGAATTTCTCTGTTAGGTGAATTGTTAATGATTGAAAAAGGAATTGTAACCTTGGGAAGATATTCATTTTAATGCAATTTACCCTTCCTATCAGTGTTAGTGGTAAGTCTTTATAAGTGGGATGAAAAGCTGGTGCAACATAGGAATTCACCAGTACTGCACCATCTGCTCAACATTTGGAAGAAGATTCACGTAGAAAGGAATAAAACAAATTAATATTGACGCAAAATCAACTAATCCCTTACACAATAGATAACCTTTCCTTTAGAGAATGGGAGAAAAAAGGGATCAAAAGAATAGAAAATTGTTTTTCGGGAAATAAATTATTATCTTTTGAACAAATGAAGGACAAATATGGTATAACTCACGGTACAATGTTTGCATACCACCAACTGAAAACCTACTTGAAGGACAAATTGGGAAGCAGGTTGAAGTTACCAGAAGGAATCAATTTTGAATATGTGATTACAGACACAATGCTAATTAAAATATTTATAACAAACATGTACATCAAACTGCAAGAGAAAGAGAATGAGAAAACAAGCTGTAAACCCAAAAAAAAATGGGAACAAGATCTAAACATAAAGATAAAGAATGAAACATGGGAAAAGCTATGCTCCAGAACTATGAGAAATACAATAAACACGAGGTTACGCATGATACAATATAATTGGTTACACAGGCTATATATCACACCCCAAAAGTTAAATAAATGGGATCCAACATTATCAGATAGATATTTTCACTGTAAGAAGGAAACGGGAACAACAGTACATGCAATTTGGGCATGTGAGAAAGTGGAAAAGTTTTGGGAAGATCTAAATCAGGTATTAAATAAAATCACAAAAAGCAACATACCAAAAAATCCAGAGATCTTCCTTCTAAGTAATATAAGAAGTAAAGAACTTGGACTCGATTTGGATGGAGCACAAAAAAGATTTATTATGATAGCCTTAGCTGCAGCAAAAAAAATGTATTATGTCAACCTGGAAATTAGAAGATAGCCTGAGAATACAACAATGGTACATAGAAATGAATAAATGTATTCCATTGGAAAAAATAACATATAATTTAAGAAATAACATCACAGTATTCGAACAAATTTGGGAACTGTACATGGAACACAACCGAGAAGTCCTACCGTGGATCTCCACCATCTAAAATGACAGAAGGAGAAGAAGACGAAATGAACTGATCCAGTGTGTAAAAGTAGATGACACAATTTTCTTGTTTATTTTCATTGTGTGATGACATTGTTTAATGAGTTTAATGTATCATATAGGTTGAACGTTGAGTGGGTGGGGGTGGGGTGAAGGAGGGAGGGGGGAAAAGGGGAGAAAATGACACTGTGTTTGTTCAAGAGGGAAATGTTTGTGTGTATTTTGGTTAGTATGGTTCATAGTGTGAAAAATAAAAAAAAATTAAAAAAAGAATAAACAGTTTAAAAGACAATAATATACTGTACTTGTACTGAACAAAATTGACCTGCATGTATAAAGCTTTACTTTATTTTCAGTCATATTCTTTAAACAAATATTTAACCATCTGCATGCTCTTCCCGCCTAAAAGATGAACAATAATATTATAGATAATTAACACCCCCTCCCCAAAGTTTACAGATGAAGGCTCCATCCGGGGTGACTTACTAAGCAAAGATAAGGAGACATTTTAAGAGAGTCACTCCAGCAGAGAGTGGCATCAACCAGCAGCCACACACAATTTATTCAAACAGCTACAATGAGCAAAGCATGACCAAGGCACTCCTCTGGCTGAATATTTGCTCCCATCTTCACCAAAGGTTCATGTGTTTATTCAGAGAGCATTTACTTTTACTGTTTTAACTTAACACATTTTCTACCTATTATTTTATTCTTATTTATTTTAACGTTTAAATTGTATTTTCCTCAATTTTTTTGCCAGTTGATTGAGATTGCTGATGGCTTGAATTCTGGATACCAGGGGTTTTACTGTATTTCTATCTCAGAATGATGTGTGACTTACAGATATTGATGTTCTCGTATGCTTAATCTCCTGGATGGTAGATTTGGAAAGATTAGAAGATATCACCAAAAATGCTTTGGCAAGTTATTGCACTGTACTTCTAGATATTACCTACAGTAATCAAGGTGGAGCAGTGGTTGAAGGAGTGAACATTTTAGATGGTTGATTGTCACTCAGGCTGCTTTGAACGTCAGGGTTTCTGAGTATTGTAGGAGAAGCAGACCTCCTGATGGAGCAGAATTTGCAGCCTCGGGCCTGCTCTTAGAGATATAATTTTTATGGTTAGTCCTCAGGAGATTGTTTGTAGCTCTGTTGAATATCGTTTTGAAGCATACAACAGTCAAACCTGACATTTGTTGAAACTCATTCTGCAAAGGCATTTGCAATTCAATATAACAGCTCATCTCTTTGGCTTGGCTTCGCGGACGAAGATTATCTACAAATTCACAAATACTATTAAAGTGTTAAAGTAACCACTAATGTCCAAATCGCATTGACGGAATTGTGTTATTATTAATCTTTAGTTATAAAATATATATTTTAGTAAAGTTACTTTGTGGGTTTGGACCAGGGATACCCAGGCACACCATTACACACTCAGAGAATCCTTTGAAATGGCAGATGGCAGATCTCAAAGAATGTTTCTCTGCTTATTCCTTGTTCTGTTGGAACCCTGTTTGCTTAAAAGGACGTAACTGCTGATTCAAAGCTGAAAACAGTCATAAAGGTCTTTTGACTGCTCTCCATTGAAAACTCAAAATATAAGGTGTTTGCTCAGAAACATCTGTGTATATGTCAGCAGACAACTTGGAGTCATATCCACGAAAACTTTTGGAATAGATAATGTCATATGCTTTTAGTATATAGATTTGAAATAACTGAAATAAACTTCAAAAACAGCACTGATGTCATGTCACATGTATTACAAGATCAAACCAGCACCCAGAAAGAAGGCATATCACACAGGGGTAAAGACGAACAATTACTTTATTAACAAAAAAATTCACCTTCCAACTTTAATTCAAAATTCCCTCCTTTTATAACAATGCCCACTGGTTACTATGCAAATCTCTATAACAGTGTAAAACTAATAAATTCTCCAGTTTAAATTTAACATACATAATCAAAGTCTAAGCTACACTTCCAACCAGCCCACAGAAAAAACGTAGACACAAAACAAACACAAAACTCACAAGACTCACAAAAACTTCGATCTCAACTGAAGCAAAGATCATAAACAAAATTCAGTTTGTTTGGTAAACTGAAGCCAAAGTTCTCTTCTTGTGTTGCCTGCAGAGAGAGGAACCACTGGCTTGGTCCGGATCCTTCTGGCTGCCTTTGGAATGTTCATCCTTTCTGAAATCCCAACATTCTAAACTGTCCTCCGGACCATGACTCATGCTCTGGGACTTCTTCCACTCCACAGCACCATCCAGTTGTGGTTTTTCATCCAAGACCAGAAATCTGTAGATCATTTTCTGCACATGCTCAGTCCATCTCCCACTCTCTCATCAGTCTACCTTCACCTTGGCTCTCTAAGGAAAACGGTCACTTTTTAAACATAAAACCACACAACACATAGGCCAATACAAACACAGAACTCTGTAACACATGATTAAAGGCATTTTCAGAGAAGATATTACTGAAAACGGAGATATTTTGAGACCAGAAGCAGTTGCTTGGCCACCCTGTAAGTAAGACAGGATTAAAGATACAGTAACTAGAAAAGTACTGTTACATGTTACTCCTGGTCAAAGGAGAACACAGAATAACTGGCTTTGAAAAGAGAATGACCTCTTCCGACTGTCTCTTTAAGAGAGAGAGTTCTACTGTGTCCATTTTTACATGGCATTTCACTTAACCATTGTCTGGGTTAGTGAAATTATCGTGGAAGACAAACAAGTACTGAAAGCTCCATGCAAGAGGGGGAAATCATTTGTATGAAGAAACAATTCTCTGAAAACTACTCTACAAGAAATTTGTGAGTTTTTAGAAGTCTGATGCCTCACAGCTACTCCATAATTGCTGTTGAGCAACAACTTAAAGAATCTGAGTTTCAAAACAAAATTGACTGAACTTTAAAAATCATCTCTTCAGAATTAAGTTTAAACTGTAATGGTTTTTGTTTAGCCCGACACACACATATAGACATTTGCACACAGTGGGGTTAAGTTCAGAATTAAGTAAGAAGTGTTATATTGTTAATAATTAATAATAAAAATTATTGTTTTGAAGATACCATTGTCTTGGTGAATTTCTATGGCTGTTGGTCTAGTATGTAACACCATGAGTGAATAAATGATGTTTAACCACTACTTGCAAAGCCCAATCCTCAATTGATGTCCGGACTTGAATGATTGTCTTGAATGATGCCCAGTCCTTGCTAAGATAAGCTTTATTTACTGAAGTACACATTCCCACTTCCCATCTTAAGGTGAAACAAGGGTCATTGATGGAGCAGCTGAAGATGCTGAGTTGAGCATTCCTGCCCTGTGTAGCTCTTCCACTTTGGGACCACATTACTAAATTAATGAAAGTTCTTCTACATGTTATACCCCACTCTTTCCTTTTGATTTATTTTTCCACTACCTGTTTCACACAAGGATTTGTTGACTTGACCAGATAGCAAGCAAAACAAAACGTTTTTCATTGTATCTTGGTACAGGTGACAATAAACATTTTGATTCATTTCCATTCAAGTTACAGTTGTATGTTGCTAAATAACTTTGAAGTGTTCCCATAGCATTTGTGTGTCTGCTGCAGATATTCCTCTATAGATATATCTGAAATAAAAATGTGCATATGATAAACATAAGAACATCTGGCCCATCGAGCCTGCTCCACCATGCTGAAACCATGCATTATCGCCGGCTTAAGTGAAAAAAAAAGTGAATTAACCTTTCATGGTGCTGACCTACAATGTGGATCCCACGTTGCCTTTATGGAGAGCAGAGTTGAGAGCTGTCTTCTAGAGCTGAGGCAAGTGGTGCAGTAGTGCAGCCTGCCATCATGACATCAAACATACACGCCAGGAAGTGAAAGCTCTGAGTTCACAGATGGGTCCAGCGCTGTGTGTTTTTACTCGTCACGGGCTGAGACGTCATCAGCCCTCCCGTTTGCAGCCGCTTCCTTCGTTTTATGGAGGAGATGGAACGACTACATTCCACTTTCAAGTGTACCCACCCCCCTCCCTCCCTCCCCAGGAAGATGGAAGCTGGAGCATATTCCAGCAGTCCATCTGCCTTCAGACCTTTTATGGAGATAAGTGCAGCGATGTAAAGATGAAGAATCTCTGTCTTTACATTCGCTTTTTTTTTATCCTGATGATAGACTCGTCTCCATCTACCTGCCTTTCCCCCATTCCTTAATTCCCCTACAATGAAAATATCTATCCAACCTTGTCTTAAATATATTCACTGAGGTATCCTCCACTGCTTTAATTAACAGCGAATTCCATAGATTCACCACCCTTTGTGAAAATCAGTTCTTCCTCATCTCCATCCCAAATCTACTACCCTGAATCCTGAAGCTATGCCCCCTAATTCTAGTTTTCCCCACAATGTAAACAACTTACCTACCCTTATCTTATATATGTCTTTCATAATGTTATATGTTTCTGTAAGAGCCCCTCTCATTCTTCTAAATAAACGCTCAGAATCAGTACTACATTTGCTGAGGTATGAATTTATTCCCACAAGGTTCTGACGGAAGATCATTGACTTGAAATGGTAACTCTTTTTTCTCTTTCCAAATCTAAATTCTAACTGAGTCCAGGGTCTTGCCATTGTTTTCTGACCGTTCAATCTGGCCTGACAAGTATATTCTTGCCCTGTTAGACTCGGGTGGGTGACCAGACTCCATTTACTGTGTTGAATTGACTTTTTTTTTGCCAATTAGTATCATTATTTGAATGATAAAGAAAAAGTCCCATTCAAGATTAATTTCTGTAATGGAACAACATGCTAGCACCAGCACCTGGCATATCAAAGTTTCCACAGATGTGTGGCAAGGGAAATTCTTGCAGGGCAAAGGGGACAGAGCAGTGGTGTGAAACAAACTGGAAAGCCTTTACAAAGCTCAGCAGGATAGCTAAAATTATTTCCTTCCGTACTGTTTATTTGACCAAGAAACCTATTGTTCAGTGGATCTCCATCCTAAGTTTCTATCTGTGCCATCTCTCTCAATACCCCCTTCTCCTCGCAAACACTTTTCATTAACCTTTTAGCACATTTTTCATTTATGATCCAACGGATCATTGCATTTAGGCAAAAACCGTCAACTTCATTCGGATGGATCTGCAATATCAACACTGAAACACTTGTGACAATAGTATCAGCTGTGTCTTTACTGGAAGGGGTCCACGCAACCCACAAGGTTATTGGCAGTCATATGTCTGATTCAAAACAGCACCGTTAATGTGAGCCAGCTCAATGTGTTGGGCTACCTAGCAACAGCGTAAGCCTGAATAACACAGAACAATTGCAGAATACACTACTGGTGACAATACATTAACAAACCAATCACTACATGCTGGTTGAGTGATTGCTCATTAAGAATGTGGGGAATTAAAACATAAAGAACTAAATGCAAAACTCAGTCATTGCTACACGAAGTCTTATGGGGATCTTGAAGTTGGTATTAATCTGTTGCATGGCCCAGCCCCACCAACATTTTTGGCAATGCCTAAAAGGTCAATAGTTCTCAACATTTTATATCTAGAGGACAAATATTTTTATAGAGTCAGTTTCAATCCGAAAGTAGATAATGATGTGGGTTCAAGGGATTAAGTGTCTATATATACATTTTAAGATCTATTGCAAGGATCTTTTAGAGAGCAAGACTGATGGAGAGATGGCAACTTTATCTAATTCCAGACATGTCGTCCAACCTGGCCAACATTCCCCTGTATATTGTCTCATGTCTTGTTATCTCACGAATGAGGTCCATCCAGTTTGTTTCTTCTTGCTGTTCTGACCTTCAGTTTTGATAAAATGTGAACTGGACTGCACCGTGGACATCACCAAAAATCAAGCAAACTGCATTTATGTAGCACCTTTAATGCACAGGACTGTTTGCAGAAAGTGATGCTGAATCCAAAAGGGGAGAAATCAAGACAATTACCCAAAAAACTAGATTAGAGGTTAGGAGCATATTTACGGAGGAAACTGAAGTTGAGAGGTGGCAAATCTTAGCAAGAGAATTCCAACCTATAGGACCTTGTCAACTGAAAATGCAGCCATTGATCATGGGATAATTACATTCAGGAGTAGTTAATGAGAGGAGCATCTGTTCCTCATCAGTTTCAAGGAAGTTATGGAGATAAAGAAAGGAGAGTCTCAGGGAGATTACCAAACAAGGATGATTTTTCTAAAAATTAGGCATCTCGTTTCGATTAGGCAGTAAATTGTTGTTCAAAATTTTTTAAAAGATGACCTATTAAATGTTGAAATATTTTCCTTACTTTATTTTCCTTTCCATCATTTCTCTTTTTCCACTCTGTTTTGTTTTCTGATGCAACTCTGTCCAACTACCATTGTAAGCCTTACATGTCTTCCTCAGTTTTGAAACACATTTATAAGGAAAAATATGTTTGAATTATGTTTTTATCAATATCAGTGCTCCACAATTGGTCACCAAAAGGAGGTGGAAGGTGCTCCTTCCATCTGATAGCCTATAGGTCACCCTTGGGCAAGGTGTAGTACCTGTTTAGCTTCCCAATCAGGTTCACGCGAAGCCATGGATGGTTTTTCACAAGCAGGTTCTACAAATTGGAATTTATGGTTGTAAAACTAAAAATGCTATGCAGATAAATCTGCTGATCAATGGCCAGGCAATGGGAAACCACTTCAGTATTTTTCCCATGTATAATCATGAACTCAACATCGACTACAGTCTCAGCTCAAAGATGGAGGGTCAGAGATCATGACAGATAGAGAGAGATGATCCCCCACTCTGAACGGCAAGGCATCTGAATGATGATGATGTTTGAATTAAACAGTGAGAGACAAGCAGATATTTATCCTCGAATAAAATCTGGGCTATTATATCTTCTTCTTTAATCCTGGGGTTCAAATGTAAAAGTATAATATAAAGGTTGTGGGGAAAGGATACTGCCCTTGTTAATACATGAGTGCAATCAATGGCTACCTGCATATTACTTTTATAAGGTTCCTTTTCTTTGGCTTGGCTTCGCGAATGAAGATTAATGGAGGGGTAATGTCCATGTCAGCTGCAGGCTTGTTTGTGGCTGACAAGTCCGATGCAGGACAGGCAGACATGGTTGCAATGGTTGCAAGGGAAAATTGGTGGGTTGGGGTTGGGTGTTGGGTTTTTCCTCCTTTGTCTTTTGTCAGTGAGGTGGGCTCTGCGGTCTTCTTCAAAGGAGGTTGCTGCCCACCGAACTGTGAGGTGCCAAGATGCACGGTTGGAGGCGAGATCAGCCGTATAGCAGCAAGAAGTGCCCAAGTCAATTTCACATTAAAGCTGATTCCAATAAATAAACAATCCAAAGATGGATGGGTTCAACAGGGTCAGGCAGCATTCATGAGTAGAAATGAACTATCATTGTTTCGGGTTGTGGCCATTGACCGAGATTTAAGAAGGAAATGGTGATATCAAATTTATCAAAGAGGAAGAAGCTTAGGTGTGTGAAGATGACAGAGGTGTAGAGGCCAGTGAGACAGTAGGGGTTGGTGAATAGGTTTAAAGTAAAAGTAAAAAGAGGAGTAGGTCGAGAAAACACTGGAAGATAGAGGAGTGGAACCTAATATTAGAAAAGTCAATGTTCATGCCACTTTGGTTTAAGCTATCAAGAAGGAATATGGCATGTTGTTCATCAAGTCTATATTTGGCCTCCTCCTGGCAATAGAAGTGGGTGAAGGCAGACACATTTGTGTGGGAATGGTGTGGAAAATTTAACTGGGAATTCTATCTTGGTCACCCGGGGCTTCAGTAATGCAATCACCCCATCTGCATTTGATCTCACCAATTTAGAGGAGGCCAATAAATATTGGTGCACTCTCTGTAATTCATACATTAAATGTCTTTTGAGCTTTCTTTGGACAAGACCTGAATAGGTTCAATATTTATATATGATTTCCTTCAGTATAAATACTGCAGCAATTGGAATGCTGAAACTCCTGAGTGAAACGAGTTTTTACATAGAAGTACAGAAATGCACAAACTGCCCACTTTCTCCTTATCCAGGACATCACCAGGAGAATTAATCTATGAACCAATTGTATTGGCAGTTTAAATAACAACCTTCAAGGCAGCAAAATAAAGAGCTTTACGGGAGCATTATTTAGTAAGTTTGGTTCTAATGCTCATAAGAAGGTACTAGAGTAAAATGGAACATCTAAAAGGAGGAATGAGAAGTATTGGATAATCTTATATTTGAATAGATAGATAATAAGGAATTGGATTAATGGATATTGGGATGGTCATGAGTGCAGGTAACAAAGATATCAACAAGGCTTCAGCAATAAAGTAGGCCGGGACTGAATGCATAACTGTGAGAAGGTGGAAATGATCAACCTTGAGAATGCTGTGGATATCTGTAATTCAGATCTCATCTCAGAGTCATATGTGGAACCAAAGTTGTGAACAAGATAGGCAAAGGGATTGTGACAGTATTGAGAGATCGGAGAACTTGTAATAGGGATTGACAGCAACATGGTTTGTCTTTCACAAGTTCAGTTGTGGCTTCTGGGATTTAAAAAAAAATAAAGCAAATGCAAAAGCTGTTCCAAAACCATTTCTGTATTTCAAATTGCACCAATATTGCATGAATAATGACTTATTTTTGGGGGTCACCTGGAAGCAACTGCTCTGGATAATCTTTCCAATTGTCCACTTCGAAAATGATCAGTTTACTGTTGGGATCCACAACACCCAGCGCATGCTCTGTTCTTGCTGCTACCATCAAGAAAGATTTATAGGTGCCACAAGACTCACGTCACCAGGTTCAGGAACAGCTGCCTCCCCTCCACCATCAGACTCCTCAACAACAAACTCAATCAGGGACCCAATGAAGGACTCTTCCTTGTTCACGTCATTGATTTTATTGATTTTTCTCTCTGTATTGCACAGTTTGTTTTCATTTCTATTTGTTTATGTGTAGTTTGTGCACAATTTTATTGCACTACCAATAAGTGGTAATTCTGCCTTGCCCACAGGAAAAGGAATCTCAGAGTTGAATGTGATGACATATTTGTACCCAGACAATGAATCTGTAATCTGTAATCTGGATGAACAATGTAAAACCAAGTGTTGTTCAAATAAATTTTGAGATGAAAATTCAATAATTGAACTGTGAATGAAACCGCCTAAATTGAACAGGACAGTCTGGAGACTCTGCGCTCAAATCTGATGGTGGATCCATAAGGTGCTGGGAATTTTGGATGGTATCCATTCATATATAAAGGGACACCCTGTTGTTACTGTCACATACTCAGCACAACTTAATAAGTTAGCTATGACCAAGAAACAATGTTTATGATTGATGTTGCCCCTTTGTCCATTTCCTATTTTTACCTTTGTCCTATTCATGGCATCGTATCTTATAACTAAAAGTATGTCTCATAGAACAGCTAAATTGCTGAGGTGTATTTATAGGACTAATGGAACATTCTCAGCAGGCACCATGTGCTATAAGGCAAATATAGGTTAAGAGATGGAAAGTACATTATTCCACTGTGAGTGGGTAGAAACAACTTGAGTTAAATTTGGAACTGACTGACTATCCAGCAGATTTGTCAATGGATACTGTGAGGTGGCCAACGGCTTTAGCTTTTCAATCTTCTGGCTTCAGAATACTATTCTAAGATAGCCAGCTGGGGTGGAAAACATTGCAGAATCAATGATAACTTTAGCAACAGAGAAAAACCAACAGAATTTAGTTGAGGCTTAGCCCTCTGTGTCACTATGCAAAGGTCATTAATGACCAAAGCCCTTCTGAATGCCTACAATTCAACACACTGTTCAAAATTGACTCTCAATTATTGGGGATGGCTTTGTGTTCAGCGAAAAAAAATCTGGCACCAAATAACAGAGAATCTTCCCAAGATTGTGTGTGTCATTTATGGCTATCAACTGGCTATCAGCTTATTTTTTTGCAGTTGTGAAGGCCTACACCACGCTATTTGACTCAGCTTTAATAAATCCTGCATCTGTTTCATTAGGTTTTTCAAGCTTTACTTAAGCGTTCAAGTGCATAATCCAGGTTATATTTCATCAGAGTGATGAAGGAGCACCACATGCATAAAGACACCACGTTGATAGAATTTAAATTTATCCCCTATTTCCCTCTGCTTGCACTGAATACAGGTCATCTGGCCCAAATAGTTCCTGGACCAGTTTGGTGCATCCCATCATTCCTCTTGTAATACAATGAGGATAATTCTCTCCTCCCTCCTCTCTTGTTTGTCAGGAAGGATCTTGGATTTATCACCAAACAACACAGATCCCTCAGCAAACAGCTTTGGGTGGAAGCTGCACTTCAGATTATCATCCATCACTCTAATGTCCAAGGGAACTTATCTTATGCAAGTTGGCTGTTGCCTGCATTCCAAAAGGTAATTCATTATCGAGTGGCTTGAAAGCAGCCATTCTCAATGGGTGCCACAGCACACTCAAGTAAAAGCCTTGTTTTCTTTTCACCTCACGCATGTTTTTAGTTGGTAGGAAAGAAGTACAGAAGAAACCAAGATTTTGAATGTTTAAATTATTTTTTTTTTAAATGAGGACAATACAGCACAGGAACAGGTCCTTCTGACTCACAAGCCTGTGCTTCCCAAATACTCCCAATTAACCTATGACTCATGTACGTTTAGATAAGTGGGAGGAAACTGGAGCACCCAGAAGAAACCCATGCAGGTCATGGGGAGAAGGTACAAACTCTTTACAGACAGCACCAGTTTCAAACGCGGAGAGCATTGCACAAACCGTTAAACTAAATGAGCCAATGTTGACTGCTTGAACTGGTGCACTTGACAGCTTCACAGGGAAGGGGCCCCATAAACTTTGAGCAGAGTTCTCAGTGGACCATAGCCAAAAAAAAGAAATTGGGAATGGTTGCTTTAAAGAATTGTGACACAGACAAGTTTTATTCACACTATTGTGTCAACTTTATTCATTAAAAATTATTCTTTGCTGTGAGAGGGCAGGCTGCAAAGCCAAACATTTTTGTTTCAATCTATCATCATTTTGGATTTTTCACTCTGTGGTAACTCGTCATTTCTCAACAATATTATCAACTTTTTTTGTAACAGCCAACGCTATCGTGATTGAAGTTGGAGCCAATGGCATTTATTCCTCATTCTCAAACAGTTGTCCATTAGAAATGTCACAGAGCAAAATCTTTGAAAGGAGATGTGTTCAACAAATACAAGATTATGTCTGGTTTATGTAAGATAAAAGGGATCTGTTCCTGTTAATGAAAGACAATAACTCCTGATGCTGGATCCTTGATCAACAAAAAATTGCTGCAGGAGGAACTCAGCAGGTCAGAAAACATCTATCGGTAGGAATGGTCAGTCACCATTTGACATGATTCTCACCTGGAACGTTAACTGGCCATTTCTACTCCCTGCTAAGTTTTTCCAGCAGTTCTTTATTTGCTCTTATCTGCTGGCTCAAGGACCAGGGGGTATAACTGAACAACTTATGGCTAAAATGGAAGGGAAGTAGAGTGAAAAAATACTACCTGATGTGCAGTTATGACCTGGAACTTACTACCAAGACAGGTTCTAGAAACAAAACCAATTGTTACATGCAAAAGTGAATTGTAGAGAGTACATTTTGCAAGACAAATGGGAAAGAATGGGACTCATGGGATTATTCCAGTATGGACTAGATTGCTCCTTTCTGTGCTATATCGGTTCTCCAACATTATTATCTGAAAGGTCATTGCTTCACGTAGCATATTGGAAGAAACATTCTTACACAGCCTAAGAATGAAATATTCAAATATTTGTAGATCAGTGTGTACAAAGAATAACATTGCTGGCATTCTCAGGGATAAGACAGACTGGGTAAGGACAAATGAAACTATGTTGAAAATGACAAGATAACCCATGATGCACATGTTACAACTCATCACCACTGTTACTAGAACAAGAATGCCAGCTCAATTAACAGAATTTCTTCACGGAATAGTCAACATATTATTCTATTTTCTTCATGGGTTTTCTCATTCCAATTTGCTCCAATTGGTCAGAACTTATTTGCAATTCCAAATAAGATCATTCAAGGCAATTCTTTGAATTACATTGTAAGTTATTCACAAACTAACTAGATTTTGGAGCTTGAAATCATACAGTAGAAACTGAACTTCATTTCAATGGTTTAATTGATAAAAAAATTAATGAAATGCAGCTAAATTGTGGAAACCAATATCCTCAGCCCCATCCATACCTTGAAAGATGTTTTGATCAAAGTACTATTTCAGACATTTTCTTGCAGCCAATTTAATCAAGCCTGAAATATTGGTTATGTGTCTTTATCATTGCTAATATAAAGGACATTGACCTGCTGAGTTTCTCCAACATTAGGTTTTTACTTTAACCACGGTTTTACTCCTTTAATCAATTACCTTATCCGTTTAATTGAAAATAGTATTGCTTATTTTCAGGCCTTATAGAGTGAGCCAGGTGTTGGGCACTTCATGTGTGACCAGAAGAGTTTTGAACTTCAGTTAGAACTGATGTGAAAGGAAGATTGATCCCCTCGGATCGCCAGACCTGCCGTAGGTTCCACTTCCCACTGTGGCACTCACTGCCGTAATGAGTAGCACATTGAGATCAGCTAAAGGTAAAAGGTGATCATCTGGTTCAGAACAGATGCCTGAAGCTCTACGTCGTTTTGGCCTAAACCTTCTGCATTAGGGATGAACGTTGCAGCCCCAACCCAAGGACTGCCTCCTCGTTGGGACCTCAAGAGATAGGTGTTGGAGCTGACTTTTTACATCTTCAAACTTCTGACACTGGGTGGCAGATGACAAAATGGAAAAGGAAGTTCCTGTGTAGCTGCAGCAAGATAAATTTCAGATAGTGTACTCACAAAACCAGCCATACACGCCAATCTACATCCAGGATGAGATGGTAGTTGTATCATTAGGACTTGGCCCCGCAGAGACCAAAGTAAACTTCCTCAGCAAACAGTAGCAATTGAAAAAATTATCCCAATGAGACTTCTGAAGGAAGAGAACACATTTCTGATAGAGGCTTCTCTGAGAGGAGAACCCCAGACAATAGATTCTCTGTCTCATGAACACCACATTCTGTGAGGTAGTCCTTACTTCAGATTATCGGTTCCATTTCTCCTTCGAGTTTTTCCACTGATAAATTAATAGTATAGAAACATTTTCCCTTACGCATCTTTAGATAGTTAAATTCTAATATTAATATTAAGTTCTTTACCCATTGACTTTCAATATAGAGCTTTGTTGGGTGCATGTTACAGAAATGCTTTTAAGTAGGGCAAGATCCCTGGATTTTAAAACTCCATTTCATATGTAAACAGGTATGTTCAAGGTTACAAGAAATGTTTCCTGGATACAACAGAGCAATACCATATTTGCTTATATCAATATGTACACATCAGGTAGTTCCCATGGCATTGACTAATGGTTGATGACACTTGGTCAGTTGCTAACTTTACAGGTTCAGCTCATACCGTATATTCATGTGTAATAGTCAAATTTTTTGGACTAATTTTTGGATAAAATTTATGGGGTCAATTACTAAATATAAATTACTTCTAATCGTGGTAACTACCTGCATTGTTCGGGAGCTCAGGTCAGCAGATGGGCGGCCAGGACCTAGGTGAGAGTCCATAGTAGGGAATGTCAGGAGATCAGATGGGAGGGACGGTCAGGATGTCGGGAGCTTGGATGGGCTACGCAGCATTGTTTCATGCCTGTAAGAGGAGTAGGAGCATGGAAGGAAACTTCTTGCTAGGTTGAGGGCACTTACAATGCCAGCCAAAGATGACCAGAAGCTCTAATACCATCAGAGATCAGTACTCTAGCAAACTTCGCAAATTTCTACAGATGTGTGGTGGAAAGTGTGCTGACCGGCTGCAGCATGGTCTTGTATGGGGCCACCAATACCCCTGACTGAGCACAAAGCCCTGCATCAGGCAAAACCCTCCCCACCATCAAGAAAATTTACAGGCAACGCTGCTGTCAGAAGCATCCACACCACCCAGCACATGCTCTGTCCTCGCTGCTACCAGCAGGAAAGAGGTATCGGTACCACAAGACTCACACCATCAGGTTCAGGAACATCTGGTACCCCTCCACCATCAGACCCCTCAACAACAAACTCAATAAGGACTCTTTGTACTTTTATTGATACTCTCTATATCGCAGTCAGTTTGTTTATATTTCTTTATTTGTTTATATATCTCCATTGAGTACAGTTTTTGCTTTACCGATAAGTGATAATTTTGCCTCACCCACAGGAAAAAGCACCTCAGGGTTGTATGTATTCTGGCAAGAAATCTGAACTTAGAACTTTTAACTTTGAGGTATCTGAACTTAGAAGTTTTAACTTTGAATTTTGAGGTACACTGTGGAAAGAATACTTACTGGTTTGGCAATACAAGTGCCCAGGAACCCAGAAGGCTGCAGAAAGTAGCAAACATAGTCAGGACCATCGCAGACCCCGACTTCCCACCCACCGCAGACATCTATCTGCGAGAAGACTGCGAGACACTATCTCGAGAAGACTGCCAAAATCATAAATGCCTCCCATTCACTCTGGTCACAACCTCTTCTCACTGTTCCTTTTGGACAGAAGGTACAGAAGCCTGAAAACGAGCGCCTGTAAAAGCACATGGAAATGCTGGATGAACTCAGCCGGTCTCGCACCGCCCAGAGGAGGCAAAGGTATATTTCCAAAGTTTCTGGCCTGTCCTCTTCTTCAAGCAAAAAGAAAAAGAAGGCATCAGAATAAAAACTGAAGACTGGCAGGGGCAGGAATTCAGACCAGTATTTCTGTGTGAGATTTTACTACAATCATAGCATCTGCAGACATGCATGTTTCCCACCTCCAGATTCAAGAACAGTTTCTTTCCTATAGCTATCAGACTTTTTGAACCTGCTCAATACACTAATCATGGACTATCTGCACGACTTCTTCATTTTTTTGCACTAGAACTATGATTTTTTTTAATCTACATTTTGTATTTATTTGCTCTTTTCGTTTTATTCAATTCTATTCTATTATGGTTTTTGCTAGGCTGCAGAAAGTAAGAATTTCAGGCACATGTACATTGTTCAATGTGTATGACAATAAACTCATCATCCATTATCATTAAATGCCTGCTTTTTCACTTGCTCGTTTACAACTGCTTATTTAGTGGTTGGTTGCCTCTGGGAAACCAGAATTCTAGTCAGTTGCTGAAGCCAGTCTTGCTGAAATCTCAGCGCAAAGGATAAGAGCAGAATATGAGGCCTCCTTATTTTCCATTATATGTCCCTTCGGACGACATCTGATTGAAATGGAGAGCCGCAGGTAACATCTGTGCCAGCAAAGCTTCATGGTAATGTTTTAAAGTTGTTTCTTCACCTCCAAGAGCACAAGAGCTCTCCCCAGACTGCTGGCTAATACGTACCCCTCAACAAATGTGCAAAATCTCTGATCATTATCTTATTGCCGTTTGTGGGAGCTTGTTCTGTGTGGATCGTCTGCTATATTTCCTACATTTTCACAGTGGCTGAACTTCAAAGGCATTTCACTTATTACAGCATGCTTTGGACTGCACAATATACAATCTCTTTTTAATTGTCATTTTGGGCCTTTGATGTTTTATAATATGGATTCCAGCCACAATTGCAGATCATCTACTTTGAAATTACAATCTTTACCAAAAATGTCAATGTTGCACTTTCACCAAACACGAGTCCATTATTCTGCAATTCCCAAGACATGTCTGCCAGAAGTCTAAACACAATGATCTGTGTTGATTTTTATCAAGCTTTGATCAGAATATTTCAGCCAACCTATGACTCTCGGTTCTTCCTCTCATTTATCTCATTAAATTAAAATCTCCTGACAAGAAGATTGGATTGAGAATAAAAAATGATCTTCATATCACCCCCAATTCCTGCCATCGCAGAGAGAAGTGCTGTTTCCAGATGCTGTTTTTACATTTACAGTATGGAGCCTTTGGCTGGAGGTTTTACCTTTAATCTGCACGATTGATAATACACTGAAGTTCCTTGACATCTTATTCACAAAACCCTCAACCCCCATCAAAGCAAAAAAAAACACAAAATTATGAGCACTTTATAAGTAGGTCAGGTATACAAACAGCTAACAGGGAAGCAAGCATTCTACCTCACTTCTATCTAACTAGTGCAGCTACATTGACATGCTTAGAAATTGCTAAGAAATTGGGAAATCTGTGAAATTGCCATTATACTTTGTTGACTGGGATCAATGTTGTCACAATGGCTGGAATTAATCTGGTTAAAAAAAGGTTCAAGGTTCCTGTATTATCATGTAATAAAAACAGTGCATTATTACACAGAATTTGCTTTAGGCAGACAGATTCGTCATCGGTAGGAACATCCTAAAGCGTCTCTTACAAGCAGAGAAAGAAAATCAAAAGAGCATCTTCTCAATTACCGAGTGTCCATAGATTCACCTCCAGTGCTCATACAGCCCACACAGCCACACAGAGTCCAGTCCAAACTATCAGCAGCTCGAGCTCCAGATCCCAACATCATCAGGAAACCTTCAATGCCATCTCGCATTCCGGTTTCAATACCTGGCACCTCTTCAGCAAGGCTCAAGCCATTCTCCAGCAGTCCGCAGCCTATATGGTTTCATCGCCAACAGCCTGGCATCTGTGTGTTCTTTAGCCACAGAACCCCTCACTGGTCTGCCACTGTGGTCACCCGTGGGTCGTCTCCTCTGCTTCTCCTTCTCAAATGGGGGAGGGGGGTGGTTTTCTCATTTTCTGGTGCCCTGTGCCAGATTTCTCCGGAATCTACAACCCCTCACAGCTGCTGTTGATCATAGGTGGCGCCATCTTGGGCCAGACCCTGTGGTCACAGAATGTTCAAATAAAGCACTGCTCTTTATTGCATTACAGTCTGGCAATGCACATCTTCCTGGAACTTCATGGCTGTGGGATGTGTGAGATCTCTGACATTGACCTAATGAAGTGACAGGCATTAAAGTATTTGTGAGTTGCATTAATTTAGTAAACTGTATCTCCCTCCTTTGACAACTGCTTTCAAAACACTGATAACCCACTTGAGTCATCTGGTGGAAGACCCTCACCGCTCCATTTGGCAGGATTGTGTAGCGAACTTTCAGCATCAGAAATGGCTCATTAATTCACCTATTTCCATGGGTTTCACAAGTGACTCTGTCCAATGTTCAGGGCTTCCCATGTGGCCAACATTGGTCCTATCTCTGCCATGTTGTAATTAATGCAACCCCAGAAATCAGTCACTCTGAATCTATACAGCATGGAATTAAGCCCTTGGTGTCTGCCCCATCCATCAAGCACGCATTTACCCTCAATCCATATTACCTCTCCACATTCCCATCAATGGCCCACAGATTGTACCATTTAACTACACACCTGAGCCAATTCTTTGTAACCTACTAACTAGTGTGCCATTGGGATGATGAGCACATCGATACACAAAGCCTATACAGGGATTTTCAAACTCCACACAAACCATCAGAGCTCTGGATCAAGTCATCAGTGTGTTTCTACTAGTTGTTCCACAGAGCCACTACTTAAACAGGGCTATTTTTGTCTTGATTCCCCAAAATCTCATTCCACTAAGTAAGAATTATTTTGAAATTTGACATGGTCAGCAGGAGCAGGTAGTACTGTCTGACTCAATGACCTAAGTCCTAAATCCAAATAGGATATTCTCTACACACTTTCAGTTTTGAGAGGGACATCAAATCAGCTCTAGACTGAGTGTTGCATTATGGGGTCCATGTGAATTTAGAGGAATTTTCAAGAATGAGAGAGGATATAGAAACCTATAAAATTATGAAAGGCATAGATAAGATAGTGGTTGGTAAGTTGTTTCCATTGGTGGGGGAACACTAGAACTAAGGGACATAGCCTCAAGATCCAGAACAGTAGTTTTAAGATAGAGATAAGGAAGAACTCCTTTTCCAGAGGGTGGTGAATCTATGGAATTTACTGCCCGTTGAAGCAGTGGAGGCGACCTCAGTAAATATAATTATATCAAGGTTGGATAGACTTTTACATAGTAGGGGAATTAAGGGAAATGGGGAAAAGACAGGTTGGTGGGGATGAGCCTTTGGTCAGATCAGCTGCGATCTCATTGAATGGTGGAGCAGGTTCGACGGGCCGGATGGCCGACTCCTGCTCCTATTTCTTATGTGAAACTGAAGCCAGTGGGCATCAAGAGTCAAACCTCAAACAAAGGAAGATGTTCATGGTTGTTGAAGATCATTGTTCCAGTTCTAATACATCAGTGAAGGAGTTTCTCAGGGTTATGTCCTGGCTCTAACTATCTATAGTTGCTTCTTCACTTACCTTCATTTTGCCATGTCAGAAGTGGGAATGTTTGCTGATAATATTCAATTGTATCTGTAACTCCTCAGCAAATGAAGCAGTCTATATCTCCATGCAACAAAACCTCAGACATGGGTGTGTGAGTGACATATAACATTCACACCATATGTGTCTGGCAATGACCATCTTCAATCAGATCCCTGGTAGTTCAATGGCATTTTCACCATTGTCTCTGCCAACGTCAACATCATGGGAATCTATATTGATCATTAATTTGACTGGACAAGCCACATTGAAACAGAAATTAGAAGATCAAGTTAACCTTGTTTAGAGGAAGGGGTTGGATTATTAGGGACTTTTATTTTTCTCCTTCGTTTTTCTTTAGTAGAGATAAACTAGGTAAAGATGGGTTTAACTCTGGATCATCGATATTGATCATACCACAGAATAAGGTGAAAATCCTTTGGGATTCTTAATTGAATCTTATCTATTTTCTATTCAACATTAATTCTGGCTATATTATGAGGAATGGATTAACTATTAACAATATAATTGTAGAAACTGATGTTTTGAGTGGGATAAGGCTAAGCAAATAATTTTGGTTACAGTTTTGATTTACAGTTTTTGTGTGATATGTATATGATTGATTTAATTGATGTTATTACTTAAAAGACATGTATAAAGGGTTTTTTCTATAAAACAATAAACATATTTTAAAAAGAAGATCATATCAGGCATGTGTTTTCCAGCATGAAGCAACTCACCTCCTGTTACTCAAGAACTTATCTGCCATTTACAATATTCAAGTTAGGGGTGCCTTGGAATACTTTGCACTTGCTAGTGTGAGGATTGCTCCAAAAATTCTCAAGAAGCTACATAATTGCACGAGGCAAGAAGAATTTCAATGTATTTGTACATTGAAGTTATGCGTATGTGTCTAACAATAATCATTCTCCTTACTCTCTCTCACACTCTCAGAGAGCATGTGCACAATCCAGGGTAAACATTTTAATACTACTGATGTAATTAGTCATTTTCCCCCTCCAAATTTCACCCTTCCTTTTTATCTCAAGCCCATGCCTTCCTTGCCAAATACATCTCCCTTGTTGTCAGGGCACAACAAAGATTGTGGATGATCGGCTGTTTATTTTTTTTTAATTGAGAGATATAGCTCGATAACAGGCTCTTCTGGTCCACGAGCCAGAGCTACCCAAACAGACCAATTAATCGACAAATCCCATATGTTTTTTTTAAGGATGGGAGGGAATTGGAGAAGCCAGAGGAAACCCATGTGGTCACAGAAGGGAAGGACGTACAAACTACTTACAGACAGCACTGGATTCGAACCTAGGTCATGGCACTGTAATAGCATTGGATTAACTGAAATTTACAGATTAACAGAAACTCTAAACTGACAGACCATCCAGTGGTTGAGGGTGTTTCTTCTGAGCACGTTGATTCATTTCTGGCATCTAAAGAGGGTTGTTCTGGTATAAAGTGTGGAAATCTTTATCTATTTTTCCCCTTCATTGATTTTTTTTCTTCCTTCCTTAACCAAAGGAAGTTATAGTCGATTATAGCTCAAACTAACTCAATGCACACCAGGAAGGAGTGATATGTTAGCTTTAAAAGGGAATCTGTCTATGCAAGGAGATAGAATATGAGGACTTCAGTCCAACATGTGGTAGGGCACATGGCCTTGTGTCTGTCATTTCAATACACTTTAGAATCTTGGTTTTATTGTTTTGCCCCCAGCCTATCTTCTAAAAACAACAAATGTACCACTTTCATTCAATTAGTCTCTTGATACCATCAGTTGTATAATTGCAGGAATTTAATAATAAAAAAGGTCTGCATAATTTATTGTTCATTAAATCACTCTAAAACACTATGTCATTCACAATGGAATAATAAATGAATGCTTCATGTTTCAAAACAGTTGAATACCTGGTTATAAAAGGAGAAAATTCATTTCATTCTCTAATAATTTAATCTCTAAGGCTAAATTTTTCAAACTATACCCCCAGGCTAGTTTGTACATATTAGATTCCACAAGGAACCTGATCATTCTTTTTTGATCCTTTAATGTCCCTTTTTTTTGTTATGTTACTCGCTTATTTGTGCCTTGCAGGCAGAAGTACATTTGTCCAGGAATTCATCCTCTACCATCAGTGCTAAAAGTGTATTCTTTCCATTAAGGTCAATGGAAAGAATTCAGGTGGAATAGTACACTGTATTGACATCATCCAGCACAGTTAGCTCGAATGGTGAGGCTAAATTTCTTGGTGTATCTTAAAGAAGGGCAGTGATTTCAATTGAGGCAAGAGGCAAATTATTTATAATCAAACTCCAAATCCCATCCCACTTATAATTATAAATGATGTTCACTGCCATCACACCCATGAGACCCACGACTACTTTGGTATTTCTGCACATGACATTTACTGCAGGATTCCTAAAGTTGCTCTCTGTGATTCACTGCTTTTACTTTCACTGCAATGCTTGCCGTCGACCCCATTCCAATCAAGGAAACTCACTGTAAACTGTTGTGAACTCTAGCCCTTGTACACCCATATTAAAATTACATCCCGTGTAGGAATGAAAAACTTTACAAGATTTGTTAAGGGGGATAATTTTCCCCAGTTATGAGTAAAAAAATGTGAATGAGATCGGACTTTCAGCCTGCCATCCATTCAGAAAGAGCTTGATATTCGTATCACGGAGTCTGGTTTAAATAGATCCAGCCATTTGCCTCTATAACTCTCTGTTAAACTTCCCCTGATGAGTTAATTCTAGATTTTGTGAAGGAAATTATCCAAGGCATTTATCGGCTTGAACACGTGATTCTGCTTCCCACTACTTCAATAAACTTTAAAGTAAATGACTAGTTTTTATTTTATTCCCTTCTTTGAGTTATTATAAAAAATATTTTGCAGAATGGAAATGCTCAGTTGTGCATAAAACAGACAGGATTTCAAATTCTGACATAGTCCAGATTCAAAATAGTTACAAATGCCAAATATTCAGACATGGTTGCAAAAACCAGACTTTCAATCACTGTTTGCTAAATGGGATAATACAGGTTCTGTGAAAATAAAGTATGACTGATATTCTTACCAAGAGAATGCATGCGTTTTAGTTAATGATGTGCTGCAGATCATCTGGAAGTCCAAGGTTGAATTTGCAACTTCTCCACTCTTCCCTGAGAGACAGTTACTGCATCTGGTCACTGTACATTTCCAGAAAACCTGCTCTTGAATTGATCAAATCTGTTTCTATGATACTTAAGTGAGCATTTCTTGTTAGATTTATCACATTTTAACATTGAAGGTTCACGAAGGAAACATGCAATATTTTGGAAGGGATATTTATTTGGCCCATTATAAGCCATGGAGTAGCAGCGCAACACTATTCCAGCTCCAGCAACCCTGGTTCAAATCCAGTGCTGCCTGTAAAGAGTTTGTACGTTCTCCCCGTGTCTGTGTGGGTTTCCACTGGGTGCTTTGGCTTCCTCTCACCTTTCAAAACATATGGGGGGTAGTCAGTTAATTGGGGTGTTTGGGTGGCATGGCCTGTTCCTGGCTAGAAAGACCTGTTACTGTGGAGTATTTTAAAATTATAATATCAGGGTCATTACATTTGCCTTGTAACACCACGTTGATCAAACCTCTGCTACATAGAGTTCACTGTTTGACCTGCTCTGTTTTTCCAGCACTGTGTTTTTACTTCAGTCACAGTGTCTGCCGGCTCTCATGTTTTACTCTTGTTCAAAACTATTCTTCTCCCTGGGAAAAAGCAAACAATGTTGTTTCGTGTGGCTGCAGTTTTGGAAGTTTACTGAATCTACTCCATTTGCAATTGTTGGCATTATAATAAAATACACACGTAGAATTTAGACGGTCATTCAGAATCTGTGTAGCTCTCGTTCCTGCCTTTGACTTTACTTTCATTTCTCTCTTCCCTTCCCTCACTTTATCTGGAGCTTCAATGCAATTTCTCTGGAATGTTTCCCAGTTCCTATCAAGGCAGAAATTCCCCCCTTCCCCGATCCACAGTGCCCCCAGTGCCCCTCCACCCCACTTTCTTATTTGGCTGTTAGTCTGATACTCTGATGGCCTCAGCCCAAAACTTCAACTCCCTTTTTGCTTTAAATGGATGCTGCATGACCTACTGAGATTCTCCAGCACATTTTGTGCACTGCATTTGATCCCAGCATCTGCAGATTTCTTGTTGCCCCCAGTTCTGTTGAAATGTTATTGAGCTGAGAGGCTGACAAATTTCCACAAGTTCTGTTCGACTTCATTAGTTCTTATTTTATCTCTGATATCCACCCTCGGCAGTTTTCTTTTTAATTTTATACCAGACCATGTTCAGTCTTTTTAATTGTCTTGGAACTTCTTGAATGTTGGAACCATTCAGAAATTTTAAAAAATAGTCTTCATCTTTGGCAGTCATTGAAGTTTTGAGACATGATTTGAGGGCAGAGTATTCGTCAGTGAGCCATTAGAGATCCTGTGAGTGCTTAGACCATGTTACTAGAGTCCAGGAGAGCTGGGACAAGCCACATCCACTTTCCACATCTGGATCAGGCAATTGTAGCATGAGGTGATGATGGGAGGTGATTGCAGGACATGGGACGTAGGCCAGATCATGCTGGCCCAACATCCTCTTAAACTTGCATGCTTTTTAACTGCCAAAAATATATTTTTTTATAACAATAGAGACTGGACAGCATTTAATTTTTTTTCTTCTTCTGGGAAAATAAAACGATATGGAGGAAAGAATTCCAAAACACTCTAAAATTAGGACTATCGGAAGATGCACCTGCCCTTTCAAAAGGAAAATGTCATCAATATTTTGAGCCTTTTTCATATTAAATTGGTAGCACTGCCAACTCCCAGGACTTGAGAGACACCGATTGGGACTTGGTTATTGTAATAAAAGCAAGAGACCAACTATTTGATTTCTATGTGCAAGCAGGTCCCTTGTGCCATTGCTTTATCAGCCTTATTTGTTGCCTGGGAATGGTCTGTTTTGCTGAATTCATATATTCTTTGATAATTTGGGAAATGACTCTTATCCAACAATGAAGCTAGCTTTCAATGAGGTCAAAACTTGGCTGCTTATCTCAGAATTTAGATACTGGAAGAAGTATCTTTCAGTAGAAAATTTCTTTCAGAACCACACCATATTCAAAGGAAAAAGGAAGTTTGTTGATATTGGTGCCATCATTTTACTGGAACAATCCAAAATTAAAATCCATGCTTAAGTTCTTCCATTATGACAGTGAATCTCCTGATTTCTTTCTGGTGCGGTCACATTGAAAGTGCAACGTTCTCATTCTCAGTTACTTCCTGTGGGGTCCAGTTGCCCAATCTGAATGTCACCAGCTTCATACAGGCTTTAAAAGGCATGTTAAAGGAGCCAGTGGTGGTTTTATATAAAAATTGTTTCACTGCAGGGTCTGGTTCCAAGATGATGGCACCTTTATTTGGCAGTGCCCATGAGGGATTGCAAACTCCAGAAACCAGAGGACTGGCACAGGGCACCAGAAGAACAGGGAGACCACCCCCATTTGAGAAGAAGAAGGATGGGGGTGGTGACCATGGAGGCAGACCAGTGATGGGTTCTGTGGCTGAAGAAACACCCAGGCAGCAGGCTGGTGGTGACTTGAATGAGGAATTCATGCAAACCATGGGCTGCTGCGACCGTGGTCTGCTGCAACTGTGGTTAAGGGATTCACACCAGGCAGCAGAATGCTGGAGACTGGCTCGAGACTGACTGAAGTGGCACCAGGTACTCGAACAATGATGGGAGAAGGTGCTAGGGTTCCTGATCATGTCAGAGACTGTTGATGATGTGTGGCTGTAGAGGCTGAGGCCACCTTGTGGGATCGTTGGGCTTGGGCACCAAGATCCTTGTGTTCCTCCGTACTGCTAAGAATTCTGATATTATCCTTCTAGTTCAATCTTCTGAATTCTGTTACTTCACATTGTTTCAAATTGAACTCCTCTGCCATTTCTTCATCTGACTCTAGATCCAATCTACACACACTTGTAACCCACGACAACTTTATACACTATCCACAACACCTCAATGTCATCTGACCCATCCTTCAATTTCTTCATCTAAATCATTTATCAAAATCTCAAAGAACAGAGGTCCCAGAATGCAACCCAATGGAACACCATTAATCACCAGGCAGAATACATTCTTTCCACTAACATCCTCAGTCTTCTGTGGGCAAGCCAATTCTGAATCCAAGCAGCAAGGTTTACATGGATTTCAAGCCTCGTGGTGTTCTGGATGAGCAAACCATGGTGAACATTGTGAAAAGCCTTATTAAAATCAATATACCTGTACACCATATCCATCACCCAACCTTCATCAATTTATTTTTCACCTCCTCAAAAAACTCAATTAATTAAAAAAATTATTTAGAGCACAGTAAAAACTGATTCTGGCATTTAAAATCGTGCCGCCCAATTATACCCTAATTAACCTACAACCCTGTACATTTAGGAGGGTGAGAGGAAATCAGGAGCTTTTGAGCCATAACATCCCTCATAAAGCCAGGCAGGATATCCCTAATAAGACTATGCTTCTCCGAATGCTTGTAAATCATGTCACTGAGAATGGTCTCCAATCGTTCGGCCGTCACTGATGTAAGATTCACTAGTCTGTAATTCCTAGAATTCTCCATCTTACCTTTCTTCAACAAGGATCCAGACATCATCATTAATTCCCAGAAATCTCTTCCCTCACTTCCCATAGTAGCATGGGGTTTATCCAGTATGGCCACAAGGATTTGTCTATCTGACTGTTTTTCAGAACTCCATCATCCTCCACTTTCTTAATCTCATCATACTTTAGCATATTTCCCTGCTCTGAGAAAGTTGAAAACCTTTGGCATTCTTTACTCCAGAGAGCATGAAGACTGAGTCATTGAGTATATTCATGGCAAAAATAGGATATTGGTGTACGGTGGATCAAGAATCTCAGGGAATTGGGCAGAAAAGTGAAGTTGAAATCAAAATCAGATTAAATATAATCTTATTGAATGTTGGATTAAATTGATGACTGCAATAGTTTTTGTTCCCAAATCCTTTTTTTAAATTCACTGGACTCTCTCATCTCTTCTTTTATGTGGAAAAATCAGCGTCCCTGTCTTTAAAAAGTTTCCCTTCAAAATATTAAAAGGAACATGGGCCTGGCATCACCCAACTTTAGGTTCTATTACTGGGCAGCCAATATTAGATATGTTATCTTTTGGATTCATCATAAGGGACATCTAGGTGCTTTAAGATGGATTAATTTAGAAATTAAATATACTAAAAAGTGTTCCCTTTTTTCGATACTTGGAGCACCTTTACCTTTATCAGCTTCTAAATTAATTGATCATTTTGTTGTCAGACGTACATTGAGAATTAGGTTTCAATTCAGGAAATATTTTGGGCACCATTAATTCTTATTAATTAGTCCTATTTTAGGTAATTCCTTTTTTACCTTCGGTTCAAGATATTGGTTACTGTTAATGATCAAATGTAGGTTTCCAATCCTTTTTAGATTTCTTTATTGACCAAAATCTTGCTTTTTTTGAACAATTATCCACCAAATTTACAATACCTAAAGACTACCTTTTTCATTATTTACAGGTTAAGAGTTTCTTAAATTATTTAATTTTGAGGCTCCCTCAAGACTTTGAACCTAATATGGTAGGAAAGATTTATATTTTCAAACCTGATCACAAACGGATGTTATCAGTGCTTTATGAATGACTTTTAATATCTAGGGATAGTTCCCTGGATAGAATTGAAAAATTATGGGAACAAGATTTTCGAGAGTTATTTTCTGAAACTGCATGGAATTCTATTCTGAAATGAGTGCATTCATCCTCTCTTTGTGTGAGACATTCATTATTGCAATTTAAGGGAGTACAGCGGGCCCACTTGGCTAAATTCTATTCTAATCTTTCTTCTAAATAGGATAAATTTATAACTGAAGAAGGTACATTGTATCATATGTTTGGTTCTGTCCTTCTCTTTCCAATTTTTGGGAAGGGGTATTTTGTAACTTGTCTTCAGTTCCAAGCATTACTTACTCCAAATCCTCTTCCAGCTCTTTTTTTGGAATAAGTGGGTCTGATATTGACTGCTTCACAAACTCATGTTGTTGCCCTCGCCTCGCTTATCATTAGATGGAAAGATGCTGTCCCTCCCACTCATATTCAATGATCTGGTATGATGGCATGCTTGACTGTAGAAAGAAAAAATAGATGCTCCATCACTAAAATTAATCTTTGTTTTTTTTTTATGGGCTTTGTTTCTTAATTATTTTCAAAAATTTGTAAGATTAGGTAACTTTTGGCTTTTGACCCCTTTGATTACCTTCCTTTGATTATCAGGTAGTGAACTGCTTAGGTTTAGCCAGTAGCCTCTGAAGGGAGGGGGCTGATAATTAGGTTAGTGTTTTTTTTAGGGTTTTTTAAAAACTTTTTCTCAATGTAATGAAGGTCTCAACACTATTTTTATTATTGTATATGATTTGTGAATACTTTATTATCATTTACCTATGGAACATTTACTCGATAAAACCAATAAAAATATTGAAAAAGGAAAGAATGGATGGACCCTACTGCTATACCTGCTCCTATTTCTCACAGTTTTATGCTCTTTGTTGTCCTTTTCTCGAGAACTTTGAGTAATTTTTCCAGTTATAGATAATCAGATAATTGTGTTGAAATTGGCCATTACTTGCACTTATACACAGGCTAAAGATATTCCAGTTAAAATGTACCATGACGATATCTGGCCTTAAACCATTGTGTGATATTTTATCATGGCAGATGTTCCAATAGGTCTCACTCAATCATGGATTACATCATGTTATACTTAGATACACATGAGACTGTTTGGAAGCAAGACTTTCAAATTAATGGGGTAGTTACAAGCACTGGCTATTAAAATGACAGACTATGTCAGCATGAAATATCTGTTGAATAACTTTTGTTGGATACAAAGGAAATATTTTGTAATAACATTTATTTTGGCACACTGTAAAATATTGATGAATGGAAGGATAACTCTTCAGTCTGTGATGTGGCCAATACAAGTCCCACACTTGTGAAAACGATCAAGAGGCAAGTGAAATTAAAGCACAGATAAATGAGGAATTGAAGTCCAAAGGAGGTAATATAATCCACTGGAAAGAATTATTGTTGGTATTGTGCTGCGATATTCCATTTGGTTAAGGAAGGTAATTTGTAGATGTACAATTTTGCTTTGGTAAACATGGTAGTCCCTGGTACCTTTTTTATTTATGCATTGAGTACAGAGTTGAAGGAAGCAACTTTACTTATCATGAAGAAATTAGACTTGTAGCAAAGTCTTTCTAGAAAAGAGATACTTGAATGGTAAACCTACCAGCCTTAATCGTAGGATTACAAAACTGATGTAGGAAGATAAATTGGGACAACTTGGCTTATATTTATCTAAGTGTAGTAGAATGAGAAGAGACCTCATAGAATCCTGCAGAAGTCTGGACATATTCAATGCATGAAGAATGTTCCTGATATCCAGAGAGTCTGGGACCAGGGAATACATTCCAAGGATGTGGGAAAAGTCTTTTAAAATTGAAACAGGGAGAAATTTCTCCCTGCCACGGACCATTAAAAACCATTAAACGTGTTCAATAAAGAATTAGATAATGTTCAGAGGGAGAAAGTTGGAAGATCAGTCATTATTATATTTAAAAGATGGCATATGCTTGAGAAAAAAATACATACCTCTTGTTCCTATTTTCTATGTTTCCATATTGATATCGATATTATCAGAATTTTTAGCAGTGGTGCTTTAACTAGGGAATGATGTAATTGTGCAAACAAACATCAGGAAGGTACTTCTGAATGGATAAATCATGAAGTGAATGTCTTAAGATGTCCTTGCACATGCTTGAAGGTTTAACAATGGATTTCATTTTATGAACATTTCAAATTGTATACAAAAACATAGAAGAGAAGCGCTCCCATTCAGGTTCAGGTTTCCTGTTCACGTACTTGATATCTTCAAGTCAGGAGGGCAGAGTACATCTCTCTGGCACTAAACCAATAAGGTCTCGTCAGCAGCCAGTTATATAACAGTGTTTATTCACCACCACATGCTCTGAGCTTCGTGTACAATGCTGAACACTTAACCCTCTTACAGAAGGCAGATAGGCAAACATCAATTACCCACAGCATTAATGAAAAGTTTCAAAAGGAACACCATTCATAAGGCAGTACATTTAAACTTGAATGTTATAATCTTACACAGGGTCTTGACTCCAAAAGAAATGCAGTGATGAATAAGTTAGGAGAAGTTTATTTTTTAGTAAAGGCAAATATTTAGAACAGTGATTCTCAGCCTTTTTCTTTCCACTCACATACCATCTCAAGTAATCCCTATGCCACAGGCACTCTGTGATTAGTAAGGGATTGCTTAAGGTGCTATGTGAATGGGGAAAAAAGTTTGAAAACCCACTGTTTTAATCGTACCTCATTGACTCGTTATGTGCACGGTTTCATAACTCCAAAGGATATGGGCCAATGACAATTTTTCTCAAGCAGAATATTTCAGTAACAATTGGGTCCAGAGCAGTGGCTCTCAACCTTCCCTTCCCACTCACAAACTACCTTAAGTAATCCCTTACGAATCACAGAGCACCTATGTCATAGGGATTACTCAAGGTGGTATGTAAATAAAAATAAAAAGTTTGAAAACCACTGGTTTAGTGGAAGAATGTTGGCCAAGATATCTAACAAACTTCATGTTGCTTTACCAAACAGAGACATGGGGCCATTAAAGCATTGAGAATGGGTGTTACACTTCCTTTGTACTGAAATAAAATATTAATTTGGAAATATGACTAGATTCCTCAGAAATGTTAATGTGCTTGTGAGTATGCACAATTACAAAAGTAAACTATTTTGTACTACTGTCCTCTGCAGGATGACTCAGTCAGTTGCTTAAAAGATCACCTGAATGAGTTTACATTCTACCTCAGATATCTGCCATTCTCAGAAGACACCACGTGATCAAATGAATCAAGATTGTTTCTCAGTTGCACCTTGTCAGTCATTTGTCGCTGATAGGTTAATTTCTTCCAGATCACCCATTGTCTCTGCTCCTATAGATAGAACGATATCAACTTTCATCACTGGAATGCCACACTGTTTGACATTGATGACTTCAAGAGTTCTACTCATGTGTACAAAGTTGACAAGACTAGGTTTTTAATGCAAGTTTCCCCTTATTAAATAAAAATTAAACAATTCGTCAAAAATACATGAAGTTTATAAGATTGGTCTGAATATTTTATCATCACTCAGAGGAAGAAGAATCCCCAGAGGAAGGAAGCCTTCCCATATTTAAATTTCCAATGTCTGTTCAACAAGCTAAGCCTTGTTAGCAAATCTATGCATAATGCAATTATCTATTATATCACATTAACCAGAGGTGTAGCTGAGTGAGCTCCTTCCTCTCTACCCAAACTGGCCAACTTCATGTTGAAATTAAGATGGACAATTTAATGCCAATTTTTTTTTTGTGACGTGGCTTAAAGCCACAAGTTTAATTCACTTAGATTCTCTTTGCCAAAAATAAAAACACTTAACCTTTAAGAGTGTGTACTCAGCTCCTGGCAATTTTTCACTCTATAGAAACTCTTCTGTAGACGCTGTGTGATCTGTTGAGTTTCACCAGCACTCTTGCGCATTACACTACAATTACAGCGTCTGCAGATTTTCCTGTTTCATTCCATTTTAGCTGCCTGGCTGATTCCAACATTATGGCCCAAGAGTTCCATACACTTAAGCTGTTACTCAAACTATGGGGAGAAAGGTTGAGAACATTCAGGATATTTAAGCAAGCTCTACTTCATTTTAGAAGATGCCTTGGCGAATCAATGGACACCTTGTGCAATATTGCTTAACGTATTAATCTTCTGCGAAATATAAATCAATGGAAACCTAGGCCTGGTTCACTGTATTTACTTTGAAAAAAAAATGTAGTGGACAGAACTTTTTTATTAGACATACAGCACAGTTACAGGCCCCTTCAGCCCAAAACCAGAGGAAACCCATGCAGATACAGGAAGAACATACAAACTCCTTCCAGTCAGCACCAGATTCAAACCCCTGTCACTGGCGCCACTGGTAGTGTAGCAGTCATGCTAGCTGCTACACTAACTGTGCCATGAGAATGTGATCATAATGCTTGCTTCCACAAAGAGCTTTAACACTTGTAAATATTTTGTTTTGTGATAGGTGAAAAGCCTATGATAAGTGTGAGAGTTGTTAGATTCATTACTGAGATGATAAATGTTTGTTCATTAAGTATTTAGAGGAGAAGAAACAGCTAAGATTGCACATGAGATATATTAATTGAAATTATTTGCAAATTCTTCCCACCTGGTTCACTTCTGTGGCTATTCATCAATTTCTATTGGATATCAGTACCTGAACACATTTACCATTAAAAAATGAGATGGACATTCTAATCAGTGGGATTAAAAAACCTATTTGTAGCTGATTAAACATTTCTCCAAACTATCACTTCACTACATGCTATTTTTATATATTTTTTAACATTTTGGACATTCAGCATGGTAACAGGCCCTTCTAGCCCACAAACCCATGAGGCCAAAAGACCTAATTTAAATCTACAAACCCATAAATATTTGGAGAATGGGAGGAAACTGGAGCACCCAGAAAAAAACCACATAGAAATTCCTTCCAGAGAGTGCTGGATTTTGCTTGAGAAAAATTGTCACTGGCCCATTTCCTTTGGAGTTATGAAACTATGCACATAATGGGTCAATTAGTTACAATTAAAATAGTGGTTTTCAACCTTTTTCTTTCTACCCACACACCACCTTAAGCCATCCCTTACTAATCACAGAGCACCTATTGCATATTAAAGAGGTATGTGAGTGGAAAGAAAAAAAGGATGAGAACCACTGCTATGGTCCACCAATGTTGGAGGAAATTAATGTTTAAGGTGGTATATCAGTCATGTCAGCTATTTTCTCCTGGTTGTTTCCAAGTTGATGGAGCTGTTCTCATCTATTTGAGCGAAGACTATTCCATCAAGGGCTTAAATTTTGAAGATGGCGGAAATGTTTTATATGGTTCTTCGAGATAGGGTTGTAGCTTCATGAATGTTCCTTACCTGAGTTTTTGATGTTGGATCTTTAATGAAATTAGTCATTTACTTTTATAAACATGCAATTACTGAAAATCATCTTGCATTAATTGAAGTAACAGTATTGAAAAGAATTGCAACATTATTTTTATTAATAAAACACTATACATCCAATCCTTGAGCTCCATAAATAATTCAATGGTGTCAGAAATAAGAGATTTCAGTCCAAAATGTATTGAACTTGCTGCAAATTCTGAAGTTTCTCCCTTCATTTTGACACTTAAAACCTTTGAAATAAAAAGCTGGTAAGACTTCAAGGAAGAAATGTGAGCCATCTATTCAATTATATAATCTAAATTTCTCTGGTATTTCTGCTGAGCACTGACAATTGTAAAGTTATTGCATCTGTAAGTTTAATGTTATCAGCTTTGTAAATGAATAATTGCATTAGGTTAAAATTTTGCTTTATACAACAGAATTAATTCCCCAAGATTAATGCTTTTGTGAAGTTTTCCATCAAACTATTACTTAAATATGAACTTATAGGAAGCTGAAAGTCCATTTGCTGCTATTGCATTTTGTTGGCATCTAATCTTGGACTGCTCTTGCTTTACATAAAAGTTTTATTCAAAAAAAAGGCAAGAGCATTATCTTCATCATTTATGATGAATTGGAACTATTTCAAAATCAGCCTAGGCCCACGGTCAGTTAGAGAGAGGAGGGGAGCATTCTGTGATACAGCGCATGTTTGGCCCAGGACTAGTTGGAGAGGGCCATACTGTAAAACAGTCCAATCTTTGGACCAGGACTATTGGGGAGGGGCATTCTGTGAAACATCCCACCATTTCCCCAGGACTAGTTGGAGAGGGCCATACTGTAAAACAGTCCAATCTTTGGACCAGGACTATTGGGGAGGGGCATTCTGTGAAACATCCCACCATTTCCCCAGGACTAGTTGGAGAGGGCCATACTGTAAAACAGTCCAATCTTTGGACCAGGACTATTGGGGAGGGGCATTCTGTGAAACATCCCACCATTTCCCCAGGACTAGTTGGGGAAGAGATTTCTATGCCATGCCCCACATATTGGATATTGCTTCTCACTCTTCAGCACAAAAGGGTTTGGGCTGCAAATTGGTGGAAGTGTGAGACAATGGATGACAGAACCAACAGTTTACCTCCATACTCAATAGGATTTGCAGAAAGAGGAAGCAATAGAAGAACAATGGAGAAGCAATAACAAAACTATTTAACAATTATCAGTAACACTGGACAATGAAAATATTGGTTCCTGACTTTGGATTTTGGACTTCTGATCGTGAAAATCACCTTAAAATTTTCCTATTAGATAGCTATTTTTAGATATAACCTATTTTTGTGATTTTTCTGTCATATTTTAAGTCCATTTCAAGCAGACAAAACCATAAAGTGCAATGTTCCATTAAAAATGCATTTTCTGTATTTGCACTTGGACTTCTTCCCGCTGACCTTAGAGCAGTCAGTGATGAACACGGTGAACAGTTTCACCAGGACATTGCGACCATAGAAAAGCAGTATCAGAGCAACTGGAATCCATCAATGCTGGGTGAATATTGTTGGACCCTGACACAAGAGGCATCAGATGCTGAGTACAAATGAAAATCAGGAGCAAAAGAGTTTTAGGTCAGTTGAACTAACACAACGTGTCAGCGTCATGAGACGATGAAATTAGCTAAATTCAATAAAAGTTAATTTAATGTTTCTCCAACTTCCTATGCAATACAGCAAATCTGAAATTATCTTTGTGTTCAGCTTGAAGTTGTCTATCATAATCCCCAATTTATTTTTTTAAAGAAGAAATGTTTTGGAAAAAAATGTTGTCCAGTGTAATCACAGAGCAATAGAGATATATGTGCCAAGGCAAACATCAAGCACCATTTACCCTAATTCTTTGTTCATCCCATTTTATTCTCCCCAATATCCATCTCCAATATTCTATCACTCATCTCCAAACATGGGGAAATTTTATATACTGGACAAGTATTTATATATACAAATAAATAACTAAATATTATTTCATGACTATGAATGTCTCGGATAGTTTGTGTGAATAATTCCTTTGGTGGTTCAACTTTCTCCCTGCTCCAGAGAAGAAGCTATACTTCAGCCTGGTGATGCCCCTCTATCTCTCTCTTGACAGGAGCAGCTGAAAGATGCTGTGTGTGGGGTGGATGATACTGTGCGTCCTCTTCAATCAAAGGTACATCCAACCAAACAAATCCAGGGGATAATGTGAAGCAAAACATGTGTTCTTGTTATAAAATCATTCAGCATATCAGATCATATTCATAGAAAAAAGAATCAAGTTTTTCAAAGGCTCTGGATTAAGGCTAGGAAAGGGAGATGTTGGAATTTGGAGCTTGAAAAAATAAAATGCTGGAGGAGCTCAGCATGGTGAGGGATAGTCTGTGACAGAAGGAATGGTGAATATTTCAGGTTGGGAACCTGCATCGGAACTGAAGGTGTAGAGAGAAGATTGCAGTATATTGCTGTGGGAGAAGTGACATACATGATTGTTGGAATCAGCTGAGGCCGGGGATGGTGGGCATGTGGGGAAAAGGGAGGGGGAATTAAGAGACAGAAGTTGGTTGATGATTGGGTGGAAACAGATAAGGAAGGAAAACATTGGCAGTCCAGGTGAGAGGAAGCGATTTTGCAACAGAGATGGAAAGTGATGTGGAACCAGTCAAGGGAGGGATGAAGCTCAGATTAAACCAAAATTGGAAAGGGATAACGAAGGTAGCAAAAGGGGATAAGGAAGGTAGGCCAAGGGAGAAGAAACCCAAATGGATAGGGTAATGGCAGATGGAAAGGTTAACAAAGGGAGAGAGAGCCTACATGGACCATAGAAGTGTGAAGGAGTCACAGGAGTTGGAAACTTGCAACTGGAGCATTCAATGTTTATATCATTGGGTGCAAGGTTACCCAAGTGAAATATGTTCTGTTCTTCTAGTTTTGGCTTCACTGAAGTTGAGGATAGAAGAAAGAAAACATGTTTGAAAGGATAGGGGAGAGGTAAAGGGATTCCCTTGGACAGAGTGAGGCCAAGATTGGTTTGGGGATAAGATGTTTCTCCTTCGCTGTATGCTGCCTAGTACGTTGAGTGCTTCTACAATTTCTTGCTTTGCTTTCAGATTTCTAGCATCTGCATGTTGATTTTCAGATTGCTGGGCAACTTATGCCGCTTTGAAACCTGGGATGTGTCTTAACCTCATCATGAATAGCTGGAGCATTCACATGCCCATAGCAAAACTACAATAAACCCACTCTCTTTGTCCATGCAAATAATGTTTGTGTGGTGGCTAAGGCATTCTCAAAGGATTGACTGGATAAACCTTGACAAGAAAGACAATCTGCAACCAAATTAAAAGTGTGATTTTTTTTTAAAAAGGTACTGAACATTGTCAGTGCAAAGAAATGTTTTGCAGAGATAATTATGAGAAGTTGCAACACTTCAAAGAGGTTGTCAGAGAGATCCAGCAAATAGAATGTTCAGCAGATGCCACATAAAATGCTAAAGCAAAATTCCACACAACAAGAAAGAAATCCGAGATAAAATGCCTTGATGAAAGGCCCAGGCCCAAAGCTTTGGTTACCCTTTACTTCCTATGGATGCTGTGTGACTTGCTTAGTTTCTCCAGTATTGCGCTCAATCCCAGAATCTGCAGACTTTCTTCTTTAACAAGTGGTTCTCCATTTGCCACCCAGAGGAATAAATCACAGCAGCTTATATTATGTCTGAAAGAGAATAGTGGAAAGCCCACCAGAGCTAATGCACAATAAACAGACCAGAACTTAAAGGATATAATAAAAAGCCCTGAGGAATGTTGTTCACACAATCCAGTTTACTGATTTGATCTAGATTACTCAACCTTGTTCCATACAATGTATCATGGCATTAATGTGGCAATGTAAGTGAAGGAAATTAAACTACCATTGTTTAAAATCTTTGGTTTTAACTCTAAATATCATTTATCTTCTCAAAAGCAACATATACTGTTAATGTTCTTGTTTTGTTATCTGAGAAACTGTTGTGTATATTATGACGTCTGATTAAACAATGAAAGATTAAATAAGATGACAATATATAAATATTGAATCCTTGGAAGTTAGGGCCTTAATATAAATAAGAGCCAATAGATTTAGTGATAGTTTAATTATTATCTCTCTCTTGCAAATAACATTTTTTAACGGAGACAGACAAATAAGTAATTGACCATTCTACACTTGGGCAGAGGAAGTGCTGCATTGTATTTTGAATGAAAAGCTAAACTGAGGAACTATCTGTCCTCTCAGAGGTCCTCTAGCACTAAGCAAGGAAGAGCAGAGATGTTCCCCATATTCTCCCTGACAAGACTACCAAGCTGGGATTTATCAGTCAGGTGTTGAATGAAGGAGTTAGGACATCATATGGCAGCTGTATAAGTCATTGTTAAGGCCACATTTGGAGTATTGTGGACGGTTCTGATCAACCTTCTTCAGGAAGCAGATCATTAAGATGGATAGGGTTCAATGACAAAGCAAGAGGGATTGGAGGGCTTAAGTTATAGAGGGACCTTGGAGTTTCTTCCCTGGAGTATAGGATGCTGAGAGGTAACCTAATAAAGATCTATAAAATCATGGGGGCATAACATGAAGAGTCTTCATCTTTATCCCAGAGAAGGAGACTAAAACTGGAGGGCGTAAGATGAAAGCGGAAAGATTTAACAATTGTTTCACACAAGGGGTGGGGTATAGATGAAATGATCTCGCAGAGCCAGGCACAGTTATGACAGGCACACGAATAAGAAAGGGATAGAGAGATATGGGCCAAATGTAGATAAATGGAACTAGGCCAATCAGACATCTTGGTTGACAACAGTGTATTGGGTCAAAAGGCCCAGTTCCGTGCTGTACAGCTTTATCTGTCTGGCTGTCTGCCTCCCTTCCTCAGTGCCTGGACCTTTATCTGGAGCTTTATTTCACAAGTACTTGAGGAGTTTGCTTCTGTAAAGTTATCTGCTGGGTTTCTGTGTTCCTTTTCGATGGTTTAGCAGCTTCCAAATGTTATTGGGGCAGCACGTTTAGTGTAGTGGTTGGCGCAGTGCTGTTACAGTAGCAGTGACCCCGACTCAAATCCAGTGCTGTCTGTAAGGAGTTTGTACCTTCTCCACGTGTCTGCGTGGGATTCCTCCGGGCACTCTGGCTTCCTCCCACCCTTCAAAGAAACATATGGGGGTTGGAGGCTAATTGGGTGTAATTGCATGGCATGGGCTTGAGGGCCTGATGCTGTGCTGCATGTCTAAATGTGAAAAGTTTTAATTTATTTGGTGGTGCAGCTAATGGAACTGCTATCTCACAGGTTCAATCCTGTGGGATGATCTCCTGTTCTGTTTTGAGTGGACTTTGCAACTGCATGGATTTCATAAGTCACATGGGGATACAGAAAGGAAAAAGGCCCTTCAGCCAATAAGCCTGCACCAACAATTAACCACCTATTTACCCTAATCCCACGATAATCCTGCTTTTCTAATCCTCATCACATTCTTATCAACTCCCCTCAGATTCTGCCACTTACCTACACACTGGGAGCAATTTAAAATTCAACTTGTTTCAAATATTTTTACACGTTTGGGAACATCACACTCAGTGGAAGCGACTTTGACAGAATAGTACCATGGACTGGGGGGGTGTTAGACTTGGATCCTACCAGCCACTTAGGTCTCACTCTGGATCGCACAAGGGCTGCTGAGGCGTGACCTCTACGACAAGATGCCACAGCAGGGAAATGCGGTAGCTAATTATCATGGGCTCATCTTGGTAATCTACTCCGACAAAGGTCTCCAAGGCTAATAAATCCTTTCTAAAGTTCAGTGACACAGTGCTCCATGAAGAAACCAACTAAAGCTTTGGGATAATATCCTCCATCTTGTATTCCAATCCTGTAAAATAAGGGCGAGCATTACATTCTCCAGCTTTTAAAATTATTTTCTGCATTTGGACATAAATGATCAAAGTCCTATTGACAACTCCCTAAATCTCTTTATCTTTAAAAGTGCACTATATTATCCTACTTGGCCACAGAGTAGATAACCGCAAAAAGCTCAACGCACATTTATCACCATTGTGTCTTTTCAGTTAATCTGTTTATTTTCTAATTTAGAGATACAGCACAGCAACAGGCCATTTCAGGACCACCCAAATACACCAATCAACCTACAAACCCCATATATTTGTGGGTTGTGGGAGGGGGGGGGGGGTGAGGAATTTGTAGAACCAGTCAAAACTGACATGGAAAATATACTAACTCATTATAGACAGCACCAGATTGGAACCCGAGTAGCTGGAACAGTAATGCAGACTTCATGAGTTGTTTTCATTTGCCCATGAGCCCACTATCTGTCTCCTGGGGCTCAGTCAGTTTTTCAACTCCATCAATGGCTTGCCTTCAGGTCCATCAGCTTGAGTGGTGTAGGTGCAGTATCCCAGGAGAAGCCATCTGCATGCTAATTTACACAATCGGAGAACTATAAAGGACATGAGGAAGCCATTCAGACCACAGTATCCATTATGAACATGCTACCCAGTTAACCTTACTGAACTACTTAGATTTAGGAAAAGGGGACTTGATTTCAAAAGTGTCTCAAATAGAACTTAAAATAATCCTCCAGGCCAAGGCTACCTCTGGAAAGAAGATGCCTTTTTTTTCCTGATATTTATTTTCTAAAACAATGTGATTATGGCTGATCTGTATTCTAACTCGTTGACATTCTTTAGTTCTATGCTTCTTAATATCTTTGGTGAACTGGATTTATTGCTTATGCTAGCATCTGATGCTTTTTGGAAAACTAAGTTCTTTGTGTGTTTAAGATTCCAGCATCTACAGCTTTGGAGTTTCACTTAAATATAATGCCCGACTACGTTAGGGCAGGTGACCACATATTTGCACAAAGCTAAGCTTTGCTGGATAGCATTTTCCTCGTTTGGTGTATGCCTTCCACTTCTTTATATTGCTAAAACCCTCCTACTGCAATGTAGTAACATTAATACAGTAGAACCCCTGGTTTCCAGAATTCAAGCAAACAGCAGCCTCCAGTAACAGGCAAAAAAAAAAGAATAAAATAAGAGGTAAAAATAATTGTGTTTAAAATTGTAAAAGTAAATGTTCTCTTAAGTAACACATAAACCTTAGGTGAATATGGGAGCAAATATTCAGCCAGCGGAGAGCCTTGCCTGTGCTTTGGTCGTAGCAGCTGTTTGAATAAAGTTGTGTGAAACAGCAATGGCGTCGCCCAGGATGAAGAGCTGGTTGATGTCGCTTGCCATTGGGATGACTCTCTTAAAGTGTCTCCTTATTCCTGCTTAGTAAGAATCACGCTGATCAGAGGCTTCATCTGTAAACCTGTGGGAGGAGGGGGCTAATTATCTAGAATATTATTGCTCATCTTTTAGACAGATCCGTGAGGGGGAGGAACCCGCAGATGCAGCAACAGTTAAATGTTTTCAAAGAATGTGAATGAAAATAAAGTCGAATGCTTTTAAGCTTTATATATTCATGCAAGTGAAGTTTGATCAGTGTAAGTACAGTCTAGTATTTTTCTATTTTATTTTTTAAACTGTTTATTCCTTATTTTTCACACTGTGAACCATATCAATCAAAATGCATACAAACATTTCCCTCTTTAATATATACAGTGACATTTTCTCCCCTTTTTCCCCCTACATTCCCATCCCCCTTCCCACCCCCCTCCAAACCCATTAAACATTCAACATATCTTCTTTAGATTGGCTTCGCGGATGAAGATTTATGGAGGGGTAATGTCCACTTCAGCTGCAGGCTCGTTTGTGGCTGACAAGTCCGATGCGGGACAGGCAGAAACGGTTGCAGCGGTTGCAAGGGAAAATTGGTTGGTTGGGGTTGGGTGTTGGGTTTTTCCTCCTTTGTCTTTTGTCAGTGAGATGGGCTCTGCGGTCTTCTTCAAAGGAGGTTGCTGCCCGCCGAACTGTGAGGCGCCAAGATGCACGGTTTGAGGCGAGATCAGCCCACTGGCGGTGGTCAATGTGGCAGGCACCGAGATTTCTTTAGGCAGGCCTTGTACCTCTTCTTTGGTGCACCTCTGTCACGGTGGCCAGTGGAGAGCTCGCCATATAACACGATCTTGGGAAGACGATGGTCCTCCATTCTGGAGACGTGACCTACCCAGCGCAGTTGGATCTTCAGCAGCGTGGATTCAATGCTGTCGGCCTCTGCCATCTCGAGTACTTCAATGTTAGGGATGAAGTCGCTAAAATGAATGTTGAGGATGGAGCGGAGACAACGCTGGTGGAAGCATTCTAGGAGCCGTAGATGATGCCGGTAGAGGACCCATGATTCGGAGCCGAACAGGAGTGTGGGTATGACAATGGCTCTGTATACGCTTAACTTTGTGAGGTTTTTCAGTTAGTTGTTTTTCCAGACTCTTTTGTGTTGTCTTCCAAAGGCACTATTTGCCTTGGCGAGTCTGTTGTCTATCTCGTTGTCGATCCTTGCATCCGATGAAATGGTGCAGCCGAGATAGGTAAACTGGTTGACCGTTTTGAGTTTTGTGTGCCCGATGGAGATGTGGGGGGGCTGGTAGTCATGGTGGGGAGCTGGCTGATGGAGGACCTCAGTTTTCTTCAGGCTGACTTCCAGGCCAAACATTTTGGCAGTTTCCACAAAACAGGACGTCAAGCGCTGAAGAGCTGGCTCTGAATGGGCAACTAAAGCGGCATCATCTGCAAAGAGTAGTTCACGGACAAGTTGCTCTTGTGTTTTGGTGTGAGCTTGCAGGCGCCTCAGATTGAAGAGACTGTCATCCGTGCGGTACTGGATGTAAACAGCATCTTCATTGTTGAGGTCTTTCATGGCTTGTTTCATCATCATGCTGAAGAAGATTGAAAAGAGGGTTGGTGCGAGAACACAGCCTTGCTTCACGCCATTGTTAATGGAGAAGGGTTCAGAGAGCTCATTGCTGTATCTGACCCGACCTTGTTGGTTTTCGTGCAGTTGGATAACCATGTTGAGGAACTTTGGGGGGCATCTGAGGCGCTCTAGTATTTGCCAAAACCCTTTCCTGCTCACGGTGTCGAAGGCTTTGGTGAGGTCAACAAAGGTGATGTAGAGTCTTTTTTGTTCTCTGCACTTTTCTTGGAGCTGTCTGAGGGCAAAGACCATGTCAGTAGTTCCTCTGTTTGCGCGAAAGCTGCACTGTGATTCTGGGAGAACATTCTCGGCGACACTAGGTATTATTCTATTTAGGCAAATTCTAGCGAAGATTTTGCCTGCAATGGAGAGCAGCGTGATTCCCCTGTAGTTTGAGCAGTCTGATTTCTCACCTTTGTTTTTGTACAGGGTGATGATGATGGCATCACGAAGGTCCTGAGGCAGCTTTCCTTGGTCCCAGCAGAGCTTGAAAAACTCATGCAGTTTGGCATGCAGAGCTTTTCCGCCAGCCTTCCAGACCTCTGGGGGGATTCCATCCATACCTGCTGCTTTGCCACTTTTCAGTTGTTCAATTGCCTTATATGTCTCTTCCCGGGTGAGGACCTCATCCAGCTCTAGCCTTAGGGGCTGTTGAGGGAGCTGGAGCAGGGCAGATTCTTGGACTGAGCAGTTGGCACTGACCATTAAATAATGTCATCACACAATGAAAATAAACAAGAAAAATGTGTTATCTACTTTTACACACTGGATTGTCATTTTGTCTTCTTATCATTTTAGGGGGTGGCGGTCCGAGGCAAGTCCTCTCTGTTATGTACCATGTACGGCTTCCAAATTTGCTCAAATAATGTGACTTTATTTTTTTTAATTATATGTTATTTTTTTCCCATGGAATACATTTATTCATTTCCATGCTGTATTCTCAGGCTCTCTTCTGATTTCCAAGTTGACATTATACATTTTTTTGCTACAGCTAAGGCTATCATAATAAATCTTTTTTGCATTTCATCCAGTTTGAGGCCTAATTCTTTACTTTTTATATTACTGAGAAGGAAGATCTCTGGATTTTTTGATATGTTGTTTTTAGTGATTTTATTTAATACCTGATTTAGATCTTCCCAAAACTTTTCCACTTTCTCACATGCCCAAATTGCATGTACTATTGTTCCCATTTCCTTCTTACAGCGAAAACATCTATCTGATAATGTTGGATCCCATTTATTTAACTTTTGGGGTGTGATATATAACCTGTGTTACCAATTCTACTGTATCATGTGTAACCTTGTGATTATTATATTCTTCATAGTTCCAGAGCATAACTTTTCCCATGTTCCATTTTTATCTTTATGTTTAAATCTTTTTCCCACTTTTGTTTGGGTTTATAGCTTATTTCATCATTTTCCTTCTCCTGCAGCTTGATGTACATGTTCGTTATAAATCTTTTTATTATCATTGTGTCCGTAATCACATATTCAAAGCTGCTTTCTTCTGGTAATCTCAGTCTCCTTCCCAATTTGTCCTTCAAGTAGGTTTTCAGTTGGTGGTATGCAAACATTGTACCATGAGTTATGCCATATTTGTACTTCATTTGTTGAAATGTTAATAAATTATTTCCCAAAAAACAATTTTCTATTCTTTTAATTCCTTTTTTCTCCCATTCTCTAAAGGAAAGGTTATCTATTGTAAATAAACTGTTTATTCTTAATGCAGGTATATTCTTCAGGCATTGTAAGAGTGAGTGTCGAGCATCTGGAAAATGCGCTTATCTGGCATCTATGGATCCACATAGGTGCCGTATACCAGGGGTTTTACTGTATTGCGATTAATTCTTATCTCTTCATATTCTAAAAAAATAGAGTTCCTTGCATCGTTGATAAGCTGCAAACCGCTTAGTTCCTACAAAACTTCTTTGTGATTTTAATTGTATGTGAAGCAAACATTGTACCAATGGCTCAAGAATCTCAGTTGAATAATTACTGGGAAATACATACCCTTTCAAGACGATGCAAATACATTTTAACTATTCCTCCCATGTCTATGATTTAAGATGAAAGGAGGATAGTGGAAAATTTAAATGTTTTTGAGGGGAGAAGGGTCAAGGAAAGAAAATATTGGCAGGTTACAGAGCAAAACAAGGTCAAATTCCCAGCAAAACCAGATCGAAAGGGAGGATGGTGAGAGTTAAGGCTATCATAGGCATTATTGATTTAATAGCCCAAATCGAGTTCCTAGACAGAGTAAATGCAAATAGTCTTTTTTCACTGAGGTGAGGTGAGATACAAGCCAGAGGACATGAGTTTAGGGTAAAAGTGGAAAAGTTTAAGTGGAACAGTAGTGGGGGGATTTTTTTTCACAAAGGGAATGGTGGAAGTGTGGTACAAGCTGTCAACTGAAGTGGTTAACGTGGGCTCGTTTTCAACATTTAAGGAAAATGTTGATAGGTACATGGATGGGAGATGCACTGGCTACAGGTCAGTGGGGTGAGTCAGAATAATAGGTTCAGCACAGACCAGAAGGGTCGAACAATCTGTTTTGGTGCTGCAATGTTCTATGGTTCAAGAACATAAAAAATTACCATGAAGAATGAAATGAGAGTTAAAAATAAAATAGATGATGTGAAAAAAGTTTAAATGGAGGTGGGACTGAGTCCATAATCTTGCTTTGAGATGGGTTATACCATGCCTTCAAATTCCAGAGAGGATAATGATGAGCCACCATATGTAGTGTGGGTAGCACAGTTAGTGTAGAAGTTAGTGAAGTGCTATTACAATGCCAGCAACTCGGGGTTCGATCCGCTGCTGTTTGTTAGGAGCTTTTTTCAGGGTTTCTGGTGTCATACCAAACTTTCGCAGACTTCTGAAGAGAAGCCACTGACGTGCTTTCTTCATGATGCCATTAGCATGTTGGGTCCAGGAAAGATCCTCCAAGATAGTGACTCCTAAGAACTTAAATTTGCTCACCTTCTCCACCTCTGATTCCCCCAATTATCACTGGAATTTATACCTCGGGCTTTCCTTTCCTGAAGCTCCTTAGTTTTGGTGATATTAAGTGAAAATTTGTTGTTGGTGCACCATTTGGCTGTTTTCAATCTCCCTCCTACATGCTGTCACCTTTCCTAAAACAACCCATTGAAGTGGCATCATTGCAAATTTGTAGATGGTGTTATTGTCGTACAGAACCACACTGACATGGGTGTAGAGTGAGTAGAGTAATGGGCTAAAAACACAGCCCTGTGGTGCTCCAGTACAAATAGAGATTGTGGAGTAGATGTTCTTACCAATCCTCATTGATTGTGGTCTGAACGAGAGGAAATCCATGATCCAATTACACAGTAAGGTGTTGAGTCCCAGTTCTTGGAGTTTGCTGATAAGTTTTGAGGGGATAATGGTGTTAAATCCCAAAATAGAGTTGGTAAAGAACATCCTGATGAATGCATCTTTACTGTTCAGGTGTTCTAGGGCTTTGTGTAGAGCCAGTGAAATGGCATCTGCCATAGACCTGTTGCTACAATGGGCGACCTGAAATGTATCCATGTCACCACTTACCAGGAGCTGATAGGCTTTCAAATCTCTCCATCACTGTTGATATAAGTGTTACTGGCCAATAGTCATTAAGGCAGGTTCCTACACTCTTCTTGGACACCTGTATGATGGACGCCTGTTTGGAACAGCCTGCTGGAGTGAGATGTTGAAAATATCTGTGAATACATTAGCAATTCAGTCAGCTCAGGTTTTTAAATACTCGACCAAATACTTCATTTGGGCTGGATTGTTTCCTCAGATACATTCTCCTGAAGACAGCATGCATGTCATTCCTCCGAATTGGACTGGTTGGGATTTGGTTTTTTTAGCCCTGCTTTCGGGTGTCCCTTGTTATTTTCATTTTCATCCAGAATCTCCACTTTGCCCGGGAGATAGCTTTTCAGAAGTCATACCTGCTCCTTCTATATTGATCTTGATCTCTGGACTCAAATGCTGGTGACTTGGCTGTCAGCAGGTTCTAGATTTCCTTGTTCAACCAGGGCTTCTCGTTAGAAAAACTCTGAACGATTTGGTGGAACTCATTAAAGTAAAGTGAGGCATGGTTACAGGCCAAGTACTTAATATGCAGCCTGGGAATCTGGTGAGAGTGAAGTCGCAGGATTCACCATGTTGGTAGAATTGCAACTTGCAGAGGATAAGAAGTAGCAAAACCTGTACAAAGGCCTTTAGATTAGAACAACTTGATGATTAAATCAGTGACATCATGAATGAATGAGCAAAGGTGAAGGAGGAGGAAATACAGCTTGAAGACAGCCAAGTGGATCATCAAGATGTTCTCTCACCCAAAAGCGGAAGAAATCTCAACATTAGAGGCCAGGTGGTTCACGAGAAAGTGCATTTTTTATGCAGTATTTACATTATCATCAGCGATAGATAAGAAAGAGCAAAGATTTAGACATTCAACATGGGAACAGGCCTTTTCGGCTCACAAGTCCATGCCACCCAATTACACCCAATTGATCTAGAACCCTTGGTACATTTTTAAGAGTGGGGGAAAATTAGAGCATCTGGAGGAAACCCAAATAGACATGGAGAGAACGTACATACTCCTTACTGATAGTGCCCAATTCGAACCCCAGTCCCGATCGCTGGTGCTGTAAGCAAGCAGCCCTTGCTTTCAGAATGTCTAGAATGAACGTAGTGAATCTACATATATAGACATAAGTCTCATTGATTTAAATGAGGAAATAATGTGATGAACTTACCTTGCAATTGGAACAGTAACTGAATAAGAGACTGCAGGAGCCACATGTATATAGCTTAGGTGTTAAGTGTTCAGTCTTACATAGAGCATATTATAGGTCAGAAACAACCCTTTTGGACAAAGCATCAAAATCTTTGACATTTTATTCTGTCAGCCAGGGATGCAGGGATGCTGGATCTCACTGGAGCTCCACTTCGGCTCCTCATCGGGCCACTGCGGGACTGCTCCGACAGCACCTCGTGGTGGCGGAGCCTGGCAATGGCACCGCCCCCACCTCCCCGCTGAGTGCTATTCTCTATCCTGGACATAACTGTTTCTTCCATGACTGGTCATCCTATTTCGTAGTCCTACACTTTGCTGTCAGTTATACAGTGTCAAATACAACATGGTGGCCAGGTCTCACAAGACTTTCTTGATGCCATTTTGTTGAGCTCTGGCCCCTAAAATTTAGCACTGTACCCCTGCTGTCAGCACATATCAGGAGATAAGTTTGAACTTATTTGAGCCAATGTCTATAAAGTAAGCAAGGTAGCTTAGGTAATGTGGTGAGGTTAGAGATTCAGGCTATATTGTGTTTAGAGAATTGCAACCTCAACCTCAACTCTGGACAACAAGATTTTGTTTCTTGAACACTTTGGCATGGATTTTATCGATTTTGGGCTGCTCATCATGAAAATCACCTTAAAAATATCCTTTCACATACCATTTTTTTTTAGATATAACCTATTTTTGTGATTCCCTCTCATATTTTAAGTCTACTAGTATATTGCCAACAAAGCAAGCTGTTTTGCTCAGTCCAAGCAGGCCTGGGCATGAACTCAGTTCAGGTGCTATGCAAATGTTGCCTTAGGCCTGGGCCTGCTTAGTCAGGAAAGATGCAGACGGGCTATAAAAGCAGCTCACATATACAAATGCTGTACATTACGTTGATATAGACTGAACGCATGTGGATGCACATGTTCTTCAGGCAATAGCATAATAAGTATACTTAACAATAGCATTTATTGTCTTCAGGAAGATTCAATACAGCAGAAATGTCTCTTCGATATCGCAGCAGCTGTGATACATTCTGTTACATTTGTGGTGAGTACTGGTATACGCTTAAGGCTAAATTCAATAACAATTCATTTAATGTTGCTCCAATTTTCTACGTAGTACAGCAAATCTGAAATTATCTTTGTGTTCAGCTTGAAGTTGATGATCATAATCCCCATTTTTTTTTCAGGAAAGCAAGCCTTTTTTAAAAGAAAAAATGTTGTCCATTGTATTAAATCCAACATTTATATCCACAGTGGAATGTACTCCCAACATCCCTGGAATAAGTCCACTTGGAATGTTTGGTACCTGCGCAGCTTGAGTCAAATTGCTTTTGCACATTTACCGCTTGTTTGCATAAACCACGTGCCTGCAGTCAGGGACCATTTCTGAGCCATCCAGTTATTTTGAAGCTGTCTGGCCAGTTCTTGCTAGTTTTCTGGCATGTGCTTCTCAGTGAATTCAACAGAAATTTGTCAGGAGACTGCAGATACAAGCTGTGCAAAAGACAAATGACATGGCAAAGGATCTGTCTCTGGATTTGTTTCATTTCACATGAACACAACACGGAACTAAACCCCCCCCCCCCCCACCCAATCAGCCCTCAGGAACTGAAGCTTTGCAACCACCAGACTCTGTTATGAATGCCACCTGAGCAATGGCTGCTTAGTCCGCTCCTAACAACGAGGGGTGTGTTCGTACAAAATGTCTGGATCTCATTCTCACAGTGTTTGAGGAAACGTATGACAATATGAATGTGGCTTTGCCTCAGTGTTATTCTGACATGCTTTGTATGGGAGCTTGGCCGATCTATTCCCACAACTCTCATCTACACTGATTTTTTTAAAAATATATACATACAGACATTCATACAGTACAGTAACAGGCCATTTCGGCCCATGACCCTTTGGCCCCAACAATGAAGACGCTGTTTACATCCGGTACCGCACGGATGGCAGTCTCTTCAATCTGAGGCGCCTGCAAGCTCACACCAAGACACAAGAGAAACTTGTCCGTGAACTACTCTTTGCAGACGATGCCGCTTTAGTTGCCCATTCAGAGCCAGCTCTTCAGCGCTTGACGTCCTGCTTTGCGGAAACTGCCAAAATGTTTGGCCTGGAAGTCAGCCTGAAGAAAACTGAGGTCCTCCATCAGCCAGCTCCCCACCATGATTACCAGCCCCCCCACATCTCCATCGGGCACACAAAACTCAAAACGGTCAACCAGTTTACCTATCTCGGCTGCACCATTTCATCAGATGCAAGGATCGACAATGAGATAGACAACAGACTCGCCAAGGCAAATAGCGCCTTTGGAAGACTACACAAAAGAGTCTGGAAAAACAACCAACTGAAAAACCTCACAAAGATAAGCGTATACAGAGCCGTTGTCATACCCACACTCCTGTTCGGCTCCGAATCATGGGTCCTCTACCGGCACCACCTACGGCTCCTAGAACGCTTCCACCAGCGTTGTCTCCGCTCCATCCTCAACATCCATTGGAGCGCTTACATCCCTAACGTCGAAGTACTCGAGATGGCAGAGGTCGACAGCATCGAGTCCACGCTGCTGAAGATCCAGCTGCGCTGGATGGGTCACGTCTCCAGAATGGAGGACCATCGCCTTCCCAAGATCGTGTTATATGGCGAGCTCTCCACTGGCCACCGTGACAGAGGTGCACCAAAGAAAAGGTACAAGGACTGCCTAAAGAAATCTCTTGGTGCCTGCCACATTGACCACCGCCAGTGGGCTGATATCGCCTCAAACCGTGCATCTTGGCGCCTCACAGTTTGGCGGGCAGCAACCTCCTTTGAAGAAGACCGCAGAGCCTACCTCACTGACAAAAGGCAAAGGAGGAAAAACCCAACACCCATCCCCAACCAACCAATTTTCCCCTGCAACCGCTGCAATCGTGTCTGCCTGTCCCGCATCGGACTTGTCAGCCACAAACGAGTCTGCAGCTGACGTGGACTTTTTACCCCCTCCATAAATCTTCGTCCGCGAAGCCAAGCCAAAGACACCCAATTAACCTACAAACCCCACTACATTTTGAAGGGTTGGAGGAAACCGGAGCCCCCAGGGAAAACCCATGCAGACTCCAGGAGAATGTGCAAACTCCTTACAAACAGCATGGGATTCGAACCCCGATCCCAATTGCTGGCATTGTAACAGTGTTGCACTAAAAGTTATGCCAACCATGCTGCCTTATGTTTGTACACATGCATCTGATCACAATCTCATTTGCCCTCCTCCGATCCTATAACCTTTTTAATGGTTTGACGCTCAATATTCCAGTTTATCCAGATATGAACTATTCTCATTTTAGCTTACTTCGACGTCTTCTATTTTGAGAATATAACCCTTTGTAACTCAGGTCAAAGTAAACATTACAGACAGTACTTGTAGACATCTAATCTCTCTGCAGATGGAACAATCGGAAAGCAAAGAAGTTACACTCGGTCTTCATGAAGGGTTCCAAATCAAAACACTGATCATTCTTATTTCTATCACTGATGCTACTCGACTCACTGAGTTTGTACAGCAGCGTGCTTTGCTTGAGATTCCACTATTTGCAGTCTCTCATGTGTCTTGAATTATTCTTAGTGTCCCACTCAGTATTTCTCCCTGAAGTAGCAGTAATCTGGCCATGATCACACTGCAACACTGATCTGTTGCTTTGCTTCCTGCATGACTTTAAAATCTATCCAATTGCCTGTGAGCTGTGGGTCATCTGACAACTCTGGAGTCTCCCTCCCCTCCATTGACAAAATCTACTGTGCAAGATCATCAAGGACCCCTTCCACCCTGCACACAGCAGCTTTCAACTGCTCCTGTTGGGAAAGAGATACAGAGCCAGAAGCACAGGATGAGGAGCACTCACATAGTTACAAAACAATATTCATTTATTTATTTGAATATATCAATATTTGTCCTGCATATGTATGATTTGTCTGTATGATTTTGCAGTGCGTGCTTTTCACGGAGGATCAGAGAATGCTGTTTTGCTGGGTTGTACCTGTGCAATCAGAAGACAATAAATTGTACTTGGCTTGACTTCCAGCCCATCACATCCATGGTAACTCCCAGGGGACCAACCCCATTCAACCAAGCCTGCCTCTCCTTCTTTCTCTCCTCCTGCAACTTAATTTCTCATACATGCCCATGCATCCTGCCTTGAGTCAATTTGCCAATACTAAAGGATAACTTAAAGAAGCCAGTAGACCTTCCAGCATGCATTTGGGGTGCTGAAAGAAAGCAGTGGTCACTCCGGTGAATGACCGTGCAAATACCACACAGAGAGTGCCGGAGACCAGGATCAGACCCTGGAGCTGTGAGGCAGCAACATTAACTCTGCTGCCCACAAGGCTTTAGCTCTTACACTCCTGGCCACGTCTGGCTGGGGAGTGGGGTGGGGGGGGAACTATCATTCAACAGCAAAATCCTATTGATGCTATAAATCGAATCAGAAAATATTGGAAAATGCCCAGAATCTTTCAGAGAAAAAGAGTTAATATTCTGATGTGATGGTTGATTTAAATCCTTAACTTTGTTTCTCCCTTGACAGCTGAGTAATTTAAGCATGTTCCAGTTTAACAATCAGTCAAGGTTAGCATAACGGTTTGCGCAGTCCTGTTACATCGCCAGCAACTCGGGCTCGAATCTGGGACACTCTGTCAGACATTCTCCCCATGTCTGCTTGGGTTTCTTCCCACCTTTCAAAACATATGGAAAGGACGGTAGATTAATTGAGTGCATTTGAACGACAAGGGCTTGCGGGCCAGAAGGGCCTGTTACCGTGCTTTCTGTCTAAATTGAAAATTAAGTGAGAGATCGAGGAGATAATTGGATTACCCGCAGTTCATGCTGAGTCTGGATAGACATGGGGTAAGTTTGTTTCATGACAGGTAAGGTAACAGGCAGGCATGAAATCTAAGGCATTATGGAACATAAGGAAATTTACAATCAATTTTTAAATACAAGTTCACTGCACCTTGCTATTCCTGGCCTCACCAATCAGGTGTACATTTCGGATAATTTTGCCATTTCTCACAAGATCCACTGGCATCACTAGGGACTTGTAGGAGGTGCTGACATCACCAGGTGACACCAGAATGACCATCTCTAAAATTTTTGTGAAGTGTTTCAGCAGAAATGTATTTTTTTTAAATAAAAATATCCCTGTAGTTAGTTAAAACAACAAAAAACTTTTTTGTAAGCCTTGCTTACATGTATCAAATATATCTATAAGGCTAATACTTAATGCTAGTTACTTTTTGAACCTTCTAATGCGGTCTGGTCAGAGTTATCATTATTACCCAATTACAATGACACTTCGATTCATGTGGTTTCATTTGCATGTGCTACAAGCACACGCTGTTGTTCTTGTTGCTGCTGGTCTTTTTATAGTCGCTGCTTTTGTCAAATTTTCTGGTGTTTTAGCTACAATATTGTGGTAATTAGTATTCACAAACCTCTAACTTTCTTTGAGAATGAAGTAGTATGATACTGTAATTTCAGGATGTACTTTTAATTTTGCCAGTTGTTTATTTCACTACTATTGCCATTACATACGGGAATTACAAGAAACATTAGTACAGAAAAATTACTAAGGATTCTATATGGGCTGGTACGGGAAGAGGACCCTGGAGGGAAGGGTGGGGTGGGGGTGACACCATGAGTTACTGCACTGGGGACACAAACCCTAGTAATACCACTGGCAAGATCAATAAAGAACAATGATTAAACGTAAAAATACAGGCCATAAGTGATTTGATTTTAAAATACTCTGTTGGACTGCAAGATTGCAGATGACTTTGAACCGAGAAATATCACTGGTAACTTGAAAAGGTCTTTAAGAAAGCATGAGGTCACAGATGCAAACAATATAAGGAAGGCAGTAATCACTGAATGTGCAATCAGAATACTTGGGGTAAGTTCACATTTTAGGAAAGTTCACTTTCCAATAATGATTTGAGTCAGTGTGAAAAATTGCTTGGCAGGGTGTCAGGATGAGAGTGCAAGAAAACTGAAGTGCACCCAGACATTAAAAAACAGTAAGGAGAAAGGAACATCGAACCAAAAGCAGGTCATTCAGCCCTCTGGCCTGTAGATGTCTGATCTGGAATCTAACGTCCTTAGTCAACTTTTTCCATCTCAGTCTTAGCAAAGGTGGCGAAATGTTGAGCAGGTCGATTTGGTTCTGTGGAGGGTGCAAGGTATTTAGAGTTCTGATGAAAGGTCATTGATGACAAGGGAAGAGTCCATTTCTCCCTACGTAGATTGTGGTTGACCTGGGCATTTCCACCATTTTCTGTTTCTATTCTGCATCTCCCCAATCATCTCAGATTTCAGATTTATTGCCAGACTACATACATGACATCACATACAACTCTTGAGATTCCTTTATCCTGCAGGCATGGCTGAATTAAATAAGGTTAGCACATAAAAGAATATCACTAATATTTTAGCCTTCATGCAAAAAAAATGAGACAGCGTTAAATGAGTTTAAATGCATCATTGAGATATAGTGATCTCTTGGCAAACTTGCAGTGAACTTTCCTTTCTTACAAACAGCCACAGTGAAATAACAACATACTGGCCACTGTAATCACATTAATCTAATGACAATAGGTTTCATATTACTATTGGCCTTTCGAGTCAGTGAAAAGTAATGGAGAGCATTTCATACTGGCTGTTGGAACTTAGTTTGAAAATAAAAACATTCTCTTTCCTTCAAGTGTATTTTCATTTGCTTTGTATTCAGCAACTACAGTAAAACCCCAGATTTTTGGAATTCAAGCAACCAGCAAAAAAATTGAAGAGATTTAAAAAATTAAAATAAATATAAAATATTAGGTAATAAATAAGTTTAAAATTATAAAAGTAAATGTTCTCTGAAGTAACATATGAACCTTTGGTGGGAGATGGGAGCAAATGTTCAGCTAGCGGAGAGGTCTTTGCTTGTAGCAATTGTTTGAATAAATTTGTGTGAAGTGGCAATGGTGTTACCCAGGTTGAAGAGCTAGTTGATGCCACTCACCATTGTCTTAAAGTGTCTCCTTATCCCTGTATAGTAAGAGTTGCCCTGGTCAGAGGCTTTATCTGTAAACTTGCAGAGGGGTGGGGGGTATAGTTAATGATTGTTTTTCAGGCAGCTCTGTGGAGGGGGAGGAACCTGCAGAAACATTTTCAAAGAATGTGACTGAAGATAAGGTCATTTTTTTTAAGGTTTCATGCAAGTGAATTTGTTCAGTTTAAAGAGAGTGTTGTATTTTTCTCTTTTAAACTATTTATTTTTAATGCAGGTTTATTAGTTGAGTATTGTAACAATAAGTCTCAAGCAACCAGAAAATACAGAAACGGCATCTACAAATACAAATCCCTATAGGTGCCTGATACCAGGGTTTTTACTGTATAGACCATATATTTTATAAGAAATGCCAGAATGGCAGTTCAGGAGAATGTTATTGAGCCCAGACATGTTTTATTTCCTATGTGTTAATGGATAAATAAAGTGGAAATGTTAACAGGACTCAAACTCTCCTTTGCAGCTTTTATAAGAAGGTTTTCTGCTATTGTAAAGACTGGCATTTGATTGAAGAATTTTTAATTCTTTGCTCTGTTGCATTGGATGTAAGCCATTATAAAGGCAATTTATGGCATAGGAGTTTGTGGTGGGAAATAATGGTTTCCTTTTCCCACCAGGAGTTTAACTAGTTTTGATACACATGAACTGAATTTCATGATAAATGTGTGTCAGTGGGCTGAACCATGACACACTAATTAGTATTTGTTTTAAAATCCCACTGTAGCAAAATTCAGAGGTAAACAATGCCAAGGCTGTATTGCTTGCCGAACTGGTCTGCCGTGGAAAATAGAACATGGGATGTGGAATGTAGAACATAGAACAGTACAGCTCAGGAAGGGGCCCTTAAATTTGGGATCAGAACGCAAATTAAGCTAAATCTCTGTTACTTCATCTTGATCTACATTCTATCCCTGAATATTCATGTGTCTGTCTGTAAGCATCGTAAACGCAATCATATGTGCTTCACCACAATCCCTGGCAGACCATTCCAGTCATTTTCCCCGAACAATTCCTTTAATCTCTGCCTCCACTCCCCCACCCCCTTACGTCGCCACCTTAAATGCGTGTTCTCTAGTATTTGACATTTTAATCCTAGGTTAAAGATCCTGACTCTCTAACCTATCAATTGCTCTTAAATTTACTGAACCTCAATCAGGTCTCCTCTCAGCCTCCAATGCTCTAGAGGAAACAGCTCGAGTTTAACCAACCATCCTCCATAGTTTATCCCTTCTAATCCAGGTAGATTGGCAAATCGTTTCTCTTGTACCCATTCATAAGTAGGTCTGGCATGTCGCTGAATGCTCCATTGAATTTCCTAAGGTGTGCTGTGGAAAGTCTACTGAATAGATGCATCACAGCCATTAGAAACTGAAGTATCCAGGCTGAAGTCCATGAGGCCATTGACATCCTATCCCAAATCAGTTCAGCTATCCAAATAATTGTATATCCAATTTCTTAGAACAACTTCCAATAATGTACCTACTACTGATGTCAGACTCACCAGCCTATAATTTCCAAGATTATTTTGGAGCCTTTTTTAAAGAACAGAACAGGATGAGCTACCCTCCATTCCTCTGGCACCACTCATGTGCCTAAAGACATTTTAAATATTTATGCAAGAGGCCCTGCAATTTCTACAGTAGCCTCCCACAAGGCCCAAGGAAATATTTTGTGAGGCCATGGGGATTTATCCACCCATATTTGCTTCACAAAGCAAGCACTTCCTCCACTTTAATCCGTGAAGGTTCTATGACCTCACTACTTGTTTTCCTTACTTCCCACAACTCTGATCACTTTTCATGAGTGAATACTGATGGAAATAAAACATTTAAGATCTCTCCCATCTCTTTTGACTTCATACAAAGCCCACCACTCTGGGATCTTCAAGGGGACCAATTTTGTCCCTTACTATCCTTTTGCTCTTAATGTACCTTTAGAAACCCTTATGAGTTTCCATCACATTGTCTGCTGAAGCAACCTTTTGTCTTTTTTATAACCTTCTTGATTTCTTTCTTGAGGGTTTTCTTGCATTTTTTATACACCTCAAGTACCTCGTTTGTTCCGTGTTGCCTAAACCTGCTGTAAACCATGCTCTTCTTCAGAAACTGATCCCCAATTTCCCTAGAAAACCTTGTGCCTGTGAGCATTGCTTTTAATCCTGTCAGGAACGTACAAACCCTGTACTTTCAAAATTTCACTTTAAAAATCTTCCATTTACCTTACGCATCCTTGCCAGAAACAATTTATTCCAATCCACGCTTTCAAGATCCTTTCTCATTTCCTCAAAATTAGCCTTACTCCAATTTAGAATCTCATCCTGATGCCCAGATCTATCCTTCTCCATAATTATCTTGAAACTAATGGCAACATGATCACTGAACCCAAAATGTTCTACTATGCATACTTCTGTCACTTGTCCTGTCTCATTCCCTAAAAGGAGATCCAGTCTTGCATTCTTTATATTGATTTTGAAAATATTTCTGAACACATTTAACAATCTCCAAGCCATCCAGCCCTTTAACAGTATGGAAGTCCCCGTCCATATGTGGAAAATTATAATCATTACCATTACATCCTTACCTGTGCCTATCTGCAGAATCCTTTTTGTTCGTTGAAAAGGGTGGTCATTTCTGACTTCAGCTCCTACTATCCCTCGCCTCTTATCTGTTCTCGGCGAAGCCTGTTGAGCCAAAGCCTCACCACTCTGACTCAGCCCACTCTGACAATGTCCACTTCCTGGATGACCTAGTATCCTTTAAAAAAAACCTTTTAGTATCCTGAAATATGGCTGGCAGGTGTGATCTGAAGGAGGAGATTTACATTTGATAGACAGTTGGGTGGGATGTTAGACTTGGGCTGATGGTTCAGAAGAATTCTCAGTAACTCTGAATCAGCCACAGATGTATGGATGAAGATTCCAGAAGTGACATCCAGTCAACTATTTCAAGCTACAGAGCACATCTGGGCACTTCTATGTTTTAGTTATATAATGGAAAAATGCAGACATTTCAACTCAAGAGCAAATATTCCACCTTCTTCACATTCTTTTAATTGAAATATGACTTCCAAGTTCAATATTATCCAACCTCTAAATATCTGCATAAAAGCAATTAGCTGATAACGCTGCAAAGTGATTTCATCGACTTGTGTACAAAGCAGTCACATATATTAATTAATTATTTAGGTAAATTAATCATCTCTGATTGGCCATAATGAACATCACTGACTGGAAATTAAGTCAATCGAAAGAACTTTTGGAAGTCTCCACGATGCATTTAGTACAGCTGATGAATTTCCATACGAACCTGTTTTAAAGATCCTGCAAAGTCAAAAAATGTTGCATCCTGCAAAAGTAAATGCTGAATCTATTAACTTTTCAGAAAGAAATCAATCCTGCCCCTTTTATTTTTATGAATAGCACATTCTTAACGAGATCCTGAATGGGTTTGTGAAGAGCAGATATAGAAAACTAAAGGAAGGAAGGCATAGGACATGTTTGCCTTCATCATTTGGGGTTGAGTCAGGAAAGTCATAGAAAATAGAACAGAATATTACAGCACAGAACAGGCCCTTTGCCCATATAAACTGACCAAAAAAAAAAAATCAAAACCCTCCCTCCCTCATAACTTTTTTTTAGTTGTTTTAAATGCCCCTATTATTCCAGCCTCCACCACCACCCCTGGCAATGCATTCCAGACCCTGATAAATCTCTGTGTTAAAAAAAAAATTCCCCTGATGTCTGCCCTAAACATTCCTCCCTTCACTTTGTTAGATGTCCTCTGATGTTTGCTACTCCTGCCCTGGGAAAAAAAGATGCTGGCTGTCTACCTTATCTATGCTTCTCAAAATCTTGTAGACCTCTACTGTATTAAGTCTACTCTTAACCTTTTCGGTCCAAAGAGAAAAGCCTTGTCTCTGTTAATGTTGCCTCCTAGGGCATATTTTCCCATCCCGGCAAATCTCCTCTGCATCCTTGCCACAGCTTCTACATCTTTTCTGTAATGAGATGGCCAGAACTCAACACAATATTCTAAGTGTGGTCTTACCAGAGATTTTTAGATCTGGAATATTACCTTATGACCCCTGAACCCAGTCCCCTGATTAATGAAGCCCAGAATGCCATAGGCCTTCTTAACTGTCCTATTGACTTTCACGGTGACCTTAAGAGATCTATGGATTTGGACCCCAAGATTCTTCTGTTCTTCCACACTGTTAAGTATCCAACCATTAACCATGTACCCTGCCTTCAAGTTAGACCTTCTAAACTACATCATCTTATACTTATCCAGATTGAGTTCAATCTGCCATTATTCCACCCAACTCTGCATCCTGTCCATATCTTATTGTGCCCTACAACAGCTTTCAACACTATCGACAACACCTCCAACATTCATATAATCCTCAAACGTACTGATCCATCCCTCCACCTCTATATCCACGTAGCTGCATTATGAGTATTATGGCATCTCTGGTCGCCATGTTTTCGGAAGGATGTGATGACTTTGGACATGATGCTAAAGAGTGCTTCCAAGGCTTTGCCTGGATTGGTAACGAGGAGAGGTTTTAGACTGCTTTTGCTGGATCTTCAGAGGCTGAAGAGCGACCACTTACAAGTTTATAAAATTATAAGAGGTATGGGGAGGGTTGATAATCAGATTCTTTTCCATAGGGATGAAATGTCAAATGGTATAATTGTTAGGTGAGAGACAGGCAGAAAATGCAGGAAGGTAGAATTAGTTCATATTGGCACCATGTGAGCTGAAGGGCTTGTTTTCTGTGCTGATCTGTTCCATGCTTTATGTTCTATCTAACCGTTCCAAAGACCAACAATTTACATCTCCAAATAAACATTTGGAGTTGCTGAGAATCTGATGAGAAAACAGAAATGACTAGAAATCATCAACCAGTCAACCAGACCTTCACTGAAAGATAATTAACCTGAACCATTAATCGCGTTGGTCCCTGCACTGTTAGGTATTTCCAACATTTTCTGTGTATGTCCATTTACAGTAAAAATTCCTGTCATCCAGAATTCAAGCATCTGGCAGCCTTAAGCAACTGGAAAAACAATTGCGAAAAATAGTTAAAAAAATACTACTACCACTCGCCTTGCCCATTTAGGAAAAACTTCACGGCAAGTTCGCAAGAAAAATTAGCCATGGAATTATTGAAAGGAGCTGCATGCAAGAGGAGGCAAATGATCAAATCATTTTACATTTTTCTTACATCTTTTTACAATACTTCTTAAAACGATGATCCTGAAATTAATACAAATTCTAGTACTGGTAGCAGTTTGATACAGAAAACTAATGGAGTGAAATGACCATCCGTATTTGAGTCTATTATACAGGGTCAACATGGAACCAGAGAATATGGATTCAATTTATCACATTATCATCCAGATCATTGATGTACATAACAAATAACCATGGACCCAGCACACAAGAAATTCCCACATAATTGAATCCACATCAGGATATTTCATCTCTATTTATATTAGTTTTGAATAACATTATTCCTGAAGCCATGTTCAGTACTTTATGTTATGCATCCTATACTATTGTTTGCATCCACAAGCCACAAGGGGCTGTTAATTTATTGAATGGGGTACGGAAAAGAGATTCATTTGCACAGCTGAACCAAGTGTCTTTGCAACAGCCTGTTCCTCTATAATGAACAACTTAAGGAACACCTCACTCTAACCATCCGATACTCTCATATTCACAAAACAATATGTACTTAATTATTTATTTCTATAGATGAAACACTTGTCCTGCATATGGATTGTTTGTGTGTCTGTGTGTTATGTCTGGTTGTGTGCCTGTGGGTTTTGTAGCAAGGACTAGAGAACACTGTTTCGTCAGGTTGTACTTGTACAATCAGATGGCAATAAACTTGACTTGAAATCTGGACCTGCTTGAAAATTATGTTCCACGCATTTTATGGGAGGTTAGGACTGGGGTGGCAGAAATATTGTTCGTCATTAATGAATGAAGGAATGGAGAGTGTTAGTGTTCTGAGTGGGAGAGGCAGACAGCAATGAGCTGTAAAATTATTTTTAATGTATGGATTTATATCATTTGTTTATTTTCCTTCTCTTTCTAAAAACAACAATCTCATCATTAGAAAAAAATGAATATTAAACCAGAAGAAGAAAATATAAGAATAAAACAAACTTCATTACAAGAGTCAAGAATTCAGGCTTCAACTTCAATAGGCTATAGAGGAACCACTGCACTGTAGGGTGAGGCCGTCAAATGAGGACCATCTTCTTATTTAGATAGATGTATCTCTTTGGAACTATTTCAAGTAAGAACAGGGGAACTCTTTTTCAACATTACTTCCATAAGTACAATTGAAGTCCAAAAATCCAGATACCAGAAATCCGGACCACCCAAGAATCTGGACTTTTTGAAAACTCTCAAACTTTTCAAAGTCAGCGGGCCTTGGTGTGCATGCGTATATGCATAAGCACCAAATTTTTATTTATATGTTTGTTTTGGAAAATGAAGTATGCTGTATTTGCTAATGAATAACATTTGGAATAAACTCCAGAGGCTTGTTAACTCGGCCTGCAACATCACTGGCACCAGACTTCACTCCATCGAGGGCATCTACATGAGGCGGTGTCTTTAATAAAAAAGCAGCCTCTGTCCTCAAAGACCCCAACACCCAGGCCATGCCCTCGTCACCCTGCTACCATCAGGGAAAGGGTACAGCAACCTAAAGACGAGAACTCAGTGGCAAAAGGACAGCTCCTTCCCCGCTGCCATCAGATTCCTGAATAATCAATGAACCAAAGACACGGCCTTACTTTTCATGCCCTATTAATGTTATTAGTATTTTATTTTTTTATAGTAATGTCATAAGATGTTTGCACTACCACGCTGCTTCAAAACACCAAATTTCATGACTTGTTCATGACAATAAATCCTGATTCTGATAAACTGTCAAAATTTACCGGTTCATCTCTACTTCATTCTCCTTAAATATGAACATTAAAAGTACTGCCAGAGAATCCCGAGAATCCCGGTTCCTGAACAGCCTGGGTTTCTGGACTTCTTCTGTAACCTCTTCATTATCGTCTCTTAGTTCGAGGGAGTTTGCTCTGCTTAAGTTGGCTGCCTCTTTTCCTGGATTACCACACTTCAGCCATGCAAATAGCAGGAAAAATCAAAAATCAGATAAGGACAATCTCAAAATGATTTGCAAAGCAACCAAGTCCCAATGTTGGTCGACCCTCTGAGTTCATCCAGTGGATTTTTTTGTGGTTTCAACGCTGCTATTTCCATTTCTTTCTGGTGAGGCAAAGGATAAGTATATCTATCGGTGAGTCAACAATCAAACTGATATGGCTGGTGCTTTCCTTCTTCAAATGTGGTGGGGGAACGGGATTCGAATGGAACAAGTTCAATGTTGACTTCTTTGGCTTTCGTTTACCCACCCCAACCCCACCCCCCTCCCCATCGTCCCTCCAGTCCCTGCCTCCTTTCGCTCAGATATGATCAATTCTACCTAGTCCCTTATCATATCCAAAGAACACCTTTTGTTGGTCTGGATTCTTTCCCCGTTATTTGAATTTTGAGACTTCCCAATAGATCCCACTTCTGCGTTTTCTGATTTTTTTTTTCCTTGAATAAGGGCTCAGACCCGAAACGTCGGCAATATGTCTTTGTCTCGTATAGATGCTGAAAAGACCAGCTGAGTTCCTCCAGCATTTCAGTGTGTTTACTACAATCACACTATCACATTTCACTAGGTTCGGTTTTCCTTTCCAGTTCATGCTGTCAATCTCACAAACTGCTGTACTTCTCCATGATGACCAGTGTGTGTCGCGCAAGGGCTGAAATTAATCATTCAGACCAAGGCACACTGTTTCAGTGTGATTGCTTTGCAGTTTCTCTTGAACCAGCTTGAGTGCTGGGCAATCAACACCAAGATGGAACAGAATGTTTACTGGAGGCTACAGAGGTAAGATTTTTCCACAGACAGTGATCAGTGCCTGGAATCCATTGCCAGAGGTGATGGTGGAGGCTGGAACAACGGGGACATTTAAAAGTAACTTTGCAGAGGTTTGGTTTCACAATGGAAACCCTAGCAAATTTCTACAGATGTGTGGTGCAAAGTGTGCTGACCGGATGCATCATGGTCTGGTATGGGGACACCAATGCCCCTGAGTATAAAGTCCTGTGAAAGTTAGTGGACGTAGTCCAGGACATCGCAGGAAAAACCCTCCCCACCATCGAGAACATCAAGAGGTACATCAGTAAGGAAAGAATGTAGCCTCAAACTAATTGAGCACATGAAAAATAGTAATACTCTAAATCTTGCAAATAAAAGGAAATAAATAATAAGGAGTGCCGAAGATTCAAAATCAAGCAAAATTAAACAGTGTATGTTGGAAGTGGATGAGAAGGGGACAGAGGAGAATTTGTCTTTGTTGATACTAACTGGATTGCAGGGTGTCCTTCCTGTCTCATCCACTGGTCAAGAGTTTTCACTATAAAGAGACATGTTCAATCGGGAGCTGATCTTGAAGCCAGCCACAAATTGTGAATTTCGACCTCCCCAAATTGTATTGAATTACAATAAAATGCAGGAAACACTCAAAAGATCAGACAACATTTTTTGCTTTAATTTTATTTTCAGCATCTGCAACGTTCCTTTAATTAGTCTGATGTTTCATCTTCAATTAGCTAAAAGCTCAGCACTTCACAATAAAGCCAAACATTATTGTGCATGCTGTGCAGGGAGTGTCATGACAAGTGGGGCAGAGCTCCTTCCTTTGGAAGTGCCACAAAAACCAGTGGACTATGGAGAGCACTGTCCAACAACAAAAAAATGACGCTTCACTAGAAGAGATGGTGTTCGTCATCTTACATTCTACTGACATGGGAAACATTGGCACAGGAGTATATAATTCATTCTCTCAGTTTATCATGGTGTGGGCTCATTAATCTTTTTGCTGGAAAATCATGTTTAATTTACAGTTGCATGCTCTAATAGGCCACAAGCCCATGCAGCCCAAATGCACTAATTAACCTACAAACCCCAAACGTATTTGGAGGATGGGAGGAAACAGGAGCACCAGAGAACATACAGACAGACTACAAGCAGCCCTTACAGACATTGCTGGATTCAAATCCAGATAGGGTACAAGCAGCCCTTACAGACAATGCTGGATTAAGCCCAGATAGGGTAAAACCAGCCTTTACACACAGTGCTGGATTCAAACCAGATAGGGTACAAGCAGCCCTTACCGACAGTGCAGGATTAAGCCCAGATAGTGTACAACCAGCCCTTACACACAGTGCTGGATTCAAACCCAGATAGGGTACAAGCAGCCATTGCAGACAATGCTGGATTAAGCCCAGATAGGGTACAACCAGCCCTTACACACAGTGCTGGATTTAGCCCAGATAAGGTACAACCAGCCCTTACACACAGTGCTGGATTAAGCCCAGATAGGGTACAACCAGCCCTTACACACAGTGCTGGATTTAGCCCAGATAAGGTACAACCAGCCCTTACACACAGTGCTGGATTAAGACCGATAGGGTACAACCAGCCCTTACAGACAGTGCTGGATTAAGCCCAGATAGGGGACAAGCAGCCCTTACAGACAGTGCTGGATTAAGACCAGATAGGGTACAACCAGTCCTTACAGACGATGCTACATTAAGCCCAGATAGGGTACAAGCAGCCTTTACAGACAGTGCTGGTTTAAGCCCAGATAGCGGACAAGCAGCCCTTACACATAGTGCTGGATTAAGACCAGACAGGGTACAACCAGCCCTTACACACAGTGCTGGATTAAGCCCAGATAGGGTACAACCAGCCCTTACAGACAATGCTGGATTAAACCCAGATAGGGGTCAAGCAGCCCTTACAGACATTGCTGGATTAAGCCCAGATAGGGGACAACCAGCCCTTACACACAGTGCTGGATTAAGACCAGATAGGGGGCAAGCAGCCCTTACAGACAGTGCTGGATTAAGCCCAGATAAGGTACAACCAGCCCTTACACACAGTGCTGGATTAAGACCGATAGGGGGCAAGCAGCCCTTACACACAGTGCTGGATTTAGCCCAGATAAGGTACAACCAGCCCTTACACACAGTGCTGGATTAAGACCGATAGGGTACAACCAGCCCTTACAGACAGTGCTGGATTAAGCCCAGATAGGGGACAAGCAGCCCTTACAGACAGTGCTGGATTAAGACCAGATAGGGTACAACCAGTCCTTACAGACGATGCTACATTAAGCCCAGATAGGGTACAAGCAGCCTTTACAGACAGTGCTGGTTTAAGCCCAGATAGCGGACAAGCAGCCCTTACACATAGTGCTGGATTAAGACCAGACAGGGTACAACCAGCCCTTACACACAGTGCTGGATTAAGCCCAGATAGGGTACAACCAGCCCTTACAGACAATGCTGGATTAAACCCAGATAGGGGTCAAGCAGCCCTTACAGACATTGCTGGATTAAGCCCAGATAGGGGACAACCAGCCCTTACACACAGTGCTGGATTAAGACCAGATAGGGGGCAAGCAGCCCTTACAGACAGTGCTGGTTTAAGCCCAGATAGCGGACAAGCAGCCCTTACAGACAGTGCTGGATTAAGCCCAGATAGCGGACAAGCAGCCCTTACACATAGTGCTGGATTAAGACCAGACAGGGTACAACCAGCCCTTACAGACAATGCTGGATTAAACCCAGATAGGGGTCAAGCAGCCCTTACACATAGTGCTGGATTAAGCCCAGATAGGGGACAACCAGCCCTTACACACAGTGCTGGATTAAGCCCAGATAGGGTACAACCATCCCTTACAGACAATGCTGGATTAAACCCAGATAGGGGTCAAGCAGCCCTTACAGACATTGCTGGATTAAGCCCAGATAGGGGACAACCAGCCCTTACACACAGTGCTGGATTAAGACCAGATAGGGGGCAAGCAGCCCTTACAGACAGTGCTGGATTAAGCCCAGATAGGGTACAACCAGCCCTTACAGACAATGCTGGATTAAACCCAGATAGGGGTCAAGCAGCCCTTACACATAGTGCTGGATTAAGCCCAGATAGGGGACAACCAGCCCTTACACACAGTGCTGGATTAAGCCCAGATAGGGTACAACCAGCCCTTACAGACAATGCTGGATTAAACCCAGATAGGGGTCAAGCAGCCCTTACAGACATTGCTGGATTAAGCCCAGATAGGGGACAACCAGCCCTTACACACAGTGCTGGATTAAGACCAGATAGGGGGCAAGCAGCCCTTACAGACAGTGCTGGATTAAGCCCAGATAGGGGACAAGCAGCCCTTACAGACAGTGCTGGATTAAGACCAGATAGGGGACAAGCAGCCCTTACAGACAGTGCTCGATTAAGACCGGGTCCATGCACTCCCCAAATGAGTTATTGTTCTTCCCCTCCCCACCCCCATACCACTACCATCACTAGCATCATGTGTTTTCATCTCCACGTGATATAAGTACATTGGAGGGAGGGGGAAATTTGACGGCAACACACGTAGGAGTTCATGGCAGGTGTGGAACATGGTTTCCCCTCTCCCACCAATGAGTGAGTTTTCAATGGTCAATGTGTCCCTCCCCCCCTCCTCCGGTTTACTTAATCCCCCTCCCCCCGATTAGACTTCTTCTGACACTGATTCTACCGGGGTCGCTGGCACTGTGATAGCTTAACAGATGGCCTATGCCCTTATTAACTTGTATTAATCCTTGTGAACGTTTAGAGCAACGGAGAAACTCTCCAGACCTTACTTTTGCTTTAAGAAATAAAGGAAAACATTATTGCAAACCCGAGTATAAATAAAGTGCACAGGTGAAAGAAGAATTGAAAAGGTTGGGTTGAAAGATGCAAAGTGCGGCATCTCCAGCCGCCTGGGTTCAGTCCTGATCTCAGCCCTCATTGTTTTAGAGTGTGCATATTCTTGTGGCGCTACGTCGATTTCTTCTGGCTGATTGAGTTTCCCTCACATCCCAAAGCCACTGACTGTTGTTAATTGCCCCATTTGTAAGTTGGTGATAAGAGGATCAGAGCCTGTGGGAGAGAATATATTACAATAAATTAAGTATGGGTTGGGATTGATGGGACTGCTCTGTGAGGTAAGCATGATGACCTACAATATGGAGAAATGTGACAAGGAGACAGCGTGGGATGAGAACCCCGGTCCTGATCGCTGGCGCTGTAACAGCTTTGCACTAACCACTATTCTAACCGTACCACCCATGAAAAGTGAATTGAGATCTGTAAACATCTGAACAGTTTTTGTTCGCTTAGTTAAGAGAAGCCCATTCATCAATGTATGTTGTTGTTTAAAGAGTATCACATGCTGCTAATTAGCCCGAATACTTTATCACTGGATTTGAAGAGTAATGTCTTCAGAACTGCATTTACACACGTTACTGCTTTATTGTGTCAGTCTGAAAAAGAATACAGGAGTCAAAAGAGAATGCTAAACTTGTGGTCTCTGCCTCTGAAGAGTGATTGGTGCTAAATGAATCACGTTGACATTGTCACCCTGATTCACTTCGATGTTCCCTGAAAAATGCTTTTACCGGCAATCTACATATAGAAAGCATGGAAAATATTCTCAATTACGTCTTCTAAGCAGCTATTGCAGAAGAGTGAAATTACTGTTTGCAATATTATTTGAGGCCGAACAGATATGCAATCCCATTCAAACATTATTTCAGAAAAAGGCCTCACTTGGTTAAAAATTAACAACTGGAGGGTTCATGGTTAGAGTATGGAGAATTTTGTCATTAAGTTTATGCCAGATTTGGTTAGATTCTTAGTGTTTAGAAGGAATTGCTGTCCAATTATACCCAATTAACCTCACAACCCCGTACATCTTTGGAGGATGGAACGAAACTGGAGCACCTGGCGAAAACTCACACAGATCATGGGGAGAACGTACAAACTCTATACGGGCAGCGCCAGATTTGAATCTGGATGGCTGGCGTTGTAATAGTGTTGCGCTAACCTTGTCGCTTAATTCTTAAATTGTCTCGCATGATCAACGATGACTTTCTTTCACTCTAGTTTTGTGGCAAAAGAGACCAATTAAAGAGATGTCGATTTTAAAATGTGCTTAAAAGTTCAGTAGCATCAAGGAAGAATTTTGTACGTAACACAATGTACAGTATATGACAATATACGAGACTCACACCAGCAGGTTCAGGAACAGCTGCTCCCCCTCCACTATCAGACTCCTCCGCAACAAACTCAATCAGGGACTCATTTAAGGACTCTTACTTCTGCAGTTTATTGATATTTTCCTCTGTATTGCACAGTTTGTTTACATGTATACATTTTTTTTTGCTCTACCAATAACTGGTAATTCTGCCTCAATGGCAGGAAAAAGAATCTAAGGGTTAACATGTACCTAAGTAAAGATCTGGACCCACTGCAATTCGCCTATTGTAACAATCACTCCACGGCAGATGCAATTTTGCTGGCTCTCAACTCTGGATTACCTCGAAAACACCAACATACGGCTGCTCTTCATCGACTGCAGCTCAGCCTTCAATACCATTATTCCCTCAGCACTAGTCAAGAGCTACAAACTCGAAACCTCTGTAACCACTCCCCCCCCCCCACCCCCCTCCCCCCCGCAACTAGATCCTTGATTTTCTCATTGGAAGACTACAGTCAGTATGAATTAGAAACAATGTCTCCTCCTCACTGATCATCAACACAAGCTCACCCCAAGGATGCATGCTTAGCCCACTGCTCTACTTGTTATACACCCATGACTGATGGCCAGGCACAATTCCAATGGAGGGAGATAGATCAGCTCATTTGAATGGTGTAACAACAACAATCTTGTGCTCAATGTCAGCAAAACCAAAGAATTGATTGTGGATTCAAGAGAAAGTCAAGGGAACACGACCCAGTCCTCATCGAGGGCTCAGTAGTGGAGAAGGTCAAGAACTTCATATTCCTGAGTGTTAATATTCCAAGCATCTGGCCTGGAGCCTCCATGTTGATACAACCACAAAGAAGGCTCACCAGCCGCTATATTTTGTGAGGTGCTTGAGAAGATTTGGTACTCACCAAAGACTCTCATAAACTTCTACAGGTGTACCATGGAGAGTATTCTGGCTGGTTGTCTCACTGCCTGATATGGAGGTGCTAACTCTCAGGAAAAGAATAAACATCAGAGGGTTGTTAACTTGACCTGCGACCATGCTATATGTCTAAATTTAAAATTTGTACAAATAAATAAATATTGTTTCGCAATTATGAGCGTCTTGGTGGGTTAGTGAGAGCAGTTCCTATGGCTGTTCAGTATTCTCACTGTCCATGGGAAGAAACTGCTCCTCAGCCTGATGCTGATGGCTCTGGTACTCCTGTATCTCTTTTCAGATGGAACCAAGTGAACGATGCTGTGTGGAGGGTGGAAGGGGTCCTCAATGATTTTGTGCGCCTTCTTAAGAGAAAGATCCCAGTAGATCACATTGACGTGGGGGAGGGGAGACTCCAGTGATCCTCTTGGCTGCTCTTATGATCCTGTGGATTGACCTCCGATCCATTTCTCTGCAGCAAGCGTACCACACTGATGCAGACGGCCAGGACACTCTCAATAATGCTCCTGCAGAAGGATGGCATAATGGTGACTGCTTCAGTCTTCTCAGGAAGTGTAGTCACTGTTGCTCCTTCCTGACAAATGAGGAGATGTTATGTGTCCATGATAGGTCACTCCCAGCTCCCACTCTCTCCACCTCAGAGATGTTGAATCACTCACTCACCATCACCCTGTCCCTTTCCTCCCAAACCACACTTTCCTCTGAGCAGGTAAAACAGGAGGACAAAGCTCAGGTGGCAACACAGACTGCAAATTTTGTGAGCATGTGATTTTGAACTCCTCTGTGTGGAGGTTGGTCAGTCATGTGTATTGAGAGTGTTAATAATTAATACATCTGCAGCTCTTGGTACTGTGATACAAATGGTGCACACATATTAAAACTCTCAAGGAAAAAGTGAAGGGATACGTGAAACCCCTGTTATCATATCAGATGGAACAATTCATTGGATTTACAGCATGGGTAGATGTCATCGGGAGACTTGAGTCATTAGTTTATCCATTACAGTGAGGGGGATATTTGAGAATGTCGTGGGCAGTACAAGAAGATCCAGGATAAGATGAGGAAGGAAATTTCACTTTAAATGGAATTTTATATCTGATAGGAGTGCGGAACCAGAAGATGACTACACTCGATTGACAAAGGAACAAATGGAAAAATGGATATTGATCAGCTGGTGAAAATATCCAGCAATTGAGAAACTGTTATGAGCAATGTCAGAAAAAGCTGGAGAGACTCAGCAGGTCATGTAGCATCTATAGGATGCTATATATGTCCATATATTCCAGCCTGATAGCATTTTATGATCTCCACAATGGCAAAGCATGCAAAATAGAAGACTTTGTGAACAACCTGCTTGGGAATAAAAAATGTTACATTTCATGCATTTCTAAATATTTCAGTGCTGAGCTATCAAGGAACATGGCACCATCATTCACCCTGTTCCAACAATTCTGACTGGTGCTAAATCTGAAATTGTGCACAAGAAACATAAATAGGACTATTTATCAAAGAACAGAAATGTATTTTCAGCCCTATGCCCATGTTTAATCACAAAAAACTCTTTGCAAGGAATGCAATGAGAATGGTCTATGAGAAACTCAGTTCTATGATACCCAGATACACAAAGCTTGAAGAGATGTCTTGTCATAAAATGTTACCTGACTATAAATAGTTAAGCACAAATGATCCTTCAAAATTAAAAAAAGATATTCAATGAGAGGACATACATTTAACGTTTATACGTTTAAAACTGATGTTAAGCCCTCTGGAGTAAAAACTGTTAAGGATTTACAATCTTCTGAGCAAAGAAATTTCTCCTTGCCTCAGCTCTGAGGGCAAATCCTTAGATTCATAATGAAACAGCCTCTTAGCGTCTTTTTGTTGTTCAAAGTGTATTATTAAAAGTTTATTTTTTACTCCTTTTTGTGATTCTGGCGTCATTGGTAATGGGTATTTAAATAATGCATCCAGTGATAAGAAAGTATGGATATAAACTTGGGGCTTGAAGTTTAAATAGAAACTTTAAAATTCCAAAGGAAAGAATGGCTTCCATGCACATGAATGCCTCAGTTCACCATTCTGCAATAATTACTGCCTGTACAAAGTTTTGTTTCCAGAATAAGATGCCAGAATAGAAGCCTGAAGTAGAACAGACACTGATCATAAGTGGGTGCCTTGTCTGGAAAATTCCTTCATTGTTTCCCCACCCAGAAAGGCCACACAACACCCTTCCCATTTCTGATGGCTTGATCCAGGGGCTGGAGAGCTACAGTTTCTCAGCATTCTGCTCAATGTATAATCACAGAATGCAAGGAGAAGGATGGCTATAATGTCATGGTCCTTTTAAAAGGGGGGGAGGGGAGGGGAGAAAGGATATCTTCCCCTTCCTTCCCCTCAAAATACCAATAATCAGTACTAATGTTCAGAGAGGAGTTCAGGTCTTGAAACATTGTTTTTAAACTTTTGTAATAAAATTAGATCGGCAGCACAGTGACAGGCCCTTTCGGCCCACTAGTCTAGGCCACCCAATTACACCCAAATGACCTACAACCCCTGGTACATTTTGAATGGTGGGAGGAAACCGGAGCGCCCGGAGAGAACAGACAAACTCCTTACAGAGAGCACAGAATTCAAACCCCTGTCCCGGTGGCTAACCACTACACTAATGTGCTAACCACTACACGAACCATGCCACCCTATTCCTGCTTAGAAATTTTCTATTCAGCCAAGTTAATGATTCAGAGGAAGAATGCAATGACACAACCATGTGGTGGGACAGCAGTATGATTGGGTTAAGTGTCTGGGCATTCCATTCTGACTGCTTGACATTTTCTACTAGCCTACAGTTCACTACAAGAAATAATTGCATTTACATGAATATATCAAAACAAATTAATTACTTCTGAAATGTGGTCACTGTTTCAGTGTAGGAAATGTAGAAACCAATTTGCGAACAGCAAGCTCCCACAAACAGCAACATATTAATGATCAGACTGAGAGAAATTTGTTAGTCAGGACTCTGAGAACAAATCAAAATCAGAGTTTATTGTCACGAACAAGTCCCCGAAATTTGTTGCTTTGCGTCAGCGTCGCAATGCTAAAATTTCGATAAACCACCTTACAAAGTAAAGAAAAGGCAAGTTCATTGTTCATTCAAGAATTTTGATGGCAGAGGAAAATAATCTGTCCTGGTGCTGCTGAGCGCTCGTCTTCAAGCTCCTGTACCTTTTCCCCAATGGACGCAGAGTGAAGAGGGCATGGTCCGGATGGTGGGGTGTCTTTCCTAAGACACTGCTTCTTGTAGATGTCCTCTATAGAGTGAAGACGTGCCCATGATGTCACAGGGTGAGTTAACAACCCTCTGTAGTCTTTTCTTGTCCTGAGCATTGGCACCTCCATACAAGACAGTGATGCAACCAGCCAGAATACTCGCCACACAAAGTTTGTAGAAGATTGAGTATCTTCAGTGATATAGCGAATCTCCTCCAACTCCTCACAGAGTATAGCCACAAGCAAGCCTTGTTCATGATTACATGGACATGTAGGCTCCAAGACAGATCCTCAGAGATGTTGACATCCAGGAATTTGAAGTTCTCGTCGCTCTCTCTCCACTGCTGGCCCCGAATGAGAACTGGTTCGGGTACTTTGCAAAGTAAGATTCACATATTTGTGAGTGTTTCAGCAACAATGTTGGTCGAGTGTCCACTAAACTTTCCAAGAGGGAAATAATGGCATTCCCCATTCTTATTGGCACCTGGCACAGGAAGTTAGACTGGTTGATAGAAACTTCATGTTTGTTTGTTTAGAGTCAGAGGTAGTCAATCCAATCTCTGGAATTCAAGTGGAACTTATCTTAATCTACCCCGATAAGCATGGTGGAAGCAATTAGAATATTAACAAGGTCATTGCCAGAACAGGATGGAAATTAATTTGTATTTGATTGATGGATAGACACATTGAAGACCTTATATAGAAATATGGACCTTGAACTATTGTGTACCTGAGGTATCTCAATAAGTGTTGAGTCATTATGTTATGCACAACAACGTCACCGTGCTAAATGATCCACTAATAGAGCTCTTGTACAAGATCAACTGCAAGTGCTAAATAACACTTGCTTATAGTTGTCATATGCTTTATCTTTATATTCTTGAGAAGATTATGGATAAAAATAAACAAGTTATTTTCCAACATTATGCTGGATGAAACATAGCAGCTTCAGAGAGCAAATCACTCTCCAGTTGTGGCCCACCACGAGTAACAAACACTTTGCTGGCAACAGCATCAAACAGTCAATGCAAGTAAAGTAAACCTTTAATTGGAGGTTCAGTAAGAGTGTGAGAGTTTATTGTCAAATGCATAGCATTATGATGTATAAATGCACCAAATTTCTTATTACTGCAGGCAGGCAGGCACATGTTTCACCAACTGCAATAGAGCAAGTTAAATTATCACAATATGTCAGGATTAAAAAAGATGTTTTAAAGAAGTGATGCTTTTAGTTGTGCAGCCAAGGAGTGGTTGAGCCTTATTGCTTGTAACGCGGGAGGATGAGGGGTGATCACATAGAGGTGTACAAAATCATGAGGTGAATGTAGAGAGTCGTTTGCATAGAGTAGGTGAATCAACAACCAACAAATATTCTAATGATGGAGATCATGGTTGCAATGCAGCTAGCAATGCCTTAGTATTTGATTAGACTTGGCTGCTAGCAGGGGGCTGACGCACAGTACATCATCTGTAATGGAGACTTGCAGCCTCACGGCCTGCCTCATGGTGCTGTTCACAACAACTTTAAAGTAAAGTTCCTTTTTCCTTCATCCACATGTTGCCTTAAGAACTCACACAAGAGGAAACATGATTGTCAAATGTGGGATCAAGGAAATTGGAAGAAAATGCTTGAAAAGGGAAAATCTAAAGTCAGCAACTGATCAGTGAAGAGAAGCTAACACAGTGAAAAATGCAAGGATAACAACCCACCAGCGAAACTTCAGCTTACTGGCTGAAAATTGGAACAGATTTAAACTGCATTTTGGATTGCATTTCGTGGTAATCGGAGCTGACGAGAAAAATTATAAATTGAAAGCTTCAGTTTTCTTACATGTCATGGGTGATGAAGCCCTGGAAGGTGCATAATGACTTCACATTTGCTGCTGAAGGAGACAAAATGAAACAGGAAAAAATAATGGAACAGTTTGAGGCAAACTGCATACCTAAACATAATGTGACATTTGAGAGGCACAGATTTTTCACATGTATACAGAAAATGGAAGAAAGTATTGATCAGTATGTGACTAAATTGAGAAACAGAAGCAAAATGTGTGAATTTGGTGGACTGACCAACTCGCTGATAAAAGACAGACTTGTGTGTGGTATTCCAGGTAATAGTCTAAGGGAAATATTGCCTCAGCTCTTGAAGTGTATCACAAAACTATCCATATGGTCTATGAGCACCTGGACAGAGTTGATACCTTAATGGATGACATCATAGTATCAGGAACCACGAGAATGGAGCATGATGAGAGACTAAGGAAAGTGCTTGAAGCAACAAGGAAAGCAAACCTGAAGCTGAATAGAGAGAAATGGCAGCTCAGGGTGACAGAACTAACATTTGTAGGAGATATTATTGGCAATGAGGCCATCAGACCAGATTCCAGGAAGGTGTCCACTATTGGGAACATGCCAAGGCCACAATGCAAAAAGGACGTACAGAGGTTTAATGGAATGGTCAACTATATGGGTAAATTCATGTCCAACCTCTCAGAAAAGATGCTCCATTGAAAAGACGAACAGAAAGGAACATTGAATCATGGGCACGAAAAGTCATCGACCGAACTAAAGAATCTGCTCACAGAGGAACCAGTTCTGAGGTTTTACGACCCAGCGAGACCCATCAAGATATCATCAGGCGCATCACATAGTGGGCTCAGTGCAGTTCTTCTGCAAAAATATGATGGCAGGCAACCCTCTGCTCAATGACAGATGCGGAGACACGATATGCTCAAATTGAAAAGGAGCTGCTCAGCGTCACATACGCCTGGGAAAGATCTCATCAGTTAGTGTCAGGACAAGCAATCAGTGTGGAGACTGACCATAAGCCCTTGATTACATTGTTCCAAAAGCCATTAAGTGAATGTCCACTTAGAAAACAAAGAACGATGATTAGGCTGAAACGCTATACACTGAATGTAGCGTACACTCCAGGTCAGCTAATGAACACAGCAGACACGTTGTTTAGAGCTGTTGATGTGAGAGAGCACGCAAACACCAAAATGGATGAAAATATGAATGCGTTCCTGGACATGATCACAAGTGTACTGCCTATATCCAATGCAGAAATGGAGCTCATAAAGTCAGAGACAAATAAAGATGACGCACTGAGACAACTGAGAAAAAACATCTTGGATGGATGGCCCAACATGAAACAGGGCTGCTCACCTGGCGTTGCAGAGTACTGGAACTGCAGGGCAGAACTATCAGTGGTTGAAGACGTCATCTACAGAGGAAGCAAAATCCTTATCCCAGAGTCTGAGAAAAGAGATGCTGAAAAGGATCCATGGAGAACATCTCAGAATCGAAAAGACCACAAGAGGTGATGTACTGGCCAAGAATCAACAATGATATAACAAATAGTGTCAAACTGTACAAAAGGCCAGAAGTATTAAGCAAGCCATCCGACAGAACCACTAAAGCTACATCCAGCACCATATAGACCTTACCAAAAGGTAGGCGGTGGTCTATTTGAACATCAAGGGAAGGACTACCTTGTAGTCACAGACTATTACTCCCTGTATCCAGAGGTGTGTAAACTGAATATCATCACTGCCAATGCTGTAATAACAGGTATGAGAGCCATATCCTCCAGACATGGCATGGCAAACAAGATCTTCACAGAAAATGGACCCTACTTTTGCAATGTAAAGTTCCAACAGTTTGCCAAAGACTCATTTGTACACATCTCGTCAAGTTCTTATTTTCCACAGTCCAATGGTCTAGTGGAAAAATCAGGACAGTGAAAAGACTAATGAACAAAGCAAAATACTTTTACCAGAGGATGCTAGTATATCGCACAATGCCGCTCGAGTGTGATATGTCACCAGCACAACTCCTTATGGGACATAAGCTAAGATCAAACCTACCCATTCAGGAGAACCTCTTAAAAACAAAAGAGCGGGAGAAGGTGAGGAAATTCAAAGAACAACAGAAAGAAAAGCAAAAGTATAATTTTGACAGAGGAACAAAAAGTCTACCAGAATTCTACACCAGTGACCAAATAAGGCTAGAAGACAAAATAAACTTATGGACTCAGAAGGGAACTGTCTTTAGTGGTCCAACCAAGATCATACACCATTCAGAAGGTGCTGTTCTGTGAAGATATCGTCAAGATCTTCAAATGGAACCAGCCACAGTGGATGAAAAGACAGATACTGTTGAACAACCTGAATGCACATTTGAGAAGACTTAATCTGAGGCAACAACTCAGATTCAAGGACAATTAATTAGGAGATCATCAAGACACTTGAATCCTTCCAAGAGACTCATTGAGCAAATTTAAAGACTCCTGTTATAGAATGTAGTGCTATCTTATTCGCTCTTCAAGTTTTAGTGTATGTAAATATGAACTCACAAAAAAAGTTTAAAAAATGTTAACAATGTTGATAATAATGAAAATTTAAGTTCTTGGGGTTAAAATTAAAACTGCAAAGTTATACAAAGAAAACATGTTAGTTAAAAGTAATCTACTTTTGTTTTAAGAGAGGGAGATGTAATGATAAAGATCATGGTTGCAATGCAACAAGCAATCCCTTCCTGTTTGATTAGACTTGGCTGCCAGCAGGGGGCTGACGCACTGTATGTTAGATCTATAATTGAGGTTGCAGCCTCATGGTATGTCTCATGGTGCTGTTTACAACAACTTTAAATGAAAGAACCTTTTCCTTCATCCATGTTTTGTCTTAAGAACACAAGGTGAATACAAGGTGAAACAGATACGGTTGCAGGTGAGGGGTGAGATGTTTAACAAGAATTTGAGGGGCAATATCTGGGGGATTATCCAACAGGTCAGACAGGAAGCTGCTTCCAACAAAAGAATTTCCACGTTCTTACTCCTGGAGGGTCATCTGACCCGGCAAGTCAGAAAGTCATTTCCCCATGTCAATCAAGGTTAGAACCTCCCACAATGAGGCTGCCATGCAATTGGTTCTCCTAGATCATGTGGGTGGCACTGGACTGGCTCTTCCAAATAATGAGTAACTTTTAAAAAGAAACGCAAGAGGGTGGAGAGTGTTTGGAATCGGCTGCCAAGGAGCAGTCTGAGGCGTGCACGATTGTAATGTTCAAGAAAAAAAAATTAGATGAATAGGATGAGTTCGGGATATGGACCAAATGAAGGCACGTGGAACTAGTATGGGTGGAGCACTTTGGTCAGAGTGCGCCAAATGGACCTGTTCCCATGGTGCTTGGCTCTTTGTCTCCCTCAGAGGACAATTGTAGTCATTAATTGGAGATTACTGTGGGAAATGGGCAGATCCTCCCTCCCCTCACGTCTGCCAATCTCACACGTCTTTGTGAAATGACCTTCAATGTCCAACTTAAGTTCAGAGTATCAAGGTGTAACATTTCACCATGTAGATCCTCTGCCAATTAGACTGGATATATATTAGAACTCATGAACAGCTGTTGTTTTCCAATTTTTTTTGCAATTAGCAATTTGGTTTCACCTGTTTCTATTTGTCCACAAAAAAAAACCATGCATTGCATCTCGAAAACAACCCAAAATATGATTTTCCTTTGAAAATCTGAGCCAGGAATTAGGAAGAGAAAGTAGATTATCATGACTTGACTCAGAACTTCAAATGTAACCCTGATCACACTCATACTTTGACACTTTGAATGTGACAGTATCTGAGACAGTAAGTACTTGGAACTGAATGTGAAACAGAATTGGGCTGAAGTAGTTGACTCAAACTATTTTTAAGCTATAGATTATTCAAGCATGCCTTCATTGGATCCTTGTAGTCACAGCTAATTACAGAATCAACCTCATTGACCCATAAATTGGTATTACATTGTTTTAACAGAATGCAAATGTCAGGAGCCATTTAATCAATGCAAATAATCAAACCTTAATGACAAATATAAATGTTGAAATTCTAAATAAAAGGCATTTCATTCAAGAGCCTGTTGCAGCTGACTTGGCGACACTCTTGTTTCTGAATCATAAGGTACATGGTTCAACTGCCACTCTAGAGAGTGGAGCAGAGATAAAACATTCCTCGATTTCAACGCAGTGCAATGGAAGTCCTGCTGTGGTGAAGGTGCCACTTTTGTAACCACATTCTTTTTTTTTAAATTAATACCGAACTAAGGGATTGTGTCTGAAAACCTGAATGGTCTCCTCGGGAAATAAATCTGCAATCCAGACTTTGTTTATTCCAGTATCAGTCCACAACCCAATGATGTAACTGCAAATGTCGGCCTCTTTTATCCTCCCAGATGGAAGATAAGAATATTATGGGATCTTTTTGAAGAAGAATGGCTAAGCTACTCCTGGAAAATTCTTATTCTTCAGCAACTGAGCAAAATTTAACGAATGCCTTCATTATATTGCTGCATGCAAATTGGCCGTTGCACGTCCGATATTACAACAGATTACACTTCAAGCAGCTCCATCAGTTCAAAAGTATTTTGGAAGGCAAATAAAGGAACTTGCAATACGCAATAAAAAATATAGTACATATTGCTTTCATCTGTGCTTCCCTCTGTCATCCAGTTATTTTGTTATTTTTATAGTCAACAAAACTGAAGGTTGCAATAATTACCTTATTCAACAGGGTCGTGTAGCCGTTAACGCAAAGCTATTGCAGCGCCAGTGACCCAGGTTCAAATCGGGCGCTGACTGTACATTCTCTCTGCCAGTGTGTGGGTTTCCTTAGGGTGCTCTGGTTTCCTCCCACCCTTCGAAACATACAAGGATTGTAGATTAATTGGGTTATTTCAGCGGCACGGCCTCGTGATCTAAATTTAAAATTTGATTTATTATCTTGCATTTTGAGAAGCAATGAATGAAAGTAGTAAATCTTGTGCTCATTTACCAGCTTTCATGACTTCTGCGGGTATTGTAGACAAAATAGTAATTGCTATAACACAGGATATCCAAGAACCAATTTGTTTACATCCGGCTCCAGATATACAGAGAAGCTCGTTCCTTTCCCTAATATTCAATACGTGAAATCAATGCTACTGTAGGAAGAGCCTTATAACTGAGCATCCAGATAGATGTCTATGAAACAAATACTTTGAAAATAATAAAAATGGAAAAGGCCTTCACTCCATCCAAACCATTATTTCAAAACTTAAAACAAATATTTACGTTGTCCTTGTAAAAGCCCAAGTCTATTCCTTGCTTACATCAACCAAATTTCATTTTGATGAATTTGACCCAAAATGCTGACTGGCCATTGCTATCCTTGGATGCTTCCCGACCTGTTGTGTCCTCCTGCTTCCCTTTGTTGTTTTTTTTTAAATACTTTATTTTTCCCATAAATATATTCATTCAGCTTTTTTATACATTTCAAATATATATTAAAAGTTTACAAACACAAAAGTAAAAAATTCCCCTTTTCCCTCCCCCACCCATAAATGTAAGAATATAACCTTACGCACCTTCAAGCTCTCTTTTTTTTCATGATTGTAAAGATGTGATATCCCTGCTTCCCTTTGTTAACTTATTTTCATAATTCAATAATTTTTCTACCCCTGTTCAGCTTTTATTTTGGCTGCACAATAGATGGAGCACAGAAACGGCCCAGTCAAATTTATCCTTCAGCACAACGCATAAACATCTTCATCTAACCCAGTGGTTTTCAACCATTTTTCTTGCCACTATGGCATCGGTGCTCTGTGATTATTAAGGGATTGCTTAAGGTGGGATGTGGGCGGAAAGGGAACGATGAGAATCACTGCTCTAGACCCAATTGTTACTGAAATATTGTGCTTGAGAAAAATTGTCATTGGCCCATTTCCTTCGGAGTTATGAAACCATGCACATAATGAGTCATTTAAGTACGATTAAAACAGTGGTTTTCAAACCTTTTTCTTTCCACTCACATACCACCTTAAGCAATCCCTTACTAATCACAGAGCACCTAGGGCATAGGGAATACTTAAAGTGGTACGTGAATGGAAAGAAAAAGGTTGCCCCTTTATCTAATTACTCTATTCCTCTCCTAACCATGTATTTATCCAGTTGTGAATTCACTATAATAGTCCCAGCTCACTCAAATGATGGACAGATGAGGAAAGAGCAACATGAACACCACAGAATTTGTCTGTTCCCTCACTGATCCCTGGAGAATACAGAAGGATAAGTACTGGAGGACATGAAAGATCATGATACTATCAAAATGCAAGTGTACTGGACAAGTTTATTTTGAGATATTAAGGAGGCAAAATTAAAGGAATTTTGAGAGAGTGGAAGCTTAATTAAAAATGTACTGAACTCATTGTTTTGCCTAACCAATTGATTTTGGTTTGTTATAATTACCTTTCTTGAACAAATAGCAACTCATTAAGTGTGCCAGACTGAAGAATGGACTCCGCTGTTTTATCTTGCTTTGACTTCAAATCAGAAAAAGAGGCTTTTTATACATCAAACATGTCTTTTGCCACCATTCTCCATCTAATCATGCCATTTTAACCTTTCAATCCTTTTGAGCTTAGCCTCCTCATAAATGCTTCCAAACTATGAATCTCAGCTGCTATTTTGGTGATGAAAATGGGAATTTTACATCCAATGTGCTCTTTGAGCAAAAACAATGTTCCAAAAATTGCCGCTTGATTATCCCCATGGCACTGTTTCAACGTCATCTCTTGTCCTTTCCACATTTAATCAACGTAATCTTTTCATAATCTAAAAGATTTGCGCTCAAACAGCATGACTTATTTTTCCGTTCTCGGAATACTTGGAGAATACTTGTTAATTTCCTTGAAGTGTAAATGCTGTTACTGTGTCCTCAAACAACAGGGAAAACCACTTGAGAGCATACAAACCAAATCACCAGCTAATTGGTTCTTCATTTGATGTACTGTTTGAGGTAAATGACTTGGCTTCTCATTAAAAGAGCACAAATTACAAATTCATTGCCACACTAATATGTCAGCCTCTCTCAAGTTCGTTTAACAGTATCTAAATATCAAAGTTCACAGTTCAAACTTCAGATTTATTGTCAGAGTACATCATACGTAACATCACATTCTTCCCAGAGATTATATAGGTATAATAAAAGAGAGAAATTTAAACAATGAAGATATGTGAACAAATTTATCGTGCAATAAAGAAATATTCAGAAATAGTGCAAATAACAGTAAGAGTCCTTAAATGAGTCTCCGATTGAGTCTGTTGTTTAGGAGTCTGATGGTGGAGGGGGAGCATCTGTTTTAGGTGGGTCAAGTCTTGTGGCACCTGTATCTCTTTCCTGATGGTAGCAGCAAGAGCAGAGCATGTCCTGAGTCATGTGGATTCTTAATGATTGCTGCTGCTCTCTAACAGCAGTGTTCCATATAGATTTTATTGATTGGGGTGGGTGGGGGGGGAAGAGTTTTGCCTGTGATGTCCTGGTCCATGTCCACTACCTTTTCCAGGGCTTTCCATTCAGATATATTGGTGCCCCCATACCAGACCCTGATGCATACTTCCCACTACACTTCTGTAAGAGTTTACCAAAGTTTTCAATGTCATACAAAACTTGTGCAAGCTCCTTAAGAAGTAGAGGCTCTGATGTGCTTTCTTCACAATTACATTAGTGTGTTGGGTCTAGGAAAGGTGCTCCAAGATTGTGACTCCCAGGAATTTAAATTTGCTCACCCTCTCCATCTCTGGTCTCCGATGATCACTGGATCATACACTTCTGGTTTTCCCTTCCTAAAGTCCACCATCAACTCCTTGATTTTGGAGACATTGAATGCGACTAAGACCATTCAGCCAGGATTTTACTTTTCATCCTGAATGTTGACTCATTGCCCCCTCTTTGATACCGTGATATTGACATCAAATTTGTGGATGATGTTATTGACATACTGAGCCACACAGTCATGGGTGTAAAATGAGTTGAGAAGAGGACTAAGTACTGTAAGGTAAAAACATCATGAGATGGGACTGTTGTCCTCCTATTCTGATGGATTATGGAGGAGATGTTCTTACCAGTCTACACTGATTGTGGTCTGAAGGTGAGGAAGTCCATGGTCCAGTTGCACAGTGTGCTTCTGAAGACTAGGACTTGGAGTTTGTTGATCAGTTTTGAAGAAATGATGATGTTGACTGCCGAACTGTAGTCAATAAAGACCATCATGATGTTGTGTGTCTTTGCTGTCCAGGTGTCCCAGGGCTTTGTGTAGAGCCAGTGAGATACGGTATCTGCCGTAAATCTGTTGCTGCAGTAGGCAAATTGGACCATATGCAACCCAATGAAACAACATTTCTCCGATCACAGTGCACAGGCATAGCACATAATAATTACATATAGATATAGAGATATAATTTTAAATAAATATATGTAAATATTTTGGGATGATTGGTTAGAGGATAGTGTTTAATCTCAGCCTGCAGGAAGAACCTATTACCCAGCTTGGAAGCCCTGATTTTGATGCTCCTGTGCCACCTTCATGATGATAACTATGTGCTGGATGGAAAAGGTCCTCTATATAAGCCAAATAATGTGAGTTGAACCAGGCAATTTAGTGAGTCATCTGGCAGTGTGAATGCTCCCAGCTGGGCAGGCGGATGGTGGGGGGGGGGGGGTGGGGGGGTGGGAAAATCAGCCAAGCTCTGATACTTGGTAGGGGATTGTATCAGAGCCTTGCTGAGTTGACTCAGGGTTGTCTCAGCTGCATTGTGAACGGCCAACCCGATATCATTAATGATGTTAGTGCTTGCGTCAGCTGGTAGTTTTAATATCGTTGCAGTTCTATTTCACAGGACGGCTGGTGGAGCTGTTACAGGGCAGCCAGTGAGGCTATCAGCAAATGGCTGGTGGAGCTGTTAGCATTAACTGTGTTTTAAATCATCTCAAGATTAGTTATAGTACCTAATACAATGTAAATGCTATGTAAATAATTTTTATACTCTATTGGAATCATGACAAGCTGGTCTGTGGGTTTGTCCTACGTTTGAACAATCTGAGGCCCACTGCAGTAGATTTTCCCATGGTCTTTTATTCATTGCCCACATATTTCTTATTAAATTGGGCATGTCTTTTCCCACCGTCTTTTATACGTTAAGCGCATATGTCTTATTAAATTGTGCACATTTTTTCCTACGGTCCTTTATACATTGTGCACATAGATGCTTTATTCCCACTACAATTTCACTGTTCTGCGAGTATGTAATACATCACAGAGGACGTCACCACTGGAGATTAGGCCCCTCCTTAGCGCCACAATATCCACATGAACCAGGGAATTCATGATCCAGTGTGAACAGCTCAGCCAGTACTGCAACACAGGCCATTAATTCACCTATTTAGTGGGTTGCCAGTGTGAAAGGGCCTATACATAATTCTTTAAGCCCTATTTAAGCAATGGTCCCCATTAAACATTGTCAATAGAGGAAAGGCAGACACCAGTGATCATCTCAGCTGTTTTGATTATCCTCTGTATTGACTTCTAGTCTGATGCTTTGCAACAAAGATGCAGTCAGACAAGAGCCTCTGAATGGTGCTCCTGCAAAAAGTTGTCAGTAGCCTTGCCCTCCTCAATGTCCTTAGAAAGGTAGGTGTTGCTATGCCTTCCTGAGTAATAAGGAGGTGTTGTGTGTCCAGAGTAGGTCTCAGAAGCATGTTTGAATGCACTGTCCATGAGACCATCATCGGGCTTACACATTAGTTATTTCAAGAAAGACTTTACATTTCCAAGATTATTTCAGAATTGTTGAAAATGGAACATATGTTAACCTCCTCTTAAAATGTTTTGATAAATCTAAGCAATCACCCATAGTAAAGAGTCCCAAATGCAAATCCAGTGTCAAGTCTGATCGGCAAAATTATCATATTCAAACAAAAGCAGACGATGATAACTGATTAGCTTAGAAGGGACATACTGAATAATGAGCAAAACCTTCCCAAACAAAAGGTCAAAAATAAAACGAGGCTTAACAGGCAGAGTGCGAGAGCCCAAAACACCGACTGTCTCCTGCTCTCTGTGGACGCTGCCTGACCCATTGGGTTCCTCGAGAACTTTGTCCGTTACTCTAGTCTTCCCGAATCTGCAGACTTCTTGTTTTTCACCTTTAAATTGTGATGTATTTTGCTTTTTCTTGCTTTCATGACTTGCCATTTTCAAAATGATGCCGGGTTTATAAGAAGTCAGTCAGGATGATAGTGCAGGACATAAACTTTTAAAAATTAATGCACACACCTGGGGAGTAGACAAAAGCTAAAAGTAGATAAGAATCTCCAAAATTAAAATAGCGATCATTTTTATAACTTTGATAGACATGGACGGTTGTTTCTGTAATTATGATTGAGTGCACTGTTAAAATCTCAGATTAATCAGATATAATAATTTCTGCTGTGTATAATTACAGCAGGAAATTGAAGTCCGCCTCTACTTTTATTTTCCATTGGGGAAGATTTCAACAGTATGTCCTGTGGAGGATCAGATGATTTATGACAACTTAAGAATTTCCAACTTAAACAGAATATCTAAATATATGACAAAAAAGTGATATTTTCTCTACTACAATAGTGAAGCGAATTACCTCGCCATTATTCTCACACTAAATGTTCCTCCTCCATTATAACAATTCAACTAGCAGTACATTACTTCCCATAATACTGCACACAGCACATCCACTTATCTAACATTGATTCAGTCACTGGAGATCCACGACTCCATTACATATTTTATTTAATAGATATCCTGTCTCTTAATACAACCCCAAATCTGCACTGACTTTTCAATGAGTTCAAATGACTCAAATACCAAGAGTTAAGGTACTCTGCAGTTGATCTGAAAATAGCATGGGCATCAACTGGCATCAAGCTAAAGCAGTGACCTATCTCGGTGTAATCTAATAGGAACATGACACCAGACCAGATGGAAATACAGTTAGTAATTAAGAAGAATCTTCTCAGCTTCAGATCATAGCCTTTAATATTTCATGCTCGTTAGCATTTATGAAATGATAAAGCCTATCTATCCTTACCTCGCGTGACATTAAGTAGCTGATAAGGTTTATCAGGACATGGTTCATGTTTCTCCATGACCTTCTGATTCTTTGCCAGGGTGCCTTTATGCCTTAGCCTGTACTGGGAGAACTCAGTAGAACTCAGCTGCCAGCAACGTTTAAGCCATCTTGAAACTGGACTGCTGTCTGAGGAAGTAGGATTTGACCTTCAGCATACAGACATCATATTCTTCCAAAAATAAGTATGAATTACCTTTTGTAATATCATTAATCTCATCAACGGAGAACATACGCAAGACCAAGTGAAACTGGAGCAGGAGAAGGCCATACAACCCCATTCAATATGATCATGCCTGATGTGATCTCAACCTTGACTTCACTTTTCTGTGATAATGAAGTCTGTCTGTCTGTCTCTCTATGTTCCATCCACCTTTCTATAGTACAGACAGTTGTTCCATTTTGCATTAGGATAATTGTGACATTTATTATCTATCTTTTGTATTTGTAATTTTAATTCAATTGAAACTAGTTTTGTTTTTAAGCTGAAACAACTAAGAATTTTGATGTATATGTACATTATGCAAAATATATGAAAATAAACTCATTCTAATTATCTAGTGCATGTATCCCAACCTGAGTATGCAGAATTCAACTCTCTGGACAACCCTTTGAAAAGAGAAATGCCACTTGATCTTTGTGTTACTGTGAGGACATATCCTGGTTATAGATCCCACGACCAGAGGATCCTGCCTCTAAACATGAATCCCCTTCAGAATCCTACTTAGTTCAATCAGCTTTCAACTTTTGAATCTCTGGAGAGCTCAAGCTCAACTTGTTCGATCTTTTTTATTAGCTAACTCCTTCATTCACAGATTCAATTGACTAAATACTCAATGTATTGTTTTGAATGTAAGAATATCCTTCCTTAAAAAGAGCAACCTCTTTGCAGAACTTCATGATGTGGCCTCATGAAAATTCTGTACAATTATGCCAAAACATTTTTATCTTTGTACTCTACCACCCTTGCAATTAAAACCAACATCCCATTTCCCTTTTTACTAACTTGCTGACCAGTCCATGCCTTGGCTTTGTGAACAACGATTTAGGAAGGGGGCTGTCCATGTCAGCTGCAGGCTCACTGGTGGTTGATGAAGCCAATGTGGAATCGACATGCCCGGCTGCAGCAGCTGTGAGCAATCCTTTAAGACCTGCCAGTAGGTGTGGCTACACTCTCAGCCAATCACAGTCATCCTACACTATCATCTGTACATATGTACATATACACATTGGTGATAGAATCTGTACTATCACATGGCTGTAAGGGAAATTCTGTTCTGGGTTTGATGCTATTGTGTCACTGTTCTTCCTCCATCTCCTTTTGTTGTCAAGGCTAGCCCTTCATGTGTTCTCGAAGGAGGAGACAGACTGGTGAATGGTATGCTGCCAGGCCATGCAATTGGAGGCCAGAGCAGACACCCTGGCGATGGAATTTGTGACAGGTACCAAAGGATTTCTTTAGTCCTGGTACCTCTTTTTCAGAGCCCCTCTGTCACGGTGGCCAGTGGAGAGTTTGCCATACGGCACAATCTTGGGCAGGTGATGATCCTCCATCCTCTGCCCAATGTAGCTGCATCTTCAACAGTATGGTCTCGATGCTGGTAAGTTCTGCCTGTTTGAGGACTTCAATGTTGGTGACAAAATCACTCCAGTAGATGTTGAGGGTGGTGCAGAGGCAGTGCTGGTGGAAGCGCTCAAGGAGTTGTAGGCGATGACAGTAGGTGACCCACAATTTGGAGCCTTACAGGAGGGTGGTCAGTACAATGGCTCTGTACACACTGACCTTTGTACCTTGTGTCGGCAAAGAGTAGCTCTCGAATGAGTTTCTCTAATGTCTCAGTGTGGACTATAGTTGCCTCAAGTTGAACAAGCTGCCATAGGTGTGGTATCAGATATAGACACCATCATTGTCATCAAGGTCTTCTGAGGCCCTTTGGAGCATCGTGCTGAAGAGGATGGTGAAGAGAATCAGCACTAGGACACAGCCTTGATTTACACCACTGCCAATTGAAAAAGGCTCTGAGAGGTCATTGTTGTGCCTGACTTGGCCACGCTGATCCTCATGTAGCTGAATGAGCATGTTGAGGAACTTTGGGGGACATCCCAGTTGTTCCATGATTTGGCACAAACCTTCCCTGCTCACAGAGTCGAATTCTTTGGTAAGGTCGACACATGTCATGAGACAGTTCCTTGTTCTGTTTACTACACTCTCTTGGAGCTGCCTGAGAACAAATGCCTTGTCGATGGTGCTCCTGTTGGCTCTGAAGCCACATTATTTCTCTGAGAGATATTCTTCAGCAATGATTGGCACCAGTCTTGGTGTACCTGCATGGTATGAGTTTCACATCATACTCCATCAGCTTCATCAGATTATATTCCTTTGCATATTCTTGGTGTATTTTCAAATTATCCATAGTCATTAAGTCAGTTATGAAGCTGAAGAAGTTTGGTTAAATGCTCCTGGTCTCGTTCTCAACCTTTTTTTGGCTATGGCCCCCTTAGGACTCTACTCAAAGTTTATGGGCCCCCTTCCCTGTGAAGCAGTCAAATGTAGTTGGTTCTTCCATACATCTCTCCTACCAACTGCATAAAAAACATTAAAAATATATTATGATTTCAGTCTGGCTGCCTTAAATGTGCTGTGGACCCCAGGGAGACCATACGGTCCCTAAAGAGAATGGTTGGTCTAAATCATTCACTTAGGTTGTAGCTATGCAAGGCCTGACCATAAAAGATCTTGCAAAAAACTCTCCCCAACAGCTCGAGCAAGCCTGCCTGCCAGGATATTGGTCACTCTCCAGTTCAGGTGCAGCCCATCATTTTTCTACAATTCATACCTTCCCCAAAAGTGATCTCAATGATCCAGAATCTGGACCCATGCACCAATTCTTCAGACACGCAGTCTTCTGCCACAATTTCCTATTCCTACCCTCACTGGTGAGTGCCACAGGCAGCAATCCGAAGATTACTACCCTTGAGGTCCTGCTTTTCAGCTTCCTTCCTAACTCCATATATTCCCTCTTCAGGACCTCATCCCTACTCTATGTCATTGATAACAACATGGACCACAACATCTGGCTACTTGAGAATATCATGGACTCTATTTGAGATGTCCCTGACCCAGGCAACATGCCATCCAATAGTCTTGATCTTGTTCACAGAACCTCCTATCTATTCTCCTTATGATTGAAACCCGAATAATTTTAGCTCTCCTCTCTCCCCCTTCCCTTCTTAGCCAAAGGGCCAGACTCTGAGCCAGAGATGCGACCTCTATGACTTGTCCTTGTTAGATCAAACTCCCCAATAGAATCCAAAACTATACTTATTATTGAAGGGAACAGCCACAGAGGTGCTCTGCACTGTCTGCCTTCCTTCACCGAATATCACCCAGTCACCTGCCTCTCAACGTTTGGGTGTGACTGTCTCCCTATAGCTTCTGTCTATCATGCTCTCTGCCTCCCGAATGATCTGGAGTTCATCCAGCTCCAGTTCCAGTTCCCTAACATGGTCTGTAAGGAGCTGCAGCTGGATGAAGCTCTTCTAGGTGAAGTCGCCAGGGACAATTGCACTCTACCAGATTTCTCACATCCTGAAACTGGATCATTCCACTATCCTAGCTGCCATCTCCACTACCTACTCTTTATCACTATGCAACCTTACCTATAGAACATCCTCAGTTGCTGTTTACCGACACTTCTCGAGCCAAAACCTCGAAATCCCCACTCCTACACTGGGCCACTCACACACAATTGATTCATTTAGATTCATAGACTTATACAGCATGGAAATAGGTCCTTCAGCCTATTTAGATTATGCTGGTCAATGTGATTATTAATGCTAATCCCATTTGTCTCCATTTAAACCATATTCATGCTCTATTCATGCTTATGAGCATGGTAACATACAGCACAGTAATAGCCCTTCCAGCCCACAAGCCCATGCTGCCCAAATACCCCAATTCACCTACAACTCCCATAGATTTTTGAAGGCTTGGAGGAAACCCACACAGTCATGGCGAGAACGTACAAACTCCATACAGACAGCACTGCAATAGCGTTGTTCTAACTGCTATGCTAATGTACCTGCCCAAATGTTTTTTTAAACATTGTAATTTTACCCACCCCTACCACCTCCTCTGGCACCTCATTTTATTTACTCGCCATCTTCTATGTGAAAAATGTACCCTGTAAGTCCCCTTTAAATATTTCTGCTCTCACCTTAAAGCTATGCATTCCAGTTTTAGACCCCTGCCCTGTGACTATCTACCCCAGCCTTTCTTAACCTTTTTTTTGCACATGGCCCCTGAGAACTGTTCAAGGTTTATGGGCTCCCAGCCCTGTGAAGATTTTGTTTCTTCCGTACTTCCAACTACTTAAAAAACGTAAAAAATGAATTTATGTTACATGTGGTGAAAAGAAAACAAGGCTAACTGATTTGCTCTTGATCTCCAATCCAGGCAACATTCCTACAAAATGTTTCTGCATTCTTTTAGAATAGTTAAAACAAGAATAAAGGCACAGACTGAACACCCAGCATTTGAGGAAGTGTAGTCCAGGTAGTTGTGGAAGTTTAGAGGGTTTAGAGTATATGTTGGTGGAAATCTTGTCTCTCGAGATGGAGACAGAGAGATCCAGGAAGGTGAGAATGTTATTGGAGATGGACCAGGTGAGTTTGAGATTAGGGTGGAAGTTAAACAATGAAGCAGCCCCAAAGAGGAAGAGTTGGTGGGAGGTCTTGCCTGTGAAGGCTTGTAGCATGGATTGCTCCACAAAGCCCACAAACAGGCAGGCATAGCTGGGACCCATGCAGGTACCCATAGCTAATCCTTTAATTTGGAGGAAGTGAGATGAGTTAAAGGAGAAGAGGACAAGTTTTGCCAGGCGAAGGAGGGTGATGGTCGAAGGTGGCTGGTTGGCTCTTTGGTCCAGGAAGAACCAAAGTGCTTTCAGATCTTCTGTGTGGTGGATGGAGATATAAAGAGAATGGACATTCATCGTGAAGTGAGGTGGTCCGGTTTGGGGAATCTGAAGTTATTGTGGAGGTGGAGGGTATGTGAAGTGTCGCGGATGTGGGTAGGGAGGCAGTGGACCAGGGGAGAAAAGATAGAGCAATGGTAAGGTGAAACTAGTCTGGTGGGACAGGAGCAGGGAGAAACAATGGGTGTACATGGATAGTTGGGTTGCGATCCCTGTTAACTGTTAGTTTAATTTTCCAGTCCACCCTTACTCCAACCAATCAAACTATTATTATGATCTCCAACATAAACAGGGCCTGAGTGGTTATGACCGACACTTGCCTTTGTTTCTTATGCTCACATGTTCAAAAATCTCTGACAGAGAAAGATAGGAATAATTGTCCTGTCATCACGAAAGCTTCAAAGCGAGCGTGGAATGAAGGAAGCTTGATCAAACTGGGAATTAAGAAGGCATTCTCCACTGCATCATCAAAGACGCCTGAGGTTGTTGAAGGTTAAGTCACGAGACAGGGAAATGCACTTCTGCCATCTTCAGCTGCTTTCTCCGTCACCTTCTGTCCACTGTGGCATATTCGGTGACGTTTGCTGAAACTTACATTGCAGTCTTAGTTTGCACTGGATAGTTAAGACAAGGGTCAATCAAGGCATGGTTGAGGAATATACCAGGAGATGAGCTGCGGTAGAGATGGATTTAGAAAATATCACGAAAGGATCTTCATAGTGTGGCATGGGACCTGAACCTTGATTCATTGTGAAGTTAGGCACAAAAGTTGCAATCAATCTGCCTCAACTAATTATTAGAGAAAAAGGCAGTCTTTGACTTCCTGATCATTAATTTACTGTATTGATGCAGAGTATGTAACGTCTCATATTGTTTGGTTGCAATAATCTGGGCATGTGTACAAAACAATTCACTTAGTTGATGGAAAAGACCATTAGTTTTTATAAAATTAGTCCAATTAGTCGTTCTTAAAATCATTAGCCTAATTTTAACGAAATATTGCATTAACTTGGAATTACTCAAATCGATTAATGGAAATACAACCATGTTTTCTCAATGAATTATTTCTCATTCAAATTATATTTTTCACTTTCAAATGACTAATAGGGGAAGAATTGAAAGGTGCCTTGATTAGTTTGAGATTCTGTTGTAATTATTAATTGCTACCGCATGTAGATTATGCTTTGAAATGAGGACAGCACGGTTAGCAGAATGAATAGCGCAATGCTGTTACAGCGCCAGTGACTGGGACAGGGGTTTGAATCCATGCTGTCTTTAAGGAGTTTGTACATTCTTCCCATGTCTGCGTGGGTTTTCCCCAGGTGCTCTGATTTCCTCCCATCGTTTAAAACATACTGGGGGTCATTTGGGTGTAATTGGGCGGCACAGGCTCATGGGCCAAAAGGGCCTGTTACTGTGCTGTATGTCTAAATTTAAATTTTAAATGAAAAAATATTTAAATTTAAATAAGTGAAGAATTGAAAGGTGCCTTGATTAGTTTGAGATTCTGTTGTAATTATTAATTGCTACCGCAGGTGGAATATGCTTTGAAAATCAGGGTTGCCTCCAACTAAATTCCCTCTGCGGGTGACCTGTTCCATAGTTCCAAGGTCATTGTATGTGTTTCCACTCCTTCTGTCAATCAAGCCACCAGTCATATTTATGGAGCTTGTTTAGAGTCACATGGACCTGGCTTGGTAAGATACTGTTTATAAAACCAACATCGCAAGTTTGTGCAAAAACTCATAAACAAACACGTTGAAAACACCGTGTGCTCTGCGCATCTTATGCAAAATGTGTGCAACCAAATTCCATGCTCATGACAATGTTATAATGCAAGTGGAAAGCCCAATTCTTCTCTAAGTGGATATCTTTCAAGGGTTTGTTTCAATTTTTGGAATGAAGTCCGACTTGATACAAGTTTTAGAGCAGTGTCTGGTGAAAGACAGGATCAGTTTTCACTCAACTGGCCTTTCACACCATGTCATTATGACACCCAGGATGATTTATGTGCAAGGAACCATGCCATCCTCTACTTGTGGATACCCTATTGGCCTTTCCCAATGCCGTGTTTACTGCCAGATCTGCTCTTAGACAACACTTCAGTTCTCAACCCATCAATTTCGCTTTGCAAAGGGAAAATCATCAAAAGGTGACATTCTAATGTAATCGATTTATAAATTCATAGGTTTTTAACTTGACTGTCGTATCAAAAAGGTCCTCATGCAAAATGTTCACTAATGTCACAACTGAAACATTCCTTTCTGCTTCCGAATCCAGTCCCAGCCTGTTATGAATTCCTTCTCCCTTGTGTCTCAACACTAAATATTGTCTTTGACAACCTCTTTGTCAAAACATTTAATTGATTTGAAATACTTGGAGCATATAACTATGGGTTACTGAGAAAACAAAAAGGCCATTGTAGCAACTGAATGGATTGCTCAAGACAAATCGATGGGTTAAGAGGAAACCAGATAACACTGCTTATTTAAAATTTTTAAGCCCCTTTCACACTTGTGGCAAGTGATCCCAGGAATCAAGCGCCAATCGGCCTTTAAAGTGACTTGTGTGAAAGCAAAATCATCTCATGCCGGGGATTGATGGCTTCGACCCCTCGTACAACCTCTGGCATCTGCAGATGCAGGCACTGCAATCAGCTAAGTGTGAAACGAGCAATGGCATTGTGGGAATGAAATGACATCATTTTTTGTGCGATCACATTGAGCCCTGGATGGAAGTGTGCTGCAGAGTCCAAAGGTAATGCACACACTCCTCCTCCATCTCTCCTCTGAAGTTATAACTAGCAGGCACATTTGGGTTGACTTTAAAGAAGTTCAAATCAGGGAAAAAAGTTAAAAGAAAACAAAAACAATGGCTTCTGCAAACTGGGGTAATAAGGAGATGCAGCCTTAGAGGAGGGATCTGGATACATGTTTACGGGCACAATTAAGGATGGGCAATGGTTATTATACCATTTTTATTTTAAAGTTCTGATTTTACAGTCGCACTATGTTCAAAAGATGAGCAATAAAGTTTTATTAACTTTATTGACATTACCCTCATTTCCACGCAGGACTGTCATAAGAGCCTCAGGTTTGGCCTGTAGATCATGGCCTGTGGCACCTCGGTCAGGGACTCTCTCTTGAGGAGGGAGATCAGAAGCTTCAGCCTTCTTCTCTTCCAGGAAGTTATGCAAGACACAGCAGGCAACAGCAACTTCTGACACAAAGGCGGCATTAATATCTATTCGTTTGGACAGGCGCCTCCAGATGACCAAATGCATTCTCCACAACCATTCTAGTGGAGTTCAGACTGAAATTGAATGTGCTGTTACAGGGATCAATGACGCGATGTTGGGTGAATCCTGCTCGTCAGCCATTTTTGCAGTGGGTAGGCAGAGTCCCTGATCAAATTTTCAGGTATTTCCACACCATTCACATTTCTGTAGACCTATGATACAATCAAATAGAGTGTGTGGGTGAGAAAGAGCAGAAGGGAGCGGTGGCAGGGTCAACTCACCAATGGCATGCATCATGTTAAAAGCTCGGGTTTATCACAAACTTCACAGGATCACGTGCACTTGTTAAGACATCATGTTAAGAATTCACTTACGTCACTGGGGAGTAGCTGGCTACCTGCATCTTCAGCAATTCTGTAAATCGGAAAGTTGAGAAGAGCACAAGTGTCATGGGTGCAACCTGGCAAACCCACATACACATCCATGAAACTGTAAACACAGGGGGTGACAGCTCGAACCACATAATGCTTTTATTTTCAAGTGAGGATAAATGTTAATAATGGAAAAATCAACTTTACCGGCATTTATGCTCAACAACAGCTTGCAGAATGATGGAGTGCCATCCTTTTTGATTGTAGTCAAAAAGTTGGAATGATGGGAATATGTGTCCCAACTATGACTCCGGCACACGTGGGATAACCACCCCCTCTTTCAAACATCTTCATAGTCTCCAGAAGATGGCAGTCCAATGAAACATGGCATGAGGTTCTTTTTCACCGCTGCAGTCACCTGCTTCACCATTGTGAATACAGTGGAGATACCAACACCAAAACGCACACTGATGGAACGATACTCTCCGCATGTACCAGAGGAATTTGGCATTTTGACTTCTTATGCCTGAGGTGTGGCCCCAGTATCCCAGCAATGAAATTAAATGAGGCATGAGACATTCGTAGATTCTCACTCCACTGGGCATCATCGTATTTTTTGAATACTTGATTGCAGAGTATGGGTCCTTGAGGTCTCTCCCTCTTCCACATTCTTCTGCTATTATGCATCCGTTCAAGATACTTCATTATGACCAAACCCTCCAGTTCTAGTAACAGTCTCAGGAAACGTTCTACACCCTTTCCAGCTCAATGAGATACTTCTACCTAGGTGACCAAAAGCAGAATACTCCATGTGGTCTCACCAATGGTTTGTACAGTTGTAACATGGCATCCCAGCTCTTGTATTCAATGCCATGACTAACAAAAGTAAATATAACTAGCTCCTTCTTAACCACCCTGTCTATCTATGTGGCTCCTTTCAAGGAACTACATACTTCAAAGTATTTATGCTCTACAACACTCTCCAGAGTCCTACTATTTGCTATATAAGCCCTACTTGGTTTAACTTACCAAAATGTAACTCTGCACTTATCCAAGTTGAAATCCATCTGCCACTTTTGCCCTCTTTCCTGCTGTAATCTTCATCTCTGTCCACTATACCACCAATGTTGGTGTCACGTCCAAACTTATTAACCATGCCAATAACGTTCTCATCTAAATTGTTCTTATAGCTGATGAATGACAGTGGACTAAGCACCAATGCTATGGCACACCCCTACTCACAGGCCTCCACTGTAAAAATGAACCTCCCCCCACCACCCCACTCTGATTCATACCATCAAGCCAATTTTGTGTATAATTGGCTGGATTACCCTGGGTCCCATGTAATCTAACCTCGCAGACCAGCCTACCACGCAGGATTTCGTCAAAGGCTTTACTCAAATCCATGTAAATGATTGTTTTAAAAACTTGAATTTCTGACATGGTTTTGAATCTCTGATTCAAAGTAAGTTGTTGCTGGACGCCAACTGTTAAATGTCAGTTACATGATCATATGACATCAGTTTATTTTAACATAGCAACATAAATGTTTACAGCACCACATTTTGTAATTTTGGATCAATATAAAATTAACTTTACTGTCATACATATTCCCCATTTGGTGAGCTTCTTCTTCAAAGCAGTGAAATAGATCAAATTATATTTTTTAAAAACATGGTGTGATCCATGCCTTTCATTGGCTAATCTTGCCCTCTTGGCTCTTTCATGACCCACTTAGAGGCATGGTCTCCCATCCAATAAAACCATGGTTAGAAAATAGAGGTAGGTATTCCATTGCACAGATACTTAGACCACGTCAACTCTCTTGGCATTATTTTCACCTGTTCCTAACTGTTCACTCCAGCTATCCCAAGATTAAACTCAGACCATGAAATGATACCAGAAAGTGCAGGTGATTCTCTGCAGGTTTAGAGAGAGATATAAAGGACATGATGTACAAAATAGAGCATAGAACACAGAAATCTACAGCACCGTACAGGCCTTTGACCTACAGTGGCATCCTATGTGATTAGTAAGGGATTAGTTAAGGTGCTATGTGAGTGGAACAAAAAATGCCAAGAACCACTGCCCTACCACTTAACCTTCCATTTTCTTAATTCCATGGACCTATTTGATAGGCTCTTAAAAGATCCCATTGTAGTCGTGCTTTATTGCAGTGAGAGAAAGAGAGAGTCTGACTCGAGTGGCATCCAGTTGGAAGATTGTTTATTTGTTCACACACGTGCGGCGTTTTAAACATTCCTGCCAGGAATGATGTCACCTTCCGGGCCGCGGTTTACCCCGCAGACAAAGCACTCCCGGTTGCTGACATCAGCGGTTCAACCGTGGCTTTCTGAGCCAGTTCGAATTGCACTTAGGCAAGCCGCCACATGGACCCCGCCCCCAGAACCGCTGATCAGAGGTGAAACATCCAGCGCCTGTGCCTGCTCTGGCTTTTTTTGGGTGGTCGTCCTCGCCTGCACTGTTACTGGTCATTCGAGGTAGGTGTGCTGTTTGAGGTGATTGATGGTGAATGTCTCTTCACGTCCACTAATGTCCAGGATGCAAGTCATGCCGTAGTGGCGTGAGTGGCCCCTCGTAGGGATGCTGTAGGTGTGGTCTGTGTGTGCCACTCCGGACAAAGACATAGTCCACGGCAGGATGTTGGAATCGGGGCCAGTTACAAAGCCACTCACGCAGTTTGTTGAGGACCTCTGATGGTGCATCTTCCTGCCCTTGAGCTGCAGGCATGAACTCTCTGGGCACCATGAGTGGGGTGTCGTATACCAGCTCAGGTCCTCTGGATGCCATTTGTATGCTGAGCAGCACTCAGTGTAGTTCATCTACCCAGTCTGGCCCGTGGAGGTGTGCCATCAGGGCAGTCTTTAAGTGCCTGTGGAAGCACTTGACCATTCATCTGCAGGTAGTAGGCCATTGGGCGGTGGAGCTGTGTTCCTAGCAGGTCCAACAGTGTGGTCCACAGTGTGGACCCTGTCCAAGGTGACTTGGACCGGGAGGCCGAAATGCACCACCAACATGGAAATGAGACCCCCTGGGTGGGGGAATTGCTTCCGGCCATCTTGTGAACCTGTCCACCATGGTGAACAGGTACCTCGATCCCCTTGACATTGGAAGGGGACACCACAGTTCTGTATGCCGGGATCTCAATGTCCTGGCGCTGAGCTTCAGATAATACCACCTAATCCACCCTCAGAGATAGGGAATGCACCACTTGCAGGGAGGCGCATGACTGCACATTGGCAACCACGTTGGCAACTCTTCCCAGAGATGTGTCTTATCATGGTGGTAAACTCCAACACATAAGAGAGGTGGACTTGTTGGCATACTTACCATGGGTTCGACACTTTGGCAAAGGTGAAGGTTAGGGGCTCGTGGTCAGTGAAGATGGTGAACTCCCTCCCATCGAGGAAATACTGCAAGTGCTGGATGGCCAGGTACAGGGCAAGCTGCTCCCTGTTGAAGGTGTTGTATTTGACCTCCAGGGATCATAGGTGCCGGCTGAAGAATGGCAGGGGCTTCCATTGGCCATTGATTAGCTCTTCCAGGACACTGCTCACCACCGAGATGGAGGCATCCACCATGAGGGTGGTCAGTGCACCCACTTGGGGGTGGACCATGAGTGCGGCATTCACCAGGGCTGTCCTTGGTCTTCTCAAATCCCATTGCCATCTTTACATCCATGTGATCTCCTTGGTCTTGCCAGACATGAGACCAAACAGGGGTTACATGATGCGGGCAGCCAAAGGTAAAAAGCGGCAATAAAAGTTCACCATCCCCTCAAATTCTTGTAGAACCTTAAACATGTCGGGTCTGGCAAACTGGAAGATGGCTTGTTCTACCTTTGCTGGCAATGGGACAGTGCTGTGACAGATGATGCGGTGCACTAAGAAATCAACAATGGACAACCCAAAGTGACACTTGGCAGTGTTTATTTTGAGGCAGAAATTGTTCAGACAGCGGCAGAGCAGATGCGGTGCTGTAGGTGTTCCTTGTTGACAGGCACGACGTGGAGCGGAGAGGCCCACAGGCTGTCTGTGCACAATCCCCATCGCCTCCTTCTTTCGAAACTCCTCTTTTACAAGGCGAATCTTACCGGATGGCAGTCTGTGGACCCAGGTGTGAAGTGGAGGTTGCTGCATCGGGATGTGGTGTGATACGCCATGCTTGGGTGTTGCTGAAGAGAACTGTGGTGTTATGTTGTCTGGAAACTCCACAAGAACTTTTGCAAATTCATTCCACAAATACGTTATGGAGTCCAGGTGCAGGGCGGGTAGCTTGGCCTCCCCCAGGGAGAATTTCTGAAAAGTCCTGGTATCTACTAATCATTGCCCCTTCAAGTTGACCAGCAGTGAAGTGGGGTCTGAGGAAATCCTCCCCAAGCAATGGTTGGGATAACACAGCCACCAGGAATGTCCAAGTGAACTTGTTAGCTCCAAATGGCAGGGGTATGGTTCGAATTCCATGGCAGATGGCACTGTTGTTTACTGCTTTTAGCACTGGCCCTGCCTTTCTATTCCGCAAATCATGGCCTGAAGGAGCGAGGACACTAATTTCGGTTCCAGTGTCCACAGGAACTTTTGCCCAGACTTAGAGTAGGCAGTTACAGTGGGCAGCCATCGAGGCCATTAATGATAGCCAGCAGTGGTTCATTGTGTAACACCAAGAATTTGGTGTTGTCCCTGTTTGAGTGTGCATAAGGCCTCACTGCTGGGGTATGAGCCTTTGGGCATGACACAGCACAAATCTTAACGGGACATCCGGCCTGCTGCTTTGCGTACCACAGGATGTCAGCGCAGGTGGCCACCCTGCTGGGGTTACTGAAATCTTTGTCCTAGCATGAGCCAATATCTTCAGGCATCTGCTCTAGAAAAATTTGGTCAAAGAGCAGGTAGGGCTTATGGTCGTCTGCCAGCACCAACATGTCACTCGTTAAAGCCAATGGTACACGGTCACCTAGGCTGTCCATGTGCAGGAGCTGTGCAGCTCGTTCAAGGCAGGAGAGACCGAAAGACCAGAGGAGGGCTTTAAATGCATCGTACTTGTCAATAGCTGGTGGCTGATGCAGGAAATCGATCGCATGACCTGCTGTCTCCTGATTGAGGGTGCTCACTACATAATAGTACTTGGTGGCATTTGCAAATATCTGCCTGATTCAGATCTTGCCTCAGCTTGTTCAAACCAGACCACTGGCTGGGTCATCCAAAAGGAAGGCAGTTTGAGAGAGTCTGCATTTTGCAAGGCCGTGTTATCTATGCCGGGTCTTAAATCCATTGGGTACTTGTTCACCCTCGCGTGTTTTAAACGTTCGTCCTAGGAGCTCCCGCACGTCGCGGGGCAGAAATGACGTCACCTTCCAGTCTGCGGTTCGCCCTGCAGTTAGAGCTCCACCACCCCCCGCCCCCACCCCCAGAGTTGCTGATGTGTCAGTAGTTCATCCACAACTTTCTGAGCCGGTTCGAACTGCGCTTTAGGCGAGCTGCTGCATTATTGCACTTGCTTGCAGGCAACGCATTCCATGCACCCACCATTCTTTAAAACCGAGAATAATTAAAACTCAAACATCTTTTAAGTTGCAATAAAAGGGAAATTTCTAACATTTCTTGGCTCTGATGAAAGGTCAACTCCTCTCTTCCCAGATGCTGCTGTCTTTCCGAGGCAGTTTCTGTTTTTTATTTGCATAATTTCTCTTTTACTTTTTGATTAAGATCAAACCCACGGTGACCACTGAGACCAAGCAAAAGCTCAGCTCAGTGGCCAAATTTTACCACAACTGCTGGATATCAAACAGAAAGTCTGCATTATGTCCATTTCTTAAATTAGATTTAAATATTTGCAAGGTATAGAGGTTCTACTGCAGTTTTAGAATGCTTTGGTCGATATTCACATTCAGTCATCTTCAAACATGATCACAAGTGGTATTTGAATTTTTCTTAAAAACCTTCTGCTTGTCATTTAGATCCCATGATGTCTATGTAAACAAATTTCAATTTTAAAGCCGAGTGGAACTGACCAATTTCAAGCAATCAATCTAGTGAATTCCAGTTCTCAACCGTAGCTCCCATTTCCTTTAGGCAGGAGGTTATAGGTTTACGTCCTGCCAGGTTGGCGCCCCAGAATATTTTAGTGAGAGAGCACTGCTGTGCAGGAGATACTATTTTCCTAATTGAAATGTTTCTTCAAAACTCAACCAGATCAAGGTAAAAGATTTTCAGAAACTATCATTTTATTTTGCTGAATTTTCTTTAGCATTCTGTCCAAAAATGATCCACTGCCTCAGCATGGAAATAAACAGGGTTCCTCCTTGTTATTGGATCACTGGTTGTGGGAACTTCTGTACAACTGCCAAATCTCCTGCATTTCACTCATGACCACTCTCCATTAGCTATGACAGTGTTGGAATGTTTTGAATCTATAAAAGACCCTTTATTACTGCAGGCTTTTCCTTCAATAAATGTTAAGAGATGCCCATTAAAAAAATGTTCATGTTCCATCGCAATGCCAAAATTATTATTTAATTGGAAATTAATTACCTGCCTTAAAAATAAAATGCAAAATCATTTAACATTATTCAGGAACAAGAATACATTGAATGGATTAAATAATCGCACGACTATTCTAAGAGAGCCATTCATCATCTGAGTAGATGAAACAAAATTATTCACTGTATTTTATTACACAAATTAAACAAGACATCCAAGAAGTTCTATATTAAACCGTTACTTGGTAACATTTGGAGTCACAAGTTGTGAAGAAATATGTATGATGACACTAGCACTACACACAGAACTATTTTTGAATGTAGTTAGGCAGGATATCAATGGCTTCTCTTGAAAAATATCAGACTTTGAGTTCTTATGGTTGCCAATCAATAATTGCCTCTCTTTTTCAATCCCAAAGTTCTTGGACTGGGACTCCTCACTGACGACAACATGGACACTTGACACCATTTTTAACCCATCACCAGCAGATAAGGGGACTGTTTTTTTTTTAATCACCACCCCAGCAGCTGGGAGTCCTCAGGCCCCAAGCTCTCCAGTCACTTGTCTCCGGTTCCTTCCTGGGGACCCTGATTTCAGGCTTGCACTCGAAGTCCAGCTCTCTCCGATTTGGCATAACACCAGGAGCAGCAATAGGCTATGCAGCCCGTCAAGTCTGCCCCACCATTTAATCATGAGCTGATCCATTTTCCCACTCAGCCCCACTGCCCGGCCTTCTCCCCATAACCTTTGATGCCCAGGCTAATCAAGAACCTATCAATAGGTTTTTGAATGCGCCCAATGACCCGGCCTCCACAACCACTAAATATCACAGATTTACCACCCTCTGGTTGAAGAAATTCCTCCACATCTCTCATCTAAGTGGATGTCTTTAAATCCTGAAGTTGTGCCCTCTTGTCCTAGACTCTCCCACCATGGGAAACAACTTCCTATCTCTGTCCATGCCTTTCAACATTTGAAATACTTCAATGAGATTCCCCCCCCCCCCTCATTGTCCTAATTTCCAATGAGTACAGGCCAAGAGCTCCTAATATGATAATCCCTTCATTCAAGAATCATCCTTGTGAAACTCCTCTGAACCCTCTCCAACATCAGCACATCCTTTCCGAGAAAGCCCAAAACTGTTCACAATAATCCAAGTGAAGTTACTCCAGGGCTTCACACCAGTGAGTTATCTTGGCATGCCCCAATATATCTCAATCCCTCTCCTTGCCTAGTTAACCAACTACACCAACAGGACAGCTTTGACAGCTGGCAAGGGTTCACTAAGCTGTCACTGTTATTAAATATTTGTCTGTGACATGATAGTCAGGACGTCGTGTTGGTGATGCAACAGTTTTGTGACAGCTTGGTTTTGCAGAGTCTTTATTTAATGCCTATCCTCTAGCTGTCGTCATTGAAGGAGGTGAGTTTTTTGGAGCTCGGTCTCTAAGTGTGCACATACACAGATGTCATCTTCACCCTGACACATCTTAACTACAGTGATGTGACCTTGTGTTCAGAATTAATGATGAAATAGTTGGAATGATATCCCATTCATCTTGGAGATTTGCCCCACTCTAGTGGGGAACGTGGAAAATTAGGTGAAATATTGCAGCATGAAGTTTGAGAAAAGGATTGATCCAATGACTAAGCAACATTTACATTGAGATTAGGACCATGGTGCAACCATGAGGGAGCATCAGCCCTTGTATGTCATCACAGGCCAGAGGGATGATAGTTGTGCGTTATTGAGGGCACACATATTTGGGAAGGATCATTCGCAAGCCATCTCGGGTTGTTACGGTCATACATTTTTATTATGTTAAAGAAAACCATTTGGTGTGGTTGGAGCTGCTTCTAGTAATTCTCTTGGATTAATTAAATTCAACTGAATTTTAACCTCTCCACCTGTAGCTGATTTCTCCCTTTCACTTTAAGGTAATTATTGTTCTTGCTCTGTGTTTCTCCAACACAATTCCAGTGGACTGAATTCTCAACCTGAGTTTTGGGGCATCCGTGGAAGTTGGTGGTGTCCCATCAGATTCAGCATAAGTGTTACACACCTGTTTGAACTGCAGTGCAACAGCATCAACAGTCCAGGTACAGACACATCTGCCAGCATGTCTGGATGGATGTCAGTGAATCCCTCAATGGGAAGCATGTGATTCAGGCAGTTCAAATTTTTTTTGTTCTTCAGAAGAAACTGCATAGTGATAGAGGGCCGGCACGGTTAGTGCAATGCTGTTACAGCACCACGCACCTGGGTTCAAATCCAGCACTGTCTATAAGGAGTTTGTACATTCTCCCTGTAGGTTTCCTTCAGGTGCTCTGGGTTCCTCCCACCCTTAAAAAATAATACTGGGGGGTTGTGTTGAGAAAGATTATCAGGTTCAGTGGGTTCACAGAGAGATGAGTCTGGACATAAGGGTTTGCAATCGCAACAATTTATAATCACAATGGGAGTAAATCACACGTGTACAATTAATAGAAGAACATGGGAAAATCAAAATGGAAAAAAAACACACACGCAGAATTTATAAAAAAGCATGGGAAAAAGTTAAACAGTACTAATTCACACAGGTAATACAGACATTCGCACACTATAGGTAGGAGCTCTACACACCCTCCAGACCCCTGATCATTGGGAGGTGGCTCTAGTACACACTATTAACAGGTGCACTATTAACACACTGACCCCTGATTGTTGAGAGCAGTGGATCTACTGAAAGTATTGCTCTAGAGCAATTTGAACTATAGCAATACTAAGGTTCAGCTTCAGTGCAGTGCACATCTTACCCTCGACCCTTGAAGATGATCTCCTTACCTGGCATGGAGTGGTGTCCAGGGCTCAGACCACAAGGTGAGAAATGTGCTCAGTGCTGATGCTAAATACAGGGCTAATCTGTGTGTCTAGCCAATAGTGATGTTGAGTGATTTAAATTAGCCAAAGGCAAGGTGTGCACTAATTAGTGGCCAGAGTCAAACCTTAACTGACAGGTGATGTGACTTCCAAATAAGTTTCAGACAGGGAGGGCACATGACCACCCCAATATATACATTACTGACTGGCAAGGAGGCCAAAGGGGTTCTAGGTGTATTTGAGTGGCAGGGGCTTGTGGGCAAGAAAGGCCTGATACTGTGCTGTATGTCTAACAAAAAAACTTCACCAGACATTTAACTGAGAGTTTATCACTCAAGAATACTTGTTAAAATGTTTTCAATGGAATACCTCCCTCAACTGTCAATAGAGTGACCTAATATCAAAACAGGCAGATGTGTACCTTTTATTTGTAAGGCTAATGAAAAACAAATAGAGGGTTATTTCTCCTAGTTTGTGGATTCACTTTCTGAGCTGGCGTTTTAAAGGATTAATATGAACCAAAAATCTAAGTGCATAATCTTGGCTCACCCCTCAGTAGTGAGGAGGTGCTCGACTGTTGGAACAGTATGAAGCCAAGTGACAGCTACAAATTATCCCTCAAACAATATCATGAGAATAAAGATTTTCCTCCTTTCATGTTATGGAATTGTTATCTGCATAGGAAGAATGAGTGAATCTTGAAATGTATTAGCTTTCTCCGAAAAACTTGACAGAATGGCTGAACATAATTTGTGTCCCCAATCTTAATGAGACTAATATCAAAAACGAGAGATTGAAATGTTGAGTCTGGATTCTGCAGAAAGAATAACATCTACATTAACTTGAAGCTCTCTGCCATTTCAGTGGGGAGCACACATCTTAGTATGTTAATTCAAGTGAAAAAAAATCTATATTTTTAATTGAAGAAGTGCTTGAATTTCCTAAGGAGCCACTTGTGCTAAAATGCAATGGTCCAGATTTTGCTGATTGTCACTTGAAGTCAATGGAACAAAATTTTATAAACTCAGTGAAAGAAGCAGCCACCAATATGTAACACATTCAGGGATGGCAAATCAAAGTTTAATATGGGATAGATGTTGGATAATAAAGACAATTCCTTAGCTTGTGTTTGAAATAGTATTGTCGGAGCTCTGAGAGGGATATGGAGGCTCACCTTAAAATTTGATCTCAAAGGCAGCACAGTCTCTCAGTATGACCAGAAATACCAGCCTAGATGCGCTGAAATCTCTGGAGGGGATTTCAGAGAGACTGATGACATTATAACTGAGTCAGCATTGAAAAATAAATAAAACCCCTGGTATCTGGAATTCAAGCAACTGGCAAAAAAAAATCACAAGGAAAATAAATTTTAAAAATTAAAATAAATAAGAATAAAATAACAGGTAAAACAAATATAAGTTTAAAACTGTAACAGTAAATGAAGCAACGCATAACATTTGGTGAAGATGGGAGCAAATATTCAGCTAGCGGAGAGGCTTGGTTGCGCTTTGCTCATAGCAGCTGTTTGAATTAAGTTGTGTGAAACAGTAATGGTGTCATCCAGGATGAAGAGCTGGTTGATGCCGCTCGCCATTGGGGTAATTCTCTTAAAGTGTCTCCTTATCCCTGCTTAGTAAGAGTCGCCCTGATCAGAGGCTTTATCTGTAAACTTGGGGGAGGGGGTTTATTACATAATGTCTTTTGCACGGCTCTGTGGAGGAACCTGCAGATGCAGCAACGGTTAAATGATTTTGAGGAATGTGACTGAAAATAATGTATGTTTAAGATTTATATATTCATGCAAGTGAAATTCAGTTAGTTTAAGTACAGTATAGTACTTATAACTTCCATTCAGAATTTCCATTGTATCCCTCCTCATCCATCTGAACTCCATTGAGAATAGTCCCAAGCTACTCAATCTCTCCTGTTGAGTTAACCCCTGAACTGACACTAGTAATTGCCTATAACAAGAAATGCTCAACAGAGACTTTGATTGGCTTGGATAGTTTTCATGTTTCATAGGCCATAGTCACCCATCATTGCAATATTTGGCCAATGTATATGCCAGATTGAATGTACTTTACCAATAATTCAGATTGGATTTCCTGACCGATTTTAAAAAAACAAACTCAACGATTTTAAAAACAAAATCAGTGTCTGATATACCTTCACTGATGTTATCAGATTGGAACATCTATCCAAAATTCAAAAACTCAATATCCACGTTCTTCATAAAAATTAGTCACCTTAGGTCAAAACTCACACCCATCGTCCAATTTTAATAGGTATTTACTGCTCAGAACCATATCCTTTCTGACATCAGATTTGTGTATCCACCTGCAGCAAGGATACCTACCTTGATGAAGTTCTCATTTCTCACTGCTCCCCATATGAACTCTCTACTCCTCTCAAGCTTGGCCTATGACCCTCCCCCTGTCCTTTCTTACCCGTCTGCTTTTTGCTCGTACTTTGACGAGGGGCTCAGAAACATTGATTTATATATCTTTGCCTCCTAAAAACGCTATGAGACCTGCTAAGTTTCTCCAGCACTTTCATGTATTTTCTACAATCACATCTGCAAACTCTCTTGTTTCACACTCTGAACAAAGCATTTATTATTTTCAAATGTGCTTAAGATTCCAAGTCCCTGGCCAAGATTGTATTTAATCATTTTATTTCACTTTGAAAGGAGTCGGGTGAAGTCATTAGTTCAAGTAATTTTTGCATTGTATGTTTAGCACAAGGCAAACTATTCTTTGGATATATTGATTGTAAAATATCTCTTTCATGTGCGAGATCAGCAAAAACTGCCAAATACATTTAGTTTGATTAAAAGTAAGAATAATTTGTAATGAAGCTTCCGTGTGGGTACATATACATTCCATCGAGGCAAGAACAGGAAGAGTGGAATCTTAACATTTTACCAAAGACTCTTGAAAACTTCTGCATACAGGTGTACTGTGGAGAGCATTCTGGCTGGTTGCATCACTCTCTGGTATGGAAGTAACAATGCTCAGGACAAGAGAAAGCACTAGAGACTTATTAATGGCCTGTGACATTAGGGGCACCAGTCTTCATTCCATTGAGGACATATACAAGAGGCAGCATCTTAAGAAAGGACCCCCACCACCCAGGCCATGCCCTCTTCACTCTGCTACCATCGGGAAAAAGGTACAGGAGCCTGAAGACAAACACTAGGCAGCACAAGGACAACTTCTTCCCCTCTGCCAGCGGATTCCTGAATGAACAATGAACCACAGACCTTTTCTTGAACATTTTAAATTCATTTTGTATGGTTCTTTATCTGTGACGCTGTTGCAAAACAATGAACTTGGTGACATGTTCATGACAATAAATTCTGATTCTGATTAATATTTAATTAAGCACTTGGAGTATCTGTTAATTGAGGCATAGCAATTTTTGATCATCTTCCAGCAACTAATCAGAATATAATCAGTTTAATATTAACAAGGTTGAAAACCAGCAGTTTCAATTCTGATGGTGGGTCCTCGGCCGACTGCAGGATTAGACTTTACCCTGGTGAATGGCATACTAGTTCTTTCCCATTGACTGTCCTGGTACACCCTTGGCCAAAAGCCCCAAAGAACCGTCAGTTCTGTTCTCAGTTTTCCACTCAGCTCTCAGCTCACTGTAGTCGCATCACACCACAAATCCCCTCCATTTCTACTGTCAAGATTCTTTGAACTTTCCCCAGTCTGATCTAATCCCTCAAAACTAACAAAAGCTGGAACCAAAAAAAATTTAAAAAGAAAAAATTCTATGGATGATGGAAATCTAAAACAATAAGGACATAAGATGCTGAGAACTCCCAGCAGATTTTGCAGCAACTGTGGAGAGAGCATTTCAGGTAGAGGACCCACCATCAGAATTGAAACTGCTGGTTTTCTTCAGGGAATCAAGTGAGGGGGATTAGGCAGGAAAGGGGATCAGGTTTGATGTAATTGAATGGTTGAGGAGGAGGATGGATCGGGGAGGGGACAAAATCTGATAGAGGAATCCAGACAGGACCATAGATAGGATAAATAGTTGGAAACTTTGCCTCAGCGGAGGTGTCTAAAACTAGAGAACAAGGCTTTAGGTCAAGGGGTAAAGGGTCCAGAGGGAATCTGAAGAAGAACATCCTGACCCAGAACCTGGCTGAAATCTAGAACATTGTCCATGGGTGGGTCATGGACACAGGGACTCTCACAACACTTAAGAGGAATATGAGGCAACAAGTCTTAAGCCCCTTTCACACTGGCACGAACCCTGTAATTAACTGCCAATTTACCTGTTCACCTGCCAGTATGAATGGTCCTGAACCAGTGCTGGGGGGGGTGGGGGGGTGCAAATCAACCCATGAATGAACCACCTAGGAATTCAGTATCATTGCCAATCCATTTTGAATTGACATACTGGGGTCGTCCAATGAGAACGGGACACCTGTGACGTATCCCTGCTCTTCTTTCTTGCGTAATGTATTTTTTTCAATAGATGTTTCCACTTTTGAAGACATTCACAACTATTCCAATGCAAATTAAACCAAACTTATTTTGCCATTGGAACAAAACTAAAATTGCAATACAAATCTCAATTTACATACTTATCCTTCATTGCCACCCATCCGCAGAATTTAAGAATTAAGAGAGAATCTATAAACTGGGGCAACAATTTGATAAGTTGGCAATGAGTTGCACTTTACAAAGGCCACGACTTTGTGCCCCTTGGTATCTATTCAGGATCACATAACCAGATAAATTATTCAAATGATGCATGATTCATCTTGACCAGGGGAAAAATCATGGCTCAAATCTTGAGCATGGAATGTTTGTCATATGTTAAGGAGCCAGTCAGGAAGAAAAAAAAATGAGATGATTTATTACTCTCATTATTTTCATTCTCATCACGAATATGTTGTCAGCTCTACTTGGGTATAGAGCCAAGAGCCATTATTATTAAGGGGGTATATCATTTTGATAGTTAATTGTCTCCTTCAATGACAAGGCAGGACTAGAAGAATCACCTGACCTTGATGCATGGTTCAAAACTTGATCTCTTCCCAACGTTTCGATTCAATCAGTGTGAGCAAACCTCCAACTTGGAAAGGAAATGATAACAGATGAAAGTCTTCTTGTGTTTGAGTGACATGCTTTCCTGATCCAGGAGCTCCCAAAAAATCTCGGGTGCCAAATGGGAGTTGGAAAGCATGAGTGGAATGTGATGCGTCATCTGGTTTTAGTTGGAACTGGAAGCCAGGAAGGGAAAGAAATATCCCAAATCTGGTTTTGCACACAATCTGAAACTTGAGCAACTGGAACAACTGCTTCACCAAAGCTGCATAAATAATATTTTGGTTCAGCCCGTAGTTACATGAAAACATGAAACAATTGTTGTAAAATGATTCCATTGAATTGAGCAACAAGAAAATGTCAACAAGACATTAGAATAATGACTATAGGGAAAATATCCATCTTGTACACTAGAAGCATAACTTCAGCTCGCAGAAAGAATCTACAGGGAGTCAACAGGCCAGATAGCATCCATGGAGAGAAATTTTGGGTCAGGATCCTTTATCAATACTCAAAAAGGAGATAATCCCTACCTGAAATATTGTCTGAACATTTCTATGCTACCTGACCTGTTGAAACCCTCTAGCCTTTCATTATTTTCTCACGATTCCAGCTTCTATAGTTAGCATGTTCGACCTGTGTTTAGCTCAGTTCGTTCTGAGTCATTTGTTGTGAAGTCAACATTTGTATTTCTATCACCCACTCAGGTTGCAGGTGTGACCTGGAAGGTACATGATAAGTAAGAGCAGCAGTCATAAAGAGTTTGCAGGGGTCATCTACTACACATGGTGCTCCCATTGTGTTCTTGTCTACATTGGAGAGACTGGGTGCAGACAGAGCTGATCATCTCAGCTCTGTCTGCCACAGTAGCGTGGATCTATCAACGGCCATCCATTTCAATTCTCCATCCCATTCCCTTGCCGACATGTCAATCAATGGTCTCATGCAATGGAAGACTGAGATCAGCTGCAAATTGGAGTAACAGCAACTCATCTTCCATCTGGGCACCATCAAACTGGATGGCATAAGCATCATCTCTGGTTTCTGTTTTCTGCCCCCCCCCACCCCATCACCTTTCCCCAGCACCCCCCCCCCACCTTTCTCTCTCTCTCTCTCTTTTACCTCTGTCTCCTTTCACAGAGCCCAAATCAATTCTCATCTCTCCTCTTATCCTATTAAGACCTTTTGTTGATCTGGTCTCCTCCCCCTGCCAATCTTCACTCTTTATTCTAATGCCTTCCCATTCTTTGCTTATACCTGGAAGAAGGGGTCAGGCCTGAAATGCTGTTAATACAGTATATCTACTCCTATAGATGCAGGAAAACCAGCTGAGCTCCTCCAGCACTTGTGTGTGTTTTTACTACAATCACAACATCTGAAGACCTCCGTGTTTTATAAAGAAGATTGCTAGCTAGTCACACTTATGTATTTCCTAGTCTGTGGGTATGAGTGGATAGCTCTGTCAGCTCGATAAACAAATGTCCTCACCTCCCTCTGTTAATGCAGAATGAACAGAAAGTGACCAACAATCCGATGTGATCAAAGGATACCAGAAAAATGCACGAACAGAATATAACACTGATGAGCATATATATATTCTTAGTGAAGACAGATCATAGGGCTAAATGAGCCACTTGTTCTCCTATTTTCTGTTTCAAGACAAAATATCTCAACAACAAAGGCAAATTGTGATATACACTTTGACAACTGCTGCATACCTGTTGTCATGCTATAGATGGCACTCCGTGCTATCTACTTAGTAACTGTGCGTTACGGACTCAGAAGCCAAATCATAAATTTACAGAAATAAATCCTGTCAGTGTCTTTGATTCCACTCCTCAGAAAGCCTGTGCCTCCTTCATCTTAGCAGTTGAGAAGGACCCCTTTCCTTGTATTTTCTCTCCTGATGAAGTTTTGGAGAACAAGTGAGACCAAGTCACAAACTTTATTCAGGCAATGATGGAAGGGGAAGTTTAATTCTGGTTTGTGGAACATTTTGTAACATTGAGCTGGATATCAATCTCCTCTACTCACCCAGCTTGTATAAGCTGCTATACAATCCATATTGTTGATAAAAATGGGATATGTGGTCTGAAAAAAATGATTTTGCTTCAGCCATTCTTGCAGATCTGTATTAATGGCTTTCATTCTCATTGATCTCACACCTCTCAAAGTTTATTAAGCCCAGAAACAAATTTCAACATGTTAGCAGTAGATAGTTGTGGTTAAATAATATTCTAGCTCTGCTACTAACCTGGTAAAGGAGAGGAATTTAGCTCAAGGGAAAGGAACATTGTGCATTCTACGTAACCGATCCAATAACTTGTCCATTCGATGCCTTTTGTACTCACTGTCATTGGTTATCCAATAACCTGATTCTCAGCATGGACAAGTTGATCCTGGATTAAGAACGACCACCCTCCACTACAAGTTAACAACTCTGTAGTGGAGAGAGATGAGAGCACCAAGTTCTTTGCAGTTCATTTAAATAGTAAACTATTGTGGACACACAATTATCACTTGTCAGGAAGGCGCAACAGCTACGGCACTTCCAGAGAAGAACTGAAACGGGCAAGGCTACTCGCCACCATTACGTCAGCCTTCTTCGGGAGCTCTATCGAGAGCGTTCAGGCCGGCTGCGGAGAAGCGAATCAGAGGTCAATCTACCAGACCATAAGAATGGCAGAGAGGATCACTGGAGTCTCCCTCCCCCACACCAATCCCAACTCAACGTGATCTACAGGATCATTGTCTGAAGAGGGCGCGCAAAATCATTGATGAACCCTGCCACCCCACACACAGCATCTTTCAGCTCCTCCCATTGGGAAAGAGATGCAGGAAATCAGAGCCAGTCCCACCAGGCAGAATAATAGCTTCTTTCTACGGGCAGAGAGGATTCTGAACGACCAAATATCTGCTCACTTTAAACATCCGAGACTCTCATATCCACAGAGCAATATCTATTTATTTATTTGTATGCCAGTTTCAGTGGTTCACCTTTTTATTTCCACTCATATACCACTTTAAGTATTCCCAATGCCATAGGTGCTCTGTGATTAGTAAGGGATTGCTTAAGATAGTATGTGGGTGGAAAGAAAAAGTTTGAAAACTGCTGTTTTAATCGTACCTCATTGTGCACAGTTTCATAGGAAATGGGCCAATTTTTCTCAAGCAAAATATTTCTGTAAAAATTGGGTCTAGAGCAGTGATTCTCAAGCTTCCCTTCCCACTCACATCCCACCTTAAGCAATCCCTTACTAACCACAGAGCACGATGGCATAGGGAATACTTAAAGTGAGATGTGAGTGGAAAGAAAAAGGTTGAGAGCCACTGGTCTATTTATTTATTTATAGAATATTTGCCCAGCATATGTATTGTTTGTCTATGGGTGTTATGTGTCTTCATGTTTCGCACCAAGGACCGGAGAACACTGTTTTGATTGCACTTGTACAATCAGACGACAATAAATTTGACTTGACTTATTCCAGTCATTCTCACAAGAGAGTGTGTCAATAACAGCATGCAAAAGATTGGGGACATCGAGGTTAGCCAATTTCTAGTCTATTGTGATCAGTGGTGTTAATTGTGATTCAATTCTAGGGTGTGTTGAACCACTGTGGTGGTTCACAGTCAGTGCTGTGAAAATTCATTATTGTGTGTGGGAAAGATGGCTTAGAATTGTGTGCATGGAATGAGTCTACCATGTTGAGTTGTGTGCGAGTCAAAAGCTTCAATGCAATAGGTTGTGCCAACAGCTTGCGTGCAGTCTTCAAACCACATACACTGTCCTGAATGAATTGGCTCAAATCAAAACTATTGGTATTCAAATTTAACCTCACATCATATTTCCTTTCTTCTTCTAGATCTCTTCATGCCCAGACTAGTTAAAATACATAATTATGGTGTGATAAAATTCCATTGGTTTTGGAATTCCCATGCCACAGAAACAGAGAAATTCTCACGTGTAGTTCCAGAAACTGACATGTGATATTAACCATCTGTCTGTGTCCACACGTTTGTCCATAAATGCTTTTTCAGAAGGGATCAAAAGGGTGAATTGATTGGAACTGAGTGCTTTGGTGTCCCGTGTGCTGAGCTACAGTGAAAAATTTTGTTTTGCATTCTATCCAGGCAGGTCAACCTGTACCGGTAAGTAGTGCCAGTTCTTGGGGTTGGGCAACTGCAAACCCTTGGCTTGGCAAGACCGCAGTTTGCCTCACTTGCTCTGTTCTCTGTGATGTCTTTCTCATCTGAACGTGGAAATAATCCCAACCTGTCTCATGTAGCAGTAGCAGTAGCAAAAGGCAAACAGGTAAAGTGCTAAATGCAGGGTCATTTTATTGCAGAGACCAACATCATATTTCACCACCATCGAAGAAATTGAAACTACTGCCTTATGTCAGACAATGCTACATAAGAAACACTTTATTACATTTACTGTTGTATAAATCTTTAATGTTAGTGTAGCACTGGTTGACTGATTGTCCAGATTATCAGTAACATGAACCACAATGTTATGAGATGTTTGGCAAACCCTTTCAAGTTGCTGGAGCGATGCGTGGAACTGTTGAGTACATATTACTCTGAGCCCTTTAACCGGCACACTGTACGTTACGGAAATGCTCTCGGTACCGCAGCAAGCAATGCCAAACCTTTTGCCATATTTTCTGCACTTGTCAGGTTAACAGCCTGAATTATCTCAGAGCTTGTGTGTGAATGTTGCTCCTCGAGAGATTTTGTGGAGTTCAATATAGTTGGCAGCAACTGTTTAGCTAATGTGAATTCAATGCAGATGGCGTGTCAATCTCCAGAATGTTATATGGAATGTGGAGATCAATGCCAAAGATAAAAATGAGTTTAGTGTAACTACAGCTGAGAAAATCCCCTCTCTTTATTTCTCTAATTATCCTTTCTTTGGGATGTGGGTACCCAGGCACCCACAGGGAGAACATGCAAACTCCACCCCGGTTTCCAGAGCAGTAAGTGTTAACATGTTCTTTGTGAAGATAAAACATAGTCAATTCTGCGAAACCCTCCAATTTATGGCACTATTGCTAAGTGAGATAATTTTTTTTTTAACTGATCAACCTGTTCAACAATGGACATCTATCAGATGCTGAATCACAATCCGCCATGTTGCTGAATGTTCAATTACTGTTAATCCTAAAAACCAGAATCTAGATGAAAATGGAATGCATAAATGTGCTAGAGTAGCTCGGCAAGTGACGCAGCATCTATAGGAAGTAAACCAATGTTTCAGGCCTGAGCCCTTTGTCAAGGAATGAGTAAAAAAGGGTAGATTGTTGAATTAAAAGGTGGGGTGAGCCAAGGAGAGAAGGGAGGAAGGGGCAGGAGAAGGAGCCCAGGCTAACACGTAATAATTATGTCATGGATGGATATAGGTGGGAGGGTAGAAGAGAGAAAAGCTTAGAAACCAGCAGTGTTGACTTGGATGTGAGCCTTTAACTCATCCAAGGATAAATGTCTATCTTCTTCAAAGAGTAGAGGGCATGCACACCAGTCCCACCATTTCACAGAACTGCAGTTTGTGTCAACTCTTGGCAGTCATTATCCAATTCCTTCTTAAATTTGGAGGTGTTTGTGAATGCATGATGCCCCGACAATGAGGAATTGAGCAAACTAGTGGAAATAATTTACAACATGGTATCTCCATCTCTTCAATTCCACTGAAGACATTTAAACTAATCACTGTTTGGTCTCAAGTAATCTTTCAAATTTATGTTTTCTCTTTCAAAGTAAGAAAATACATTGGAAAGATAAGGATAATTTTTTTTATGTAGTTGAATACCCATATGTAATCTTACTGCAGATCCCAAATGAGGAATTCAAAAGAGCTTACACCTTTTTTTTTAATTAGGTACTTGAATCATCTATATTTTTTCCATTCAATAGCGCCATGATCCAAAACCATCTCTGTCATTAGTTCACCTGATTAACTGTGCATCCCCAGCAGTAAACCTCCAAAGTTTGTGGTTTTCCATTTTAATCTTGGGAAGGGGTGAGTAATTAGCTTTATAAATGTTTAATCTTGGCCTGGAAATTGTCGAACTTCAAGAAATATTTGAACATTCCGGATAAGTGTGAGGTACTGCATTTTGTAAGGTCGAACCTGAACTCTGAGTACAAAGTTAATGGTCGGATACTTAACAGTGTGGAGGAGCAGTAGCAGTGGGAGTCCAAATCCATACATCTCTCAAGGTTGCTCCACAGGTTGATAGGATAGTTAAGAAGGCCTATGGGTTGCTGGGCTTCATTAGTCAGGAGAACGAGTTCAGGCATCATGAGGTCCTGTTGCAATTTTACAAACCTCTGGTGAGATCAGGCTTACAGTATTGTATTCAGTTCTGGTCACCTCATTATAGGAAGGATGTGGAAGCTCTGGAGATGGTACGGAGGAGATTTACCACGATGTTGACTGGATTGGAAAATAAGCCGACGAGGCAAGGTTAGCAGAGCAAGGACATTTCTCTAGGGAGAAAAGAAAGATGAGAGGTAACTTAATAGAGGTCTACAAGATTTTGAGAGCATAGATAAAGGGTAAGTTTTTTTACATTGATAGTTGTGGAGGCCTGGAATGCCTTGCCAGGGATGGTGGTGGAGGCTGAAACATTAGGGGCATTTAAGAGGCTCTTAGATAGGCCCTTGGACAAAAGAAAAATTGAGGGTTATGAGGTAGGAAGGGATCAGTATTTTTTGGCAGGAAAATATAGGTTGGCATAACATCGAGGGTTGAAGGGACTATACTGTGCTGTAAAGTTCAATGCTTATGTTTATGTCATATTTCATCATATTACACTCATTCCAAAATCAATGGCATCTTCGACAAATTGTTTATCTATTTAAAATTAGGACAATGAAATAAATTGAAGAAAGCGAGTAGATATGTATGTGATATTTTCACTTCAGAAATCTGCCCCCAATGTTTCAAGTTGGTTTTAACTGCAAGGATAGAATGTACAGCAACATGCTATCCAGGGAAGTTGCGAAGATGAATATATTCCCCTTCAGGGCTACAGGGGGGGAGTTACATCTGACCACTTATCCTGTTAATTTCTTGGTCGAGGTGGGTTGTATTTCATAAATTTGCTTCAGGAATGTGAAAAACAGTTTAAGAACGGAATGGAAAATAAAAAAAATCTGAAGTGAAAACAGAAATACTAGAAGCAGAAGGTCATTTAACATTTTTGGAAAAAGAAACAAAGTTAATGTTGCAAGTCAAATACTCTTCGTCACCAGTCAGAAATTGAAAAAAACAAATTAGATTTAAGTTCGCAGGGAGGGTGAGGGAGGCATGCATAGAACAAAGGGAATATCTCTGATAATGTAAGGTTTGGATAATCAAGCAAATCCAAATGTTTGTAGAGAGAAAGAAAATAAATGGATTTGCAGAATATATGAAATCATATCGAGTGCTGGAGCAACTCACAGAAAGCTTCAGTTTCACTCCAGTGTAATTAAGTTTGTCTGACTTGTATCTTTTCCACGTTCTTTATATTATTTTTTTCTATCTTTGATTTTCTTTTAATGTACCTAATCACCTGAATTCGCCTGGGATTGTCTGATCTCGGAAGCTAAGCAGGCTCACCTGTTGCTGCAGGTTTCTGTGAGGGGCGCTGGGCAAAGCGGCGATTCTCTGTCTGCCTTGCAGTAGACAAAAAGTTTAAAAATGTCATGTATGTCACATTCTAAATGTAGTATTTCGTGACAATAATGGAACTGTTACCTTTAGCTTTGTTTTACTCATCATTATATAGCATCTGGCAACACGGTTAGGTAAGGGTTTTCAGTTTTTCTCCTTTACCATTTTCTTTTTTTCGTATTATTAGTTTTTTTCTCCAAAAAAGGTATATATAATTTAGAATATGAATTATGGATATGATTTACCATTCATGTATCCTTTTGTTATACAGTATGCCTTATTGTTTGTGTACTTCTCCATATCATCTTATTGAATTGTACCTATTTTTGTATATTCTTTATTAAAATTAATACAAATATTTTAAATGCTGGAGGAACTCTGCAGGTCAGGCACATCCAAAGGATTTGCCAACATTTTAGGCTGAGCCCCTTCACCAGCAATGCTGGAAATGACCCGTTTTCCAGGCTGTGCCTTTGCCCAGAGAAACGCTGAGTTAATGTTACAGGTGGATAGCAAAACAGGCCAATTCCCAACATGGGCAGTAAAGGCAAGTTGTCTGAAATTGTTGATTTCTACGTCAAGTTCCAAAGGCTACAATCTGCCCGGACAGAGGATGAGATGTTGTTCATCAACCTTCTGCTGGTTTATTGCTCAAAATTGCCACGCTTTGGATCCTATTTCATCCAGAGTTGGCATGAAATTAGCAGATATTGTGCTCACTTCGATCATCGATTTATTTCGTTCCTACATATTCTATGCCCTTCTGTATATTTCTGATTCCTCGTAACATAAAGACCGTCTTATTTACATAAGATATATTTGTCTCTTTCAAAGTACGTGCCCAGAACACACACGTTCACAGCTCAGTGCTCCTCAATGTACTCATCTCTAACAAAGCACCAAAAACCAAAGGTGCAGCTCTACTGGAAGTTTGATATCAGCCTATATCAATCTATCTATCCAAAACATAACCGGTATTATTTGGATTCCCAGCATAACTCTGGTGTCATTTTTCATGATTCTGTTTATTGTCATGTACACAAAAACATGCCTGCTCACATTACACCTCTGCCTAGGTGGCTTAAGTACAGCAATTAACACCATAGGCAAGTTTGCTGGCAATACCATGATCGTGGGCTGTATAAAAGGGGGTGATGTCACCATTCAGAGGGAGACTGAAGACTTGGATGAATGGCGCATTAACAACATCATGCTCACTGTCACCCAGACCAAGAAACTGATTGTAGACTTCAGGAAAGTACAAAGAAAACAGGGATATACAATCCAGTGATCATTGGGAGGATGAGAGGTGGAGAGGGTCAGTAACTTTAAATTCCTTGATGTCACTCTCTCGGATGACCTTTCCTGGACCCATCATATGAACGTTGTTGCGAAGAAAGTGTGGAGTGTGGAGGCCTAGTATGTCATTGGAAATTTCTACATATGTGTAGTGTAAAGTGTGGTGATGAGCTGCATCATGGCCTGGTATGGGGACGCCTGAACAAAAAAACCCTGAAAAACATAGTGGACTCAGCCCAGTACATCAGAGGGAAAACGTTTCCCACCAATGAGAATATCTAAATAGATTTTTGCTATCAGAGAGCAGCAGCAATCGTCGATGATCTACGCCACTCAGGACATTCTCTGTTCTCACTGCTACCATCAAGAAAGAGATGCAGTGCCACAGGACGCAGACCACCAGGTTCAGGAATAGTTGCAACCCGCTAACGATCAGACTCTTGAATAATAGTCTCATTCAGGATTCATGTGCTCATTATTTATTATTGCATATTTGTTCATCTGCATTTGTCCAGTCAGTTTGTTTACAATTCCTGATGAGTACAGTCTACAGTTTCCAGTATAGAAATAACTAACCCTGGGCCACAGTAAAAGAATCTCAGGGATATAAATACTCTCACAATAAATTTGAACTTTGAAATGCACAAAAATCATTTTCCTTTGTGTTGTAACGCCACACAAAGCAGTACTGCAAGTCCAACTCCACCAGTGAGACCAGAAGGAGAAGCAAAAGGAAGTCCCTTCGCAGAGTGTCCATCACGGATTCCATCAACTCCTCCAGTGCCATTGCCTTCTGTGACCCCGTAAACACACAGCAAGTTTATGTTTTAGGTTGGCAACCGTGCCGAGGAACTTGCTTCAGCGATTTGAACCAATGCAGTCTGCTAGCGGTCACGTTACATTGAGTCTCTTGTTAGTGTGGAAACTTTAAATCGTAATTTATTCCTTTCCTATTTAGTTCAGGTGGCAGTAAGTAAATGGTATATTATAATCAGTGGCACATTCTTTTTTTTTATGCAGCTTGATTCAACAAGCATCTAAAGCCCAGGACTGGGCAAAGGCGCATCATGAGCCATCCCAGGGAGATAGGGAGATGCATGGATAAAAATGGAAGGTGTATAGTTTGGATTCTTTTCCTTTATATGTGTCTTAAATTCTTAAATGCTTATTGCTCTGGATATATCATATACCTTTTTTAAAAATCTCTGTAAGAAATGTCATTTCTAAACACCTAGTCTCCAAAAAAATACAAATTAAATTTATCATTAAAAAAATTATAAGAACAGATATTTTTGATCTATCCAAGATTAGAGTTAAGATTATCCATTAGAGGAGGGTCACAGTTTTTGTGGACAACAGTGCTATAGAACTTGAATGTAATGAACCTGACTTGCAGTTGGAATGACTGTAAGCTCTCTCATGTTTTGGTAGAAGTGGTGTGAAACCTTTGAAATCATGGAAGATAAAAACAAATAAAGTTTTGCCATAGGTGCCTTGTGGTTAGTAATGGATTACTTAAGGTGGCATGTGAGTGGGGAAAAAAAGTTGAGAATCACTGGCTTAAGGGAATTGGTGGATCAGACAACATCCATGGGTAGTCGATGGTCTGTCATTGCACTTGAGCAGGGTAGATCCAGGAAAACTAGTGGATTGTAATGTATTTGGACTTACAAAGAACATTGGATAAGATACCACATTAAACAAAATAAGTGCTCATAGACTTCGGGGTAACATGGTTAAAGAGCTAACAATAGAGATTAAGTTATATTCAAGATTGCAAACTACCACAGGAGAAGAACTGTAGAAATTAGATCTGGGCTCATAGCCATGCAATAATGATATTAGTGATTGAATTAAAATGTTACAGTTTTTTGGGTTCTGTGGTCTTCCAAACGAGGAAGCAGTGGTCAAGTAGGAGAAGCCATACATCAGTTTACTTAAAGCATTATAAGTCTGGATGTTCAAATTAAGTTTGTTTACATTTCTTTCTTTGTTTTTTATAATTTTTTTTTATTTTTCACACTGTGAACCATACTGACCAAAATACACACAGACATTTCCCTCCTGAATATACACAGTGTCATTTTCTCCCCTTTTTCCCCCCTCCCTTCCCTCCCTCCCTCACCCCCCCCCCCACTCACTCAACGTTCAACCTATATGATACATTAAACCCATTAAACAATGTCATCACACAATGAAAATAAACAAGGTAAATGTGTGTCATCTACTTTTACACACTGGGTCAGTTCATTGTCTTCTTCTGTCATTTTAGGGGGTGGATTTCTTTGTGATTACAATTTACAGTTACCAATAAGTACAAATTCTGCCTGGCCTGCAGGATAAAAAAAAAATCTCAGGGTTGTAGGCAATGATTATATGAACTTTGACAATAAAATTGAACTTTGAACATTTTTTAATTTGTTTACAGCATAAAATAAGGAGATAAACATTGGTCTGGATCACATGGTCCAAGTCCAAAACCTGAACTTGGTCCTTTTAAGTTACCATGCAATTGGATACAGAGAACTGAATGAACATACTGTGCAGACCTGGGAGTTAGGTCAATGTAGATTAAAACTTCATTGGCAGGTAGATCACAGGCGAATTGTTATTGAATAGCCATGCCCCAGAATCCCATGATAGCTTTGGTCAGAGCTAAAACTGGAGGGAGTATTTTTAACAAATTTTAAATGGTTCTGATTTTGAGAAACATTTTAAAATTGAGATTTATATATATAAAGAAATGCATTAAAATACATCAAAGTATCAAAATAAAATTTGACTAGAAGTTAATCAAATATCAATTTCTAATTTCGAGACTGGGAATCCCCATTGAAACAAATACAGACTCTGATCTCATGCCAGGACACAAGTGCAGCATCAGAGAGATGGATTCTCCATTCAGACTTGCCAGAATAGTTGCCCAGCACAACCCAGACAAACAGGAGGTCTGTGTAAGTCTGGGACAATTTATCCGGCAATCTCTGAATGCCAGCTAATTCCCTTGGAAGCTTCCCTGAAAGTGAGCAACAAGGGTAGCTGGGGTAAGGCTCATGGCATGCTTCCCTTAATCGGTCGTCTTTTAGGGCAGGAGGTGGGACAAAGCTTTCGTAGGACCGGACTTGGAGCATTGTGCAGAGTGCTGGTCTCCCTTGCAAAGAAAAAAATGAGATTAAGCCACAGAGCATGCAAGAAAAATTCACAACAATCGAGAGTAAGTTATATTCAATAATAGCCTGCGCTAGAGGCTAATAATAAAACTGGAGGAAGTATTTTTAGCAAATTTTGAATGGTTATGATTTTGAGAAACATTTTAAAAATGAGATTTATATATATTTATATATATAGATATATATATATATATATCTATATATATATAAAGAAATGCATTAAAATACATCAAAGTATCAAAATAAAATTTTGATAAGGTAGAAACTCATAGTTTATTTCCCCCAAATAGAGGAGTTTAAAGCATATGACCTAGGTTTAAGGAGACCTAAGAGGGAGATGGATACATAGATCAAGCTTCCAGAGGAGATCGTAGAGGCGAACGCAATTACAATATTTAAAAAACATTTTGACAGGTAGGTGGATAGGAAAGCGGAAGGGGAATATGACCAAATACATGCAAAAGGGAATAGCATGGACAGGCTTCTGGCTTAGCCTGGACAATTTGGTTCAAAAGGCCAACCTGTCCATGCTGAGTAACTCAATGAACCTAATGCAAAATCCACTAACCACAGGCCACCACCAGCAGCATTTAAGCCCATTTTCAGAACATTGGCATGTGAAGTACTTTGCCCACAGATTCTTCAAAGGTTCAAAGGTACCTTTAATTGTAATAATACATTAAAAATGTAATAGACAGGATATGCTTAAATTTTTGTCTGTCATAAGGCAGACAAAGAGTTGCCATGAGCATTGTCTGGTAACAATAGGAGAAAGAGATGCAAAAGAGTGCCTTCAGAGATTCCGAGTATCTGCGGGTTCACCTCCGACACTCCTGCATCCTCGTAGACTCCAGTTCAAGCCACCGGCAACCTGGGCACCAGATTCAAACCGCTGACATGATTAGGAAACTGAGGTTGCAAGATTTTAATTAAAAATGTTTCTGACTCCTTTTGCATGCCATTTAAGGCCTGTGCCGAGCATTAGGACCAGGCCATTGAACCCTTTGGAGCAGCACTGTGCCTCCGATCTGCCCTCTCCCGAGTCTGTACCAGCAGCAGTGCCGCCTTTTTTATTAATACTTGGGAGACTGGACAAGTGTTTCGCCAGAATGCGTAAGGGAGAAGGACTCAGTGATTATGGGTGTGGGCAAGTAATCTGGAGCTAATGATGTGAGCATAAATCCAGATCCCAACCTAACAGCTCGGAAGCATAAATTCATCAACGCGGTATATCTGGAGTTAAAAGCCACGACCTGATTATTGTAAACAAAAATCTACCTGGTTCATTCAAGTGCTTTGGTGAATGGAATCGACTGCTCTGGCTTGAGCAGTGCACATAACCTTTAATCCTTCTCTGAGACGGTCTATCAATTAATCCCTGTGTTAATGTCAGACATTAAATACTGGGCTTGCCAACATAGTGTGCTTACATAAGAGAATAATTAAGGAAAGTCCGTAAACTCTTTCAGTGGTGAGGTCTCCCTGTTGTAAACTAATTCAGAGGGTTTCAGTGTGATCTCCTGTCAACTCTTCTATTATTACCATACCATGTGTTTGCCAGGATGTTCCATGGACCTTGGTCTTTTCATGTCGAGTAGTTCCTACATTTCCATGTCAGTTAATTGTCTTTCATTACACAGTCACAATGGAGTAATGAATGTGCACAACAGATGGCGGGTGACATGCCAAGTACAGCAATCACTTGACCACTAATCTATCATAGATTGTGAGCATCTTCAGCTCAAAGTGAAAGGAATTGAACAACTTACAAACTCAGCCTTTGATTAAAAGGGTTTTAATAACACCTTTGCACATTGAAAAAAATCTCCTTTGCTTTTTAAAGCACTTAATGGCGAACATTTTGATTGATTGTGGCTAAGATTGAACAGTTGTGCAACCTCTTCAAACAATGTGGCTTTCCTTCTACCACCATCAACTCAGCCCTCAACATAGCCTCCATTAGCTGCACATCTGCCCTAGCCCCCTCTGCCCCCACTCACAACAAGGGCAGGATTTCCATTGTCCTCAGCCACCACCCCGCCTGCCTCTGTGTCCAACATATCCTCCTCTGCCATTTCCACCTCCTACTATATGATCCCACCACTCGATACATTCTGCTTTCTGCAGGGACCACTCCCTCTGTGCCTCCCTTCTCCAGTCTTCTCTGCCCACCAAACATGCACTTGGCACGTACCCTTTTTACCACAAGAGATGCTCTACTTGCACCCACATCTTCTCCTTCACCACATTTCAAGCCCCCAAACAGTCCTTCCAAGTGAAACAACATTTTACATGAATCTGCAGGGGTTATCTACTGCATCTGATGCTTCCTTCATGGTCCCCTCTGGATCGGAGAGACAATGCGCAGACTAGGAGATCATTTTGTTGAATACCTCAGCTCCATCTGCCACAATAGTATCGATCTTCCAGTGGTCACCTTTTCCAATTCCCTTGTTGATATGTCTGTCCATGGTCTCATTCACTGCCAGACTGAGACCACCCACAAATTGGAAAAACAGCACCACATCTTCCGTTTGGGTACTCTCGATCCGCGGATGGTATTGACATCGACTTCTCTGGTTTCTGTTAAGCATCCTCCCTTCTTCTTCCTCCTGTCAACTTCCCCCCATTGTACTCTCTCTCTCTCTCTCTCTCTCTCTCTCTCTCTCTCTCTCTCTCTCTCTCTCTCTCTCTTCCACCCCCCCCCCACCCCTTTCCTTCAGTCTTCTTTCACAGAGCCAAAGTTAATTCTCATTTCTCCTCTTGTTCTATCCAATTAACACCTTTTGCTGGTCTTGATTCCATCCTCCCACCCTGGCCAGACTTCAGTCTTTATCCTTTTCTTTGCTTATTCCTTAAAGAAGGGTTCAGGCCCCGAAAAATTGGTAATGTACCTCTGCCTTCTATAGACGCTGCAAACCCAGGGCAGTTCCTCCAGCATTTCTGTGTGCTTTTACTACAATCCCGGCCGGCGTCTGTGGACTTTCGTGTTTCAACCAACTATTTTGTTTGGGGGGGTTCTTAGAATAAAGTTTTAATTTAAAATACATTTTATTTCTATTCAAAACTATTCAAGGGCAGCTCTTCAATTGCTGCAATGTCTTATTAATCTATTTGACGTGCATGATGCTGTTCAAAAAGTGTTGGTCGTGATTGAATAGAATGATCTCCTGTTGGCAAAGCCACAAGCATAATGTCAGAAAACATCCTTCTGAATGGGAAAGCAATAGGTGTTAAGATCTTACACCTGGTTAATGTTGGAACTTTTATTATCTTTGATTGCAAGAGATAGAGGGAGGGAAACAATGTATTTTTGTAACACCTTAAAGTTTCTTCCTCTATTGTCGCTCAGATTTCAGGAACTGAGTTCCAGGTTAGGACTTCATCCCATGGAGTGTACAGAATGAAGGGAGATTTGATAGAGGTATTTAAAATTATGAGGGGGATACAGAGTAAAGATAGGTAGGCTTTTATACCCTGAGGGTAGCTGAGATACAAGGGTGAAAGGGGAAAAGTTTAAGGGGAATGTAAGGGGGAACCTCTTCACAGAGAGTGGTGGGAGTGTGGAACGAGCTGCCAGCTGAAGAGGTGAATGAAAGCTCAATTTTAACTTATAAGAAGAATTTGGACAAGTACGTGGATGGGAGGTGTATGGAGGGCTGTGGACTGGATGCAGGTCAATGGGACTAGGCAGAATATGGTTCAGCACAGATAAGAAAGAGCGAAGGGGCCTGTTTCCATTCTGTAATGTTCTATGGAACTAAATTTCCTGTTGAGCTTCAGTAAGTGAGAATTTTGGTGCATTTATACATTATATGATGTACAGTATATGACAATAAACTCTGAGACCCTCATATTCACACAACAATATCTGTTTATTCATTTGTGCAAAGAATATATGTCCTGCATATGTATTGTTTGTCTATACGTGTGTTATGCCTGGTTAGGTGTCTGTGTGCTTTGAACCGAGGACCGGAGAACGCTGTTTTATCAGGTTGTACTTATGCAACCAGATAACAATTAAATATTGACTTGACTTGAAACTCATTACCATTTAAAGCAAATAGGTACTACAGAATACTGATTATTTTTGTCCCATTTTGTTGACCAATGCACTACCTGGACAAACAAAATCCATTGGCAAGGAGAGGTCTGCGTGTTAATCTATTGTTTATTTGTTACTGCTTTGTATAAGTTACAGCTCCTCCAATATTCTTAAGATCAGAATAATTATGTGCTCAAAGCCTCCTTGAGTAAGTACAGCACCCTCATTAGTTCCTGGAACTCTCAGGCCTGTGACCTCTGAAGTGGGTATAAGAAGGTGCAGTTAATGGCAGATGCACAGAGAGCCACTTCAGGTTAAGGTAATCAAAATGGAACTGTCTGAAAGGGTTCCAGAGTTATGCCTTTGGGTGGATGCAATGCATGGCTAATGGTTCCTTTCTGTGAAGATCACTTCTCTGAATGGCTCTCTCTGTGTCTCAATTACTGCTAAAGAGCTCATGTTACATAAATCACCTTTGAATCATCGAGCTACTAAAGTGGAAAGCCAGAGATGGTATTGCCAGCACCATGGCAACGTTCTTTAAAATGCTGCAGAGAAGAACCAGAAATACAGTTAAATTAGATCCAATGATGGATGCACCTTTACCATAGAATCAGACAGTCATAGAGTTCTACAGCCCAGAGACAGGCTCTTCCGCCCAACATGACGAGCAAACTAATCCCATTTGACTGCATTTGATGTATATTGCTCCACTCTTTTCCTATCCACATTCCTCCTCTAATCCCCTCTGTTTTCCTGATGCTTTACCAACTGTTCAAAAATACAGAAAGGATAGCAAAGGCACAATGGCTTCCAGTGACTGATGGCCCAGAATTTGAAAGACCTCCACCGGCAGGGAAAGATAGTGATCAGCATTTCTGTTCCCACACCCTGAAATTCTAGTTGAATGTGTACTGAACTAAATCTCCAGTGGGGTACTGAAATTTTCCATGAGGAGCAATGTTATCTCACTGGGAGCTGAATCTGTGTACGCATTTCAGTCTTTTTTTTGGAATATTTTATTTTAAATTTTCTATACATGTAATTAATAAACTTTTAAATAAATAAATATGATTAAATTTAAAATTGCAATTATTGCATTATGGGTTTTCCCCATCCTTGCCCTCCCTTCCCTCCCTCCTTATGCCCCCCCCCATTTTAAAACTATGCAAAAAAAATATAAATGTGATATATGAAATATAGAAAAGAGAGAAATAGTTTCCTGGGTTGCACAAAGGGTCGGTACGCACGCTGGGATCCTACAGTGTTTGTACAACCGTTTTAGGGAAGAAGATTAGCTCAGGTTTTAAGAGGCCTGAAGTGCATCTTTACATATTTACCCCTAAACTTTGCATATACCGGCTCCAAATTTGTTAAAAGGCTGCATAATTATTTCTTAAATTATTTGTATTTTTCTCCAAAGATACACGACTTTGAATTTCTGCATTCCACCTCTCCATACCTAAATATGACTTCCACATCACTGCCATACACTTCCTTACCACCGCTAATGCTATTTCAATAAATTTCACTTGATAAAATTATTATTTTAGCTTAGGTCTTGTTCCTCCACATTTTCCAATAAAAATAAATGTGGATTTTGTGGAAATACAATACCAGTGATTTGTTCTCAAAAATGTCCTAAAAAAGACCTTACTTTGAACACAACCAAGTAGATTGTAAAAAGGTTCCTATCTTTTCACCACATCTAAAACATTTAACTGATAAATCTGATTTCATTTTATTCATTTTTGCACTATTAAATATAATTAATGCAAGTAATTTTATTGAACTAATCAATACCTTCCATTTATTATGTTTGTCATACAATCTCGACAAAGATCTGACCATCTTTTCTCATTGATTTCAATATTTAGATCTGTCTCACATTTCTGTCGAGATTTGTGAACTCCCTCTTTAATAGTGTCTGCTTGTAATTAAAGGTATATTATAGAAATACATTTCTTAATATTACCATGCACCTAACTTTTTCCACAAATTGAAGATAGAAAAAAATGTATTCTGTGTTATTCATATTTATTCCTTAATTGCGCATTTTGTTCTCTTGCCCCAAAGATCAGATTTCCACCCGTCATCCCTCACCCCCCCCCACTCACTCCCCTCTCCACCTTCATCACCATTTCGTGTTGTGAGAAATTTCAGTTAACAAATGCCAGCTACAAAATATCTTATCTTATCCCCTAGACCAGAAGAATGCACAAATTCTATGCGTGTTTAAACATTTCCTTAGATTGTATAATGCCATTCAGCCCATCAATACTAAGCTAGCAGAAATATCTCATCAGTCCATACTTCCCCGTATTCTATTCTATCTCATACACCCAGCAATTATGACTACTTCTCCTAACACCCCCTACACAACAGATCACTTCAGCTACAAACCAAGAATTCTTTGCAGTATAAGGGTAAATTGGAGCATCCCTTTGAAATCCCCTTGAATTTACCGGACAGCACCAGTCAGCACCTGAAATCAGGTTTGATAGCAGGTCACTGGATATATGAAGCAGCTACATGTGCACCTGACAAAGGACCCGGCCTTGAAATGTTGGTTACCCTTTAATTCCTATGTATGCTGCGCGACCTGCTGAATTTCTCCAGCATTTTTATGTATTACACTACCTGCAAATGACACCAGTGCTAGTCCCTCCTGATTTAAGATGACAATTCCACTCTGTAACTGATGAGGGTCATGTGGGAGCTCGGGTGATTGGACAGATGGGTGGCAAATGGAATAGCAGGTAGGTAACACTGGACAACAAAGATTATGAACTCGTTTGGGTGTATTTTATGGATTCTTGGCTGCTGGATCACAAAACTCACCTTAACATTTTATTATCATGTACTGTCTTTCATTTTGTGATTTCCTGGCATGTTTTTAGCATGTTTCAAGCATACAAAATCCTTGAAAATTCATTTTCTGCACTCATTCTTGGACTTCTTCCCTGCTAATCTGAATGAATATCAGTGGCAAAACATTTTTAGGTCAGTTGAATTAAAACAATGTGTCCACATCTTTATGTGATTAAACATACTAAATTCAATAAAAGTTAATTTAATGTTTCTGCAACTACCTCCATGATAAAACCAAACTGAAATTCTCTTTGTGTTTAGCATGAAGTTGTCTATCGTAATCCCCCTTTTTTTTTTCAGAAACCAAACCTTTTGAAAAGAATTGTTGTCCAGTGTAAGTTGTGAGGTACTCCAATTTTTCTGCTTATATAAGACCTCTATGTGGTCCCAAGGTAGGGCCTCAAGGTTCCTTATACCCCCTTCATCAGTCACAAGCCTGAGAGTTCCAGGAATCAACAAGAGTGTTGCATTTATTCAACAAAGCTTTGAGCATATAATTAAATATTTTTCCCTGTGCACCCGGTGATCTCTTTCTGCACCCCAACTTGTGTCGAGGGTCAATGAGTCTCTGATTGAGTTTGTTCTTTTGGAATCTGGTGGTGGAGTCTGTTCCTGAACCTGGTGGTACGAGTCTTGTGGAACATATACAATACGTCTTTCCTAATTAAGGTAGCGAGAGCACAGTATGTCCTGGGTGGAGTGAATCCTTCACTCTACTGATGATTCCTGCTGCTCTTTGATGGCAGTGTTCCATGTCGATTTTCTCAGGTGTGGGGAGAGTTTTCCCTGTGTTGTACTGGGGTGTGTCTGTGATCTTTTGCGTAGGCTCATTCTGTGAGTTTCTGCTCATTGTTGCTGCATCAGAGATCAGTCAAGCCTGATGGAGGGTCGGTCTGAAGGCAATAATTATTGCTCAGAATAAATATTATAAATTTGATCATGTGGGAATTTCAAAACAAGTGGAAGAATTTTAAAATCAATGTGTTGCTTAATCATTGATTAAGGGCCATAATAGATCAAGATGTACAGGGCAGGGCTTTAGACAATTCAAGATACACAGTAGCATTGAATTACCTGTTTCTGTTACGTAGATCAAAGGTCTCTGGCCAGGGGTAAGTTGGAAAAGACAAGACCGACAATAACTAGGCAGCTGATAGGAGAAGAATGTGCAGAGCTAAAACATCATTGAGGTGGAATAGTTTGCTTGGTAATGTGGTCTGAAGCACATCTCATGGTCAACTATAGTTAATTGAAGGTTATAAACACCTTCAATTTCTTAGGCCAATCTAACTTAGTACTATCACTGCTTGTTGATCTCCTGACAATGGTCCTATACCAAACCTTCCAGAAAACCAAGTCAAATTCATAGATTCTGACACCCAAGTGGCCTGATGACGATTCAAGTTTGACAATGCAACCATTCCCCCTGCATATTCTGCCTAGAGGTGGGTTTAAAATCACCTCCAACGTTATCACTCAAATGGAGAGGCTCACATCACCTTATCTAGGATAGCTGTTGTTTATGAATTAATAGTTGGAAAGCTGTCAAAAAAAAATCCATCACTCTGTCAGCAATAAACATTTTCAATCCTTTACTATCCAAAGCAAACACTAATGTCAATTTCTTAAAACCCTATTCTTTTGCTTTGCATTCATTATTGTAATATCTTAAATCCACAGTCAAATCCAGCATCAAAAGACACTCATCCAGAAGCTGTGAGTGTTTTACATGCTTTAAGATGTACTTATTCATGGTGCATTATTTTCGAAGCGAATGAAAGCTGATTAGACTAGCAAAGGAACACTCTGACTGCCGTTAAGGAAACTACAGTGGAGATCTAGGTGACTTTGGTGATAAAAATAATACTACATAAAATATGTTCAGCATTTCACTTCATTCTTCGCAGAATGAAAACCTACTATCACTTGGCTTTTAACAGTGTTAATAACTTTATGCAAATTATTTGACCCTCCAAAGAATGCATGCCTGGAAATTAAGCTTCAGGCTATTCCTTTCATTGAGTGAAGTTTCCACATTAGGAAAATAGAATTCTGTAACTATCCAACTGTTACTTCCTTAGGATTATATATGTTCCAGCTGATTTGTTTGCTACATGTAATATAAACTGCAAGTGTCTCATTTCACAACAGTTGCCATTGCAATGTATCAAGCGAGCAACCCAATCTCACATATTCTGTATCTAGCATACAATGGTTGAGGGGATTTGTTCCTCTGGGTACTATGTTGGCTTATAAAGTGGAAAAATTAATTGATTATGTTGCCTGCTAATGGTCTGTCCAGTTCTGGTGGAGTGAGCTTGTAAGGTGCTGACACGCAATTTAATTATATTTGCTGTCCACTTTATGTTTTGTTTTTCATGATCAATAAACCATCTTCAGATGGACACAGGAGCAATGACTTTCATCCTTTTTGAAAACTACCAAATGACCAGAATTGGTTGCATGTGCCTGCAAATTCAACCATGCTTGAAATCAGAATCGGAACCAGAATTTATTGTCACGAGCAAGTCGTGAAATTCAGTGTTTTCGCGACAGCACCTTTGTGCCATTTTAACCATTGTGCATATTATAACCATTTTACAACACTACTATAAAAAAAATAGGAGTGTATGAAAAGTAAGGCAGTGTCTTTGGTTCACTGATTATCCAGGAATCTGATGGCATCCAGGAATCCGATGCCGCTGAGTGCTCGTCTTTAGGCTCCTGTACCTTTTCCCCGATGGTAACAGAGTGAAGAGGGCATGGTCTGAGTGGTGAGGCTACTTTTTTAAGATGCCACCTCATGTAGATGTCCTTGGTGGAGTGAAGTCTAGTGCCTGTGATGTCGCAGGTCGAGTTAACCAACCTCTAGATGGTTGGCAATCCCCAGATCTCAAAAATCAACATAAAGAAAACCCTATCTGTAAACAAGGAAAATTTAGAGCTAAACAAGAAAATTGGCAGTTGCTGGGATCAAGTACAATGCACAATGTTCTGGAGAAACTTACAATTGCATGGAAAAGTCAGAAACTGGTCCATATCAAACCTTCAATAGCCCTGTCCTTCCACCAGACTGGTGCTGTTTCTCTTGACAGGATATTGAGAAGGTTCAGGCACAGAACTGGGCCTTGAGCCCATCTCATCCTTACCATCCAATTCGACTTTCTGGGCTAGTCTCATTTCTCTGCATTTGATCTGTGTTCTCCTAAATCCTTCCATGAAGTTTATTCCTGAGACAAAATGACAATGTGATTAATCACGAACCAGTCTCAGAAGTTTGAAATGAAAGGAAGTTGTTGGCTCCAACCAATTAATATTGTTCGTTGAAATATTGCCACAAATAACACCATGCAGTCACGGATGGGCAACACCAGCAAGCATTCAGAGCAAATTAATTGTTTGCTCATGTAATTACTATTCATTTAATCTGAAAGGTTTGAAACTTTTTAATTCTCTCATGCATTTACTTCTCATATAATTCAGAAACCTCTGAATTTCTAGATTAACTATATTTTCTGCAGATTAGTGGAATCACCTTAACTATCCACTCTTTTCTCAGCATTGTCATGAAAGATAAATGTCATGGATTTGATTTCTGCTCAATGTCTCCTTGAGACTGGGAGTGCAATTTTGCATATGAAAAATACATATTTGTTAAAGATGCAAAGAGTGCCCTTGTTTACAACACAATGCATATTGTATTCTCTGTGGTCCTCATTGGATCTTTTTGGAACAGGTTGATTATTGTAAAATTTGGTGAATATATTTGAAGTGGTTAAGATATAACAAACAAATGCATAATTTAAAAGTAGTATGTTAGAACTTTTCATTTCTGAATTTCTTCGTGTCTTCCCAGAGGAACAATAATGCAGAATAGTATAGTCTCAACCGATGGACCATGAGTTTGCAATTGGTTGTCCACAGTGACATGGTTAGCAGTACAACTTGGTGCTATGTTTGAAAACTATGTAGTCCTTGCAACTGGGGGGGGGGGCGGGGTGTGCAAAATGAGTACTCATCTCCAATCGCTCCCTTGAACTTCCAGTATCAAGGGTTCTTGTTATCTCTGCCAGCAAAACCATAGAACCCTGCAGCGCAGTAAAGGCCCCTTCGCGTCATCTAATCTGTGCCAACCTAGCAATCTGGCTCGTCCCAATGATGCCATAGCCCTCCATATCCCTCCAATCTATGTACTTTCAATTTTTTTTTCTTAAATGTCAAAATGGAGTCCATATTCACCACTTCAGCTGACAGCTTGTTCCACCTCCCATTCCTCTCTGTGTGAATTTTCCCCCTAATGTTCCTTTAAACCTCACCTTTCACCCTTAACCCATATTATCTAATTCTTGTCTCACCTAACCTCAGCAGAAAAAGCCTGCAAGCATTTGCTCTATCCGTACTGCCCATATGAGGGTTTTTCCTTCTGTAATATTGTGGTGAGGCTGCAAGAAGTCTGGGTTTGACTAGAACACATGAGGGGAAGCATTGTGGTGCAGTTAGTAAAGTCCCTCAAAGCGACAGAGATCTGGCTTCAAATCTGAGCTCGAGTGCTCTCTGTGTGGAGTTTTCATGTTATCCCTGTGATCACAGTGATTTCCCACTGTTGCTACGGTTTCCTCTCACATCCCACAGTCTTGTGAGTTAGTAGGTTAATTGGCCATTGTGAATTGCCCCACAAATGGGTGAGAGGTAGAAGAAAGTGGAGGAGTAGTGTCATTGGGTGGTTATAGGTTAGCACGGATTAAGGGCTGAAGAGTCTGCTTCCTAAACTGCATCTTTCCGTGACTCTATGGTTTAACACATGCTGGAATCAGGGAGAGCACATAAAAGAGAAAAAAAGCAAAGATAATATACAAGCAATATGGAAAATGCGGCGGTGAATTTGACACAACAAAATGAAAATGCTCAGAATAACTTCCAACCGAAATAAACTGTGGTCTTGGAAGGGGCTCAAGCTCACGAGTCTCCTCTCCCCCACCCACCGGGGTTTGGTGAGTTTGTTATAGACTGCCGATGATAAGTAAAGGAATACTTAAGGTAGTCTACAGGAGAGAAAAGTTGAGAACCGCTGATCCAGAGAAAGCAAAATGAGAATCCCCTGCAAGACTGCAGTGGTGGCTTGAGCCACTGAAAATCTTGCTGAGACTAATTGGAGGCTTGCAGGATTATTGACTCACCAGGCGGACCACAGCCAGGGGTATACCCTTGAGAAAGAATGATCACTGAATAAATTGGATGCAATCTTGCAACTGAACACACTAAATGCAGTGCCAAGTAATAAACTAGTATTGATAATGTTACCCTTTTATAGGTTCTGCCTTATGGAGGCTACATGTGAGAAGATTATCGTCATCGTCCATCGGTTGAGACATCGTAAGTGACATAATACCACAACATTTCACCAAGTGAATTTGCGCTTCAGCAACATTTGGTGAATTGTCAGTAATAAGAATCCCATAACGAAGGGCAATTAGAGTATTTCAGTTCCCTCAGAGTGGATGTGTATTTGCCTAATTCCTCAACTGATTCAAAGCAGTTTTACATCACTGCAGTATTGCAGCAAACCTGGCAATATGTCAGCACAAAATAAAGGCCTAAGAACAATGATCAGAAATAATCTGGTTGCAACAATGAGGTAAATATTGGCCAGGACACAAGGGAAAATTCAAAATATTGCCATGGGATCTTTTATAGACATTTGGGGCAGCAGGATGTGGCTTGGATTTAAAAGCACACCTAATTACCAGCACCTCCAACAGTGCAGTGCTGCTACTGGGAAGTTTTGACAGAAACAAGACGGCCTGAATTGGTGTCTGGCAATATCGCAGAGATCAAAGCCTTTTTTACAAATGCTTCTGATGTCAAAGCAATGAAAGGATGTGACAAAATTGCATTGGGAAAGGAAACAGCCTTCTGAGAGCGAAGAAAGATGCACAGGAAAATTATTACGGAATTAACAGCTTACACTGAAGCAATGAGACAATATAATTTGTCATTGAACAACAGAAAGGATTTTTTTTGTTGTCCTCTCTGGTCTGATCTGTGGCCACAAAGACTGGATGATATCGACAATGTGACGAATTTGAAGACTGCCTTTGTGAAGACTGGACCACAGAATTTGAGTCAAATTAAAATTTTAAAACGTATGTGAAATTTTAAATTACTTTTTAAAATTTTAATTTTTTAAATTTAAACTTAGTCATACAGCACAGTCACTGGCCCTTTCAGCCCATGTGCCCAATTAAATGCCATCGACCAACACTGTTTTATTGATCAGTGGGGGGAAAAAAAGCTGGAGGGCCCGGAGGAAATCCAGGCAAAAAAGAGGAGAGGTACAAACACCCTACAGGCAGCGCTGGATTCGAACCCCGGGCACTGGCGCTGGAACAGCGTTGCACTAACTGCTACACTAACTGTGCCATCCCTGATGTAGCTTACAATCTAAAATTACTGAGTGTCTTGTTTTCAGATGTGGGAAAGAAAGCCTAGAAGTTAAAAATCACCTCATGTGTCCTACAAAGATTTACCCTGATCCGTTATGGGCTACTGATACTGTGACTTGCTGTGCTGTACATTCATTGGAGCGACTTCATCACCAACATCGAAGTACTCGAGATGGCAGAGGCCGACAGCATCGAATCCACGCTGCACTGGGTAGGTCACATCTCCAGAATGGAGGACCATCGCCTTCCCAAGATCGTGTTCTATGGCGAGCTCTCCACTGGCCACCGTGACAGAGGTGCACCAAAGAAGAGGTACAAGGACTGCCTAAAGAAATCTCTTGGTGCCTGCCACATTGACCACCGCCAGTGGGCTGATATCGCCTCAAACCGCGCATCTTGGCACCTCACAGTTTGGCGGGCAGCAACCTCCTTTGAAGAAGACTGCAGAGCCCACCTCACTGACAAAAGACAAAGGAGGAAAAACCCAACACCCAACCCCAACCCACCAATTTTCGCTTGCAACCGCTGCAACCTTGTCTGCCTGTCCCGCATCGGACTTGTCAGCCACAAACGAGCTTGCAGCTGACATGGACATTACCCCTCCATTAATCTTCATTCGCGAAGCCAAGCCAAAGAAAAGAAAAGAAGAAACTAGTGGGAGAACATTAAAAACAGGGTCCCATATGGTTGCATAATGATGCAACATTGTGGAAATCAATCTAATTTTCATTTATTTTACGCAAGTGAATGATCATTCCCACTTCAGCATCATTCACGTAGTGGGAGGCAGTAACGAAAGGCTAGCAGTGGAAAATGTTTCTTGACTCTGCATTCACCTTTTCAAAACAGAGCCTTGTGATCTTACAGGATCAATCTGATAATTCCCAGTTCATTAATTTTCTGAAGTGCATGATCTCATCTGACTTGAACTCTTTGCATGTCAGTTGGAAACAATAATATTCCCTGCGCGTGTGCGTAGATGAGAGCGTGTGTTTGAATGTGTGTATGTGTGTGAGAGAGAAAAAAGTTAGAGTGAAGGAAATAGAGAGGAGGGGGAGAACATGTGCGTGAGAGAGAGAGAAAGATTAAAAGAAGCAATGAGCATTCAACTACCTATAATTAATCAAATAACTTCAACCTTTTTAGCTTATAAGCTAATCTTGCTTCAGTAATTTTCAAACTACACATCTCCTTTCCTTGATTTCCTGATAGAGATGGGAAGCAGGGTCAGTGTCGTGGTTGGAGCAATGCTTTTGCAGTGCTAGTAACCTGGATTTGAATCCAACGTTGTCTGCAAACTCCTATATACCAAGTGTAAACGTTATCTGGTACAAATCAGAAAAATATTGACATGTTACTCTGCAAGCTATCAGTTGGTGTTTTTATTGTCAGTGGCGTTAGGAACCTCATCAGTCATTGTGGAACTGTCACCAATGGGAACTAAATATAAACACAATCATTTCCAGTTTTTTGCTCACTGACTGGCTGTCAGCACAGAATCTGGTTGCAGAAAAACTCTCTCTGCCACCCTGGGATCTTATATCTGTTCCCTCACATGCTCTTCCCTTGCCCTGGTAGAAAGAAAAGGCTGCAGTGCACAGTACACAAGCTTATTTTGTGATTACCAGAGAAACGTATAATTTGTTGACAGTTTAATCTCTGGAGAATTCAGCAACTTGACCACTATTAATTTTAGTAAGCCATAGAATGATTTTTGAAATATATAATAAAACCCCAGGTATCTGGCACCTGCAGGGAATGGTAGACGCTGGATAAGCAAGTTTTCTGGATGCTTGAGACTCACAATGCCACAATTAGCAATTTAACAGACAATAATATTATATTATATTTACACTAAACAAACTTCACTTTCATGAATATATAAACCTTACAGCATTTTACATTATATTAAGTCGTATGCTTTGAAAACATGTAACTTTCACTGTATCTGCAAGTTTCTCCTCCTCCACAGAGCTGCCCAAAACATAGACAATAACATCATAATTAACCCCCCCCCCCACCTCCAAGTTTAGAGATAAATCCTTAGCTAATATACTTAATGATATACTAATAAAGATAAAGACTCTTACTAAGCAGGAATAAAGAGACACTTTAAGCGATCATCCCATTGGTGAGCGGCATCAACCAATTCTTCATCCTGGGCGCTGCCATTGTATTCAAACACAACTTTATTTAAACAGCTGCTGTGAGCAAAGCCCGGCCAATCCATTCTGTTGGCTGAATATCTGCTCCCATCTTCACCAAAGGTTTGTGTGTTACTTATTTTTATAATTTTTAATTCTTATTTAAATATTTCTTTACTCTTATTCATTTAAATTTTTTTTAGTTGATTTTCCTCGATTTTGTGCTGGTTGCTTGAAGTTTCCAGTTGCTTGACTGCCAGATACTGTACTGTACCTTAAAATGTTCAGATGAATTATTTAATCAAATATTTTCATTCTAAGTATGGCCTAAAGATAACAAAATGCAACTGTCCTGTCTCTGTTGGTCTTGCTGGCATCAAAGCTTTATTTTCAAGGGTTAAACTTTTAAAATTTTTGATTCAGTTCAAAAGTGGTGTCTCAGTTATTTTTATTCAGCTCAGAACCACTGAAGATCACTATCCAAAAATTCTGTCTCCTCATTTGAAAACCTCTCCCCAGCTGTTCTGCAGTCAGTGAGGGAGATCTGCATGGGAGCCCCAGATAGATGCCAACACTACGGGGAAGAACAGGATGCTTAGTTCATGGTTATGTAAAATACGTCAAGTATTATATTGATAGATCTGGCTTGGAAAGTTTATTTAGTGAAGGAAAAAGAAAATCTGCAGGCACTGGAAGCTTAAAAACAGAAAGTGCTGGAGACACTCAACAGGTCATGTCACATCTGTGAGAAGAGAAACAGCATTAACTTTTCAGGTGGAAGATCCTTCTGCTGAGCTGGGAAGGAAATGGGGATGTCTCTGAAAAATTAAATTTTTATTTTATTTTATTAAATAAGGATTTCTGTTTGGCATTTGTATGTTGCGGAAGAACAGCTGGATAAACTCTATGATGGACAATCAAAGGCAAGATAATGTGTGATTACTGTGAGTGAATGGACAACAAGGTCACCCTTACAGACACATTAGACCATTATGAATAACTGGGCAAAATGGGTTACTTTCTTTCTTACCATTTTCTACACCCTCTTATTTCTCACCCAGATGCCATTTTGCTCATGCCTGGAGAGGCATCTGGATATTGGCAAGGTATACAGACTACCATGACATTGTGCTGACCACTGCAATTTGATCCAAGCAACGTAAGCCATGTGTCAGCCAAACCATTGCTTGTTCATTTATGATCGCAAATACACTGCATATGAGTTGGTGAAATGTGCACCATTCCATCAGTGAATCAGTGATTTATCTGCTCAATAGTCATTGATGTTCAATAGCCAATCTTTGTTTTGCTCTTGGAGAATGATGGTGTGTGTGTGTGTGTGTGTGTGTGTGTGTGTGTGTGTGTGTGTGTGTGTGTGTGTGTGTGTGTGTGTGTGTGTGTGTGTGTGTGTGTGCGTGTGTAGGGGGTGCCGTGGTAAGGGCAAATGGAACAGTTAATTGCCACAGATTGAAACTGACATAGTAACCACCGGGGTACCAGATTTTGACCAACATGACCTGTGGGTTTTCTATATGCAAGGAAAGGGTGAGCTCTTTTTCGTTTGAGAGCCTGCTGACACGTCAATATAGTGAGTGCAGTCCCGCAAAGTGACAAGCCTTCAACTGGACATCTGTCCACTGGTGTTGATCAAGAGGCAAATAGATTACCTTTGCTTGAATAACGAGTGACCTTTCTCATCCAGCAGTTGACCGCAACTTCAACAGTAACTGACCAGCTGCATGAAAACTGCCTGAATCACCTTGACAGTTATTGACATTACCTTGATCTTCTCCTGTTCTCAGGTCCTTGATCTTGAGACTACAACAGGCAGTAGATTTTTGTGAACTTATGCTTAATGAATACACGCCCACACATATTTTTCATTTATAAGTTCAAGTAAAATTCTTCGCTGAACATTCTCCTGTTCTGTAATCCAGAGGAGAAATGTTGATTAGCAGTTGTTCATATAGAAGCTGTGAAATCAGCAAAAAAAAAAGGCCTGCAGCACCTGCCTCAGAACTCCCTGTGGATTCTCATAACTCCAAACAACTATCAAAAGCACCAAGTGTTTGTAGAATCATGCCCTTCACAGTTAGCGCAATGCGTTTACAGCGCTGGCGATCAGGATCAGGGTATGAATTTTGCGCTGTCTGAAAGGGGTTTGTACGTTCTCCCCGTGCCTGCATGGTTTTCCCCATGTGCTCCGGTTTCTTCCCACCATTCGAAATGTAGCAGGGTCGTAGGTTAACTGGGTATAAATTGGATGGCAGAAATGGCCTGTTACCGTGCTGTATGTCTTTAAAAAAAAGTGGAGGGCGGAGCCTTGAATAAGAAGATGAGAGCTGAGTGCCACTCCTGGTGCTACACACAAGTTTACATGTGACAGGCATTGCTGGGTGAGTCAGCACCAAAGTGACAGCCTGAACTCAAATCCAGCTGCCAACAGTGGCTGACATCATGACTTACCTTCCCTGCGAAGCTCTGTGTCAGGCATTAGCTATGCAAGCAATGCACCTTCCCCAATGTTATATTAGTCAAACTTTCTGGTCAGCTTGTTTGGGGATTCAAAGTTTTTAATTCTCTTCTTGTGCAAAAGGAACTACAAATCTCAACTACATATCAAACATTACGAATTGCATCATATAATTAGTTGGAAGATCTTAATGCATTTTTATTGTGGAGGACTAGACAGAAAAGTAAAACTACATTGCTGGAGAAACAGAAGTTCAAACAGTTCCCTTTATATAGAAGAGATAATGATTCATAACCAACGTTTTGGGCTTGAGCCCTTCATTAAGTGTGAGCAAAATGTGGGCAGCACCCGAACAAAAGAATGCGAGTTTTACTCTAGGTACTAAGTGGGCCAAAGAGCGCGCTTCTGTGCTGTAGTGTTCTATGATTTCGAGAGAAAATTGTATGTACCAACATCCAAAAATACCCTTTTCATATTACAATATTTCTACTATCAAAAGAAAATGTATAAACAAGGGCTTTGAGGCCAAATTCCAGCTGTTGCATTTTTATTATCTTGCCTTGAAAATTCAAAGTGCAGTTTGAATGTGACCTATGATCATTCACAAGGAAGATTCTTCCTTTCTCCATCTCCTGCTATCTCGTCCATTGTCTACATTCGATGAAACCCAGCACCCTCGTGGAAAATAAGAAATCGGCCAATTTTGAGGAGGTAACAAAAGAAATTGATGAGGACTGGGTGGCTGACTTGGTTGGGGACCAGCTACTATGTCTGATCTTCCGTCTGGGCACCACTCCAACTGGATGGCATTAACATTGACTTCTCTGGCCTTCATTAAACTTTCCACCACCCCCCCCCCCCACACACACACACACACTTCTTCCCCCATTATCTTCCCCTAGCTTTTTCTCTCTTCCCTTTTCTGTCTGTCTCCCTTCACACAGACAAACCCCAGCTCTTACCTCTCTCCTTATCATATCCAATTAAAACCTTTTTTGTTGGTCTGGACCCCTCCCCAGCCAGCATTATTTCCTATTTTTTTTGCTATTCTTTGCCTATTCCTTGCAGAAGGGCTTTGGCCGAAACATTGACAATAGATCTTTGTCTCCTATGGACCCTGCAAGACCAACTGAGTTGCTCCAGCCTTTTGGTGTCATTTGACTTGGTTGTGGACTTAGTGCTACTTTGTCACCTGTTCCCCATAATGTCTAATTTCCCTTCTAGTTACAGATTTATCTGTTTATTAAGTACATTTCATCAGCCCTGTTCTTTAGGTAGAGAATTCTACAGATTCACTGCTCTCTGCGAGGAACAATTTCTCCTCATAGAACCATCGAACACTGCAGCACCAAATCAGGCTGCAGCCTATCTACTCCATGCCAAGCTATTTTTCCGCCTAAACCCATTCACCTGCACCCAGTTCTTTCCTCTCCATACCCCTCCTATCCACATACCTATCTTAATTTCTCTTAAAAGTTTAAATCGAACCCATTTGTGGACAACGGCCAAAGCTATAAACTTTGTGGCAGACAAAGAACAGACCGACAGTTTAACTGCTCATTATCCACCTGACCAGCAAATGAAATAAGACCAAGAGGAGAATGGATGACCAAATGAGCTACTGTTGTCAGATGTCCACAAGTCTGGTTATCATTTTTCATTGTCTAATAAATTGAAAACTACATTTCCATGGTACCTGTGACAATCATTTCCATAGCCATATGCTCTGAAATATCTGGGAACATTAAATTCAAATAAGATCTACTGTGAAAAAAAAACAATGGTCTGATTCACTGTCCTTGATGAAGTAAAGACTGATGCCCACGATGACATTTGGCCTATGTTATAGTTACAGAGATGCACAGCACGGAAACTGACTCTTCCACTCAACTCTCCGTACTAAAGATGATACCAAATTTGGTACATTTTGCTTGACCATGGTCCATATCTTGCTAACCCTTTTCTATCCATGTACCTGTCTAAATGTCTGTAAATGTCTACAACTTCCTCTGGCTGAACTTCCACAAACCTACCATTCTCAGAATGAAAACTAAATGTCCCTCAGGTACCTTTTGAATCTTTTCCCCTTCACTTTAAGCCTACGCCCTCCAGTTTGTGAGTCTTCTAACCAAGGGAAAAGACTGTGATTATTCACCCTGTCCATGCCATTCATGATATTCTATCCCTCTACCTTCTGTACTCCAGGGGAAAAAAACATTCTGAGCCAATCCAGGCTCTCTTTAAAGCTCAAGACCTCCATTCCCTGCTAACATGCCTGTAAATCATTTTTTTCATCCCTTCCAGGGCTCCGATAGCTCAGTGATTATAGCTCTGGTCTTGTAAACTAGCATTCGCGAGCTCATTCCTCGCTGAGCCCTCATTTCTGTGAGGGGCGCTTGACAAAGTGGATACTCTCTGTCTCCCTTCCAGTAGACAAAGTTAAAGAATTTCCTGTATATTACATTCTAAATGTAGTTTTACGTAGCAGTAATGGAACCTTTGCCTTTATTAACATCCTTCCTGTTGCAATGTTACCTTAGTAAAAATATCTCAATGCACTTTGCGTAGTCAAATAAACTGTCACCAAAGCTGACAGAATCAGAATCAGAATTTATTGTTATGAACATGTGCCACAAAATTTGTTGCTTTGGGGCAGCATTACAGGTGTAAAATTGCTATAAATTATATTGTTAAAAATAAATTAGTGCCAAAGATAAGTGAGGTCGCGTTTGTGGTCCATTCAGAAATCTGATGGCCGAGGGGAAGAAGCTGTTTTTGTGCCACTGGGTGGTCACCTTCAGGCTCCAGTACCTTCTTCCTGATGGGAGCAGTGTGAAGAGGAGATGACCTGTGTGGTAAGGGTACTGGAGCATAGAGTCTGCTTTCTTGAGTTACTGCATGTTGTAGGCATCCTTGATGGAGTGAAGACTGATGCCCATGGCTGAGTTAGCAACTCAATGCAGTCTTTTCCTGTGTATTGGTGCCTCCAGGCCAAGCAGTGATGCAACCAGCCTCAATATACTCCACAGTACACCTATAGAAATTTGCCAGAGCCTTTGGTGACATTCCAAACCTTCTCAAACTCCTCACGACGTATAGCCGCTTCACATTTGGATCAACATGGAGACCCCAGGATAGATCTTCAGAAAGGTTGACACCCGGGAATTTGAAGTTATTAACCCTTTCCACCACTGATTCCTTGTTGGGGACTGGTTTGTATTTTTCTGATTTCCCCCTCCTGAACACCACAATCATTTTGCTAACGTTGAATTTAAGGTTGTTGGTGTGACACCACAGCCAGCTGATTTGTCTCACTCTGTGGGTATGTTAGGACCGGTGACCAAGAGCTAGATTAAAGAGGTAGGCTTCATGTGCCTTAAAGGAGGTGCAAGCAGTGAGAGGTCTATGGAGGTGTTGGGCACTACCAGTTCCCCCAATAATCACAGAGACAAAGACTGAGAGCAACGATAGGCTTTATTACACACAGGACTTGCTGGCCTGGGTCCAAGCATGGAAATGCAGGGAAGGAAGAGGTAACTCGACCTTTATGGCATGGGTCACATGGGAGGAGTCCAGAGAGGAGTCTAGGAGAGGATGTCATCAGGAGGGCGGGCCAGCCCATGTCTGTACTAGCCAGTACATCCAATAAACCATATCATTACAGGAGGGAATTCCAGAATGTAACTCCTCAGTAGCAGAAGCTATGCAGTGAAAACTTCGTGATGTGCAATAGGCTAACCTGGTCTTGAAATGGCTAAGATATTGGATAGAGCACGAAAATAGACTCCTACACAACAAACTCAATCAGAGACTCTTTAAAGACACTTACTTTGCACCTTATTTTGTTTTATTTTTAATTTATATATACAGCACAGTAACAGACCATTTCAGTCCACGACCGTACTGCCCAATTTATACCTCATTAACCTAACCACCCCCCCCCCCCCCAGTATATTTTCAATGGTACAAGGAAACTGGATTCCCTTCAGGGAAAAACCCATGCAGACACAGGAAGAACGTACAAACTTCTTACAGGCAGAGCTGGATTCAAACCCAGGTCCCGATCACTGGAACTGTAAAGGGATTGCGCTATTTGTTACGCCAACCGTACTGCCCTTATTATTTTTTTCTCTGTATTGCACAGTCAGTTTGTTGACATTTCTTTCTTTGTTTACATTCCTCTCTTTTGTGCATGTATCTTTCCTTGAGTACTCTTTTTAAGCTACTGATTCGTAGAAATTCTCCCAGGCCCACAGGAAAAAAGAATCTCAGGGTTGTATATGATTCCATGGACTCTGACATTAAATCTGAACTTTGAACTCTGATAAAGAAGAACTTCTTCTCTCAAACCGCCTTTGGATTCTGGTTTCTTTGCAGCTAAATTCTTGAAAATGTTCGTATTTGAGATAGATACATTTTTATTCAGTAGAGGATTTTGGAGATAAGTTGGGTGGAGAGAAGTTAGATCACCATGGTTTTCTTCCACCATCGAACTCTAAGGGCCCAACTGTCTGCTCTTCTTTCCAGTTTTATACCAGGCATTTATAGGCATTCCAGGAGAGATTGAAGTGTTTTTTTTAGATTTTGGATAAAAATAAACTATAGAAGTGATCACAATTTTGACATTCAAAAGATCATAGAATCCTACAGCATAAACAATAGGCCATTTGGCCCCCCATAATCATTAAGACAGATTTGTGGATAGGGAGGACATGGACAAAATGGAGGCAAATGGGTCGAGATCAGTGAAGTGGTGAATACGGCCTCAAATTTGACATTAAAATAAATTTGAATGGGAGGGATATGGAGGTGTACCATGGAGAGCATTCTGGCTAGTTGCATCACTGCCTGGTACGGAGGCGCCAACTCTCAGGACAAGAATAAACTCCAGAGGGTTGTTAACTCAGCCTGCGACATCACAAGGCACCAGGCTTCACTCCATCAAGGACATCTACATGAGGTGGCGTCTTAAAAATGCAGCCTCTTTCCTCAAAGACCCCCACCACCCAGGCCATGTCATCTTCACTCAGCTACCATCAGGAAAAAGGTGAGGGGCCTAAAGACGAGCATTCAATGGCACGAGGACAGCTTCTTCCCCGCTGCCATCAGATTCATGAATAATCAATGCACCAAAGACACTGCTTTACTTTTCAAGCAGTATTATTGTTATTTTATTTTTTTATTGATAGTAATGTCCTAAGATGGTTATAATGTGAATGTTTGCACTAAGATATTGCTACAAAACACTGATTTTCATGACTTGTTCATGACAATAAATTCTGATTCTGTGTGTATCCCCCGGAACAGGCCATAGATCAGATCTGTCATAGACAGGGTGAATAATCTGTCATAGATCTGTCAGGCTGCTGCTGGGGATAAACCGTGACAAGAACTCTCGCATCCTTCTCCACACACTCCTTGTGCATCCGCATTCTGCAGAGAGGTGGGCAACTGTCTCCACTCCACCTCATTCATCTCAAGGTCAACACTTGTGGTTATTGTACAGGAAGTATCTCACTGGGAGGACTCCTCTCACCACCAGCCAGGCCAAGTCCCTGGTGCTTGTTTGTGAGCCCTGGCCATAAGGCGTTCAGCCAGATGACGGTCTGCTCCGCCAACCACACCACCGGGTCCGTAGTTTTTGCAGGCTGACTACTGCCTGATGGCATTGTGGCCAAAGGTGGCGACAAGAAAAATGGGGGGAAAAAGAGGGATGGAGAAACAATACTGCCTTGTTGAACCTTAACACAACAGGCAGGAAAACAGCACTCATCCACTTAGAATCCTGAAGTCTGCCTATTAGATTAGTATTAGAAGCGCACGTCCTTTACCAAAACCTGAAAGAGGTGCTGGGTCCAGAGTCAATGTAAATAAGGAATCTGATTTATAGTTGAAACTCAGTCTCTAAGACTGGTTTTTCCTGAATTTGCGGATTCCACCTGAGGAAATCAGACCACATCTGCATGCAGAACCTATGAGCTCAGCCAATCAGTAGTAAGGCCACACCTCATCTATATAGCCCAGCCTTTACTTGCCAAGGCCCCGACCTCAAATCTCTCCAATCTTTAAAATGCTCCCTGAAAACCCTTTGCTTGACCATAACCTCTGTTTTAATGCATCCTAGTATCTTCTGGTTTAAGTGACTTGTTTTGTTTGATAATGCTCCGTCAAGTACCTTAAAGCATCTTAGGTGTTAAAGGAGCAAAGTAAAGGAAGAAAACAGCAAAGCTGGGATTACTCAGGAAGTCAGCCAACATCTGTGGGGAAGGAAACGTCGTTAGTGTTTCAGCTTGGTGACGTTCACCCTTTCAAATTAAATCTGATTACTTTATGCTGCTTTTGTTACAATGAGATCCCAACCACCCACAGTTTCCACACTCGATCCTGCTTCCTGCTCACTGCGTCTCCCAGACGTGGTTTGGCAGTGCCAACCACGTCTCATGCTGTGGAAATCTACCCACTCTGCATACAATGTTGTTGGCACTTGGCAGGCAAATGTTCTATTTTCCATCCCAGTTACCTTCTATTTTATAAACACGGAGAGTCAACAGGGGTTCTGTCTGTGGGAACAGATATACACAGAGTTTTATTGTTGTTCCTAACCACACAATAAATAGACACTAATTATAAATAGCACGACAACTATCATTGGAATGGGAAAGTTTGCCAGATAAGAAAAGATAACAAAAATTGTGTGGAACATGGAAGAGCAAGATTATCCAGGCAATCAATGTTTCTAATTAAATATTGTTTCAGACTAGAGTAATGGGTTATTCTGCAATATAATGAATCATTATCACATGAGATTAAGAACATTAGGAATTTCCTGAATACAGGCTACAATATTACTAATCAAGACCAGCTCAGGGAGACATGGGTGATTTGTGCTGAAGGATTTTTTTTCCATGTTCTGCAGTTCTAGGCCTTGTGGTCCACAGTTATTCCTGCCAATTTCTGAAATCCTGAACTTACTTGATCCACATGCAGAAGGCTTATCTTTCTGCCCTGGAACCTAGTAAATGAAGCAAAACCTTCAACACCGCAAATGGAGCAACTCCCACACCCTGAAGCTTTGAACTGTACCCTGGCGTCCTGGTTTCAACATCTGGTACCCCTCCAGCCAATCTTGAGTCTCCAGCAGTCCGCAGCCTGGCTTGAATACTTTGACCACAGTCGCCAGTAGTCCGCAGGCTGCGAGGGTTTCTTGCCTTGAGTCACCAACAGCCCGCCATCTGTGTGTTCTTCAACCACATTGTCCCTCACTGGTCCACTGCCATGCTCACCTGCTCACCATCCCATAGAGTTGTCTCCTGTGCTTCTTCTTCTTAATGGTTGTGTGGGGGGGGGGGGTGTTCTCCTGTTTTCTAGTACCCTGTTCCAGTCCTCTGCTCCGCTGGGGTCTGTAACCCCTCAAGGCTGCTGCTTAACAGAGGTCCAATCCTCTTGGTCCTACACCCCACGGTCACAGGATTTTAAAATGAAGCACCTTCAGTTCCTTTAATGGGGCATTTGAAGCCAGTATGGACCCATCAGTAGTTGGACTAGGCAATAGAAGCCTGCGGAGCAACTCTATGTCTCCCCTCCTCGCTCTCTATGGGTCTGCACCATTACATCAATGCTGAGAACAATTCTGTTCTCCCCTTCCAGCCACTGAGGTCCAAGTTCCCATGCTCTCTCCTTGTCACCAGCAATCTGTGACAAAATAAACATTGCCACCATTTAACATTATTTGATTTTGTGCTGAAGAAGGCTTCGACTTTTAGAGCATTCTTAAACAGCATTAGGCTGCTGGTAACACTTGTTCGGGACTTGCTGTGATTCTTTTAGACATATGGCACAGTTGCAGGCCATACCACCCAATTAGCCTACACCCCAGTATGTTTCGAACAGTGGGAGGAAACCGGAGTCCCAGAGGAAAACCCATGCAACTCCTTACAGACAGCATGGGATTCAAACTCCCGTCCTGATCAGTGTAACGGTGTTGCACTAACTGCTAAGCTAACCAGGCTACCCATGTTTTTGATGATTACCATCGTCAGGTTGTCCTTCCTGCTGAATGGCTAAATGTCACATGAGAGGTTTATGTTTCTATGGGAGCAAGCAATTTTTAAAGAGCGCACACTCTCAGGATATACACACACACACTAGTGTTAGGGGACACACACACTCATGCAGTCAGAGAGGAAAACAGTATAGAAATATGGCTTTGGACCAACTCATCCATGTTCGTTAAATTGCCTTCCAGTCCTTTTTAAATTTTTCCTCTCTCATCTTAAATTTATCCTCTGTAGTTTTAAACTGACCAATTGTAGAGCAGAGCAAGTCTCCATTCATGTTACCCATGCCTCTCATTACTTTATATATCTCTATAAGGTAACCCCTCAGTCTCTGATGCTCCAGGGAAAGAACTTCTAGCCTAAGTAGGTTCTCCTTAAGCCCTCCAAACCCAGCAACATCCACATTTATCTTTGAGGCCCAGCTACATCCTTCCTGTAGCTCAGGGATCAGTACTCTGTGTGCTCTCTCTATTGACTTGTTCAATTGAACATAATTTCCTAACTTCTGTACTCAATACCCTGATGAAGGCAAGCTTCCCAAATGGTCTCTTCCAGTGGGTTGCAACTTCCAGGGAAATATATACCTATCCTCTGTCTCTCCCTGTTCTACCACACTTTCCAGGTTCCTACTATTTACTACCCTGGGACCAGTCCTCAACCATGTTGCTGCAATAGCTGTAGTACCCCAGACACATGTACTTAAACATGCCCTGAGTTTATTCTCCCGACCTGTTAGGTTTCTCATACCTGCACACATAGAAACTCACATACACACACTAATAGAAACACACACACACACACAAATACAGGATAACTCTGGAGGGTACAACTTCAGTCTTCATGCATAAAGTTCTGACTCAGGTTAGGATATCTATAAGAAACAAACTTTGAAACATTTTAGTTGAAGGCAACAAATATTTTTCGGAGAAACAATTTGCAATGTCAGGATGGCCACAGATACACAAGGGACACATACTAACATTGGGAATATAAGAAGGAAAATAACTATTTTTTTCAACAAAGTTAACTAAATATGGTTTACTCTACCAGGGAAATTACTGAAGTGAGCAGTTCGAAAATAGCATTTATCTTCCGAGAGATAAGGACTGAAGAAATGAGGAATAAAGTTAAGGTCATTGAAAACTTAGGGATATTTTATGTTCTATTTTCAATAAATCTTAAAGGCTGTTGAAGTTGTAAATAATGCTGCGACTTAAATAGGGCAGCTGCAGGTAACCTTCGCCCCACATCCCCTTCCCAAGCTCAATTCTTTCAGGGAAACAACAGCTGGTTACTGCAAAACCTAAGCTGAAGGGCCATTGATGCAGAAACTGAGGGGAGAGAATGGACATTGGCATCTTCAATGTTTAAAACCCATTCTTCGTTGCCCTTCAGAAGACATTAATGTGTCGAATGGCTTCCTTGCATTCCATAAAAATTCTCTGATTCCATTTCTTATTGGAAAGGTTTCAACAAGGGTGCTTACATTATAAATGAAGGATTGATGTTAAAGTTCTGTGAGTGAGTTTAAGGCTGATCTGAGCTGCCTTGTTTTGACAAGTGTTCTTCATTTTCACATACTAATTAAACAATGCTTTTTAATGGATAAATCTTGGCCATTAGCAGGTCTTAATTTGGAAGATTTATTTTACCTCTGTGAAAGCTTAAAAACGAACAAGATTGAACCCTCATGAAATTGGAGTCAGCAGGGACTTGGCCTTTTCTGATCTCTGCATTATGAAGTCATATTTACTGGTACCCTGTTGGACTGTTGTAGAACATTTCCCATTAATGATCGTTTATAAATAACTGAAAATGCTTTGAATCTGGCAAACATCTTATCCTTAACAAATTTGCTGCTTCAGTGTGGATTGACTTGTAGGTTCTCCTTGAAAAGATAATACAATTGAGTTCTTATAAAGGAAATTTCTTACTTTTTTGGGGCATTATTGATAATTGAATTATTCATTTAGTCTTGCATATTCATGATCAACTTATTTTTCAATATGTGCATTGCTTTGCTCAGTAAACACACTGACTTAATTGACTTGTATTATGTTTATAAAACTATTTTGTTAAAATTTGCTCACACTACTTTCCAGTCCACTGGCTAATGCCAACAAAAATGGCAAGGGTAAAGTTCAACTAACTTTCAATAGTTAAAGGCTTTTTCCCACCAGAACCAATGGGAAAAATCTTGAACACACTATTGCATCCTGCCGACAAAAACCTAACTTGCTCATCTTCATGGCACCAATGGTTAATGCCAGCTATTTCCAACATTCTTCTGATTTCAGTCTGAAACCTCTTGCTTGATATGTTTCCACTGACACTGGCAAACCTCCAATGGCCCAGCCAAGCTGGAGGTATCCTTATGAGTTGGGCCACACATTGAGGCAATTGTGACAGGCCTCATTTCTAGTTTGATTCAATGTTCACAAACATATGTTCCAGTCAAGGGTTGGACTGTAATCTTGTACAAGCAGCACAAGAGTACTTTTTTGCATCTTTTTTGTCCCAAATTAGATCAGCCCTAATGATGCTGGGACCTGGGAGCTTCTTGGATTGTACTAGTTAGTCCCACACCAAGTATTTAACTGTGGCGTTCTAACTAATGCATATGCCTCATGGTGGTGACACACCACTAGCTTACTGCAGGGGGCAACCTGTGTACCTGCAGGAAGAGCACTGGAGGACAAGGCAACACCTGGCCGGCTGTCAATCAGCCTCCGGGTTATAAACTAGATCTGGTCCATCGAGGTCAGTCTCAGAGCCTGCACAGCACTCTCACAGCCAGCTCTGTGGAAGTCCATGTCGAATGAAGCCCGTTGAACAGACTTTATGTTTTGTGTCTGCTTTCTGCTCGATAGCACATCACAGTAATATCATATGGATGGGTTAAATTGTCTGTGTCTCAGATACTTACTCACCATGAATACACAAGAGTCATAGTTTTACAGCGGTGAAGCAGGACCTTCAGCCCAACTTGTCTGTGTGGACCATGCCAGTCTCATTTGCCTGTGTTTGGTCCATATCCCTCCAAACTTTCCTTGTCCATGTGTCTATCCAACTATCTTTTAAATGTTACAATAGTCCCCAGCCTCTAACACCTTCTTTGCCAACTTATTCCATGCAACTGCCCCCCCCCACCCCCCACCCACCCACACTAAGTGTGAAGGGAGGACAAATGGAAAAAAATGAATGAAAACTTCAATCCTTTGGGCAGCACCCAGATGTCTTTTCTGTCTGCCAACATTAACGTTGACCATGCAAATTCACCCTTGTGTTGAGGCAGAAATTTTACTTTGTTTTACCTAGTAGGACCATGTGTATTATTGAAGCAGAATCCCGCTGATAATCTTTAAAAGGTGTCATTACCCATGGATGTTCTGATCAGAAACTGATGGCTTACCTCGAAATGAAAGCAGAATGCGCTGTGAACACTCCGCAGGTCAGGCAACACGATAAGCTGCAGACACTGTGATTGTAGTAAAAGCACTGAAATGCTGGAGGAACTCAGCTGGCCTATTCAGCATCAGTAGGAGACAAAGATATATCGCCGATGCTTTGGGCCTGAGCCCTTCTTCAAGGAAAACTCAGAAAAGGCAGACGCAGGATGTATATGTGAGAAAGTTTCAGAATTAAAACAATGGGGAGAAATCCAGACTGAGAAAAGGTGTGAATTGGATGCGATAAGGAACTAGGTGGAATTTATCATGCTTGAGCGAAAAGAGAAGGGGAATAGAGAAACGATGGGGAAGGCAACGTTGGGGGTGGAGGGGGGGTGGTTAACAAAAGACAGATAAATCAATATTAATCCCATCCAGTTGGACGGTACCCATTCAGAAGATGAGGTGTTCTTCCTCCAATTTGCGGGTGGTCTCAGTCTGGCAGTGCATGAGACCATGCACAGATACGTTGGCAAGGGATTGGGATGGGGAATTGAAATGGGTGGCCGTTGGGAGATCCACGCTATTGCAGCAGACAGAACCCAAGTGCTTAAGAAAGTAATCTCCCAGTCTGCGCCCAGTCTCTTCGATGTAGAGGAGACCACAGAAGGAGCACCAGTTGCAGTAGATGATCCTTGCAGATTCACAAGGGAAATGTTGCTTTATTTGGAAGGACTGTTTGAGGTCCCGAATGGAGCTGAGGGAGGAAGTGTGAGCGCAAGTGGAGCATGTCCTGCGGTCACAGGGGTAGGTCCCAAGGGGACGATTGGTGGGGAGGGAGGAGTGGACAAAAGACTCACAAAAGGCACTTTCATGTGGCCAACTGCCCCGCAAGTAAAGCCGCATGTTTAGGCAATATGTGGCTGTTTTGAGGCCACCTGAATGTGCAGGATGCGCTCTTGAGGCGAGCTACGTAACCCTCCTCCGAGCGGGATAATCAGCTCAACTCAGTGGCTCCCCCAACCACCTGAATGCAGCTGGCTGAAAGTGGATGTTAAAGGTCAGGCTGCTAATCACAGCTGACACTAGGCAGGAGCCAGACTGTGCTCAGAGCTGCATCCTGTGCAGCTGTGTCCTTCAGGTGGCCAGCGTTGTGCTTTAAATGCTGCCTTCTGAACGCAATTTAAAGGGCCGCTTCTGCTTCTTCAGGCGCATTCTTAGCGTAGAATGCGCCTGAAAAAGCCTAAAGAGAGGGGAATATGTGGCTAGTAGTGAGATCATGTAGTAGGTGGCAGAAATGTTGGAGAAAGATGTGTTAGATGCAGAGGTTGGTGGGGTGGTAGGTGACGTCAAGAGGAATCCTGTCCTTGTTGCGCATGGGGGCGGAGGGGGCCAGGGCAGATATGCAGGTAATGCGGGATATGCAGATGAGTATCGAGGGAAAGCTGCATTGCATGAAGAAGGAGGACATCTCTGATGATCTGGCATGGAAGTCCTCATCCTGGGTGCCGCTGCAACGGAGGAATTGAGAGAATGGAATGGAATCCTTACAGGGTGGAAAGAGGTGTAGTTGAGGTAGCTGTGGGAGTTGATGGGTTTATAGAGAGTCTGTTGAGAGTTTGTCTTCTGAGAAGGAGACAGGAAGATTAAGGAAAGGGACAGGTTGCTGGGGATGGACCAAGTGAATATGAGGTTGGGGTGGAAGTTGGCAGCAAAGTGGATGAAGTCAACGAGCTCATCACGGCTACAGACATGAAAAATTCTACCTATCCCTTATCATATCCAATTAACACCTTTTCTTGGTCTGGATTCCTTCCCCATTGCTTGAATTTTGAGACTTTCTGGTACAGTTTATCTTTCTGCTTCCTTCTACCTTTTCTGATTGTTCCGTGAAGAAGGGCGCAGGCCCGAAATGTCGGTAACATATCTATATCCTTTAGATCAGCTGAGTTCCTCCAGCATTTTGATGTTTTTACTACAGGCAACATCTGTGGATCGAGAGAGAAAATTTCATGTTTAAGAATTGCTATATAAACATTAAAGATAACCTATTAAGTCTATTCTCAGAAGAATCCTTTTCACTGTACTTAGTATTTTGGGTCAAATAAACGTATACTTTGCTTGAAGACTTTCTCTCTTTCTCAATTCTGAGGAAGCCATCTGGACATGAAATAATAACTCCGTTTTCCCTTTTTAAATGTTCTGCCTGACTCGCTGAATGCTCCGGACATTTCCTGGTTTTATTTCAGATTTCCTTTATTTGCAGTTTTTTTTTCATTTACATTTACCTCAGTGACTTGCTTTGCATAGATCTTTAACGAGATTACTCAATCCATGCATGCAACACCGTCATTAAGTGAAAAAGCCCACAAATGCTGGAAAACTCAGCAGGTCAAACAGTGCCTTTATGTAGCAAAGGTGAAGATACGTCACCAACATTTCGGGCCTTAGCCCTTCATCAACATGAGAGATGACCAAACAAAATGTGGGGGTGGAGGGAGATGATAGGTGGATGGGGGGAGAACACCGCAGGGACAAGTCTAGGCTAGCTAGAGAGAGAAAGGAAGTAGGAACTGGAATAACTAGTTAAATTGTGGGGGGGAGGGGAAGGAGGGGAAAAGTAAGCTTGATAGTGGAATGCAGTGAACTCAGTGTTCATGCCCTGGGGTTGGAGGGTGCCCAGATGAAAAATGAGGTGTTGTTCCTCCATTCTGCATGTGGTCAGGGTGGGGTAGTAAGAAAGGCCATGGACACATATGTGAAATGAGAGTGTGACTCAGAATTGAAATGGTTGGCTACGGGGAGGTCGCTTTGTTGTGGACGGAGAGGAGGTACTGGACAAAGCGATCTCCTAATCTAGGAGATGCAGAGAAGGCCACAGAGGGTGCACCAGATGCAGTGAACAAGTTCCTTGGAGGTATAGGTGTTGTTGCTTCACCTGAATGGTCTGTTTGGGATCTCGGGCCATGGTGAGGGAGGAGGTATTGGTGCAGGTATTACACCTCCTATGACCGCAGTGAAAGGTGCTGGGGGGTGCAGTGGGTGGGAAGGGAAGAGTGCACAAGGGAGTCACGGAGAGAGCGGTCCCTACAGAAGGCTTAGAGGGGAGGAAATGGAAAAAATATGTCTGGTGGTGAGGTCCTACGGTAAGTACCAGAAATTCCGGAGGATAATGTGTTGGATGCAGAGGCTGGAGGGGTGGTAGATGAGGATTAGGGGGATTCTGTGTTTATTGTTTCTATGGGCAGGGGGGGGCTAGGGAAGATGAGCAGGGAATGGAGGAGATGCGGGTAAGGGCCGAGTTAATAGTGTTTGAGGGGAAGCCACATTTGTGGAAGAAGGCAGACATTTCAGAGTCGCTGGACTGGAAAACCTCATCTTGGGAGCAGATGCAGCAGAGATGGAGAAATTAAGAGAAGGGGATGGAATCCTTGCAGGGGACAGGGTTTGAGGATGAGTAGTCCAGGTAGGTGTGGGAGTTAGAGGGTTTGTATTAAATGTCAGTGGAGAGTCTGGCTCCTGAGATGGAGATCCAGAAAAGGGAAAGTTTCATCAGAGATGGACCAAGTGAGTTTGAGGTCCGGGTGAAAATTGGCCACAAAATTGATGAAATTGACCACCCATTTACGAGGTCTTTACGAGGCCACTCTGATGTCGTCGTCAATGTACTGGAGGAAAAGTTGGGGAGGGGGTCTTGCCTGTGTAGGCTTGTAGCATGTTTTGCTCCACAAAGCACACAAATAGGCAGGCATAGCTGGGACTCATGCAGGTACCCATGGCTACTCCTTTAATCTGGAGGTAGTGGGATGAGGTCCAGGAAAAAGCAAAGTGCTTTGAGGCCTTCTGTATGGGAAATGGAGGTGTAGAGGGATTGGACATCCATCGTGAAGATGAGACAGTCCAGTTCGGGGAATCTGAAGTCTTGGAGGAGGCGGATGGTGTGTGAGGTGTTGTAGATGTAGGTGGGGAGGGATTGAACTAGGGGAGAAAAGATGGAGTCAAGGTAGGATAAAAAAAACCCAGCGAGACTGCAGGCTGTGCTGTTACCCCACAAGCCCAGTGAACTGGGTTCGAGCCTAACCTCCAGAGCTACCTATTTTCCTGTAACTATGTGGGTTTCCCATACATGGCTCAGTTTCTTGTCACAACAAAAAAGACTTGCTATTTGGTAAGTTAATCAGCCACTATAAATTAGTCTCATTGAAGGCAGGAAGCAGCAGACTTTGGAACAGTTAATGAACAAGCGAAATAGAATAGGATACTGGGAAATAAGCGGGGGAAGGGTTGTGATTTCTCTGGGAGACTGCACAAAATCAATGAGACAAAATGCCTCCTTTCACGTCATGAGAAATATGCACTCTGTAGTTGTATTTTCTTATGTATGTTATTTTTGTAAATGACAACAGGATGTTATTTCATAGTACTTTTTGCAATGGAAACATTTCCTGCTAGTGTAAGCTTACCTTCACCAAATCGATCAATGTAAATTTAGTGCAGTTCGGAAATCGTTTTACAATGCATAAATATCGTATCTTCAGCCTCACTTCTATTGAGAAGTTAATACAAACTATGCACAGTCCAAGTACAGCTTTAACTGACAGTAATGAGCCTTTTAGCCTTTTTAGCATATTATGCCTGCAGATAATTCGATTGTGTTGTAAACCTGTTCAAAGATCAAAGTTAAGATTTATTGTCCGCGTACAAACACGACATCACATACAACCCTGAGATTCTTTTTATCTGCTTTATAAAGGTTTCATCTATACTGTCCATAAAGAACATTCCCGAGAAAATAAAAGAGCTTCTTTATGTTGCAGAAGTGGTCATGTGTATTTTGAAGTAACTGTGTTGGGGAAGCAATCTGCGATACATGTGTGATAAAATAAAGTAAGAATTGGGAGCAGGGTTCGGCCTTCCATCAGGCCTGCTCCAACATTCAATCAGATCATGGGCAGATACCCGCCAGTTCCCCATATCACTTAATTCCCCCACTCTTTCTTTATTCCTGGTTTTCTCATTTCCAATTCTGATGAAGCATCTCTAATTTTAACTCTGTTTTCCTATGTCTTAAATATATTGAATGAGGCTGCCTCGACGACCTAAAAAAAAAGTGCCGAGGGCACTGAAGGTTTCCGATCGTGTCGGAGGTTCAGATCTAGAGCTGGGGCAGCTGATGGTTTGAACTGGACTCTGCGGCTGCGGGGGCTGTGGCACCACTGGAGGTGAATCCACCGGCTCTCTTTTGTTTCTCTTTCTCTGACTGTCAGAGGCGCTTCAGGCAATTTCTGCCGAAAACAAATCTGCCTGCCTTACAGGCATTCCGTGTGCTATTTCACTATTTTTATTACATGACAATAAAGGAATCTTGAATCTTGATATCAGATCAATAGGTTGACGGAAATGTTCTGAGAAATAGATCATGTCATGTGTTGAAACATTATACTGGTCCCAATAAATCTTAATCACATTAATGGTCCCAGTATGCACCCTTGCTATCTGGTGAAAGGGCACAATTCCCTATCGATTAGAAAGAAAGCAAGATAAATTGTTCAACTTTCTGTTGCTTTTATTTTAATTTTTTAATTTTAGACCTACAGCACGGTAACAAGCCCTACTGGCCCACAAGCCCATGCCGCGAAAATACAGTAGAAGTCCAAAAATCTGGAGCCCGAGAATTCAGACTTTTCACAAACACAAACTTTTAAAATTTAGCAGGATTTTGCGCACATGTGTAAACGCCACAGATGAACAGCAACAACAAGTGACCATGCCTAATACAGGTAATCTCATCAAAATAAATTAATTTGTGTACTGTATTTTCCTTTGACAACATTCATTTTTCAACATAATTTTAAGCATTTCATGGTCTTTTTTTGTAGTGAAAAAAAATGTTATCTTTACATTTTTGTCAAGTGCTGACTTTATTTTTCTTTAGAACTGCTTGTTTTGATAAAATGAACCATGCTGTATTTGCTAATGAATAAACTATCACAATTTATTTGTTCATCTCCTATTTATTCCTCCTTAAATTTGAAATTTAAAAGTACTGCCCGAGAATCCAGAAAATCCAAAAATCTGAACCAGCCAATCCCCGAACAGTCCGGATTTTAGGACTTCTACTGTAACCCAATTGGCCTTTTAAACCAACCCCACCCACGCTTTGAAGGGTAAGAGGAAACCAGTGCACCTTGATGAAACCCATATAGACACAGGGAGAACGTACAAACTCCTCATAGACAGCGTTGGATTTGAACCTCTATCGTCGGCGGGATAATAGTGATGCGCTCACCGTGCTGCCCCTTTTTTCCCTTCTTTGGTTTTATGGCAACCTTCATCAAATTATTATCCTGCCGTTGGACATTTTACAAAGTTATACACATGGATGGTAGTGTCATTTCCCATTCTAGCCACCCTCTCGGAAAATAATGAATGCCTGAAATGTCCCATTAAGTAAGATTTATTGATTGATGGTCATAAACAAAGGGTATAGAAATAAGAATGTTTTGGTCAGTTCATAAGTTTTTAGTTCTCACATTTAGAGCCACAGAAACTATAATTCTTTGTCTCCAATCCATTTTTGAGATTCCCTTCATAAATGTAAGTAAAGTTAATGGTGAAACCTGATCAAGTGCTCTATTTGTTCCATGGCATGTTCGAGTGTTTTCCAAAGCAACAAATCTGTTAGTTTATATTAAAAAAAGTTATTGGTTGAATTTTAGTAGATTGCTACGAGTAAGGAGGAGACTGTAACTCTCCCAATAAAATAATACAAGTGCCTTCACTTTTTCAGACGGGTTTGGTTGCCATGCTGGAACTCTGCCAAGGAGGAATTTATGTTGCAACAAAACTCTGGGGAAACAGTGAGAAATCTGAAAATCAGACCCTGCCAGTGATCCCTGATGAGTTTCATATTAAAATCCTCACTTGTTGACCTCTCTCTGATGTAAATGCAAGAAGCTGACTGCAACCTTCAAGTCCAGGTTGCCAGGAGAGCATTCTGGGTCGTCCTTATGATGCAGGCTTAATTGAATTGACTGAAGCCTGATGCAGCACTGTGGATTCCTCCTTTTGTCACCTCATTCCGGTGGCTGAGATCCATGTCGCTGCGGCCGCGGGAGTCACGTAATTGATGGTCACCTTGCAGTTCAGTGATTTTGATGGCTTTTTGTTTAATTCCCAGCAACAACAAAGGTCTCAAAGCCTTGGTAAGAAGCCAGAAGTGATGGTCATGGTCAGCCAAATAAGCGCAGCAAGGGGCAAAATAAATGATGGGATTTACATCAGAGGAAGATCGCATTAAGATTACTGATATCACTCCCATGGTTATTTTTCAGATCATTAACCTGGTCCCACTGTGCCTCTTTAAGAGATAAACTTGGCATTTACTATTACAGAAAGGATTAAATAACCTGAACAGAAGCTCTCTGATTGTAACACTGTGGTTTAAAGATAATCCATGCAAAATCTCGGCAATGATTAAACAGGCTCAATTCACTGTTAACATTTTTTGATAAATCAGTTGTGATTAATGAAAGTAATTAGATAAAGGTGCGTTGAGTATCATTAATATTATGTCATTAAATCGTGGGCATACTGAAGTTTTAAATGTTGAACTTAACGCCTGTTTTTAGAGTAATGCATTAAACTGGTTTGTAGCGTGTAATGGTCTCTTCACTTTATTTGGTAATGTCATGTAAATCTTGGCATCAGTTCCAAAATGATATTAATGGTGTCCAAATTTTGCAGCAAACTGCTATTCTTACATTTAAGGCCACAGTTTGTAAGACTTTCCTGGCCTTCTGGATATTAAACCAGCTCCTTGTGAGAAGCAAGCTTGTATGACCTGTATTCTTCGTAGCCCCCAGCATTTGGCCCCCAGTTCCCTTGTATTCCAAGTGAAGCAACAATTCACTGGTGAATCTGCAGGGGTCATCCTCTACATCTGGCCCTCCCACCGCGGCTTCCTCAACATCAGAGAGGCTGAATGACGACTGGGAGATCGTTGACCACCTTCGCTCTGAATGCTACAATTACGGGGACTTCCCAGTGGCCAACTATTTTAATTCCACACCTCATTCCCACACCAACCCCTGCCAGCCCAAGGGCTATCCTCAAATTGGAGGAACTATACCTAATATTTTATTTGTGCACTCTCCAACCAGGTGACTTTGACTTCTTCAATTTCAATTATGCTCCTTCTCATCTCTCTCTCTCTCCCCCTTCCTCTTTCCATATCCCTCTGTATCCTTTCCCACCCTTCCATTCAAAGAGCTACTCCCCCTACCACTTCAGCTTTTTTTCTCTTCTGCCTTTCCCCCTCCCCCCCCCCCCCCACCTCCACCATTTCCACCTGTGACCTCTTATCTGCTGGCCTGTGTACTTCCCTCTTCCCATCCTTCTCTCCTCTCCTCACCTTTTAATGCATACACCTGCCTGCTTGATGAAGGGCACAGGCCCAAAACATTGGTTATATCCCTTTGCTTTCTCTAGATGCTTTTGTGTATTGCACTAAAACTACAGCAACTGAAGACTTCCCCGTTTACAGAATTGGGGCTGCAGCATGTTATCTGGGTCCATGCTTTGTGTGGTCTTATTTTGTGCAAGTGATCTTCCAAAGCCTTTCACTTTTCTCTCCACACAAACATCTTGACATGGAGCAGGAATAAAGTATGATAAACCCTTTACAGACATTGAAGCCAATGCACAGAACAGATAATATGAAGAAATGGGAGCACAGCCTTTCTCTTCTCAGTTCATCAATGAATGATAAATCATGTTTTTCTATTATTCAGGTTATATGTGAGCTACAAGTTGTACAAATGCTACTTTGCACACTCCTCTGAATCCAGCCGCAAATTCTAATCACTAAACTATGTATCATTAGAAAAATACATTGCTTTCTTTACAGCCGAGTTTAGTTCCCTTGGAGATTCTATCAAGAGGAACATCAAACATACAACAAGAGCAATGTGTGTTGCCTTGCTGTTTGAAGATGATAGGCCGTGATTTAAGTAAACAGCTTCAAATGAAATTTAAAGTCTGACGTGCTTCGGAGTTCTATTGCCTTTTAAAGAACTGTAGCTGCTCATTGGGTTGTTTATATTTTACCAACCGAGTGGTTCCATATTGTAAATGCAAGACTGTGTAAAATCATTATTGCACACCATCCCAAGTGTGTAGCAACCAGCAGTGGATTAACTACCACCCGGGCCCTAAGCTGTTTTGGTCAGGTTCTCCCCGCACCACGACCTTTACCCCTGCTCCATGACGCCCATCATTCGTTGAACAGAATAAAGTGAAATTGTTCCATCAAAGTGACCTCTGTAGCCCCTTAGACATTTTGGCATCCACAGTTTGGCGCCGGTTCTATTTTATTATAATTTTCATTAAATATAATAAACATTAAGCATTGATTAAAATTGTTTCTTGGCGCTAACAGTTTGGCAATAGCAACTTATTCAGTTATTATACTTATTATGAAGCTAGGGGCTATCGTGCAGGACCCTGCACTCGGGACAGTGGATGTCGCTCTATCACATCAAATTGATCAACATGGCCCTACGGGTGCTGAAGGCTTAGCAGCAATTGGACAAGGGGATGGGAGGAACTGGGTGGAGGGGGCTGGGGCAGGGTAGTGGTAGAGGGGGACCGGGAGTGGAGGATGATTAGGGATCATGATGGGATCGGTGCCCAATGCTCAGGTCTGAGGGTGCATGATTGACAATTTTCTTTGCCGAATTAGATGGAGAGAATGGGACTTGTGGTGGCGATTGGCCTGGAGGTGGGTCCAAGAGAGCGGCAAGTTTCCGAAGTCGAGCATTGGTGGAAGATGGTGAATGGGGATGAGTGGGTGGATGCTGTGCATGATAATGTCATTATGGGAGATCACGTAGTTTTGTTGCAGTTCGTGTATACTTTTTAAGGTGGGCAAGATAGAACAGTTTCTGTACCATTTTGCATTGTGGGTAAAAGCGCTGACATCCCCATGTTCTGCTCTGGCAGCACTGTACCCCTGTGACAGTTGTGACAGCCCCTTACCTTCTGGGCCACTAGGATTCAGTCAACTCAGCCTAATGGTTAATCTACAACTGGAAGCAACATCAGTTAAACTCGATTTACTTTTTTTTCTTTTCTTCTTGGTTCGGCGTTTCAAATACAGGCTTCTATCATAGTGACCTCTGTTCTATTTATTTAGTCAATAAACAAATGAGGCTGAAATATGATCATGCAATTTAAAATCCATATCTGGGATTATATAATTTATCCATTCACAATTTATACAGAAATAAATTGATCAATCATTCTGTTAAAACAGCGCAAAAGGGAATTTCAGTGGTGTGACTCTAACAGATTAAAAATTCATTGGAAATTTCCATTCTTGCTTGAGTCAACGCTAAAGCATGGAGAATTGACAAACACAAGTCGAGGCAGCATCCAAAGTGCCAGGAGCAACATCGCTGCTGCTTCCCCATCTCAAGAAAATCAGGAGTTCCAGAAAATTTGTGCTGGCTAATGATGTGATGTGATGTAAAACTGGGCAAGCCTGCTGTTTCTTGAGGAGTGGACCCCAGGCATGGTCTTCATGGTGGTCCCATCTTCAATTCTGCAGACCCTTGATTGTTTGCCATTGTAATTTGAAGGGTAAAAATAAAGCACTACCTCCCAGATCTGTCAGCCTTCTATTCTTGTAACTGAGCTGGAGTGTGTAGATCATCCATTAACTCTGCACAATCTGATAAGGTCCATCCATTCCTTTCATACAAGTAAAAGTACCAAAACAAGACATTCCGGCTGAGCTTTGCATGTTTCTATAGGATTGCAATGGCCCAGAACTGCTCGCACTGTGTTTTCGACTGGCAGCCAATCAGAATCCATGAGGAATGGCATTGCTTTTTATTAAAAGCCCAAAAAGGGAAAGAACAGATGAGACATTGTCAACACCTTTTTGTTATGGATTCCAAATTCTACCCGTTCATCATCACTTCCCTAGAGCTGATGATTCACCAGCATCTGACCTACACCATTGGTAATTTTTTTAAATTTGTAATAAAGAAACTCGGGTTCTTTTAAAACAACTATACTTTATTAGCTATAGAATAGACCTTGTGGAGGCATCCATCTTGAATTCCTGAGCTGCAACAAACTACCAGTAGTCTCTAACTCCTTCTAGTGGTCAGGAGGATCACTAGCACTCTATCACGACACCCCCTTTCCTTGTGATGTTTAATCTAACAATATGAATACTAATACAGTATTCATTTCAATTTAAAAGTCAGCACAAATGTAAACACAAACATCAGTAGCACAAACTTTTTAAATGTGCAGTTCTTTTCCTTTAGAGATTCAGTCTGTCAAGTGCCTTGATAACACATATGGATCTTAACACAGGTGTTTGTTTCGGCTCTGCTGGTCCTCTACTGTCTAGCACTGGCGATGATTCCTCTGTTGTTATGCAGGCTGGATCTTCTGCATCTATCTGTTCCCGCAGTGTCTCTTGCATTTTCAGTAGGCTCTTTCGATTCCTTCTCAGAATTTGACCATCCTCTGTTCTGACCGTGTAGAATCTTGGATTTACTTCCTCCAGAACAGTGGCCTTTTTTGCCCCAAGTGTTGGAATCTCTGAGTCTCACTGTGCCACATTGTGCCAGTGGTCCAAAGCTTCTTGCTGACTTGTCATAGTTTTTTTTTGTCTCCATTGCAGATGCTTTGATTTCTGTTTGACATCTTCAACATCTCTGTTCTTATTTGGGACTGCAGAGTAGGAAAATGTGGTGCGTAGTCTACGTCCCATCAGAAGCTCAGAGGGTGACATGCCATGTTCAAGCGACAAAGCTCTGTAACTCAATAGAGCTAAATAAGAATCTGAGCCACTGTCTAGTGCTTTCTTGAGCAACTGTTTAACTATGAACACCTTTCTCTGCTTTACCCTTTGATTATGGATGCAGAGGACTTGAAGTCACATGTTGAAAATCATACTCTTTTGCAAAGTTCTAGAATTCTCTACAGCTGTAGCATGGTCCATTGTCACTATAAACAATTTGAGGATTTCCATGTCTTGCAAAGATCAATTTTATATTTTTGATCACACAAGCAGCAGATATATTAGGAAGTAGCACAATCTCCAGATGGTTCAATAGATAATCACTAACAAGCAAGTAATTATTTCCATTAATATAGAACAGATCAGTCCCAACTTTCTGCCATGGTTTCGCTGGTACATCGATTATTATCATGGCTTCCTTTGTCTGCTTTGCATGATGTTTCAAACAGGGCTCACAGCTTGTCAGTGTTTATCCCTGGCCAATAAACAGCAGTTCTGGCTGTTCTCTTGCATTTTTCTATTCCCTCCTGTCCCCTTTTCAGCATCTCTTGTTGCAGTCATTGAGGAATGATAATTCTGCTCTGTCTGAGTAAAGCCCATTGACAGCACTCAGCTCAGCTTTGTTGTTATAATATGGCTTATATTCACCTGTAGGCCATCAGATTCTTGATGACCTTCTATAGAACTGTGTCCTTTCTATTTCAGCTGCGATCTGCTTGGTTTTTTGTCAGAAATGGGAGGAGGAGATTCAGTGATCAGGTTCATGTGGGAGGCTCAAATCTTTCTCTGTGAGCTTCACTCTGTATTGTTGCCCTGGATAAGACATCAGCTAACACAATAGGTTTCCCTGGTGTATACACCCTCCTGACTAGGCTTAAGTTTTCACGTTTTTCCACCAAGCAGTGATTCATGTCCATTTGAGACTACTGCAAACCTGAGGTAGTCCTCTTTATCTTTAACTTTCACCTGAAGTCCACATGTACCAGGCTCTGTCCATTGTCGACTTTGAGCTGTAAAGGATTTGCATAGATGTATGGCTTTTAACATTATTGCCCTGCAGTTGTGCTCACAGATCACATTGACTTTTACCCCCGATTCCAGCATGAAAGGAATGTTTGTTCCACTTGTATATATTGACACACTTCATTTATCCTGCTTGACTCTGTTCACACTTGGGTGTTGGTTTATAGTATTTCTGCACTACCATGCCCACAAAGAGTGTATCACTGTGAGTAGTATCTTCGCTAGTGTACAGTTTCACTTCTGTTTTGTTTCCATTTAGAAAAACATTGCTTTGCATAATGATTCTACCCTTTGCACATATTACAGACTTTTCCAGAGGCAGGGCATTGTTTTAGTACAAGTTGAGTGCCACATTATTTGCATTTGAATGTCTCTCCATCTTTTTGTTGTTTCCTCTATCTCATTTTTTCTTTGCGTGTGTGTGTATCCCAACACTGTGGCTACAACTCTGCCTTCATTTTCACTGGCTTTTCCACTCTCACTGAACTTCAGAGCATGCTGCAGAACTTCCAGATCTTCACAGCTCCAGCTAAGGTAAGCTCTGTCGCTCATAACTACCTCTCTCTTGCTTTAAATAATCCCGAACACACTTTGATCACAGATCATTGAATCTTGCATCCTCTTGCTTTTCATTTCAAATCCATTAAAAAATTATGAAAGCTCTCTTCCTGAAGTTGCGTGCATGAGGGAACCGCATACCACTCGAATGTTTCATTTTTATTTGATGAAGAGTGTTCAAACACCTTGATAAACTTGTTGAACTTGCCCTGGTCTTCTCCCTCAGCAAAAACAAATGAATTGAAATCCTCCAGTGCTTGAGGTCCCACCACAATAAGTAGCAGTGCCATCTTCCTTGCATCAGGTTTGCTATCGAGTCCAATGGGTTGCAGCTACAGCATGAATCTTTGTTTGAACAACCTCCACTCATGGTCAACATTTCCAGTCCAATCTACAGGATCAGGGGCCTTTACACTTTCCATATCTCTGTAGATAATGACTAACACACACTCAGCACACTCCTGGTATTTCTTCCAATCCTGGTACCATGTGATGTTTCTTTTTATTGTGATAAAGAAACTTGAGTTCATTTAAAACCATCATACTTTATTAGCTATAGAATAGACGTTGTGGAGGCATCCATCTTGAATCCCCCAAGCTACAATTAACTAGTCTCTGCCTCCCTCTATCAGTAAGGACATTCACCAGCACTCTATCAGTGGACCAATGACCTCCAATAACCTTGCAGTACACAAAGATTCAATCACCTCCTTGCAAAACAGAGGGTAATACAGGGAAAAAAAATTGCTGAGGGTTTCCAGTAATTTCTATTCTTTCTTGTAATTATTTAGACTCTGGAGCAGTGTATGATGTTACCTCAAAGGAAGGTTTCCATGTGATGAACATTTACTTCAGAGTGTCTGGAGATTACACCTTTGCCACACAAGGAGAGATTCAACCAAGGAAGCACTTCACTGGAAGAATTCAGCAGGCCAAGAGGCATCCGTGGCAGAAGAAAGAGTTGTCAGCATTTCAGGTTGGAACTCTTCATCTCTCCTTTTCTCCCACTGATGTTGTTTGACCCGCTGAGTTCCTCTAGCAGATGATGTTTTGTTCCAAATTCCGGCATCTTCCTTCTCTTCTCTGTCTCCTAAAGAAAGATTGAATGTCTTTAGAGTCAGATTTCTTGTCAGGGTATATTTATGACAACACATACATCCCTGAGATTCTTTTTCCTACGGGCGAGGCAGAATTATTGTTTATTGGTAGTTCAAAACAAACCTGTATTCAATGTACACATGTGAACAGAAAAAGAAATGTAAACAAACTGACTGTGCAATACAGAGAGGAAAACAAACAATAAAGTGCAAAAGTAAGAGTCCCTGATTGAGTTTGTTGTTCGAGTTTGATGGAGGAGTAGCGGCTGTTCCTGACACTTGTGGTGTGAGGCTGTGGCACCTATAGCTCTATCCTGATTTTAGCAGCACGAACAGGCCATGTATTGAGTGATGTGAATCCTTTATGATGGTTGCAACGTTCACCTGAGATGTTCTCAATGTTGGGGAGGAGTTTTGGCTCTGATCTCCACTGCCTTTCACAATGTTTTGCCCGAGGTCCTCTTGCTGCCGCCGCCGGAGGCCAGGCAAACCCCGGCAGCCCGCACAGCCCGACCGTTGGCAACCGAGCCCCGGGCTGGGAGCCATCAATGAGAACAAGCACAATACTATCTCTACATAACACGACCAGTCTCTTTCCACTCTAGTCTAAACACTAACAACTGTGAACTCCATTGCAGAGTTCTCTCCAGCCTAAAAAAAATGTTCTACTAGAACTTTTCTTTCTGATCCTCAACCAATGCTGCATCCCCTTTACTCGGCCGCGGCAGGAGTAAACGTACGCAGGCCGATTCCAGGGCCCACCACTCCATAACTGTAGATGGCGGTCGTAGATCTCCAGATATGGTTCAACCTAAAAGGAGAGGCAGGCCTCTTCAGCCCGGTTAAGCAACCTGCATAGGAGAAGGTCACTCCGATATAAAACCTATGACCAAAGGACCTCGCTGCCACATCCCAGTTTGCTTGGCCACGGCACACGAACCATGGGTGTAAAGGGTGGGGCCAGTACTCCGCACACTGCATTCCACCTAAAAGCTCCTTTGCGCAGGCCCGAGGACAGGTCCACGTCCTCCCCCTCAAAAGGTGCACACAAACTCAAGCTAGCATGTTGGAACATCAGAATCATGCTAGACAAGGCTGACAGCCACCGACCTGAACCTCTGTCTCCCCTCATCGCACATGAACTCCTCAGACCCGACATCGACATAGCCGCTCTCAGCGAAATCCGCCTTGCAGATGTAGGCAGCCTCCAAGAACACGGTGCGGGCTTCACACTCTACTGGTCTGGCAAGCCTTAGGCTGAACGACACCTATCTGGTGTTGGCTTCATGGTCAAGAACTCCATTGCTTCCAAACTCGAAAACCTCCCGACAGGCCACTCTGACCGGATCATGTCTATGTGACTCCCCCTTCAAAACAAGCGACGTAAAACTCTCATCAGTGTCTATGCTCCAACCCTTCAGGTGGAACCAGCAGAAAAGGACAAGTTCTACACTGATCTGCACAACCTCATCCAACGCACCCCTACAGCCGACAAGGTTGTCATCCTTGGGGACTTCAACGCTCGCGTCGGCAAAGACTCAGAAACCTGGCCAGGAATCCTTGGCAAGCATAGTGTCGGCAAGTGCAATGACAACAGGCGCCTCCTGTTGGAGCTCTGCGCAGAACAGCAGCTTGTCATGACTAACACCCTTTTCCAGCAGAGAGACAGCCTGAAGACTACCTGGATGCATCCCCGATCCAAACACTGGCACCTCCTGGACTACGTTCTGGTGCGAGGAAGAGACAAACGAGATGTGCTCCACACCAGGATCATGCCCAGCGCGGAATGCCACACTGACCACCGGATGGTTCACTGCAAGCTCAACCTTCACTTCAAGCCAAAGTTCAAGAACAGTGGTGCCCCCAGAAAGAGGTTCAATGTTGGAAACCTGCAGTCAGACGAAGTGAGAGGAAACTTCCAGGCAAACCTCCAAGCAAAGCTCAAGGATGCAAACTGCCTCACGGACACGTCTCCTGAAACTCTCTGGGATCAGCTGAAAATGGTCATACTGCAATCCACTGAAGAGGTACTGGGCTTCTCCTCCAGGAAAAACAAGGACTGGTTCGACGAAAACAGCCAGGAAATCCAGGAGCTGCTGGCAAAGCAGCAAGCTGCCCACCAGGCTCACCTTGCAAAGCCGTCCTGGCCAGAGAAAAAACTAGCCTTCCGTCGCGCATGCAGCCACCTTCAACGCAAACTCTGGGAGATCCAAAATGAGTGGTGGACTAGCCTCGCCAAACGAACCCAGCTCAGCGCGGACATTGGCAACTTCAGGGGTTTTTACGAGGCTCTAAAGGCTGTGTACGGCCCCTCACCCCGTCCAAAGCCCTCTGCGCAGCTCAGATGGCGGTCCTCCTCAGCGACAAGATCTCCATCCTCAACCGATGGTCAGAACACTTCCAATCCCTTTTCAGTGCCAACCGCTTAGTCCAAGAATCCGCCCTGTTCCAGCTCCCTCAACAACCCTTGAGGCTAGAGCTGGATGAGGTCCTTACCCAGGAAGAGACATATAAGGCAATTGAACAACTGAAAAGTGGCAAAGCAGCAGGTATGGATGGAATCCCCCCAGAGGTCTGGAAGGCTGATGGCAAAGCTCTGCGTACCAACTGCATGAGTTTTTCATGCTCTGCTGGGACCAAGGAAAGCTGCCTCAGGACCTTCGTGATGCCATCATCATCACCCTGTACAAAAACAAAGGCGAGAAATCAGACTGCTCAAACTACAGGGGAATCACATTGCTCTCCATTGCAGGCAAAATATTCGCTAGGATTCTCCTAAATAGACTAATACCTAGTGTCGCCAAAAATGTCCTCCGAGAATCATAGTGTGGCTTTCACGCAAACATAGGAACTACTGACATGGTCTTTGCCCTCAGACAGCTCCAAGAAAAGTGCAGAGAACAAAACAAAGGACTCTACATCACCTTTGTTGACCTCACCAAAGCCTTCGACACCGTGAGCAGGAAAGGGTTTTGGCAAATACTAGAGCGCCTCAGATGCCCCCCAAAGTTCCTCAACATGGTTATCCAACTGCACGAAAACCAACAAGGTCGGGTCAGATACAGCAATGAGCTCTCCGAACCCTTCTCCATTGAATGTGGTGTTAAGCAAGGCTGAGTCCTCGCACCAACCCTCTTTACTATCTTCTTCAGCATGATGCTGAAACAAGCCAATAAAGACCTCAACAATGAAGACGCTGTTTACCTCCGGTACTGAACGGATGGCAGTCTCTTCAATCTGAGGTGCCTGCAAGCTCACACCAAGACACAAGAGCAACTTGTCCGTGAACAACTCTTTGCAGACAATGCCGCTTTAGTTGCCCATTCAGAGCCAGCTCTTCAGCACTTGACGTCCTGTTTTGCGGAAACTGCCAAAATGTTTGGCCTGGAAGTCAGCCTGAAGAAAACTGAGGTCCTCCATCAGCCAGCTCCCCACCATGACCACCAGCCCCCCCACATCTCCATTGGGCACACTGAACTCAAAACAGTCAACCAGTTTACCTACCTTGGCTGCACCATTTCATCTGATGCAAGGATCGACAAAGAGATAGACAACAGACTCTCCAAGGCAAATAGCGCCTTTGGAAGACTACACAAAAGAGTCTGGAAAAACAACCACCTGAAGAAACACACAAAGATCAGCATGTACAGAACGGTTGTCATACCCACGCTCCTGTTCAGCTCCGAATCATGGGTCCTCTACCGGCATCACCTACGGCTCCTAGAATGCTTCCATCAGCGCTGTCTCTGCTCCATCCTCAAGATTCATTGGAATGACTTCATCACCAACATCGAAGTACTAGAGCTGGCAGAGTCCGCAAGCATCGAATCCATGCTGCTGAAGACCCAACTGCGCTGGGTGGGTCACGTCTCCAGAATGGAGGACCATCGCATTCCCAAGATCGTGTTCTATGGCGACCGAGACAGAGGTGTACCAAAGAAGAGGTACAAGGACTGCTTAAAGAAATCTCTTGATGCCTGCCACATTGACCCCCGCCAGTGGGCTGATATCACCTCCAACCGTGCATCTTGGTGCATCGGCGGGCAGCAACCTCCTTTGAAGAAGACTGCAGAGCCCACCTCACTGACAAAAGACAAAGGAGGAAAACCCAACACCCAACCCCAACCCACCAATTTTTCCTTGCAACCGCTGCAACCGTGCCTGCCTGTCCCGCATCGGACTTGTCAGTCACCAACGAGCCTGCAACAGACGTGGACATACCCCTCCATAAATCTTCGTCCGCGAAGCCAAGCCGAAAAAAGAAGAATGCTCGGGGGTATTGGTGTTCCCACACCAGATTGTGAAGCAGCTGGTCAGCACATTTTCCACCACATATTTGTAGAAATTTGCCAAGATTTCCAAATGTCATACCAATCTTTAACAAGAAAGTTAAGAAAGAACTTTATTCTACTATCAATTACCATACCAATAACATTTGAAATACGAATATTGCAGCACTCAATCTTTTATTCTTTAGCAATGCACCAGAACTTTTTTTTATGGTGGATTGAGCTGAAGTTAATGAACTTGACAAGAAGTAAAATAGATGTGGAGCAAAGCATGTAAGCCAGTAGAATTGTTCATATAAGCAGTGTGAAGAATTTTGGCTTTTGTTGATCTTTTAAGCTGAAACCAATAATTTATTTCACCATATTTAATAGTTATTGCTCTTGGCATTTTACATGTAGAGAATGGTGGAAAGTTGGAACTCCCTCTCACACATGACAACTGTTGCCTGCCATTATTTATTTTAAAAATGTTCCCGAGGCCATAGAACATGGGATAAATGATAATTAAAGAGCAGAGGCAATGGATTAGCTGCAAAAATATTGAATTCCAGATTAAACCCAAGGTACAAGAGAGTTCTCACTTGCTCCCATATTTCTACAAAATAAATTAAATCTATGTTAAAATTAATATGAACCCAAATTTTATGAAGTGGGAATAATGATGGTTCACACCTTGCTGAAAAATGGTACTGAAGTCAGTTTTGTGTTTGTCTAATTTAAAAAAAACCTTCCTGATGGTAAAAGGTAACCAAGGAGAGGAGAGAATATGCTGGCAGTTGGATCATCCATGATCCAATTGAATCATGAAGTAGGCTTCAAAAACAGTATCCTAATTCCTACATTCATCTGTTTATCTGATTTTACACAGTTTCAACTTATATCCAAACTAGCATTGTTTGGATGTCCTTTGCGCTCTTATATTCTAAAAAAGGAATGCATTCAATGTTGCCTTTTGCAACCAGTTTATGGACCTGTCTTAAAGTAAAGACACAATGCTGGAGACACTCTGCAGGTGAAACAATGTCCTTTATTCTTCTTTTCTTCTTTGGCTTGGCTTCACGGACGAAGATTCATGGAGGGGTAAATGTCCACGTCAGCTGCAGGCTTGTTTGTGGCTGATAAGTCCGATGCGGGACAGGCAGACGCGGTTGCAGCGGTTGCAGGGGAAAATTGGTTGGTTGGGGTTGGGTGTTGGGTTTTTCCTCCTTTGTCTTTTGTCAGTGAGGTGGGCTCTGTGGTCTTCTTCAAAGGAGGTTGCTGCCCGCCGAACTGTGAGGCGCCAAGATGCATGGTTTGAGGCGAGATCAGCCCACTGGCGGTGGTCAATGTGGCAGGCAACAAGAGATTTCTTTAGGCAGTCCTTGTACCTTTATATAGCAAAGGTAAAAATACATCACTAATGTTTCGGGCTTGAGCCCTTCATCAAGCTATGGAAAAATGTCAGCACAGCGTCCAAACAAAAAAGTGGAGTGGGGGGAGGAGGAGTGGTCACAAAGACAAGGGGTGATAGTGTTTTACTTTACTTATGGGCCTGTGCAGTTAACTTAAAGGATCCATGAACCTATACTGCAAAGTCTCTCTGTTCCTCCAAAGCATTTACTTTCTTTCTGGGCCTTCTTCCATATTCCCTGACATTTCTCTGTTTAAAATCCTTTCTGCCACAAAATGCCAGTCAACTGTTAGCTTTTGCTTCCTGTTACCGAGCTGGTTTTGCATCCCATTTGACAAATGCCTTTACTGTCAATACGTTCCTCCATTGCGATAAACTGATATGCCAAGCTTTTCAGTAATGCAATCCAATCCCTCCCACTCATTATGATACATCATTTTGTTTTCATGTTTTATTTCCATCTTCTCACAATGACAAACATTGGGTGAAAATTTTATTAAACAATCCAAGTCAGGATGAAACCGTTTCCAGCTCCCATTAAGGGATATTTGAAAAGTCTTTTAATAACTCATTGTGGTTTAGCAGAATACATCAAAAATGTGTGAAGGTGCGGGGGGTTGGGGGGGGGGGGTTCTTCGGATGATAAAATTACTTCCTGTTGGTGTACTTACAAATCTTTTCTTGCTGAGATCTGCATCTTTCTCATGACACAAAATTTGAAATTATTCTCCAATGGACATTCTTAATCAGGTCAATAACTTGGTGTTCCATTTTACCTCATCTTTAAGGCAGATGGTTGTTTTTTTAATTATTCCGAACATATTATTATTCACACATTGGATGTATACGAGCATATATCTAAAGGCCAAATCTAAGGCATTTATTTTTTTCACTGACGAGGAATATGTCAATTACAAACAAATCTTTCTCATATATGAACCTTTGTCCCTCAGTACTCCCCAATTTGCCACCTATGCAACTTATGTCCGTCTGCACATACAACCAAAATCTTTTTAAAAATAAAGAAAAAATATAAATATAAAACTTACCCAAATTCAGTGAAAATAATGCCTCTCGCAAGAGGTCGGCAGTGGTGGTCAACCTCTCATAAGAGCTGGCTGGTGGTCAAGAGCTGGCCTTAGAGGCCGCCTTTTTGAGATATTTCACCACATCTTAACTCCTTGTGTCCAATTTTTTTCTGATTCTGTCGCTTAACATTCTGACGATCAGACAGAATTTAGAGGCCAGTAGAGTCCTCAAGGTGCTCAGGGTCCACAGCACCGGAGAGAATGAGAAGGATTCGGAGATAGAGAATGGAAGGAAATCGATCATTTTACTTTTCAATATCACAGGTAGGGAAATTCGAACATACTTCCATTCCGAGATAGGACTGGTCATCCAGAACAGAACACGGACATGTGTTGGGGAGTATCTGTGGATGTGCATATATATCATACACAGATATTCCCTTCCTCCCAGTTAATAGGGTGTATGTTGAATAAAGATATAGTAATAGTGAATCATAATCTGCTGAACTCCCTGTTGGAAGAAAATTGGTCAATATCACTTGCAGGTAACGTGTATAAAAAATTTTGTTTTGTTATGTATCATAGATCAGGTAAATGTTTATACACAGAATGAGCAACAGTGTGCTGCCTTTTACATATGTCCCCATTTTCATAAAACAGAGCGCTTCAGTTACACATGAGGACAGATTGTGCAATCGATAGGCCTCTCCCTATGAATAAGGAAAACATTCATGACATTGAATGACTATCAAACAGATAGCTACCACTTAAACAAAACTTTCCTAAGCAATTTACAGATCAAAAAAAATTCTTGAGGCAAATTACTGGGCAGGTGCCACATTCTGGTGGTGTTGTTACTTCTTTAAGCAGAAAATGAAAGGACTTTTAACTGCACGATCACTGAGAATGTTGAAATTACATTAATGCTCTCTGACTTCTTCAACAGAGACTATAACCATTTGTGATTATGGTGTTTGCAGCAAAGTTAAGTTGTTTTAAAGTGACTCACAGAAGAATTGTCAGTCCATGATTGACACTGAACCAAAATGTTAATCAAACTGGAGTCCGTTAAAAACTGATGAAGAAGTAGAGAGAGTTGGAGGAAAATTTCAGAGTCCTTATTCTAGGCATGGTTATTGGTGGCAAAGTCACTGGATTCATGGGATTAGGAGAGCATGGAGATCTTGGAGAAAGGAGTGAGGAGCAATCTGAAGTGGAAGAAGTTGGGAATGATCATTGCATAGGGCTTGAAGCAAGTCTGAGCAGCTTGAATTACAGGTGTGTTTAGGCCCAGTAAATGTTGCTGTCTTGAAACTCCACTGGCCCATTTCGATCCTGGCATCTGATGCAGTCTGTATGGTGTTGGATGCTCTGGTTTCCTTCCATAACCCAAAGACTGGTATGGAAATTCACTGTTGTAAAGTTGATGTCAGCAAAGAGAATCAGGTCTCAGGGTGATTCATTGGTGGGATTAGTCCAGGGGCCAGTATGGACTTGATGGGGATAAGATATAAGATTATTTGGAAGTAGGAAGCTTGTGGCGATATGTATATACTGTTCTGTGTATAAGTGGCTGGCCCGCCCACTAATGACTCAATCCCCTGTAACCCTTCCCCCTGTGACCTGGCCGTAAAGGTCAACCTCCCTGCCTCCTTCCATTCATCGAGCACATGGTGTTGGGCCAGCTGAAATCTAATGTGTATTAAAGCCTATCATTCCTCACTCAGTCTTTAGAGTCATTGATAGTGTGTATCAATTTAATACACATTAGTTTTCCACAAGCTGCTGAGCTCCGACAGACTCGAAATCAATCCACAGACTCCCAGAACTGGTGAATGGTGCAAGCAGTGCATCGCCTGCTTCACAAACTTCCTGGAAGTCACGGTGAGCTTGGTGGATTCTAATGAGAAGAAGCTCAAGGTCCTGTAAGCTGGAGATTGCCACCAAGCATACCTGATGATACAGACTGCACGACCTACCCGGAGATCATGGCTGAACTCTACAATCTCTACAGACCCAGGGTGAACAAAGTGTACTCACGGTATCGACTGGCCTTGAGGAGACAGCATCTCAGTGGGTCCATAGATGAGTTCCTCCAAGCACTGCACGACCTGAGGAGAGACTGCTGTGGCACTGCTCCAGCCCCTGTGTCCAGTATGTGGGGCAGCTGGTGCGAAATGCCTGCATGGCTGGAATGAGGTCTGACTACATTCGTCAGTGATGGCTCGAGGAGGACAAGCTGCCCCTGAAGAGAGTCTTTCAGCTTGCCAGGACCCTTGACTTGTCCCAACACATAGCTGACGAGATTGCTGGTAAGAACAGGGCTTCCGCGGGCGGCGCCATGTTGGGACCCGGCATCACAGATGACCTCCACAATAGTGAGTCAGGACCCCGCCGCCGCCACCACCTCCGCAATCGGACACCCAAAGAGCCACTTCTGTGGCCAGCAGAAATACCCCCAATGACTCTGTCCAGTTAAGGAGGCTATCTGTTCAGGGTGAGGGAAGAAGGGACATTACCAGCATGTCTGTAAGTCTAAACCCTCCTGAGAAAGCAGCGCAGCACTGACGTCACGAACAGCCCCGAATGGCTTGAAACCATGCATGACTCAGAAGTTGCCATCTTACCTAACATCTCCTCCACCCTCCTGGATGACGTCACCTCTGCCTTCCACTGGCCAGGTGATGTCACTTCCTCCCTCTTCCTCTGACGCAACAGCATGGTCAACATGGAAGTCATCATCTTACCAGTCGGGACTCCCCTTCTCCAGTGATAACAATCACTGGCCTCCGTGACTCTGAACCAGGGCAGCCCTCATCCAAATGCCCATTCGATGATGGAGATCGAGGTAAATGGGAAAAGAACAAACTGTCTATTGACAGTAGGAGCACAGAGAGCTCATCCACCTGGACACTGCCCAGAAACTCCCTCTCTCTGTCAGACCCACGAGCGGAACCATCTCTATGGCTGCAAATGACAAATCCGCTAAGATTTAGGGGTACTGTGTAGCGCTGTTAACAGTGGGGAGGGGGGGGTGAATGTTATAATAGCTTTCATTTGCTTGTGATTGTACCATTGCCTTGCAAACATAAGTCTCATACAGATTGGATCCAGGTGACCAGTGCATGTTTTATTGAGCTTATCTTGAAACATTTTTAGGGAACTTAAATCAAATGTCATTGTGGTCTATTGTGGACTTGGACACTTTTTTAAAAGACTGGATCCAGTATCAAACCCCTTCTGCTGTCTCTGGAGAATCTTACCCTGCAACTTTCGGTAAACAAGTCCAAAACAAGGCATTAAAGTATTTTACTGTTCCGTGGACCAGTACCAAAATGATGCAAATATTCTTAGTAATCCTATAATTAAACTGAGTACAAAGATTCTCTTAATGATTCATGACAGTGCCCTTCCTTTATGATAAACTACATACCGATGCACATTCAAGGCTGAACACTTGTTCACATCTGTAATATTCCACACATCTGGACAAATTATATACAGGATCTGTCTTTACCTCAAAACAACAGTGCACATCACATGTACCACATCATCTATAGAATTATTTGTGTGGGCAACCATCATTAATTCTGTTTTCAAAATCTTGGTGAAAATGGGCAGCCGCTCTTGTAGGTGCCTTCAAGGGATGGAATGTCTGTGCCAATCATGACTTTCTGTAGCCTTCTGCATTGCTGACCCTTTGGTGTTTCAAACCAGATTGTGATCCAACCAGTCAGTATACTTTCCACAGTACACCTGTGGACATTTAGAAGTGTTTTAGGACATGCCAAATCTCCTCAAACTCATTAGAAAGTAAAGGCATCAGGATGCTTCCTTGATGGTTGGCAGGAGCAAAGGTTGGAAGGATACCTCAGCCAAAAACTTAGAATTAATAAAGAGCTAAAGTTATAGGTAAATGTACCTTATAAGTTACTTAAAATATGTTAATTGGTAAAATTTGGTATGAACTTTGTCATTCCCCGGCCTCACCTCAATCATTTTTATTTTACTTTATTAGATATTATTTGTGCATTTCTTTAACATAGATTTTGAATTAAGCATTATATATCATTGTTTTATTTTACTATATACCTTATATTTAAAAGATATAACTGTAGTTGTAAGTATTAGAATAATTAAGTCACAATTTATTAATTAGGTAATATCGAGTCCATGCTGCTGAAGATCCAGCTGCGCTGGATGGGTCACGTCTCCAGAATGGAGGACCATCGCCTTCCCAAGATCGTGTTATATGGCGAGCTCTCCACTGGCCACCGTGACAGAGGTGCACCAAAGAAAAGGTACAAGGACTGCCTAAAGAAATCTCTTGGTGCCTGCCACATTGACCACCGCCAGTGGGCTGATAACGCCTCAAACCGTGCATCTTGGCGCCTCACAGTTTGGCGGGCAGCAACCTCCTTTGAAGAAGACCGCAGAGCCCACCTCACTGACAAAAGGCAAAGGAGGAAAAACCCAACACCCAACCCCAACCAACAAATTTTCCCTTGCAACCGCTGCAATCGTGTCTGCCTGTCCCGCATCGGACTTGTCAGCCACAAACGAGCCTGCAGCTGACGTGGACTTTTTACCCCCTCCATAAATCTTCGTCCGCGAAGCCAAGCCAAAGAGTATTGCTAAAAAATTAGTCTATTCTTTTTCATTCCCTTTTTTTATTTCTTTTCTTTGTTTCCTCTTTGGGGTTTTCTGCATAGGAGGGAGTGGGTGGGAGGGGGAGAAAATGATAAAAAAGCATGTATTGATGTTGATCTATAAAATTTTCTATTTTTCTATGCAATTTTGTTACATGTGGTGATAAAATAAAATTTGAAAAACGGAATAATATGTGATCATCCTTCACAGAAAAATAAAGAGTGACATTAACATATAACCCATTATTTTAAAATGTAGACATTCATACAGGCCCTTCTGGCCGGGAGAAGTGATGCGTGACCACATTGTCATATTCACAGAGCATTTGTAACTGGAGAGTTTCTGAATCACGCTTCCAAGGACAGAAGTATGTGGTCAAAGAGGTAAAAGGTTTCATCTGATCTGGCGGACAGGATGCACCCTTACAGAATTAGCTGATGTATTTTTCAGTAAATTCTGTCCTGTTCCAACCATGGGTGTCACAACAAATCTAGCATCTAGGATAGTATTGTGTGACAGCAAGAGGTGTGGTGTGAGTCACTCAAAACTACACCATCAGCCATTGCCTTCACAGCAGTTCATTTACATAGTTTAAGTACAACTCTCTATCTTGACTGAAAGCTGAGAAACTGAAACACAGGCAACAGACCTGATCGTGGGCTTGAATGCAGCATTGAATAACAGAGCGTCAGTTTCTCTTAATTCACAATATTACAACTGCTGCAGTTGATGCCAAATTTACTTTGCACAGCAGCTAAGGTACACGCAACAGTACTGTGAGTCAACGCAACAGCAAAGATGTTTTTACTTTTGGTTTTTTTTAAAAAGCTACTGGATGGACACAGCTACAAATCATGTTCTTTTTACGGTGGAAAGACACATAATGGATGCAGTTCCGTCATCTGCACTTAATTAGGATTAATTACAGTCTTAAAGATTATTTGGGATGAGTTTTGAAAGTCTAGCGATTCATTAAATTATGAAATGCACTGCTGGCCAGTGATGCCCAGAATTGCACATAGCTAGAGTGAACTCCATTGCCAAGCAGGAGTGATAGGTTAAGATAATCAACTGGACCTGGAATAGAATGAGTAGAAGTGCTTACTGCTCATGTTGATAGTGTCAGGACACAGCATGAATCATCTGATGCTGGCTGAAGGAGTTCAGTTTACACACACGGCAACTTGTGGAGCAGCTCACTCATCTCATTCAATCAACCTGATATGATTAAAATCATTCGAAGCAATAGTGAGCCATCCAATCCCTCAGACCTGCTCTGCAACTCCATAAGATCATGGATAACCTTTCACCGAATTATCTGAGTTTGTTTATTTCAATATATTAATTCCCAAGGGCTACAATAGACTTCGACTGACAATGAAGGGCTGCACTTGATGCATTTTCTGCACATTATTTGAGCATTGTTGGAGATCAAAGACAGAGTGCTTAGGAAGGGAGGGAAGAATTAAAGTTGCGGGCATTGTGGGCTCTGCAGAGATATTCTGTAAAGTGGTTCCTCAGCATGCAAAAGTTACTTGCCATTTAAGTAATAATTTGATCTTCCATTTTTCCTTCCTCATCATTCTAGAGATCTCATGTTTTAAAGTTTCAAATTTTTTGTCACTTTTTCTGGGAAGGGTTCTCCTGCAATTAGCCTTGCAGGACACTCAAACATTCGTACAGCCATACCAATTACCAGGGATATGATTACAGTGAGAAAGGTTCCATTGCTGCTTATTGAAACAATGAATATATTCAAGGCAAGGTTGGATAAATCTTTACAAAGTAGGGGAATTAATGGATATGGAGAAAGGAAAGTAGATGGAGATGAGCCTATCAGATCATTCATTTTTATAAAAACTTTATTTATTCGTTCAAAATACAGATAGTAAATAACATATACAACAATAAACCAAAAACATGAATGTTATATTTTATAGAAAAAAAATCATCAGATCATTCATGATCTAAATTCATGACCTTTCCAGTCACATGCCAGTTTAAGTAATCCCTATGCCATCGGTCATTTGTGATTAGTAAGGATTGTTTAAGATGGGATTTGAGTGGGAAATGAAGGCTGAGAATCACTGCTCAGGACCCAATTGTTTCTGAAGTATTTTACTTAAGAAAAATTGTCATTGGCCTATTTCCTTTGGAGTTATGAAACCTTGCACATGACGAGTCAATTAGGTACAATTAAAACAATGGTTTTCAACCCGTTTTCTTTCATCCCTTACTAATCACAGAGCACCTATGGTATAGGGAATATGAGTGGAAAGAGAGAACCGCTGATCTAAATTGAATGGCAGACCTATTCCTGCCCTTATCTGCAGTACACCTTGCGAGCACTGCTGAGGGGTTCACTCTGGAGCCTTCTAGCCTGTTAGTGCAGGATTTTGCACTCTTGATCCTTCTCCCTGATGAGAGGAGGGAGAAGAAAGTGTGTCCAGGGTGTGATGGGTCTTTCAGTTTATTCGTTGCTTTACCTTGGCAGTGGATGATCTAGATAAAATAAACAAGGATGTTTAAATCTTTTTTAAAAAAGAGGAATATTACCCATTTTCCATGGAAATCCCATTAAATACAGCAACAGAAATAAGAATCAATTTGAGAGGCATTTTAACATCTGTGCAGGACACAAAAGTGCTGATCATGCAGTATCAAAGGGAAGAAAAGGTCAGTCAGCATTTGGGGTCTGAGCCCTTCATCAGGAATACTTCTAGCACTTTCATGCACTGCACTAGGGCCACAAGCGTCTGCCGGTGTTCTTGTTTATTTTAACGTCAGTACTTCATTATTCTGCAATTACAAGAACACACGTCTTGTTGAACTAGTTTGGATTCACACAAGATCAAGGAACAGAAGCAGGCCACTAGGCCCATCGGTTTATCTTGAGGAACTGTGGCAATTTATACCTTTCCAGTATCATCCACCACCTTTTCAGTGACCTTCATCTAAGATTTAAGAGGCCAAGTTTATCTGAATTCTCTAAAGATTCATTCAGAGAATCATCGAACTATGACCCAGAAGGAGTCCATTGATCACATGACATCCTGCCAGTCAAAATTCAGCTTTAGGTTATTTGCATTTCCCTGCTCTTTGTTCATGGTCCTGAAATTTGGACTAAGAAAAACTAAGACTATATCCATAGAAACAGAAAAGTACAGAACAGTTTTTGCTGATCCATGACCTGTAATAAGTTGGACTTTTCCATGCTTAAATTTGCAAAGAAGGGGGAAGGATGGAAGGAAGAGAGGGAGATGCTGGCTGAGAGAGGGTGATCACGTATGAGATGAATGACAATCGGCATGGCAGAAGAATGAAAAAGAAAACCTGTTCCTGATTCCGAGATTTGAAGTAGAGAAGCAAACTGCTGCAAATGCTGAAACAAAAACTATGTCAGATCATAAGCACGAGAAATAAAAGCAGGAATAGGTTACTTAACGCTGGTTGGTGCGGACCTTCGAAGAGCGAGGAGCAAAGACACTCCCACAGGATCGAACTGCCCAGTCCGACTGCTCTGTGCAGGCATTAAATGGCCTGTAATGGAGCCGATGGTGGGTTCATTTAAATATTCTGCGACCACAGGGTCTGCGCCCAAGATGGCGGAGCCTATGATCGGCAGCAGCCACGAGGGGTGGCAGACTCCAGGGAAGCAGAGGGCTTACGCGGGCACCAGTAAATGGAGAGATCGCCCCCCCCCCCGCCCCATTCGAGAAGATGAAGCAAAGGCGATGTCTCATGGGATGGTGACCATTGCGCCGGACCAGTGAGGGGTTCTGCAGCTGAAGGACTGACGGTGACTCGAAGCGAGGAACCCACGCAGGCTGTGAGCTGCTCAGGGCTGCAGTCGAGGGATTCGGACCAGGCAGTAGGCAGCTGGAGACTGGCTCGAGACTGGCCGTAGGAGTGGCAGGTATTGGAACCGAGGGTGAGGTTTCCTGATCGTGTCAGTTGTTTGGATCTGGAGCCCAGGCAGATGGTTTGGACTGGACTCTGTGTGGCTGCAGGGACTGCGGGAGCGCTGGAGGTGAATCCACGAACACTTGGTGTCTCTGAGGGGACTCTGGCTTCTCTTTCTATGACTGTTAAGAGGTGCTTCAGGCAATTTCTCCCTTTGGGTGAATCTGTCTGTCTTACTACCACCAAAGGCACCAAATTCCATGTAATATTGCACTGTCTTCGTTACATGTCAATAAAGGAACCTTGAACCTTGAATCAAGCACACTCCACCATTCCAAAGGTCATGGCTGATTTTTAATATCAGCATCCATTTACTGCACTGACTGCATCTCTATTCATATCTGAAAATAAATTGATCTCTGTGTATTAGGTAGCATCGGTTTAAAAAGGGTAAGCAAAGTTAACATTTAAAATTCATGACATTTTTCTCAGATGTGATCTGCTCTGAAATGAACTGGAAAGCCTGCTCATGAGAAATTGTTGAATTTGGTGTTAAATCGCCAAATTGAAATTTGAGAAGTTGTTCTTCATGCTGCGCTTCATTGAAACAGTGTGAGAGATCAAAGGTGGAGAGGTCATATAGGAGTGGGATGGGGAAAGAAAATGGCAGGTTTTTCTGCCAGCTCAGAACCACCCTTACAGAGTGAATGGGGTGTCCCCGTCTTTCCTTGGCTTCTCCAGTGTATAGGAGATCACGTTCTGAACACCAAATGCAATCCATTAGATTGGACTACGTCCTTGAAAATTGCCACATCCTCTGCAAGGGCTGTTTGGCACCTTGGTTGGTGGCATGGGAGGAGGTACAGTAGAAGTCCAAAAATCTGGGTGCCAGAAATCTGGACCATCCGAGAATCCAGACTTTTCGCAAACGTTCAAACTCTTAAAATTTAGCAGGCCTTCGTGTGCCACAGATGAACAGCAGCAACAAGCGACCACTTTATTTTTCTAGAAAACGGCTTATTTTGATCATCGAGGCTTGCTGCATTTGCTAATGAATGAAGTATCAAAAGGCACCTGTTCATCTCTTCTTTATTCCTCCTTAAATTTGAATTTTAGAAGAAGCGACCGAGAATCCAGAAATTCCGAACTTCCGGACCGCCCCAATCCCCGAGCTGTCTGGGTTTTCAGTCTTCTAGTCTAAAATGATGGGTGTTAGATCTGCGTGAGAAGGTGCTGTGTGAATGACAGTGCACGTTGGTGGAAGAGCAAACCAAACAATGGTGGAGGAATGTTGCCCGATCCATTGAGTATTCCCAGCACTCTCTGTTCAGCATTTTACATTACCCTTGCAGACTACAGATCTTCGAATAACTCAACCAAGTAACATTTGAATGTGGATGAAGGTTTCAATCTCCTTGCCCCAGCAGTTGTTGAATTAGATCATTATTCCATCTTACTGGTGGAAGATCTCAATCCTTCTTACTCCTTCCGCCAATTTCCTTTAAATCAAGTTCCCCCAGTTACTGACTTGAACCATAAATGACGTGAATGATGAAATTTAGAGGAAAGAACAATCAGTCTATCCGCATTCTCAGTGCCAAAAGCGTTGAGGACCAAAATAATTTCAAAATGACTGACTGAGGCAGTGTAAAGGGACACTTTTTTTCATTCTTTCCTAACATTTAACTACTTTGAACACATCTATCGAACCTCTTCTGAAACCTTTTCTGCTCGTGATTTTCCTTTCCTCATCTAAAAAAAAAGGAAGCATCAGAAAAAATAACTCCTTGGCACCTCGCTGCATCAGAGCATCCTGCAAACTGAGATGAATTTGGTTAAAACAACCCAAAACAGCGAAAGTGAGGGCTTCAACAGAAGCACAAATTAGTACTGTGAGCAAAATCTTGCAGAATGATACGTTTCCTAAAGAAGTTGAGTGTTATAAATTCAACTTCAGCAGGGCAAGAGGCAAAATTAGTTTATGGGGCCAGTTGGAATGCCTCAGTCTTGCCAGAATAAAGGGCAGGAGCTATTGGCATAACATTGGGAACAGTATTGAGGTTGATGGTGGCCATAGCGCAGCTGGCTAGAAGATGGCCAGTCCCTTGCCTCAAAGATCATCACACAATGCATCTGCTCCATGAGGCTGCAATCTTGGCTCCACACTTGTCCACTACCAATGAAGTTTTACAACTTGGCAACTATTGAGATAGTATAGAGTTCAGTTTGGCCACAGAACCACTCTGGATCCCACAGAAGTTCATCATGATGTTTTCAGTTCTCTGTACCATGCTTGATGTTGCAAGTTCCATGTTCCCCATGACTAAGGTATTAACAGTGAAAGCATAGAGCAGAAGATATGTGCAATCACTGACAAATCAATTCAAGGTTTCTTCAGCTATTTTCTGCCAGTTTATTAAATCTTTACAGGATGACTTCATTTATTTAGTAGAGCTAACATGCAAGCCAAGCATGCATTAAAATTACCTTTAATTGAGAATTAGCACATTGAAGACATATTTCCTCCCACAATTTAGTTACATGAATGTTTTATCAGATGTCTGAAGACTCCATTCAAATTTAGCATCTGCATTTTTTTTCTTTTCAGCTCATTTCTGCTTTTAGAGATGTCTGGGATATTGGAGCAGATTGAAGTGGCACTGTCATATAATAAAAATTTGTTACGAACTTATGATGTACTAATATTGAAACATTTAATGAATTTCTTCTTTGGCTTGGCTTCGCGGACGAAGATTTATGGAGGGGGTAAAAAGTCCACATCAGCTGCAGGCTCATTTGTGGCTGACAAGTCCGATGCAGGACAGGCAGACACGATTGCAGCGGTTGCAAGGGAAAATTGGTTGGTTGGGGTTGGGTGTTGGGTTTTTCCTCCTTTGCCTTTTGTCAGTGAAAACTGAGGTCCTCCATCAGCCAGCTCCCCACCATGACTACCAGCCCCCCCACATCTCCATCGGGCACACAAAACTCAAAACGGTCAACCAGTTTACCTATCTCGGCTGCACCATTTCATCAGATGCAAGGATCGACAAAGAGATAGACAACAGACTCGCCAAGGCAAATAGCGCCTTTGGAAGACTACACAAAAGAGTCTGGAAAAACAACCAACTGAAAAACCTCACAAAGATAAGCGTATACAGAGCCGTTGTCATACCCACACTCCTGTTCGGCTCTGAATCATGGGTCCTCTACCGGCACCACCTACGGCTCCTAGAATGCTTCCACCAGCGTTGTCTCCGCTCCATCCTCAACATCCATTGGAGCGCTTACACCCCTAACGTCGAAGTACTCGAGATGGCAGAGGTCGACAGCATCGAGTCCACGCTGCTGAAGATCCAGCTGCGCTGGATGGGTCACGTCTCCAGAATGGAGGACCATCGCCTTCCCAAGATCGTGTTATATGGCGAGCTCTCCACTGGCCACCGTGACAGAGGTGCACCAAAGAAAAGGTACAAGGACTGCCTAAAGAAATCTCTTGGTGCCTGCCACATTGACCACTGCCAGTGGGCTGATAACACCTCAAACCGTGCATCTTGGCGCCTCACAGTTTGGCGGGCAGCAACCTCCTTTGAAGAAGACCGCAGAGCCCACCTCACTGACACTTAATGAATTTATGGACAAGTAAATTACATAAAATGGGATTGAAAAATAAGTGGTCGGGAAGATTACCATTATATAATAATCAACTTGTTCCTTTCACGGTATCTAATACTATTTTGAAACAATGGGAGGAGAAAGGAATACATAATTTATCTGACTGTTTTTTAGAAGGTCATTTTTGTTCTTTTGTAGAATTGCAAAAGAGATTTGATATAAGTGGTTATTCTATATTTGTGTATTATCAGTTAAGATCTTTTGTAAAACAGGTATGCGGTCGTCAAATGAATTTACTGTCTGAAACTGATTTTGAGAAATATGTGCTCTCATTTCCAAAAAAGGGTTGTATCGTATTTTGTTGGAAAGTGAAAGTAAAATCGATTGGGATAAAGATAAAATGAAAAGGGAAAAAGATTTAAGTTTAACAATAACTGAAGAAGATTGGTCTGAAATCTGCCGTAATAGTGTTCGAAAATTGATTAATGCTAGATTGGCGATGATTAATTATAGTTTTATACATCAATTATATTTAACACCCGAAAAATTAAAAAAATTTGGTTTTAGTAAGTCAGATCTTTGTTTTCATTGTGATCAGGTTTCTGGTGCTTTTTTACATGCTGTTTGGTTGTGTGATCGGTTACAACAATTTTGGAAAGGTATTCAATCTGTATTTAATAATCTATATAATCTTCATATTGTACTAGACCCTGATATATTTTTATTAGGGAATATGCAACCGTTGATTGATTTAGAATTAGATAATTACCAGATCTCTTTTATTTACTTAGCGCTGGCAGTGGCCAAGAAATGTATAGCGATTACTTGGAAGAATAGAAATCTTTAGATAGGTGGTATTCAGAGATGAAGTTTTGTTTGGTTATGGAAATAATATCTTTTTCTATACAAGATAAGATGTCTTTTTATGAGTTAAACTGGACCCCATTCATTGATTATATACAATTTAAATAAGTTTGAATTAATCATTTTTTTTTCTTTAAAAAATTTTTTTTTTAATTATATATTTTTTCTATATATATGTTTTCTTTTTTTCTTTTTTTTTAAGTTTTTTTATTATTAGTTGTTTTTTTTCATTGAAGTTCTTTTTGTTTTTGTTTTTTCATATATATTATATAATAAAAAAATTTTGGATTAATAATTAATACTTAATTAATTTTTTTTGGTTTTTTTTATATATATCGATCTTTTTTTTAAGATGTATATTTTTTTTTTATTATACTAATAGTATTAATTCTTCACTCTTTATCGTGGGGGTGGGGAGGGGGGGTTTAGGAGTTAAAAATAGTTTTTTTTTTAGTCTTAGTTTTTAATTGTTAGGGGGAGATGCCGAGATTGGTATTGTATTAACTATGTTACTTTGTACTTGTATTACTTTATTTTGTATTTTTTCTGTACGTGAATTACTTACTTTCTTCATATGTTAAAATTAAATAAAGTTTCGAAAAAAAAAAGAAGTGGCACTGTCAATGGACATGATCCTTTGCAGGCAGATGTTGGTCTCCTCTGATGCACGCAAGGACCCCGGCAGTTGAAGTGCCCAAAGACTTCAATCCCACAAGCAGTGGGGGTGATGGACACAAAGGTCTCACTGCTGCAGGCACCCTGGCAGAAACGAACATATTTACAGAAAAATCTCAGTTACCCAGAATTCAAATGACCAACAGCCTCAAGCAACTGGCAAAAAAAAAATAAGCAAAAATAGGTAAAAGATATGAACATTTAAAATTGGCACCTCTTAGTTGTTAGTTTATCAATCAGGCAACACACCATCTCAACCAACTGGAAAATTCGCTTATCTGGCATCTAGCAATCCCCATAGTTGGCAGATACCAGAGCATTTACAGTAATTTATTTTATAAAACCGATTCTTAGGGTGTGGGCACTGATGGCAATTTTTCAGTTTAATTGCCATTTCTGACTACTGTAGAGAAGACTTGTTTTTAACTGGAGCAAAGTAACTGCTGACAATAATCACGAAGAATCACAACAACATACCACACTGAGATGAGAGACATTGGCAGGATGACTATTGCTTCATCTGGATGATCTAAAACTAGGGGCAAAGATTCCGGAAAAGATTTTTGTTATTTGGTACTGATGTGAGGAGAAATTCTTTCATTCAAGGGTGATAAATCTTTGGAATTTATCCAAGAGGGTAATGGATACTAAATTTGTTTTAAAATGAGACAATTCGAGGATCAATGGGAATTTCTCTCCCTCCCTCTTCCTCTCTCTCTCTCTCTCTCTCTCTCTCTCTCTCTCTCTCTCTCTCCCCCTTCATCTCTCTTCTCCCCTTTCTCTCTCCTTTTGCTCTCCTCCCTCCCTCCCTCTCTCTCCAACCCCCTCTCCCTCACCCCTCTCTCTATCTTCCCTCTCCTACTCCTTCCCTCCCGCTCTCTCTCTCTATCTCTCCCTCTCCCTCTCTTGTTTGACATTTATATTTCCAAGCCAGGTTGGTGTATGACTCATAGGGAACTTAACAGTTGGTGGTATTGCTGTGCCTGCCAGGATTATGTCACCCCATGACAGTAGTTGGGGACTAGCTCAGACGGTATCACGAGAAATATGCTTCACACCACATGGTGAATTTATTCTTTAACCTGCTTGTGTTGGGCATCTATATTACAGATCAATTACAGCATCATATTCCACTGATAATATAAAGCAAGTCAACTGTCTTTTGTAAAATCTCATGCGAAGAAAATTTGTTTCCAGTCTTAGTCGCATTGCCAGGAACATTCAGAACTTTGAGGGTTCATTCTGACTCAATCTTATGTCCTGTAGGGTTCCAAAGATGTTGGCAGCATGAAATATTTCTTAGCGAAGAGTGGCACAACTGACCGAGCAAACCTTTGCTAAAATTCAATAGCACATCACTGCATGCTCAAAATGTCTGGTCCTCAGGGTCACATTTTACAAATGCCTCTGTAATGCTCATTTTTCCTTTTGTTACCTCATGTGGACAAGCTTTATTTGAAATTCATTACTGTTTTGGATTGAGATTCATTACTGAATATAAACGGAGTTTAGGGTCACAGTCCTCCACATTATTAACCACCATGTCTTACAGTTTCACCAAAGGAATTGATCCTAAAGCTCAGATTTTCCCTTCATCTCAGGATAATTCTCTCAGATAGTGTTAGGAAGTTGGCTAGTTGTGATAAGTTGTGTTGTGATAAATGTAAACCTTGTTTCCTAAACAATACAATGAATGAGATACACATACATATCACAGGCACCTTTGAGAACTCATATGTTGAGAAAAAAAATGATGAATTTTTTTAACTTCCCATGGAATATGTCAACCTGAAGCTCTGCCTTGAGGAGTTCAATAATTATCTGATAACGCTGGATAACAATTTTAATTAAAAGTTTGTTTTCTGGAAAATATTGGGGATTATAATAAAAAATTCAAGCTGAGCATAAAGATAATTATATATTTGCTGTATCACATAGGAAATAGGTGAAACATTAACTTTTATTGAATTGAGCATGTTTAAGCACATAATGACGCTGACACATTGCGAGTTCAACTGACCTAAAAATGTTTTACTGCTGATTTTCATTTGTACTCAGCATCTGATGCCTCTCATGTCAGTTTCTAACAATAGTCGGCCAGCATTGATGAGTTCCAGTTGCTCTGATACCACTTTTCCATGGTAGCAAAGTCCTGGTGAAACCTTTTACCACGTCTGTCACAGACTGCACCAAGATCAGCGGGGGAGACGTTCAAGTGCGAATGCAGAAAATGAATTTTCAGTGGCATGTTGCAGTTCATGATTTTGTGCGCTTGAAGCCTGTTAAAAATATGGCGGGAAATCACAAAAATAGGTCATATCTAAAAAAGAGGTATGTGATAGGATTGTTTTGAGGTGATTTTCGTGATCTGTAGCCCAAGATCCACAAAACACACCCAAAAGTGTTCAGGAAGCAAAATCTTCATTGTCCAATTATCTATTGCCGTACAAGCTCCCAGAGACCACTTCACTGTGAACTTTGTAGGAAGTGGAGTCACTCACCCATCAGTCTGGCACGTTGTTAGCCCATTAGGAGTGAATCCCCTTACAAAGAACTAGTTGTTGGATTCCTGACAGAAACTTAGCACTCACAGCCTTGTCCAGGGGTCAAGAGGTTATTGAATAAAGTTATGCTGCAGGAACTTCAACACAAGTTGGAGTGAACGTCGAGAAATAAGTTATAAAATGAATCTTAAAAAGGTGGAATAACATTAGCAAATCTGAGCACCATGCTTTAATTGGGATGCATTTTCACAGGTGAAAATGAAACTGATACCTGGACTTCCAGGTTTAAATCATAAAGAGTGAATACGTGAACTTGACCCTGGATTTTAAGATGTTAAAGGATGATTTGATGAAAGTCTTTAATACGTCAAGTGGAGTCATAGAGAGAAAAACTACTAGTGTTGTTTGGGAGTCTAGAACTGGGAGACTCCAAGGCTCCCCGATACCCACATCTGCGCCAAGTGCATTGAGCTGCAGCTGCCAGGAGACCATGTTAAAGGAACTGGAGCAGCAGCTTGATGACTTATAACTCATTAGGGAAGTAAAAGGTAAAGTAAAGGCAAAAGAGAGGGCAAGCAAGGAAGCAAAAATCAGTGGGAAGAGAGAGGACTGGAAAACTTCTAACAGCGTAGCGAAAACAACTAAGCTCTGGTGAATGATTATGCTTAGTGCTGAGCTGAAGAAGTCAATGAACAGCAGCCTGGCGTATGAGGTGTCATTCTCCAAGTGGCCCAGGACAGAGTGAAGCGACATCGCTATAGCATCATCTGTGGAATAATTTCTTCAATAACAATACGGAAACAATCCCTCAGATATATAAAAATTCTAGTTCCTGAGGACATTTCAATTCCCCAAAAAAAGATCTGATGCAGCTTATTGTCTTAGAAAGGAGTCACCAATGTTGGTATCACAATTCAATACTGACAAAACTAAAAGGAATGGTGAGGCTTTGATAGCTCAGTGGTTAGACCCCTGGTCTGGTAAACCAGGGGATCGTGAGTTTGTTCCTTGTTGGGGCCTCATTTCTGCGAGGGGCGCTGAACAAAGTGGCAGCCCTCTGTCTTCCTTATGGTAGACAAAGTTAAAGAATTTCATTTATGTTATGTTCTAGTATCATGTGACAATAGTGGAACCTTTACCTTTTGGTAGAACTGTCCTCAGCATTTGATCTGCAGTAACTGCAAACATCCAGATGAAGGCACAAGATTGTTGCATTTCTTCCCATGTGTGTAAGTTCACTCTTACAAAGGACAGCTAGCAGACATTAGTAGCAATCGAACTCTGCAGAATTTCATAAGTAATTTATTGGGTTAGAAAGGCAGACATTAATATCATTTGTTTGTGAGTAGAAATATGGTAATTCAAGTGCAGTCCAAGAGAAGGAACATGAATAGATTTGATAATCAGGTTCAGAGGCATTGGTCTTCAGAGTGTATGGGCAGAGGGAGGAATGTGCAAAAGGCAGGGGACTTCAACAGAACCATAGGGTGAGGTGCGCTGTTAGCCGGAATCAGACGCACACAAAGATAAAGACTGTACAACAGGCTTTAATCCACAAAGACTTCCACAGAGCCAGGCTGGCTGTGGCTGCAGCAACTGTGTGAGGCCTCGGGAGGGAGACTGACACCCGACCGGGTGGGGCTTGATCCATTCAGGCCGACTGATTGACAGCCGGCCAGGTGTTGTCCTATCCCCTTACACTCCTGCAGGTACAGAGGTTGCCCCCTGCAGTAGGCGAGAAATGTACCACCACACAGGACTTAACAAGCACAACAAGAAATCGATGAATCAGTAGGTGTGGGTTCACCTTCAATTTGTTTCCCCTATCTAGTGTTGTGGGTTGACTTCCTGTCATAGTAAATGGATTGAAGCTTGATACTAGCTTCAGAAGATTGTCAAGACTAGCACACAAAAACCTGCTAAATTTAAAAAGTTTAACAATCCAGATTCTCGGGTGGTCCAAAGTTCTTGCACCTGGATTTTTGAACCTTTACTGTACTCAGTTAATGGTGATAACAATAAGAGACCCGCCGAAAAATAGATGTGTCTACTGGCTTCCTTAAGCTAATAAATGACCATGTGCAGAAGGTATGTGTTCTCAGACCTCGATGTCTGGATGGTGCTCTTTCACATTCATGGACACACAGGTAGTTTTGGTCTGAGGACATAAGCATTCTATACATAGTCACACCACTGCAGTTTATCCAATCTATTTATTTCCTTTTCCCTCTGTTCCTTTTGAGTTATCAGATTTCCGAGCACAAACAAAAGATGCTGTTTCCTGTTAACACCTAATGTCTCTGTGGATATTTCTTGTTTTACTAATTGGAATTACTGGCATGGTGTGGTGTCAATTCTGACTGTCAAACCTTGAGAGTGAGGTCAGTGTGGGATTTCGAGAAACTGAGGTGGGGGAGAAATGGACCACCTGCATGACCCAATCTTGCCTCAATACCCAAGGTGGCTGGTCAGGAGCTAATATGGTCAAATGAGGTTGATCTGCAATTCCAGAGACTTGATATTGCAAAAAGAATGCATGAGCATCCAGCTGTAACTCGAGGAAAGCTCCTGTTTGATTTGGGAGCTGTTGGCACCAATCTGTGAACTTTTGGATTGTTTCCTTCAGTGAAAAGATTTAAAGACACGAGAAGAAAAAAATGATCCATTTGAGGTGAAGTGCACAAACATGCTGGGGAAACTCAGCAGATCGCGTGGCATCCATAAGGAGCAAAAAGTAACCAACACTTCGGGCCTGGGGCCTTTGTCACGTTTTCCTGACGATCGGTCTTGGCTCAAAACATTAGTTACCCTTCACTTCCTGTGGATGCTACATGATCTGCTGAGTTTTTCCAACCTGTTTATGTATTACACTCATCTGAGCATCAGCAGACAACTTCTTTCAATCCATTAATCATGAATCTAACCAAAGTTTCTGTCATCTCTCTGTTGGATTATTATTTTTTACTGTTTTCCAATTTATTTAACTAACACCGCATCAAGAACATTGATGTTATTACAACAATCCCAGAAGAATAAAGTGTACGCTGTGTCTTTTAAGCCTTGGGACAAGAGCTCCTCAAATGCATCACTGCTCTGGAAATGGGGCTTTTAACGGTCTACGAATGTCACTAACTTGGAATAGGACTCAAAGCATAGATGTGCCTTTTGTGCAATTATGAACGCAGCGGAACAGAACCAAGTGAAGATACTTTTGACACTTTCCGTGTGGAAGAAGCTTGAGGCACTGACAATGTATTGTGATTGGTCACAATACTGTAATACTGTAGTGCTGTCAGTCTGATCTCTCTAAGCCTGGGAATATATTTAGAACATGTGGATTCTTTGATAGTAGTGGCAGCAATTTTGTAATGGAAGATTTAAACTGTGTTTTTTACTTTTGCAACCTTTGCTTCTGCAAGGCTGAGAACCTGCTTGTTGTTTAGAATCAGCAGACATAAGCTAAATTCTACCGAGGGGCCAGAGATGCAGTTATCTGACGAAAGGACATCTGTGTACCAAGAACATTTAATCTTCTTGCTTGTTTTGGTCACAGACTGTCAGAGGCCTAGCCTTGATGCAAAATAAACCATTGTATTCAAAGTGATAAGCTGAAAATTAGGTTATTCGATAGAAGCCTAGCATGGTAGCTTGCTCACTTATCTTTCTTGCTGTGCTGGGAATAGGTGCTTGGGTAAGCAGTTTTTGGGTAATATCAGCCATGGTCCCACTGCTGAAGTGGGAGACTCTCCGAGAAGTGGCAACATCTCTCAGCAAGAAGAAGAACTTCTTGAGTCCAGCCAAAGTCCCGGTCGGGAGAGGTGGAGAAGCTGCTACCGGCACCCTGACAACCTACTACAAGTGTGTGGTCGTTGCCTCGCTTCAGCAGTTGGGACCAGTCCAGGCGTTGATAAGTATAATTGGGAAGGGCTTGCATATTGTAGTTTGAAATCAGCTTTTGAATTTATAATAAACATTCGTATACACTGAACTGCTCTCGGTATGGGTGTCTATTTTCTTTCGGTAGCTCAAACACTGTGACCAATCTAAAACGAACAAAGTGAGAGGTAAAAGTTTACCCAGGACAGCCCTCTCAGCAAAATCACTATTCATTAGTCAAGGGCCTTACTTTCAAACAGAGACATGGTTGTCGAAAGCTTGGGAAATGCTATTGAAATCTGCAGATCTTTCGTCGTTCCTAACTACATTATCTTCTCTGCCTACGGTTCATGGAAAATCATTGTGTGTTTGTGTTTGCTTGTGAGTGGAGCATCTCACTGCAACTATCTCGTGGAGGTTTTTTTTGTATTTGTTGGTCCCTTATGTAACATTTAGTTGATATTTGGGTCTGATTCAAAACTGCATCAAGTACATCAAGATCCAACATCTTTGACTTTTGGACAACACCCCCCAGTTTGAGGATGACTTGCTTCCACTCTGGACATATGACCCTTGTGGATCCTTCATGCAATCTGCAGACTATACAGCATTATGGAGCTGGAAAGGCCAAGTGCATAGGTTATTTAAGATGTTGTGTTTCCCTTTGACTGTGTCTGTCACGGATCGAGAGTGGAGGTGATACGACTAAACATTTTCCCATTGGTCTTTTAGATTAATTCCACCCCAGCAAAAAGTTGGAAGTAAGGTTCAGCATTACTGCAAGTGTTGGGAGCAATGACGCAACCTTGCCTGATACCCATCGCCACTAATATTGGCTTCATTATGAGCCTGTTCTTTGGATCATGGCTTGCATGGCATCAAGAAGCAAATATGAGATGGTTGGGGGGGGGGGGGTAAGTTCCATCGGCACAAAACTTGAGCGACACCTCCATCATCTCTCCCAAATGACTGATGTAGCGAGGTTGTGATGCTCCGTACGTTTTCTCTCGAAGTGCTAGTACATTGCAGGTCACATCCATCGTGCCTCGAGGTGAGCAGAGTCGACACTGTTTGACCACCGGCAGGGTACAGTTCAGAAGGATCATTGTCGTGGCTTTCTCTGTGGTAGAGAGCAGAAAAACCCTTCTCCAATTACTGATTACAATGCTTTTGTTGTCCTCTGAGATATCCACCTCTTCTCATGTATAAATAATAAACTTGTAGAATTGAGACTGAACATCCTCACGATCAAATTTTAATGTAGTCATCACCGCTTCCAAGAGCTTGTTGTTTCAGATAGCATGTTCAAATGCTTGTCGGTCAGTAGGCCAATGAACCTGGTCCCAATAGACTGCTGAGGGATAGAGTTAAAGACACTCATGTTGGAGCTGAGGAGATATTTGATATAATTCTTCCAGCAGGTGCTATCTTTCTCTTTATTCTTGATAGTTTACCTACGCTCTTCAACTTCATTGAAGATGATGGCTTAGGAGTATGGGCCATGAATATCCTTGCCTGAAGAATTTACACAATGCTACAGTCAAGTCAACTTAATTTATCATTCATACCACACTCACACAGTAGGACGAGATAGCTTTTCTCCAGGACCATGGAGCATATTTACATAGATATAAGTTAGGAAAGCAGTTAACACATTAAAATATTAAGGCATTAAGACGTACACACTGAAAGTTCATGGTGCCCTATGCACAAATGTACTGGGAGTTCAGGAGTCTGGTGGCTGGGGGAGAAATCTGTTTCCCACTCAGGACATCAGGGCCCAAGTGCTTCGGTACCTTCTGCCAGATGCCAGTTTACATGCAGGATGTGTGGAGTCTTTCACAATGTTTATTGCTTTCTGCCTGCATCGAGTGTTGTCCATGCTCGGAAGAGGTTCCTCTGACTTCACTCTCTCTGCAGGGTCTTTCAGTCCAAGATGGTACAGCTTCCAAACCAGGTGGTGATGCTCTCAACACATCCTCTGCAGAACATCGTGAGGACGGAGGGTGGGAGATGGACTTTACTCAGCCTTCGCAGGAAGTAGAGGCACTTCTGGGCTTTCTTGGCTTCCCTAAGGTGCTAAGGGAACAGGTGAGGTTCTCTGCCAGGTGCATACTGAGGAACTTGACACTCTTGACGATCTCAATGGTAGAGCCGTCAATGGTCAGGGGAGCATGATCTGCCCCCAGGCCATCCTGAAGTCAATAACCATCTCTTTTGTCAGTTGTTACTGGATCTACTTGTGATAGTACAGACCTATCACCAATGTATATAGTTACAGTATCTAGAGTATGTAATGACTGTGCTTACAGCGATTGGCTGAGAGCTTAGCCACGCCTACTGTCTGGGCCTTAAAGGGTTGTGTCCCTAGCCAGGTCGGATCATTCCGGACTGGTCGGCCACCTGTGAAGTGCTCCTGTCTTTTGCTAATAAAAGCCTTGGTTTGGATCAACAAGTCTTTGGTTCTTTCGACGAGCTCTACAATTTTATTAGAGACCGACTGGGGACCCGCCACGGCCAACCAGGTACTCGCCCTAGCATCCATTATTGATGACCGCTGGGGCCCGACCACCGCAACCAACGACCTACCCACCGCCAACCGCGAGCAACAACCCCCACTACTTACCGTTCATCCGCCAATGCCGCCACAACAGCACCTCCAGGAGTACCTCCAACCTGCTCCTCCAGCGCTGACTGCGTCTATGACGTCATCCCATTGGTGACGTCAACACGCGGAACTCCCCTGTCAACAGGATCAATGGCTGCTTCTATAACACTAAATCAGCCAGATCTGGCCCTCCGTTGTGGACTTGACATTATCCCCACTACCCAGAGGATCTCATTAGCGACTAGGTCGCACTCGACCGGGATAAAGGGGTATTGCATCACCAAGCTGGAAGTACAGGGCGTAACAGTTACCAACTTCAAATTATTCATCCTTCCCCAATTGTGCGCCCCAATGTTGCTGCGATTAGACTTTTAGTGTCAGTTTCGAACGGTGTCCCTACACTTTGGGGGACCCCACGCCCCCCTCTCGGTCTGCCATTGCCCCACCCCTGAAGCACCCGAGCAACCCGCCCCCGTGCCCCGGGGCCACTGCTGCGGCCTTTCCACACTCCAGATTGCCCCGCCAGCACTCTTCGCAAACCTCACCCCTGGCTGGAAGCCTGTGACCACCAAAAGTCGGCAATATAGTTACGAAAACAGGCAATTCATTAGGAGTGAGGTGCGTAGATTGCTGGATGAGGGCATCATCGAACCCAGTTCAAGTCCCTGGAGAGCCCAAGTGGTGGTTGTCAAGAACGGGGAAAAGCTACGAATGGTGGTCGACTATAGCCAGACCATTAACCGCTTCATGCTCCTGGATGCGTACCCCCTGCCACACATCATGGATGTAGTGAACCAGATCGCCCAATACTGCATATTCTCCACCAGTGAACTACGTTCAGCCTACCACCAGCTCCTGATCCGCTGTGAGGACCGACCATTCACAGCCTTCGAAGCGAATGGGCGGCTGTATCAATTTATCAGGGTACCATTCGGGGTCACGAATGGTGTCATGGTCTTCAGCAGAAAATGGACCGGATGGTGGACCAGAACGGGCTAACCGCTACCTTCCCGTATCTGGACAATGTCGCCATCTGCGGCCACGACATGCAGGACCACGACGCCAACCTAGACAAATTTCTTCAAACTGCCGGTCGGCTGAACCTGACCTACAATTTTGACAAGTGTGTCTTATGGATTAGTCCAGATTTAAAATTAAATTGGTTTCAAAAAGAATTTTTAAAGATCGCGCTGGCAGCTGACAGGAAATGCATAGCGGTTTCATGGAAATTGGGTACAGATTTGGTATTAGATAGTTGGCATGGTGAAATGCAAAACTGTATACCTTCGGAAAAGATTACATATAATTTAAAGACCAAATATGATCTTTTTTTTGAAAATGTGGTTTCCATATATACAAAAAATTGGTGTTATAACTTTATAAGTAATTTAAAAGCTGTTAATTGGTAGAATTTGGTATGAACTTTGTCACTCCCCAGCCTCACCTTAATTCACTTCATTTTATTTTACTTTATTAGATGTTGTTTGTGTGGTTTTATAGATTTTGAATTAAGCGTTATATATTACAGTCATTTTACTTTATTATATACTTCATATTTAAAAGATATAACTGTAGTTGTAAGTATTAGAATAATTAGAACACAATTTATTAATTAGGTAATATCCAGTATTGCTAAAAAATTAGTCTATTCTTTTTCTTTCCTTTTTATTAATTTCTTTTCTTTGTTTTCTCTTTGGGGTTTTCTGCGTGGGAGGGACTGGGTGGGAGGGGGGAGAAAGCGATAAAAAAAGCGTGTATTGATTTTGATATGTAGAATTTTTTAGTTTTGTATGCAATTTTGTTACGTGCTAATAAAATAAAATTTGAAAAAAAAGTGTAGCAACAGACTACACTTAAGCCTGCGGATTGGACGCAGCAGAGAGCACTTGTATTTCACATTTGGGTCACTTGCCTACTTTCAACAATCGCACAGTATTCAAGACCACCTTCTATGTGTGTTAAGACATGGATCAGAAGCAGGATTTATTCTTGGCTTTCCATGCAGAGTGCATGATGTGCAGCAAGGAGAGGGTGGCATGAAACTGCAGGAGAAGCCAGAATGTCAATGTGACTGAAAAACTGTTTACCGTGAAACACCGAAGTCTGTGGATACTGTGATTGTAGTGAAAACAGTAAATGCTGGAGGAACTCAATCGGTTTCGCAGCATCCATCAGAGATATATTACTGACGTTTCAGGCCTGAGCACTTCTTCAAGGTATAAGCAAAAACCAGGCAGGTGTCTCAGAAAAGACTGAGAGAGAAAGGGGGAAGAATGGGAGGGGAGGAATCCAGTCCAATACCCAAAATGAGTTAATTGGATATGATGAGAGGAAAGGTGAGAATTGATTTTAGCTCTGTAAAAGAAGATAGAGGGAAAAGGAAAGAGAGAGAGAGACTGACAGACCTGGAGGAAAGGAGACAGGAGGATGAAGATGGAGGGAGGGTGTGGGTGGGGGGTGGGGTGGGTTTAAAAGGAAACTGGAGAAGTCGATGTTAATGCCATCTTGGTGACAGAAGATGAGGTGTGGTTCCTCCAATTTGGAGATGGTCTCAGTCTGGAAGTGCATGACACCATGGACAGACATGTCATCAGCTGAATAAGACAGGGAATTGAAATGGGTGGCCACTGGGAGATCCACACTATTCCACCAGATATCGCTGAGGTGCTCGATGAAGCCATCTCCCAGTCTGCATCCAGTTTCTCCAATGTAGAGAAGACCACACTGAGAGCACTGGATACAGATTCACAAGTGTAGTGTTGCTTCACCAGGAAGGACTGCTTGGGGCCCCAAATGGTGGTGAAGGAGGAGGTGTGGGTGCAGGTGGAACACCTCCTGTGGTCATAGAGGTAGGGCAAGGGAATGATGGGTGAGGAGGGAGGTGGACAAGGGAATCACTGAGAGAGCAGTCTCTGTGGAAGATGGAAAGGGAAGGAGAGGGGAATATGTGTGTGGTGGTGGAATCACAGAGGAGGTAGTGGAAATGGTAATGGAGAATGTTTTGGACATGGAGTCTGGTGGGGTACAATGTTCGCAACAAGAAAATATAGGATGATGTTATTACTGATAAATAATGAATGAATGGGTGGCGACCAGTAAGGACCAATATCAAAAAAAATAATTGATATGATTAGAGTAGAAGAAAAATTCTCCTCCCCTCCCAGAATAACAGGTTAATACGTGCACTAATGGTCTAGGACAGAAGAATTAAGACCAAATGACATACAAACTACTTTTAGAGGCTCTTGTTCATTTCTGTTACACAGTCGAAAAACTGATTCTCCGGTGATATCATACATTAACCTTTGCCACAAAAGATTCCAGTGGATAATCAGGACAAAAAATAATTGGGAAGCAGATAGTGGAGTTTCTATTTTGTAAAATAGATGGCAAAGAGTTGACTGCACATTACTGAAAAACTATGGGACTCTGAGCAAGTCTCTTGGTGGATTAGTCTTGCTTAAACCTTTAAAGCTTCTCACACGTCCTACTGCCAGATCAGATTTGCTAGTTAATGCAATATCTGGGATACCGCTGATTTTTTTTACATTTCGAATACCGAGACCCAGGAGATTTCTTCATTGGCTTGGCTTGATGTCTTCTTTCAATTCATGCCACTGCAAAAATCTTAAGACCATTCTCAAAAAGGTGTCACTTATTTTTCTACAGTCAAAAAAAATCAACACTGAAAGGAAGGCCAGCATCCACGAGTTGGGATACAGGTTGTCCAGCACAATCTTGAGGATGACTTAATTCTGAATTTGAACTTGACACAGTCAAAAAGGTGGATTTTAATTCTCGTTTTAATTCCAGCACAGAAAATGAAATAGAGATTAGAATCAGACAAAAATAAGACATCATAAACAAATATAAAATAAGTAATAAAAACAAAACAATATTTAAGCATTTCATTTCATTTAAACAGGGACTGAGACTCCTCAGTTGTATCAGGGAGAATCCTGTATCATTGAATACCAAGTTATTCCTAATTGAACAAGGCTAGCTCTTATCGAGAGAATAGTGCATTTAAGATTTTGTAGTTTCATTTCATTTTTTTATTCAGTGTTGTTTGCATCTGCAATGCCTGCAACATGATGGGGAACAGGGAATCACAGGTAACAGCTTCTGGGCTTTGACGTTTTCTTTGCAAGTGTGCAAACTTGGTAATATTTGGCCAGTTTGTAAATATGATGAATGCCGATAATTTTGCTTTCATTGCATATTGAAGAGAAATTAATTTCAGAAGTGTCTGCACATGCTACTTTCTGGCCCAATTGACCCAAGTAAGTGAATGCAATGTTCGATTCTCTGTATTTGTTACAATAAATTAGGGAAAACACAGAAAATATAAATCAGTCGTTTGGACCATTTTCACTGTAGCCTGCAATAGACCAGTAACCTCCACCAGCAAAAATTCAAAATTCATCAGTTGTCAATCAACCTCTCCTACATTTTGATGGCGGATGGATTTTAATCATCCTCTCCACACCTTATCCTCTCCACACCTTATCTTGAACATTGCCTTTCACCTCACCACCCTTTTTCTCCTCACCTTGATAATTTCTCAAATCTTTGTTCTTGGGCACGCGTTTGCCATCTTTAGCAAAACTCTCATTTTAAATGCGCAAATGTATAGTGTGTATCTGCCTAAAAAGTTTAAGATTAAACATTTGTGTTAAGTACAGGATCCCCTCTTAATCAATCACCAGGGATAGAGGATGCCTTGTTTCCATTCTAATTGTGATTCAGATTTCAGATTTATTGTCAGGGTACACACATGAAAACTGAGATTCTTTATCCTGCTGGCGAGGCAGAATTACCACTTATTAATAGAGCAAAAAAAAAACTATACTCAAGGTATACATATAAGCAAATAAAGAAATGTAAACAAACTGACTGTTCAATACAGAGAGAAAAAATAATCAATAAAGTGCAAAAGTAAGAGCCCTTAAATGAGTCCCTGATTGAGTTTGTTGTTCAGAACTCAGATGGAGCAGGGATACCAACGGCTCCTGAACCTGGTGGTGCAAGTCTTGTGGCACCTATACCTCTTTTCTGATAGAGTGTGAGCTAAGTGATGTGGATCCTTGATTGCTGCTGCTCCCTGACAGTTGCATTCCCTATTGAAGTTCTCCATGATGTGGAGGGTCCACTACCTTTTGCAGGGATTTCTGCTCAGAGGTATTGGTATACCCATGATGCAGCCGGCCATCACACTTTCTCCCCACACAATCTGTAGAAATTTCCCAGGGTTTCAGATGTCATACCGAACCTCCACAATCTCTGAGGATGTAGAAGCGATGACATGCCTTCTTCATGATGCAATTAGTGTGTTGGGTCCAGGAAAATCCTCCAAGATAGTGACACATTCTTTTGTGGGTTCTGAGGTAACTTATAAGGACAAAATGAAAGAGACATGAGTGTGCCATGGAGTGTTTGGAAGGAGTGTGAAAGGTATGGAAGGGGTTGTTTCCCTTCTGCTTATGCTGGCCATTGATGTAATCCCGATGGTCAAAGATTCCTGTGCCCTCCACTCCACTTTGAGCAACCATGGTGGAGGAATGTCCAGAATTCAGAGGGGAAGCTGCAGATCTTCAAAGAAGTTTGCAAAGCACTGTTGAATATTTTCCTCTGCCCACCTGTTAATCATTTCCCATGCCAGAGCTAAGAATAGATTGTCCGTTTCTGGTCTGCTGTTCAGAATGTGAATGATGTAGCCTGCCCAAAGGAATCATCTGAGTAATTGGGAAATATCAGCCTGAGAGAGCGCATTAACTTCAGTTCACTTATCCTTCCAATGGACCTGAAGGATCTTGTAGATCTCCAATGTTTTGTGTGGGCATCCCAGTCTCAGAAGTATACAGGAAGTTGAGATCATGGTTGCCTGGAACTTCATGAGCTTGAGATCTTGATCTTCAGACACATTTCTGGTAGAAAATTCCTGGTATTATCAATGTTTGTCATCTCTATACAGACCAATAACTCTACACAACAAAAAAAATCAATGCTGCAGCCTGCGATGAGAATGACTGTCCCATCCTGAGCTCTGACATGGTGGACATCAAAGAACTATTTCTGAGGTTATCTATTTGGGAAATCCTGATCCGTGAAGGGATCCAGAGAATCACTCACAATGTTGCTGAGATAGAAGTCTAATTGCTTACCTTAGACTCTCAGATTCAATTGAGCCAATTCATTTTGATGCCTCTGAAGACCATTAAATACTGTAAAACCCCAGCATCTGGGGATTGGTAGATGCCGGATAAGCAAGTTGTCTGGTTGCTTGATTCTGCATGTTGCATGAATGGTGAACTAACGGCAAGGTGCATCAATTTTAAACTTCCATATTTTTTTACTCATTTATTTTCCATGATTTTTTTTGCTGGTTGCTTGAATTTCAGATAACAGGGACTTTACTGTCAATAAACTCCCTCCTCAATAGTTCTGTCGCCAAATGGGTCAACTTGTGTTCTTTTCGTGTGAAGAGCTTGGATATTTAAACTACCTGAAGCCAAACTATATTCCGTTATAACAGTTGAAAGAAGCTCCAAGGAGAATTTAATCTCACATGCAGGGCAACTGCCTGATTCTCTGCTTTCAGTAGAATGGCATTCATTTATTAATTAAATTCCTAACCAATTAAATTTCACCTTCCTGACATTGTATTAATGCCTGAGCATTAATTGAACCAAATCTTTAAATGATGCATCACAGAATGTATATTCGGATGCATATTATTTCAAAATTATTTTAGAGATTTGGTTGTTTTGTTTTCACGTAACACAAACATGAGCGAACTGTTTGTGTACTTTATGTGCTGTGATTGGACAGCACAATCACAAGATATTCAATCAGGTGACGGTGCCCTTTAACAGAGAATGACTGAGATCTGAAACTGATATGATATCACATTATATGCTCTATTTTTGAACCGTTAGGTGCTGTGCTAGCTCTATATTTTTACCACCAATGCAGATGTATCCATTTTCTAGATTCAAGTTTCAAGATTATTTTATTGTTATGTAATAAAACAGAAAATGATCGTGTTATATGGCGAGCTCTCCACTGGCCACCGTGACAGAAGTGCACCAAAGAAAAGGTACAAGGACTGCCTAAAGAAATCTCTTGGTGCCTGCCCCATCGACGACCGCCAGTGGGCTGATAACGCCTCAAACCGTGCATCTTGGCGCCTCACAGTTTGGCGGGCAGCAACCTCCTTTGAAGAAGACCGCAGAGCCCACCTCACTGACAAAAGGCAAAGGAGGAAAAACCCAACACCCCAACCAACCAATTTTCCCCTGCAACCGCTGCAACCGTGTCTGCCTGTCCCGCATCGGACTTGTCAGCCACAAACGAGCCTGCAGCTGACGTGGACTTTTTACCCCCTCCATAAATCTTCGTCCGCGAAGCCAAGCCAAAGAAAAAAGAATTAAACAGAAAATGTGATATTGCACAAAATTTCCTTTATTTTTAAGACATGCAGCACGATAACAAGTCATTTTGGCCCATGAGTCCACGCTGCCCAATTAACCTACATCCCCAGTTCGTTTCGAATATTATCTGCCTTGTGGCCGATAATGGTTCACTATCAGCAGAAATTGCCCAATACCCCTTACACTCAGTGTATAGGAAGTAAAAGAGTCACCGAGTTTCTCCCACAGCCTTTGCAGCTACACAGCCTTCAGTCCAAGCCACCAGCCACCTGAGCTCCAGATGCAAACCTGTGACACAATCGCCAAGCCTCCAGCACCCTTGGCACCTTATTGCATCCCAGTTCCGATACAGGGTACCTCTTCAGCTAGTCTTGAGCCAGTCTCTAGCATCCTGTGGCCTGGTGCCTCATCTCCAACAGCCTGTGTTCTTCCGCCTCGGAGCCCCTCGCTGATCTACCGCCCTGGTCACCGTCCCGTGGGCCGTCTCCTCTGCTTCTCCTCAAACAAGGGGTGCCCTGTACCACTCCTCTGTTTCCCTGGAGTTGGCAACCCTTTGTGGCTGCTGCCAATCATAGGCGTTGCCATCTTGGGCCCAGACACCACGGACACGGGATTTTAGAATAAGCTACAGTTGGGTCCTCTTATGGGCCATTTGAAGCTTGTACAGAGCCAACGGCAGTCGGATCGGGCAGTTGGAACCTGCGGATCACATGTGACTTTGCTCCCTAATCTCTGTCAGTCTACAATAGCGGCAGTGCCGACGTTACAACAATCCGGCTGCACCATCTTTTTCTTATTGCTCTAATTAAGGCAACCAGTCAATCCAAATTAACAAATATCAATGACTTTCATCTATATAACTACTTAAAGATCAAAAAGCACTCCTAAGGCACTCAACATCGAGTCATAGACCTTACGGCCCAAATAGACTGTAGTGACCAAGTCAGCATTCTGGGCTAGTCCCATCTCCCCGCATTTGGTCCATATTCTTCCGCTCCATAAATCTGTCCAAATGTCTTTTGAATTTCAGACCTTTGCCCACTTGTACAGTTTCCGCTGGGAGCTCACTCCAGGTATGGTCCACCCTCTGTTGCTCCACAGGTCCTTCTTTGGGGTGGAACAGCTCGTGCAGCAGTTACCACAACACTATTCCAGCACCAGCAAATGGAGTACAAACACACCACTGTCCATAAGGAGTTTTTAACATTCTCTTGAGTGGGTTTCCCCCCCGGGTGCTCCAGTTTCCTCCCACATTCCAAAGGCGTATGTGGTTAGTATGTTGATTGGTCGTGCATGTGTATTGGGGAAGCACGAGCTTGTGGACCAGAAGGGCCTGTTGCCATGCTGTCTCTCTAAATCAAGGTTCCCTCTCAAATTAAGCAGATGCCTTCTAGTCCTGGATTCGTTCACCCGGGGGGAGGTGGGGTGTGGGGGGAAAGTCTGTATGACCAAACAAAGACAAGGGAGAGAATAGCTATTTTAATGAATCCTCACAGGTGGAATGGGTTCTGACTACCAATGAAGAGGAATTGGGTTCATGGCAAAGGGAGTGCTTGGCAGAGGTGAGGGATGGCACTCAATCAGGTTTCAGCCAGACCTCTGAACATCTGCTGGACGAAATCAGACAAAGGCTGCAAACTGACGGACAACACAAAATCTCTGCTGCTTACATTTACACCACTGGCAATGGATTCTTCCTTTACTAGAAAGGCTTGACTAATTACCCCCAGTTAACGCTCACCCAGGGCATGTCAGTCAAGCAATTGGATGCCTCGGACTCTGCAGCTCAGAGAAACCAGAAAGCCCATTGGTTTGTTCCTGCAGTAATGCTCTACTGAATGGCCGTCGAGGAACAGATGACTTCCTTGCAGAAAGTGAGAATCTTGCATGTGACGGGCAAGAAGTGTTGTTAATGACAAGGTGACATCTTCATTTCTGCCAGTTTAGCGAAGCGACCAATTGTAATTTTTGGCATCAGAATAAAACCTCAAGGCAGGTGTCGATGGGCGCAGGCAGACATCAGGTAGAAACAGGAGCAGGAATCCTTGAGCCTGCTCACTTGACAAAGAGAAGCTGGCTCCAACCTCCAGAATCAGCCTACCATCAAGTGTGTAAATGAACAAACGTGGAGCATGACCCAAGTTGAGTTTGGTTGCAATATGGTCGGCGGTGTGAGCTTTCCCCATCCTAGTGTTTGCACTGGAGTGGGAGTCAAGCCTGAAGTTCAATAAGTAACTATGGTTCCCTAATAGCTAACCGAGGGATTATTTGTCCGATTCATTTAATTGAATAAATGAGTCATTTATTAAACTGAGGTAGTGAGTTTTTTTTTAGTGACACATCATCCAATTAGATCTCCACAGGACTTTGGATGAATCCAATTTATTCTAGGAAGGAAAAAGCAGTGAACATTTCAAGTTGAAAACCTGGAGATAATACCAAGTATGGATGAGGGTTTCAGTCTGAAATATGAACTCTGTTTCTCTTTCTAAAATGTTGCCTGAACATTTACTTTGTTCTTTTTTTTAATCTATTTGTAATTTTTTTGTTGCTATCCTGTTAACATGGATTTATTTTCCCCGAGTAAATTTTGTTTTGTTCATTCTCTACTGTTCACAGGGAAAATCTCAAGGATATATATACAGTTTGCAAAGATGTGACACCTTTAATGTAGCAAATGGGTTCCAAGGCAAATGTGCAATACCAAACAAAATCGAATGCAGACCTATAATTCAAGGAAGATATTTTTTTAATTATAATTGCAGATGATGTAGTAATTAAATATGAGAAAGATTGGCAGTCTAAAGCAAATTCCATGTAATATTGCTCTGGGTTTTTTTTTTTATTATATAACAATAAATGAATCTTGGGAGAATTGTAGACCTGGAGGTAATTCCAGAGATGGAGAAGTGGTTTTAAAACAAGAATGAGAATTTTAATATCAAGTCTTGCCTAACCCCAGAAACCAGTGTGGGTCAACAATCATAGAATATGTGACCATGACATTGTGCCAGTTAGTCCACAGTCAACAGGTGACGCTGAGGTTAGGAAAAATAAAATAAGGGATTGAAAATCAAAAGCAAGAAGCTGAAAATGCTAAAAACACTCACTGTATCTGTGGAAAAAGAAACAGAGTTAATGTTTCAAATGTAAGACCCTTCATCAGAACAAGGAAATTAGGAAAACAAGCTAGCTTTAAAATGCCAAATGAACTGGTTTTCGTGAAAGCACTTCTACCTGAAATATAAGCTCTATTTCTCTCCCATTGAATAAGAGTTGAAAGAGTTAATTTTGGAGATAATAATGGAGTGAATGATCTGAGGAACCGGTGGAGTTAGGCTGTGTTACTGGCATTATTCACCTCAGTCGAAGGTCCAAATCTCATCTCAGTTCAGATAAATCTCCAAGGTAACAATAAATCTGGATTCAGTTTGGGACACCTGCCAAGGAGAATAAGATAGGGATGTGTGATCTACAGGAATGACCAAGGATGGAGTTTGACCTGATGGTGAAACATGCATGGTATATTCAGAAAATCAGTCATGTTTATATTTCACAAAAAAAATTTATTTCAACCATAAAATAAGACATACATTTTATTAAAAAAAAATCTGTACAAATGGTGGATCTGTGCAGTACATACAGTAGGAAGACATCAATAAAAAAAGGTTGCAAAAATGGGACAATAAAATCAAGATCATCATCCAAAACTTAGCTTGTTCAAGCTGCAAGTGTTCTGAGGGAAAGCTATGGAGTTCATAAGACAATAAATCTTACTGGCTGAGAGGAGACCACCATGCAGCACTAAATAATTTAAATGGTCGAGAGCAGCTATACATTATAAACTTTTACAGTACTTCACAATGTTGTAATCCCAACACGCCTTGTCGGAAGGCCTTTAATAGAAATATCTCGTACAAAGAGTGCATGAGAGTTAAACTAACTTGTCATCTTCTGACAAGTTTGCAGCTTTCCAAATTCTAACCAGTTATTTTTTTTTATTTTAAATGCCTTTAAGATAGTCTATGAGTTTTAATTTCATGACGTGCTTAAATAATAAATAATGAACGTTCATAGTTGTTCCAAACCGTACTAAGCTTGAACAATGTTAAAATCAAGTAACCTGCGCTAACCTGCAGCAACTAGGTTTTACCGGTTGATACAAGTACTGAACTGCCAGTTTTAATCCTCTTGTGGCATCTTACTTTGAATCTATTTACATTTGGCTTTAAATATGAAAATATTTGTTAAACTTTTATAAACTGTACATTTTTTTTAAAAACTATATATATTTTGCAAGAATTTTTTTTGTACAAATGCTGTTTTCCTTATTTTCCTGATAAATATTCGAATCAGGTGATTGAGACCTGAAGTGTTCAAGAAATTTTTTTTTATATTTTTCATATATATTTTTAAATGTGCTAAAATCTTTACAGTGAAATGGCAGCATTTAGCAGGGCGAATCCAAAGTGATGTAAGCCAGTTCCTTGGTGACCTGCTCTTCTCCCCTTGCTTTATTTGCTGGTTTAAATACTCTTTGGTTGAAATTCCATACTAAGGAACCAGTTTTAGCAGCATGTGCAGTATTTTTGCATTTTTTTTTAATTGAATATACTGACTGGCGTCCATCTTCGAGTTGCTTTGTGCGCATTTTCTCTCTGTACTTAACTAATCAGTCACTTTGTAAGTTTGTACGACTTACTTCACTCAAACCCTCCCAATTCCCACATCCATCCCAGCTCCCACTCCGGTCCATATTTGCTCCAAGCTATTGGCCCGGTTACTTTCTGTTCTCTCTTCCACAGGATCAGCCATCATTTGTAGTGCAGTGAATGTTGCCACCTCCCTACACAAGTGATTTCAAGTCCTCCAAGAGCCTTTTCATCAACTAATCTGTACTTACACAAGAAGACATCTTGTGGTTGGAAAAAGTGCTGACCCCACTTTAATCTCTGCTCTGGCTTTGTCAGTAACCCTTCATCAGAAACTCAGCCTGAGGCTGACTTTATCTACCTTGTTTCTTTCCAAAGAATACCAGTAATTTAAAAAGAGAAATGTTCTCTTACCCTCAATGTTCAGCTTAAAATTGCACAATCTTAAAAACTTACTTTTAAAATTGTACATGTTTCAAAGCAAATGATCTTCAAAGAGTTAATACCAGAAAGTCCAGTGAGCCTCCTAATTATTAAGAGCTGGCCTTAAGTGTTAATTTAGTGAATCCTACTGAAATGTTTGTTGGAGATGCATTAGCTTATCTGATGGATCTATTGCAGGGAATACCCATTGGAGAATAGGTAACTGGTCTGTGAAGACTTGGGAGGTTGGTCCAGATATGCTGACACAGCTGAAAAAAAATTCTTTCTCTGATGAACCAGTCTTGGAATGTAGGGAGAGTGACTTGAGACACTGCCGGTGAAATTAGTGGTGGCCAATAAAGGGGAAACAAAAAAAATATTCAACCATCTAAATATACCCTCACCTTTGCTCCCACTTCCCTTCAGCCTTTTTACCAGCTGGAAAGATCAGATAAGCCACAGAGTCTCCAAGGTTCTGAGTGCAAGTACCATAAGAGCATGCTCACTGGGAGACCTGCTTCTATTTAAGCTTGAGCAAGTTTGCCGCTGCAGAACCTCGCCAGAAAGCCAGGCATGTGGCTCAGGTGTGTTTCTAGTCCATGGCATTCAGTTGGATAGAAAATTAAGGTGGAGGATTGTAATTTCTTCAACTGAAAGATTATGTTTAAGTATCAGTCTTGGAAGCTGAAATTTCCTGCATTTTGCTTGAGGGAACATGGCATCTCAGCATTTGAGATACTGGGATGGTGAACCTGTCTTTTGTAGACAGTTCAAAGAGACTTCAAGATTTATAGCCTTCTCAGCTGCCGTGTGTGAACAATACCCAAATCTACCTCCATATGCTGAAATTCTGTCACGTTAGTTATGGAACCATGTACTTTGGACTGACCGTAGCAATTAAATTATTTGTAACAGGTCACTACAAATGAGAACCAAGTTAGCCCATTCTCTGGAAACTAAATTTCAAGGAACTAGTGGGAAAAAAAAGCATACCACTTTCTGATTGATGATACTCAAACAAAAAACACAGGAATCATAAATACTGACATTTTTTCTTTCGTAATATAATAAAAGTAATCCTCCAAATAAATATTGCTTAAACAGCAGTTTCACTTATTAACAGCAAGACCTTTGTCTATGTATAGTTGCTCACTGTTCTTTCAGGTATTTAGTTAAACCATTTAGAGCAGATGAAAGTCTCTTAGGTTTACAAGATGCCATTGAAAGCCATCTTTAGATAATGCTATCCACCCAGTCTTTCCTGGAAGTTCAAGTTTTGCAATACGGTTTGTGTATGCCACAGCATACAGTATTATGTGCCTTCATGTTGCATCAGGAAGTATTGTTAGTGCTTTGCTTGAAAGAACCACATTTTCTGCTGAAGGACAAACCCAAAAGCTGAAGCTGCTTTTTTTGAGCCAAGCCTAACTTCAACAGTACACTTCCTGGCTGGCTACTCCGGCCACACTCAACATAATGTGACAGGTACTCTTTTCGAAAAGTAAGAGATACTTTAGGTGTTAAATTTCAGATTCCCGTCTCAGTGGCCGAGGTTCTAGTGGAACAGTGGCCTGATTATGGTCCGTGTTAGTTTGAGTCTCTGTGCTCGGGCTCTCTGGCACCCGACTCTCAACCCCCTCATCATCCTTGTTCATGAGAGCCACCTCATTTTCATAGCAAAATGTATTGGGTGTGGAGAGAATATACTTCTTTTCAGCCAGGTCCTTGGCACTACAGAGAGGTGTATTGGGCACCTCATAGGTTTTATGAAAACGAGAATAGTCAACTTTGTAGTAGTTTTTCTCCTCAAAGAGCACTGGCTCAAATCGATGACCCCAAATAATCTCACTGGCAAGATACGAGCTGCGACACTGGGTAGTCATTGCAGTAGCTTCTACCATTCCTTCCAGAATCACAACAATTTCAAAGTCTGCATTGTCCAAATCCGGCTTACTCAAGTCATAAAAGGGACTTTCTTCATCAATTTCATGTACTATTGTAATGGGGGACACCAGAAAGATTCTATCTATTCCGCTGCCAAAGCCCACGTTGACGTCTACTTGATGCAAAGGTATGTATTCGCCCTCTGGAGTTATTCTCGATTTCAGCTGCTGGGCTCGGACATGAGCCTCCACCAGGTGACTCTTGCGCAGGTTCCCAACTCGCCACATTAAGCAGAGCTTTCCGTCTCTCATAGCAATCACGGCCTGGTCACTGAAGATCAGAGTTTCATTCCTCTTTTTCGGTTTGGCCATCTTTGCCATGACAGCACCAATGATAAAAGCATCGATGACGCAGCCCACGATGGATTGAAAGACCACGACGAACACCGCTATGGGGCACTCTTCTGTCACGCAACGAAAGCCATACCCAATTGTGGTCTGCGTCTCGATGGAGAATAAAAAAGCAGCAGTGAAGCTTTTGACCTCAGAAACGCATGGCTTATGCCCTCCTTTGTGACTGTTATCCAGGTCACCGTGCATCAGTGCAATAAGCCAAAACATGCAACCAAACAACAGCCAGGACAAGATGAACGACAAGCAAAAGATGACCAGCATCCACCTCCAGCGAATGTCCACGCACGTCGTGAAGATGTCCGACAAGTAGCGCTGCCCCTTCTCGCTCATGTTTACAAACTGAACATTGCAATGGCCATCTTTCTTCACAAATCTGCTCCGGCATTGCTGCCTGGTGTGCACTTTGCCATTCCCGTAGCCGTTGGCAATGGCCATGGTAGCCAGTTTCATGCCATCCTCTTCTGACGATACTATGCTATAGCGGTTGGCACGCACGCTGCCCATTGCCAACGCCTGGGTCTGTTGCGTTTCTACTTTGGGATACAGTCTTGAAATTTTTTTGGAACAACCTTTGAAGAAACAGTTTTGGATGCAACCACCACCACGTCAGGGAAAGTAACTCCCGCTGGTAACCTTCGTTCCACCAAGCAGTCTTGAATGAAGAGGGCTATCCAAGTACTTGTACTTACTTAAAACTCATTAGAGAGTGATCTGTTAACGAAGCAAAATCAAATTTACTCTCAAATAAAAATCCTCATGCAAGCAATATTTTAAACAATCTTGGTCATTTATAGAAAACATAATGCACGTTAAGATTACATAAAAAAATATGTGTGGAAGCCACTCCAGCCTCAAATAGGAATAATTAACCACTGCAGATTAATCTCCAGCTAAAAGAGAACAGGTCCCAATCCTGAGTGTCAAAACACTACATTTCTCACATACATAAAAATTCTTGTCTGAATCTCTTCCATTCATGATGAAAAATTTAATTTATGTTACGTTCTTTGACCTCCAAAATATTCCGTATGGAATTTAAACTGGATGTGGGAGTTGGTCAACTTTGGCAATGCTGAGATGCGCGTAAGATCAACCTCGATATTTGAAGTGCTGTTAAGCTGGGACATAAGTTGCATTGAGTCTACGCGATCCATTTAAGTTGAGCACAATCCAGTAGGTAAATAGCAATGGATGCGGGCAGCGTTTTCAACATTGGGGCATAAAACTAATTGAATGGATTACCTGTAAGAAATTATATCAGACCAGCTGTAGCCCACTTGCTGAAATGGTGCAATTTCTCAATGTGCTTCACCCTGGCACTTCTGTTTTATCTTGGATGAATTTAAAGTAAGTTTAAGCTTAGATGCAAGCAATACTGTCTTGCGCCTTCTCGTCTCTTTCCTTATCAAAGACGTACAAGCCACCAATTTAAAAATAGTTCCGTCTTTTGGCACAGAAAATCAACATGTTCAACAGCTCCCCATAGATTATAAAACATGTATTTTCTGTAGAAGACACTGCTCACAACTGACAGGAGTATTTTAGGAAAAGAAATAGTGTTTAACACACCAGATTGTTAAAAAAGTCGTATGTATATAGCTTACTGTGCAATTGCCAAACAACTCCTAGCCACAATGAAAGAATACCAGTGAAACACAGTAATGAAACTAATTTTAGATTTCACAACATTAAGCCAGATATGTTTGAAAGCGTGCCTGGAACTGATAATGATGTTGAAGTTTCAAAACAGACTCTCTCGTTACTTTCACTGACTTTCTTTTTCCCCCAGTCTTATCTCCATTTGGGTTAACTCTGAGGAAGTGGGTGACTGTAAGTTTTTTAATTAAACACTGAAGTGACCATAAACCTCCTCACACTGAGGTGCAAGTCCTGCATGAAAAGAGAGTTTATATTGATCTGAATATGATAGCAAAACTGCTGCTTGGATAAATAGGTATGTATTGACATAGATTAGAAACTTTCTGTAAAGAATTCACCTTAAATGGTTCCAATTATTTAAAAAAAGTTTTGGAGTGAACATGTCCTAATGCAGTCTGATATGATCTGCCATTCATATCACCAGCTCATTCCTCTCTGAGTCAGAAGGTTGAAAAGAAACAATACAAATTAATAATTCTGCACAGTACTAGTGAGGAACTGCTCAGCATCAGACGGGCTGATGTGACGATTCTTATCAATATTCCCAAGAAGGTTCAATGGAGGTGCTAGAGGATGCTGACAGGACTGGAGCATTTAATTATGAGGAAAAATTGGATATACTGGAGTTGTTTCCATTGGTTAAGGGCATAGTTATTGAGGGAACATAAAATTATGACAGCCTGGAGAGCGTGATTAAGAAAAGGCTATTTTCTTAGCATTGGGGTTATGCATTTAATATAAAAGTTGAAAGAGCTAGAGGGAAGCTGAGGAAATTGTTTCTTGCCCTGACCGTCGCAGGCCTGGACATACTGCTTGAAAGAGTGATGGAGGCAGAAGCACTCAAAGTTTATGAAGTGCTTGGATGAGCACTGGCTGTACTACAACCTACATTGCCGCTGAGTGGGATTAGTCACAACAGCTTTACTTTTGACTGGCTCCGCGATTGCGCAAATTTGGGCGATTCTTTGAGGTGTCTTATCTGCCCACATCCTTCTAAGGTGAAGAGAGAAGATGCCTTCACATCCAGAAAGGATGTCAGTATCAAAAAGTACACCCCATGAGATGGATTAGATGTTATGATTTAATCAGAATGTGAAAATTATAAAAAAAAGAAACTGCAACCAAACCAGAAAATGCTGGAAACAGACATTGTCTGTGAAAAGAGAAACATGATGAGAAAAGTCTTCAACCTGAAATGTTATCTCTTTCTCTTTCCATAGTTGCTGCCAGACCTACTGAGTGTTTCCTGCAATTTTTGGTTTTGTTTCTATTTTTATTTTCCTTGTGTTACGTACATTTCACATGTTAAAAGAGGAATTATGTTTCCAAATATTTCATTGCCTATTAAATGCATTGGAACATCAAAACCTCAGGAAAACTGCTACATAAACACAATTCAGTTTTTCTGACTATATTACCTTTGCTTCCTGACATTGGTCCTGAACTTTCTTTAACCGTTCTTACATCAAGCTGCATCCAAAGCCCTATTGTTTAACTTGAAACAAGTCCAACAGAATCCTTTTTTCCATTTAGGCTCATATACATTTTTAAAATGTCTGTCAAAGTTGAAGACTCAGGTTTCTTTTATCATTATTTTCTCCATAATTCAGTTCTCTGACACCTGAGTCTGCCACCTATGTTTCTTTGCACTTCATCCAAAACTTTGGAAACTTCCTTTGTGCTTTAGTGCCTGGAATGAATTCAGAACTCATGGGGAGATAATTCTCTTCGACAGCTTCAACAATGCAGCTCTGATTTTCTTTCCTTTCTACATCATTATTGATCTCACCTCTGTGTCAACTTCTCCTGAGCTAGTTTGACATTCAGAATGTGTCCGTATTCGCCTTCAGATGTACTAAGCATTAATTGGAATTTGTCAATTTGCCTTGAATGTTATTTTTCTTGCTCCTTCTGCAGGTTCAGTCCAGTGGTTCTCAACTTCTTTCTTTCCACTCACATGCCACTTGAAGTAACCCCTAGGCCATCGGGTGCTCTGTGATGAGTAAGGAATTACTTAAGGTGGTGTGTGAGTGGGAAGGTTGAGAATCGCTGCTCTGGACCCAATTGTTACTGAAATATTTGGCTCGAGAAAAATTGTCATTGGCCCATTTCCTTTGGAGTTATGAAACCGTGCGGATAGTGAGTTAATTAGGTACGATTAGAACAGTGGCTTTCAAACCTTTTTCTTTCAACCCATGTACTACCTTAGGCAATCCCTTACTAATCACAGAGCACCTATGGCATATGGAATACTTAAAATGGTATGTGAGTGGAAAGAAAAAGGTGGCGAACCACTGGTTTAGTCAGCTACACCTTATCCCCACTTCTTACCACCAACTGGCCCTAAATATTCATCCTATACAAGTTTAGATGATTTTTATGTACAGAAAAGGTGCATTTTACACCTCTGATCTATCCAAATCTCCACAATCTTTTTCAAAAATATGAGTAATTTCTTTTAAGTTGTAGAATTCTCTTCCATTGTTATTGCAGAGCTGAGCAATGAATTTTCTTAAGTTCCCTGTGAGCAACCTGCTCAACCTGGTCAGACTTGGATGGGAAACCATCTAAGAATGCTTGGTGCCTGTGGAGATGATTAATTTAACCAGCCGAATGATTTCAATGAAGAACTCGGTCACAGTGCATTGTGGATGGTAAATGAACCCACTGAGGACAACTAAGTTCACCTGCACCTTTCATCCCCGAATAAATTTTAAAAAAATCTCTGCTCGCCGGTGACCTCTCCTTTCGGGAAATAGGAGATGGGCGCGAGAAGTGAACCCAGCTTCATAGATTCCACTCAGCCTGGATATTACTGGTTTCTTATAGCCAATGTCCTTTCCCCCACTTTCGAGTTTTGCTTATGCGGCATATAAAGAAACGCTAAGTAGATTGGATTGGGGAGTAGATGGAAAAGTAAGGCCGGAGTAAAAGAAAAAGAGTAAAACCAGGACAGGGATTCAGATGAAGAGTGAAATTAAAGGGCGAGCATGAGCGAAGTTTCGTTTACACAGAGCAACGTCTTTAATCCACCAATTTTACGTCTCTTCATTTAAAGGATTCCTGCGCCCTTCTGATTATAATACTCTGTACACGGCTGATTCCGTTTAACAAAGGGCGTCTGGAGACGCTGTCATTGCAGTGCAACACTGGAGAAACTCAGCAGGTCACCCAACACTTCTGTATATAGCGCGCTTGCCGCACTGAACCATCAACGCACACGCAGAATAGCCCCGCCGCCTGAGCCACAAGCCCTCTGGTTGAAATTGCAATGCACAACACCCTCCCGTCGGGTTTGGCGGGTCACAGCACTGTGGAAAGTCCTCCAGAACCCTGAACATTCCAGAATATTTGCATTTAAGTCCTAGCAAAGGACGGATCTGACTCATCTGATCTTACAAACGAGGCATATCCTGTGCTGATGAACTCTGGATTGGCGCCTTGTCACAGGTGGTCGAGGGTGCACCTGCCTGACAGTGGGTATGAATATTGCCATAGAATCAAGGAGGATGCAATGGGTGTGAGGACCGTCTTACCCCCTCCTTCATCGCCCCTCCTCCTTTCTGGCCTGCTTGCTGCCTCACTACGCTGTTTTTTTTTTGGGGGGGGGGGGAGGGGGTGAGTTCCCAATACATGTACTCTCTCCAAGTTAACATACTGACTTTCGGCCCGTCCAAATTCAAGAAATCAAATGTCTGAAATACCCGTCGGGTCGCGCAGCGTCTGTGGAGGATCCAGTGAACTCCCCATCATCAATGCTAACCCAGCGGTGCAACGCTGGGCAGGGAAATCCTGGCGCCGCTATTGTAATATCAGTTCACCCAGGTTCTCGACTCGTGAGCAGCCCCCGATCCTCAAAGACCACCACCCCCACCCAGGCCACTATCGGGAAAGAGGTCAGAAGTCGAGCACTCAGCGGCGCAAGGACAGAAGCCACCAGATTCCTGACTGATCAATGAACCCCAGACACTGCCTTATTTAATCCTTTTTCCTTGAGCTTGACCTATTTTGTAAGTGGGGTTTGTCTAAACGTTTGCACCGTGATGCAAAACCAACGAACTTCGTGACAGGTTCAATTCTGGTCCTGACCCCACGCTTTCCTCCTCGTTATTCGCTTCCTCCCCAGGGGGGGTGGGGGGCATGGACCGAGCCCTGTTATTATCTCCCATCGGCATGTTCACCAGCTGGCGCTGCTCTCTGGTGCGGCAGTGATCACACAGCAAACCTCCGAGGGAGCGGAGTCAAGGAACTGAAGGAGCGAACGCAGGCAAATCCTGCCTGGAGTGGAGACCACTGCGGTGCGGCTGGCGCCTTGTCCCAAGTGCAGGGCTTGAAGACCCGTCTCTTGGAGCCGCCTCACCCATAATCATGCCCTGGCTCCAAATTATGAAATATCTCGCCACCCCTCATCAATGTAATTCACTGCCGTTTTCTGATTCCTGTCGAGTTCGGGGTCTGTTTGTTTCTTTCGGCCGATGATGGGCTCCAGCGCCCACGGTAAGTTACAATTCTCCGCCTGGAGAGCGGCGAGAGTGGGGCTCTGCCACTTTCACCCTATCTGAGGTCCTGCTTTTGCAAATTTAAACCTTGTGTTAGCACCCGGTGCATGACCCCTTCCCTCCTCCTCCCCCAAAGTTCCTGTGACCTGACTCGCCGGCATTTGGGGGGGGGGGGGGGGGGGAGGAGACAGGACATCGCCGGCTGCACTTGGCGCTCAGCGAGCAACCCATTGCACTTGGGAACCGGGGAACCCGTGACCATGACTCGAGGGACCGAGGAGGGGAAAGTTACGGGAGAGGGGAGGGAAGGATGAATCAGTTCTCAAGTGGCGTGTTAGAAGGTGATGCACTTCGACGGGGTGGGGGGGGGGGTGAAAGGGGATTATAGACAAGGGGGGAAGCAAGTAGCAGAGTGTGTGAGTTGGGGATTAGAGGAAGGGGTAAGACAGGTAGTGCAGATCGGAGAACAGTGCAGGGCTCTTCGGGGAAGGTGGAAATAGAGTGTGATATCTGGATAGGGGAGGGGGTGTTAGACAGGGAGCAGCGAGTCTCATTGAGAGGCAGGTTGGTCGTCAGGAGTGCGTTGGAGACGTGGACGCAGAAAGTATTTCAAGAACGGGAAAGGGTTCGAGGCAGGAGTGCATTTCCGCTGTGGGGAGGGGGGGGGGGAGCAGAGGGAAAAGCTTGAGAATGTGGCAGTAAGAAGGAAAGGGAGAGAATGGAGGGGACGAGATGGAATGAAGGAGAACGGGGTGGGGGGTTGAACGCAGGGGAGACAGAGGGCTTCATCCCGGCAGGTGTACGGCCGGGCCTTGAGGTGTGCGCGGTTTGCCGAACGGGTTTTGTGGTTACGCACGGTGACTCATCGCTAACCGCCCAGTGTTAACTTCTCCTCCAAATGCTGCGGGTACCTGCAGCAGTAGTTTTTATTTAACCCCCAACCCCCCCCCTCACTCCGACAGGCATCTGAACTGTCTGAGATGGGTTTGCTCCGGCATTTTAACCCAGAAACCATCAAAGCTGAGCAGAACCCCCTCCCCTCTACACCCCTCGGGCTTGCGGCTTGGATTGACAGCTTTGATTTTTTTTTCGGAGCACTGCACCCCCCCCCTTTTCCCTTTCTCCTCCACCTCTGTGCCAGCCACCTCCACCTCTGCGCCAGCCACCTCCACCTCTGCGCCAGCCACCTCCACCTCTGCGCCAGCCACCTCCACCTCTCCGCCAGCCACCTCCACCTCTGCGCCAGCCACCTCCACCTCTGCGCCAGCCACCTCCACCTCTCCGCCAGCCACCTCCACCTCTGCGCCAGCCACCTCCACCTCTGCGCCAGCCACCTCCACCTCTGCGCCAGCCACCTCCACCTCTCCGCCAGCCACCTCCACCCATGCTACCAAATCCTGTCTCCCATAATCTCTGCACATGTGAAGAGAGTCTAGAAAAAAAAGAGACCTCGACGGAACCCGACCGGTTGCACGAAAATATTTCAGCCGCGGGACAGACTTCCACTCCCATTCTGTTGTCAATTTCCAAATAAGAGTTTGCAATTAACGCCCTCCAATCTCCTGGACTTCCTATTTCGGCTGCCAATTGTGCGCGCGTCTGAAGGCAGACAGAGGCCAAAAGGCCAAGTTCGGATACCTTCAACATGCCCTGAGCTGAGAGAGAAGGGACCGGGGGGGGAGGGGGGGAAGCGAGGGGGGTGGGAGGGGGGGAAGCGAGCGGGGGGGGGGAGGGGGGGAAGCGAGGGGGGGGGGGGGAGGGGGGGAAGCGAGGGAGCAAGGGTGACAAGCCTTCCTGATGGGAAAAGAAATTGACAACAGGGCAATTGAAACATGAAATGAAATGGAGAGCCAACTCCAAGCCACGGAAGCCTCAGAAGCAACAAGTTCTGCATCTTTGAATTCAATCCAGCAGAGCCCTCGGTTATTTTGGCGATCACGCCACAATGAAACCAACCCGCAGTCTTTTAAGTGTTTCAAACTGATGCAACCACGCAGTCGCTCATCGGGGTGCTGCCTTCTCCCACCTCCCCCCTCCCGAAGCACGCACCAAATAAGGGGGTTCTTTGGGCATTTTACGCGACTACCCCTCCCTCTCGCTCCAAGCAGAAAAGGCAGGCGCATCCACTAAAAATGTCACGGCATTGCGCGCCCTCCTTGCCTGAATCCCCCCCCCCTCCCCCCCAAACCTGCTCCACTTGCGTGGGGTGAGCAAGAGGCTGTTATTTTAACGCAAGCTGGAGGCACCCGCACATTATCGGTGACCTGGTCGAAGTCAAGACTGAAGCTGAGCTCTGGTTACCTGTTCAATGTTCTGGAGCGAGTGTTTAATTGGAAATCCAGCGGCCGGACCTGTACTAGATCGGAGTCAGCGGCAACTTTGTTGAGGTTACGCGCACTCATTTGATACATGTAATAAAAAGAACTCCTGATCTGTTGCTCTCTCTCTCTCTCATCGGATTCTGACACGACTCGGTTCTCCCACAAAGATATAAAGCGCGCCGGCTGGGACAAAAACCCCGCCCCTAACACACCTTCCTACCAATCGACGGACGGTCGGATTGACTGACGGGGGAACGCACCAATCCTTGGTGACCCTCCGCAAGGTTTCCCGCCCTCGGCGTTCTACTCGCGTCCATCTCATCTGTGTGAAATTGACCATTGCGGGAACGAGTTGTTACAGTCTGGTTACAGTCGCGGAGGATATGAAATACAACCGACTTCCATGTAACCATTACACAATATAATCATTCTGCCCAGATGCTTGAAGTTCATAGGAACACCTCTTTACACTTGCTGGGGAAATCCAAACTTTCTCATGCGAAAATCATCTGTTAACGTGACGATCAGATGCAATGACCAGTGCCAGTCCCTCTCTGGACAAAACAAAAAGAAACTCGGGCTGCGAGTGAATCAGGCGGGACTGACCCGAAATGCCAACCATCACAGATGCCCCTTTTGGCACCAGATTACAGCATCTGCCGTTTATTGTGGATCTTTGCACTAGGTCTGGTTGCACCTTCCCCCCCCCCCCCCCCCAACCAAACCTTCAACAATAACTCCTCGCATTTACATGATCTTCTTCGTGGCCACTGATATTAAACATCAACTCTTTAATTTTGGGAGTGAAACTTTCATTTTTTTTAATTGATACTATAAGAATATGAATGCAGGCCAAGCGCTATCGAAACTTGAATGTATAATCAATTCTAATATCTGGCAGCAGACTAGAATAATATGCTCGTAGCTACACACACAAAAAAAAACTCCTGGATTGTTCTTCCAGCCCATCATACTCGTTCTTAAAGTTATTCCCGAGGTGACTGTCATAAATTGAATGTTCTGCTTCGTTTGACAAAAGTCAAGCTGTCAAATTTTTAAAAGTATTTTAATTGTTAACGTTGTTCTATGTAAAAAGTGACAGGACTGCCATTCACACTGGGAGTATGGTTGAATGAGAATTGGAGACATAAAAAAGCTACTGAAAGGGAATGAGACAATTAGTTGGGTGCTTTCTAGTGGGGTTTTCCTTCGTCTTAGCACAAGGTGTTTACTAGTTCTTTATATACAATAAAATAAAGGATCTGTTGGGGAGATTAAAAATCAGATATTAACAATCCTGTACTTACAGCAATTGGTCCAATATTTATGGAACTATTTATCCGTGAGGTGAGAGCAAGTTTGTATGTGCGAGTGTGTGTGTAAGTTTGCGTGAGTGTATGTGTGCATGCGAGTGTGTCTGTTTGTGTGTTAATGTGTGCGCGTGTGTTAGATTGTGAATGTGTGTTTGAGTGAGTGTGTGTGTGATTGTGTGCGTGTAAATTTGGGTCTGTTTTGTGTGTGTGAGAAAGAGAGGGGTGTGCTCGTGCGAGAGAAGGTGTGTGTGTCAGGGGTGTGTATTAGTGTGTGTGTACACATCGGAAAACATAAGTGGCAATGGGTGAATTTCTCATAAAATGTTTACAAATCTAATGGAAAGTCAGATTACATTTTTACCCCGATCCCTGATGTAGCACTGGTATCCAAATAGAGTTCAAGTTTGGAAATGGTCGCTGTATTCAGAGGAGTATTTAATTGATGTCTAACTCCTATTTGTTTTAGATGTGGGTATTTATGGAGGTTTTTGATGAAATGATAGCTGAACGAGAGAAAAAAATCTGGCCAATCTTTCATCTGACCGAGAAATCGGGAACTCATTTAAAGTTTTCTTAGGAGAGGGGATGAAGAGGGCAGGAGGTTATAATCTGGCTGTCAGTGCCAAAAGGAGGAAGGGGGAGAAACTTGCTGATGACTTTAAAACTGCTAGGATGGAGAAGAGGCCAACGCTGAGACTCGATGGAAAGCTCCCGCAAAGAGCTGGTAGGACCGGGTAGGTCCAACCGCCTCCATCTGCGCTTCTCCTGTGGATGCTTCTGTAACCGGTTTGAATACAAATTATAGGAAGGATATAAACAGAGTGGAGAGAAGGTTTACCAGAATGTTACCTGGGTTTAAGCATCTAGAGTATAGGGAGAGATTGGACAGATTAGGTCTTTATTCTTTGGAGCGTAGAAGGTTGAGAGGGGATTTGATAGAAGTGTTTAAGATTATGAAAGGGATAGACAGAGTGGATGTGGATAGACTATTTCCGTTAAGAGGAGGAAAGATTAAAACAAGAGGACAGAGTTAAGAATTAAGGGGCAGAGGTTTAGAGGTAACATGAGGGGGAACTTCTTCACTCAGAGAGTGGTAGCCGTGTGGAATGAGCTTCTGGAGAAATAGTGGCGGCGGAGTCAATTGTATTATTTAAGAAAAGGTTGGACAGGTCTATGGATGAGAAGAAGATGGAGGGTTATGGGCATCGTGCAGGGAGGTGGGACTAGAGAGGGGTGTTGGGTTCGGTGCGGACTAGAAGGGCCTAATGGCCTGTTCCCGTGCTGTAAATTGTTATGTTATGTATATGTTATGGAAAACCAGATCACCTGCAGCGTCGCCAGGGAACATTCAGCGGCGTTAAGCGCTGGTCAAAAAAAAAATTGGTCTGGTGCTTTCCAACAGTAAAGCTAATTCCGCTACGAATGTGTTCAAAGACACGAAACAGTTCACCTGAGTTCGCGCAGGCATTGTCGAAGCTGGAATAAACGCCCGCCCGCTGAAATCTCCTCTGTGTCAAAAGTAGTGCATTGGCTACATGGACATGGACGAGCGACAGGTGATTATGTTTTCCATCTTGACCATAATTGAGCTTTGATCAGGTTGTCTGCAAGATGGGCATCTGAAAACATGCCGAATAATCTCGCAGAATTGCGAACAATGCAGGGTTAATGCAGGGCAAGATACCCGACAGAACTAACAGATGAGGCTTGTAAACGCGAATTCTATCCTGCACTGAACTTCTAACGAAATACAGTCAACTTTGCAAACAACATTTCTGTGCATATGTACATGGTACAATGTAGATGACAATAACCCCGTTATCATCTTCCCCCACAGCATTGACTGGCCTTATTTCTTTAAAATATGTTTACAACTCTGCATTTGTTAAACTTAATGTTCGTCCCAGCTTTTCGTGTCCTTACTGGGTGTATTATTAAACGGGCTTATTTCCTGGACGATTCACATAGCTTTGGAAGTCTGGCTCGCCTTTGTGCGACAACGTTCCCTGTAATCCTAGTGTTATCCCACGAGGTGGTGCAAGTGGGGAATTAGAAGGCTTTGTGGTACCTCTGGCAGTTTGTTAACAATCTTCCTCCTTTGCTGACCTGAACATCACGTCAAAACGTTTTTTTTTTAAAGGGAGCTCTGAGTTTCCGGGGAATTAACTTCGTTTAAAATGTGGATGTTTCTGGGGGAATTTTAATGGACAAATAAGTGAAGCATTCAAGAGCTGTGCCTGTTTGGCATCTCTGATTAAGAAGGCTCACCCCACAAAAATGTACACTGAAATAAAGGCTGACATATCCCTGCAAGCCCGAGAGCATATGATCAGGGGTGGCCAACCTTTTAATTTAGCACGGTAACAGGCTATTTCGACCCAACAGTCCTACACCTCCAGTACGGACTTGTGGGCCAAAATGGCCTGTTGCCATGCTGTATGTATAAATGTTGGCCACCCCCTGGATGGCAATATCTGAAATGCTCTATCTTGGAAGGTATACAGAGGCAGATGCACCCCACAGCACGTTGCAGGTGAGGATCATCCCAACGGCGGAGCAGACGGAAGAGGACATGTCTCCCAACAGCTACAAAGGCAGGATGAGGGTGCCCAACAATGGGTAGGGAGGCTTGCGAGCAAACTGCCGTGGACCCACAGCACTCAGGCCTTGTCTACTTAGCGTGCGAAGCCTGGATTCAGCCGACTGTGCGGAAGAAACCATCACTGGTTCAACGGGCAGAAAGGCAATTCTCAGCAATGCGTGGTGGAGCGCTAAGAGGGCACGACGGTGAGACACACACACACAGAACACTGTTGGCCATCCACTGCATCCTGACCTGTCTCCAGCCATCTCAGCTATGTCTTGCCACTGAGTCCAGGTAGGCTGGGGCAAGAGAGTGAGGCTGATGACCTGCGCAACTCTCCCTCACTTTAATCCAAATCAAGCACAACTCATGACTTCAACCAATGCGCAGACTTTGAAGCCATGGTCATCTTCGACTACTAAGGATGAACAACAACAACAACAGAGGAGGAGCAAGACTCTTAGCCCCCATCTTCTTTACCCAAATCAACATCACATAAGCAAATGTAGAAAACAAAAGTGTGCAGAAACAGTAATTGAAGTAAAAACCCAATGCTGGAGCAACTCATCAGGTCCAACAGTGTACTTTATGCAGCACAGATATCTCCTTCCTCAAGGTGTGAGTAAATCCCAAAATGTTGGTGATGTATTTTTTAGCCCCTGGGATCATTGTCTGAAGAGGGCAGGCATAATCATTGAGAACCCCTTCCACTCTGCACACAGCAACCTTTAGCTGCTCGCCAAGAGAAAGAGATGCAGGAGTATTACCAGGCTGAGGAACAGCTTCTTGCCACGGGCAGTGAGAATGCTGAATGACCAGAGGAACTGCTCACACTAACCATCTGAGACTCCCATAATTCTTTATTTATTTGTATATATGAAATACTTGTCCTGCATATGGATTGTTTGTCTATATGTGCGTTAGGTCTGGTTGTGTGTCAGAGTGTTTTGCACCGAGGACCGGAGAATGCTCTTAAGTCGGGTTTTACTTGTGCAATCAGATGACAATAAACTTGACTTAACGACTTTATCTTTGCCATATAAAGTACCTGCTGAGTTTCTCCAGCAGTGTGTTTTCATGTAAACAAATTATTGGTCTGTGTGATACTGTTGTCAGACATCCCTTGAATACTTTATGTTTGACGAAAGGTGTCCTTTACGCCCAACATTGCATCAATAACTGCACTTCACATGTACATCAGTGTTGTCCTGAAAGGACAAATTAAGATCTTTTTTTTTAATGTTGTTAAAATTTAGACAAACAGCACAGTAACAGGCCATTTTGGCTCATGTGTCCGTGGCGCCCAATTTACACCCAATTAATCTACACCCTGGTATGCTTCGAACGGTGGGAGGAAACCGGAGCCCCTCAGGGAAAACCCACAAAGACATGGGGAGAACGTACAAACTCCTTACAGACCGCACGAGATTCGAACCCCAGTCCCGATCGCTGGCGTTGTGAAGGGGTTGTGTAACCGCAACGCAAACTGTGCTGCCCTAACAGTAAAATTTTGGTAAAACTGATTTTTGAAATGTGGTCATGTTCAAAATATATTTCCCTTAACGCTATATACATGAGGTAAACAGTGGGCTGAGGAGGAGCAGAATGTACCATTGTGATATCTCTTTTTCTTATGTGATCAACATAAATAATTTGTATGCTGTTCTGACATTTGGGGGTAACTCCAACCCACACCACAACAACCCCAGTTGTGTTCTGGACACTGGGAAAAGCCTTCAGCTACCCAAATTCCTAACTCAGGACTTCTAACTCTAACTCCCCCTTTCCCCAAGATGCTCATAAAAAACCTACTTTTCAAAACAGGATGTTAGTAATCTCGCTGAATATTTCCCATGAGGCTTGATGTTTAATTAAGCAATCAGTCCTTTAAAATGACTTAGGTTGTTTGACTATATCAGTGGTTATATCAATATATAAACATGAATTATTACTGGGAACAAGGTAGCCTTGCTAGTTATTGGACCTCTCACCACACTGCACCCATTTCCGGGGTGGGTTATGATTTTGGTATTTTATTCTCTATTGGGCTTGTTGCCCGTGTGGTGTTCACGGAGAGGTCCTATTTGTAGCTTATCAGCAAATGCTCAAGGATCTCTAGAACTATGTTATGCACCAAGGAGTCTAAATTTAGTGTCGCTGAATTGGAAAAATTCCAGTTTAGTTCAGTAATGTGATGATATAAGAGATGATTATCAGAAACATACACAGGTAGAAACATCCAATTATGAAAGAAGTAGATAAGGTTGAAGTAAGGAGGTTGATTCCACTGGCAGGTGAAAATGAGAACTAGAGGCAAGGTTTGGAGAGTAGATTTAAGACTGAGATGAGAAACTGCTTCTTCCAGAGAATGGCGAGTCTGAGGAATTCTCTGCCTGATGGAAGAAAATAGTGGCAGCCTCACTGAATATATTTAAGACATAGATAGATGGAATTTTGAATAGTGGGGTTAAGTAGATCTGAATCCATTAGCTAGATCAACCATAATCATATTGAATGGCAGAGAATGGGGTTCTTACGCCAACTGTTTTTTGTTGGGTCAGGATTCACGAAAACTGAAGGGCCGACGTGGAGGTTTTGCAATAGTTGGAGCGAATAACTGATGACATCTTGAATGCCCCTGTCCAATCGCCTTGGTCCTGAAAACCAATTCACAGTTAGAATCAGAATTTATTGTCACAAACATATTATGAAATTTGTGGCTTCGCAGCAGCCACATCACAGGGCAAATATTGCGATAAATTCACATTTCAAAGTAAATATATTAGTGCAAAACAGAAGAGAAAGTGAGGTAATACCTGCGGTTCATTTAGAAATCTGTTGGCAGAGGAAAGAAGCTGTCCTTGTAATGCTGGGTATTTGTCTTCAGGCTCCGAAACCTTCTTCCCAATGGTAGCAGCGCGAAGGAAAGTAAATTCAATGATCCAAGTGTTTCTGAAATGAGGTTAACATAGCTGGCTCTACCACTTTGTCTGCAGCTTGTTCCATGTGCTCACCGCCATCTGGAAGAAGAACTGTCTCCTCACATCCTTACTAAATCCTACACCCCTCACCGTATATTTGCTCCCTCTCGTCTTAGCTTCTCCTGCTCTCGGAAATGGACTATTGCTGTTCACTATATCAATACTCCTCATGATGTTATAGACCTCAATAGGATCAACTTTCTTCAATCTAAGAAAAATAGACCTCCTTTTTGTATTCTTTCACAATGGCTCAACTTCCCTCATCCTGGTAACAAGTTTGTAAACTTCTGAGTTCTTTCCAACTTTATAATATAGTGAGGTAACCAAAGCTGTATACAATACTCCAAGTGTGGCCTCACCAATGTTTTGTATAACTTCAACATGACATCCCAACACTTACATATATTCAATGCCCCAAATGAAGGCAAGCATCTCAAACGTTCCTGTCGGTTCCCTGTCTGCCTACGTTGCCATCTTTAAAGAGCTATGTACCTGTACTTCAAGGCTTCTCTGCTCCATAACATTCTTTAGGACATTGCTGTTCTCCTTTTCTGTGATTTACTCAAATGCAACACTTCACATTTCTCTGAGTTGAACTGCACCTACTATTCCTTATCCCAATGCCCCATCTGATCCAGATCCCATTGCCATGCTAGATAACCTTATTCACTCACCACCATAGCACATATTTTCATGTCATCAGCAAAGTTAATCACTTTGCCACAAACATCCTTGCAAAAATCATTTATGTATATTACAGAAAGCCTGTCCCGCATCGGACTTGTCAGCCACAAACGAGCCTGCAGCTGACGTGAACATTACCCCTCCATAAATCTTCGTCCGTGAAGCCAAGCCAAAGAGAAGAAAAAATGGTCCTAGTACCAAACCTTAACACTGGTTATGGTCATCCAGTCTGAAAAACTTCCCTCAACAACCATGCTCTGACACTAACTCCTGTGCCTTACCTTCCATGCCAGTCATTGCACGTGGGACCTTATCAAGCCCCATTCATACCAATCATTGCACGTGGGACCTTATCAAGCCCCATTCATACCAATCATAGCACATGGGACCTTATCAAGCCCCATTCATCTACATAAATAACATAAATGGACTTGCCCTTGTCTACCTTATTCAAAAATTCTAACAAGAAATTCTAAGGTGGTTGAGCGCAATAGATGTGTGGATATGGAAGGAAACTGTGGATTGGACAAGACAGTGGAGGTGGAAGTTCAGCTGTGACTGTTCCATGTTTGAGGGTCACACTGCCCATTCCTGATCCTGTTGCTGTTCCTCTTTATATTCTATTATTCTTGCTCATTAGTCCCCAATATTCATCTCTATCAAGTCACATTCTTCCTGGTGATTTTTTAAAGTATCAATTTAATTTTGAGGTAAACAGGCCCTTCCAGCACACGAGTCCGTGCCACCCAGATACATCCATGTGACCTATTAACCTACTAACCCCGTACATCTTTTGAAAATGGAAGAAAAGTGAAGAACCCAGAGGAAGCCCATATGGATACAGGTACAATGTATAAAACCACTGTTGACAGCAGCAGATTTGAACCCAGGACGCTGGGACTGTAACAGCATTATGCTGACCGCTACACTAACTGTGTCAGTTCATTGTATTCACTTCACCTATTGCCTCTTGCATTACAGTATATCACAAAAGTGGCCATTAGATTGGGCACCAATTCTGAAGGATGAATTAACCATACCTGCGAGAATTAAACTGGACAAAGCATTCTAGTCAATCGGAAAATATAAGGTGAAGCCTGATAGGAGAACAAAAGTCCTCAATAGTGAGGACAGTTAAGTAGTTCTTGGCCTCAGAGGTAAAATCTGCAACGTGTACACCTGGAAAGGGTATGGAAGAATAGTAAAAGGGGAGAAATGAAAACTGTTGTGCAACGGAATTTTTTCTCAATTCCATGTTTTTAGGAGAAGCAGGAGCTAGTCATGAAGGGTTAGTTGTGGAAAGATTTTTAGTGAATCTGAAATGTAAACTTTCAACCACTTGCACCCTTTAGACATGACAAACACGTGACAAGATTTTCCATCATAAAGGATAAGACATTAAGATGACAGCTTTTGTATTCCTATTGGAATATCTTAATTTGTGGAAAGAGTAATATTTCTAAGGTGCTAACTCCTTTAGTGTAGAAAATGCAGTGCCCAATTTTGTGCACAGCGTTCCCACATAAGCAATGTGATAACGGCCTTATAAATGTTGATGGAGGGATAAATCCTGGCCGTAAATACTCCAACCCTTCTTCAAACTAGCAGGCAGAGCCTCAGTTCAACTTGATCAGATACAGACAAGGCAGGGCCTCTCTCCCTCAGTGTTGCTTGGCATTTAATCGATACTGTAGGTATCAAACTTTTTATTTCCACTCACATATCACCTTAAGCCATCCCTTAATAATCACAAGGCACCTATAGCATACGGATGATTTAAGGTGGTATGTGAATGGAAAGGAAAAGTTTGAAAATCTACTGTTGTAATTGTACCTAATTGACTCGTTATGTGAATGGTTTCATGACTCCAAAGGAAATGGGCCAATGTCAATTTTTCTCAAGGAAAATATTTCAGTAACAATTGGGTCTGGAGCAGTGGTTCTCAACCTTCCCTTCCCACTCACATATCACCTTAAGCAATCCCTTATGTGACAGATTATGTTATATTTTATATTGTATACAGATACGTTTTAAAGGAGATAAATTGTGGCGTGTTTTTTAGTGTAGGTCACACACAGATACAAACACTTCAAAACAGATCTCATTTAAAATGCTGGAGTTCTGTTCCAGCCAGTCAGTCCAGGCAAAATCTTTGAAGGATGCCTATAAGTATTTCACAAGTACTCCACGTGCTGTGGAGTAATGGATTATTGTTTTGGAAAGCAACAGATGAACGAACTCAGAAGACTGGGTCCGGAGGCAGTCTGAGTGAAGTTTGCTGTTTTGAGGGTCATGTAGTTTTCTCTGACTGAGAGCGAGAGAGAGAGAGAGAGAGAGAGAGAGAGAGAGAGAGAGACAGAGAGAGAGAGAGAGAGACAGAGACAGAGAGAGAGAGAGAGAGAGAGAGACAGAGAGAGAGAGAGAGAGATCAGTTCTGCAGTTCTACAGTTCAGCAGCAGCAGCTGGGACTGGAACAGGACAAGCTGGAAAGCTTGTGGAAAAAAAAAACCATTTTGAAGATGGGGTTTTGAGTTGTGATTTCTTAGTTCAGCCTGGTCAAAGTCCTTGTGGTCCATACAAGAAGAGATGACTGGCTGAATAATGTTTCACTTGAAATAAGGGAAACAGAAAAGGAACTCTGTGGTGACCTGAAAGAAAGAGGTTATCAACTGGAAAACCCTGTTGGGGCAAGTTTCTTCAGCAAAACACTGAAGTGGCTGATCAGAAAGAATCAGTTTGTGTCCAATGAGCAACAAATCTCTCTCTGAAAACCAACAAGAACCTTCGGTAACCATTTATCTTTCAAGCACCAAAGTGTGGTGAAATTCATAAATGTTAAATTCTGTGCACAGTATAAGAATTGCTTGCAACCAGTGAACTTGGAGGAGTGAGAAGTGAGATTGGAATGCGAATCAAATAACTTTTCTGAACTTGCACGCACATTACATACACGTGCGTTTAGAATTAGAAGAGGGTTAAGTTAGGTTAAGTTAATAGTAATAACTTAAAGTGTGATTTTGTTTTCATGTTTAAAGATCATTAAAAGTAATTTTTGTTTAAGTAACTATTTGTCTTGGTGAATTTCTATTGCTGCTGGTTTCTGGGGTCCTCTGGGCTCATAACACTTACAGAGCATCTATGGCGTAGGGATTACTTGAGGTAGTATGTGAGAGGGAATAAAAAGTTTGAAAACCACTGCTGTAAGTGGGCAACAACAGGTTATTAACAAATAATGTTATGAGACATGACGGTTCAAAGTTATGTGGACTTGTTACATTTCATAAAGATACCATTTCACTACAACCAGGATGGGAAGGGAATTTGTTTTTCCAATTAGATGAATAATCGAAGTAAAGAATTGATTTTGAATGTTAGTGAACAATAAAATGCACAATTATTTTTCATACAAGGCAATAATCTGAACACTCTTACCTTGACATTTACAAAGTTGCCTGCAGATGTCCTCCCACTTTGAAGAGATTTGAGGAATTAGTCAAACAGTTCAATTCTGCATGAAGAAAGTCAAAGGACCTACATTAGAAAATGCAGAGGTAAAAGCCATTTGTGATGTTCTAAGAAATGTTTTCTTGACTTTGGTAACAACATGAGCATGGCCTTGCTCCATGTTACATTGACTAATGGATCCTGCGGAAGTCAAAGCTTTTCTCAGTTCCCAACAGCATCCAATACTTGAAAGCTTTCAGAGGTGGAAGTTCATCCTGGTGCTTCAGGAGTGTTGAAGGGGTTTTCTTTCTACAGCGTTTGGAAATTATGGATTTTGCTGGCATGGATGGTGGCGAAATGTTTAAGTTTATTTTTCACTAAGTACCTAGAGCAGTGAGAAGTGCAAAAAGACCAGTAGGTTACCTGCAGCCATTCTCAATGACAGCCCGAGTATCGCAATTGAAAGAGATAAATCTAGTCAGAGAATTCATTCTGATCACTGACTAAAAGTGATAGTACAAAACAGTGCAAGGAAATACCTCTGATCAATAATGCAATGTTTGGGTTCTTTTAAAACAACTTTATTTTATTAGCTAAAGAACTCACTCATGACTGTGTGGAGGCAGCCATCTTGAATCCAACCGAAACTGCACAAAAATGGCTCCATTGCAGATGCTTTTGTTTCCGTTCGATATCCTCAACATCTCTGTTCTTCTTTTGGTCTACAGTGTAGGGAAGTGTTGTACGTAGTCTATATCCTATCAGAAACTCAGCGGGTGGCATGCCAGGTTCAAGTGGCGAAGCTCTGTAACTCAATAAAGCTGGATACGGATCTGAGCCACTGTCCACTTCTTTCTTGAGTGACTGTTTAACTATGTGAACTCCTTTCTCTGCTTTACCTCTTGGCTGTGGGTGCCGAGGACTTGAAGTCACCTGTCGAAAATCATACTCTTCTGCAAAATTCAGGAATTTTCTGCAGTTGTAGAATAGTCCATTGTCACTGTAGACAATTTGAGGAATTCCATGCCTTGTAAAGGCCGATTTCATATATTTGAACACACAAGCAGCAGACATGTTAGGAAGCAACACAATTTCCGGATAGTTCAATAGATAGTGAATAACCAGCAAGTAATTATTTCCATCCACAGATCAGTCCCAACTTTCTGTCATGGCTCTTCTGGTTATTCAGTTATTATCATGGGTTCCTTTGTCTGCCTTGCTCGATGTTTCAAAAAAGTCTCACAGCTTGACACCATTCTGTCAATGTCAGCGTTTATCCCTGGATAATAAATTGCCGTTGTGGCCCGGCTCTTGCATTTTTCCATTCCAAGCTGCCCCTCATGCCCCCTTTTCAGCATCTCTTGTCACAGTGATTGAGGAATGATAATTCTGCTCTGTCTGAGTAGAAGCCCGTTGACAACACTCAGCTCAGCTCTGATGTTGTAGTATGGCTGATATTCACCTCTCGGTCATCGTTCATTCAGATTCTTAATGACCTTCTGTAGAACTGTGTCCTTTTATGTTTCAGCTGTGATCTACTTGGATTTCATGTCAGATATGGGAAGAAATTCAGTGATGAGGTTCAGGTGGAGAGTAAAATCTTTCTCTGTGTGCTTCACTCTGTACCGTTGCCCTGGATAACACATCAGCTAACACATTAGGTTTCCCTGGTGTATACACCTTCTGACTAGGCCTAAGTCTTCACATGCAATCTGGCACTACATGAGGTAGTGCTCTTTATCTTCAATTTTCACCTTGAGTTTCGGAGCTCTGTCCATGTTGGTTTGAGCTAAACAGGACTTGCATGGATGTATGGCTTTATCTTCATTGACCTGATGGCGCACTCATCTATCAAATTGTCCTTGGCCACTCTGTTCAGCTTGAAAGGAATATTGGTTCCATTTGTATGTAATGACACAGTCCACTTATCTTGCTTGACTCTGTTCACACTTGGCTGTTCAGTGTCTGTTGTTTTACAGTCTTTCTGCATTGCCAGTGTAGCAGTTTCTTCTACAGTGTGTACAGTTTCACTTCATTTTTTTCCCCTTTGGAAAAACATTCCTTTGCATAATGATTCCGCCCTTTGCACTTTATTACAGACTTTCCAGAGGCAGGGCATTGTTTTAGTGCAAGTTGAGTGCCACATCATTTGCAATTGAATGTCTCTCCATCTTTTTGTTGTTTCCTCTATCTCATTTTTTGTGAGTGTGTCCTGACACGGTGGCTATGACTTATGCCTTCATTTTCACTGGCTTTTGCACTGAACTTTATCACATGCTGCAAAGCTAATTCATTGGCTTGGCATATCTTCACAGCTCCAGCTAAGGTCAACTCTGTCTCTCGCAGCAACTTCTCTCTCACTTTCTTAACAATAATTCCAAACACAATTTGATCACAAATCATTGAATCTTGAAGCGATCCAAAATTGCATGTTCATGCTTTTACTTTTAAGACTGTTAATAAAGTATTAAAACTCTCTCCCTGCAGCTGCGTGCATGAGTGAAAAACGCACCTCTTGAACATTTCATTTTTCTTTGGTGAACAGTGTTCTTCAAATCTCTTGATAACCTCGTCGAACTTTCCCTGGTCTTCTGCCTCAGCAAAATCAAACATGTTGAAAATCTAGTGCTTGAAGTCCCGCCAGATTAAGTAGCAGTGCAATCTTCCGTGAATCAGGTTTGCTATCGACTCCAATGGCTTTCAGGTACTGCATGAATTCTTGATTGAACAGCCTCCATCCGTGGTCGACATTTCCAGTCTAACTTACATCAGGAGCCTTCACACTTTCCATTTCTCTGCTACTATATTGACTGTTTCTCATTCCTGGTACCATGTGATGTTTCTAATAAAGAAACTCGGGTTCATTTAAAACAATTATATTTATTAGCTAGAATACACACAGACAAGACCTCATGGAGACATCCATTTTGAATCTACCCAAGATGCAACAGCTTGTTTCCTGATTCCCCCTAGTGGTCAGGATTAGCACTAGCACCCACACGAGCACTCTATCCATACAGATAATAGTCAGGAATGAATAAGTGCAGGCAGAGAAAAACACCATAGATGCAGCATGGATAATTCCTCAGGAATCATTGTTAGTGATGCCATAAAGACACAGCTGAGTTCCTTCATGCCTGCAATGCTGTAAAAATAATTGGGAAATCTGCTCTGAGCACTGTAGTGTGAAATGATGACAGGCAGTGAAGAAGTCAAGTGTTTTGAAAGGCGAGTGTTGACCCATATCAGTACCTGTCCAAGTGGCAATCTAGATCTGTTCCAATTTGCCTACCTGAGTGACAGATGCCATCTCACTGGCTCAACACAAAATCCTGGAACACCTGGACAGAAAAGATGCATGCATCAGGATGCCCTTTATCGACTACAATTTGGCATTCCACGTCACCATCCTCTCAAAGCTGATCAGCAAACTCTGGACATGGGCCTCAATACCTCACTGTGTGATTGGATCCTGGATTTCCTCACCTCAAACCCCAATCAGTGGGCATTGGTAAGAACAGTGCGTCCACAATCTCCATTAGTACCAGAGCACCGCAGAATTGCATTCTTAGCCCCCTGCCATACTCACTTCACACTGATGGCTCCATGTCTCAGTACAAAAACAAGACCAGTTACAAATTTTCTGATGATATAATAGTCGTGAGCTGAATAAAAAGGAGTGATGTGTCAGCTTACAGAAAGGAGGTTGAAAACTTAGCTGAATGGCGCACTAACAACAACTTTGCACTCAATGTCACCAAAACCGAGGATCTAATTGTAGACTTTAGGAAAGGAAAACCAGAGATGTATGATCCAGTGATCATTTGGGGATCAGAAGTGCAAAGAGTAAGGAAATTTAAATTCCTGGGAGTCGCTATCTCCAAAGACCTTTCCTAGACCCAACATGCTAATGTTATCATGAAGAAAGCACGTCAGCATCTCTACTTCCTCAGGAGTTTGCGGAGGTTCAGTCTGACATTGGGAAACCCTAGTAAACCTCTTCAGACATGTGGTGGAAAGAGTGCTGACTGGCTGCATCACGGCCTGGCACCAATTCCTCTGATTGGAGAACCCTATAAAAGGTAGTGGACACAGCCCAGGACATCACAGGCAAAGTCCTCTCCACCATCGAGAACATCTACAGGGAACGCTGTCGTCAGTGAACAGCAGCAGTCATCAAAGATCCATGCAGGACGCGCTCCGTTCTCACTGATGCCATCAGAAAGAGGTGTCGATGCCACAAGACTCGCACCACCAGGTTCAGGAACAGCTGCTACTCCTCCACCATCAGACTCATCAACAACAAACTCAATCAGGGACTCATTTTTTAAAAATTATCTTGCACATTTTTTACTACTGAATTTTTTTTCTGTATTTGCCCAGTTAGTTTGTTTACATTTCTCTCTTTTTTATGCATATCTTTTTATGCATATCTTTACACAGCCAATAAGTAAAATTTCTGTCTGGCCCACAGGTAAAAGAATCTCATGGTTGTGTATGATGCCATGTATGTATTCTGACAATAAATTTGAAAGTCAATTTCAACTAGTGAGCCTTCTACAGTTAATACATTTTACAAACCTTCACTCAGCACAAAGGCGCATCCAGGGACCCTTCAAGAAAGAATTACATTTAATTTCACTCTGCTTTTAACTGTCAGACCACCAGCAGTGCCTCAATGATAACTGGATATAGAGAATAAACATTAGCTCTGGAACACCAAAGTCTCAGATGAAATCACTTAGCTTTTAGGGACAGGTTCCACTTCAAGGACTCTGTTACCACCAGTATTCACTTTTATAAAATGAACAAAAGACACAAATTCACTGTCAGGTTTCAGCCCTTTATTTACAGGGATTGTAAGGTTAGCAGAGCTAAGACTTTTCTCTTCAGACTGAAGAAGGACAAGAGAAGAGTTAATAGAAGTTTAGAAGATTCTGAGAGGCATAGGTAAGGTGGACAGCCAGCATATTTCCCTAGGGCAGGAATAGCGAACACCAGAGGACATCTGTACAAAGTGAAGGGAGGATAGGGGAGACATCGGGGTATGGTTTTTACGCAGAGTTATTGGTGCCTTTAATGCCTTGCCAGGTGTGATGGTGGAGGCTGATACATTAGGGGTATATAAGAGACAGGCACATGGATGAGAGATAAATAGAGGGTCAAGAGGTAGGAAAAGTTTAGTGCTTTTTTTTGGGTTGAAATACATGGGTGGGCACACCTGTGCTGTAATGTTCTATGTTCAATTGTAGGTTCAAAATCCCAGGGCAGGACCTGCATACACTGACAGCTTTGTGAAGATTTTAAGCACATGTGATGCAATTGGCAAGTTACTCTAAGCTAGTCTGTCCGTCAGCTCCGTTACCTCATTTTAATATCCTTTGGCATTGTCTGACTGACAATTGCAAGCTTTCTAGAGGCGCTATCCTTCATTTTGACAGAAGAGATGTCCATTCATCTTTCTGATGCTCAAATGGCAGCACCAATGACGACAATGTGGGGACCGCAATATCTGGCACAGAGCAATTGCCTGATCGTCCGGGTAGATGGGTGGTCAGAGGAAGGTGTTCTCTCTCTAAAACCGACTGCTTACATGCTGCCAGAGTTGCTGTAAACAACAATGCTCTGCTGGTTTAGAACCAGGAGTGGGGAGTGGGACATAGAGATGCTCTGTAGGGCCCTACTGCCAGGTCGTGATGCTGATGGCTCTGCTTTGTAAGAGGAACTGATGGTGTTCATATTTATAAAATCTGGCAAGCACAGAGGTCTGTGCCCAAGATTGCAGCACCTGAGCTGGGCTGCATTACCAGACTCTGGAGGAGTAGCAGACGGGCTCAGGACATCAGAGAACAGCCCCACCCCCCGACCCACCCTCTCCCCCCTTTGAAAAGGAGGACTGTGAGATGACCCTATAGGGAAGGCGACCCTGTCAGCGAACCAGCGAGGAGCCCAGTGGCTGAAGGACCCATAAAGGCTGCTGGTGACTTGCGGGCTGCTGGAGACTGGTTCACGAGAACCAGATACAGGAATCAGGATTTGAGAAGGTGCTAAGGGCAAGATAGGCTCCCAAACGGCCTCAGGCGCTGAAGGCTGCCTGGTCGTATTAGAGCTTTGGACCTGGAGTTCAATTTAAACTGGAATCCATGTGCCTGCAGAAACTGCAGGAGCGCTGGTGGTGAATCCACGGACATTCAGTGTCTCTAAAGGGAATCTCTTTTGCTTCTCTTTCTCTTATTATTAGTGACACTGGACAATGTTCATGGCAACTCTTTCCTTCCCTTGTGGCTGGCAAATGTTGAGATATATTACATTTTTAATGTATTATTACTTGACAATAAAAGGTAACTTTGAACTTCTGGGAACCTATCTCTTGGCCGAGCTTTTAGACATTTGTTATGCTCTTACCTTTAGCCATTTGGTGTAAAATTGTACAAAGTAACTTTTCTGAAAAACATGATGATACCTAACTATGTAGAGGCACTATTTAAAAGCCTGATGTGCTTCCTGAAACAACATCAGGCCTGTTCTTTCAGCAGATGTGGCCTGACCTGTGAGCTGTTGTTTTTACTGCAAAATGTAAATGGCATCAGCCTGAACTGCAAATATAATGCCCTCAATTTCCCTTTAGTGTGATGGGCAGGTGGAGTGTCTTGCCTTAAAAAGGCATCCGTGACATGATTTAATCTGCCGATAACTATTCTCAGGTAGGTAACAATGTCACTGCTTTGGTAACATTTCCTATCCCATGTCTGCTGGAGGTGTCTGAATGTAGCCAAACTGGCCCCAGTAAAGATAAAGAGTATTTCAAGGGATCAGTCAAAAAAGTGGTAAAAATCACTATTGGTGCTGGAATGTTGTCAAAGCAAATTCCAAACTCTTTTTTTTTCATTTAAAAAAAATCTGACATCATCACATAATTCAAAAATATGTGCAGAATATCTTAGGCAAGCAATATGAACATGATATTTTGTTCCATATTTTCTAATTATACATTCAGCAGATTAACATCAGCCATGGGAGAAAAAAAACATGCTCGTTAGATTTATGAACTTTCATGTTTCATAAGCAAAAACTAGATAAAAGAATCATTTTTTTCCTATTTAAATAGGACAAATATGAACTCAGCCTAATTTCCTCCTCACAAACCAGAAGAACATAGAATTATTTATCTCGATAAAAGATGAGGCCGGATCTGCGTGGACTAGAAAAACTTAGTTATTACCCTTGATAAAAGTTGAAGCAGGACCTAAGTTTTTGTTAAACAAGAAAATCTGCAGATGCTGTGGTCACGTGCAATACACAAATGTGCTGGAGAAACACCTGTCGAAGGGCCCAGGCGTGAAACGATGGTTACCTTTTACTTCCTATGGATGTTGCATGACCCACAGAGATTCTCCAGCACATTTGTCTATTAAGCCTAAGTTTTTGTACCTATTTTTGCCAGCTCAGTTCATCCTTAAGTACTTGTTAAATTAGGTCACCAATCTAATACTGATCTTATTAGAGTCCATCGGAGCTTGCTGTGCATAACATGGCTAACATGTTTCCTATTTTACATGAGAAGTATTCTTTGACTGTAAGGAGCAAGAAATGTCTATGAAAATGAGTGATGAGGGTGTTGCGGGAGGAAATAATGGTAATCAACAAAGAGTTTGGTAACGTGGGCAAAAACTTTGGAAAGTCGCCATAGTTACTGCTTCAGTTTAGCAAAGTAAACTGGGTTGGTTCATTAGGTGAAATTCTTTATGTAAGAGCAAGTTGTTCTTTAATCACTAACCTTATGGTGAATTCCACAGCATCACAATCCTCTTGGTAATGGCTTCTCCTGCCCTTATACCATAGATACTAGAATGTAAAATGTTAAATGTACTTTGACGAGGTGATTAACACTTTGTAAAAAAGTTTCTGTTTTTCCTGTATTGTAAGTAATTTTCCCGATATGATTGAAACTATGAATGTTAACGTCTTGAACAGTTTTTTTTTCTCCTGTATTTTATATATAACTTATTGCGAATGAAGTATATTTTGGGGGAAAAAAACTCATGCATAAAATGACCCCCTGAATTTCCACCTAAACCGTGGTCTTGAGCTATACTCACTGTATTTGACAACCTGAAGTCTGGCACTTACCACTGACCGGTGCAGTAATGTGGCTAATTCACTATATTTTAAAATTACCCAATAAAGATTTAAATTTTATGAACATATTTTAAAATAAACCACTGTCAGATCCCTTAAAAGGCCGTTTAAAGCCTGTACAGACCCAAAGGTAATCAGACTGGGGGTGCACTGAGATTCGGATTTTAAGATGACCCTTGGTTTTGGGGTGACAATTTTTAATGTCCAAGTCCCATCTTATACTCCAACATATCCCCCTTGTGTTTAGTCCAATGTCAATGAATTCTTGTTATCAGAAACAGACTGCTTCTATCTATCCTAACCCATTACATTATTTTAAAGAATTCAATCATCACCCAGCAATCAAAGAAAAAGAAAGATACAGTTTTCCAAATCTCTCTTCGTGTGTGTATTTTCCCATTCTAAACTCATCTCGGCGAATCTCCCCATCTTCAAGATAAAATCCAATGAGGCACACTTTGCTCAAAATAAAGGGACATTATTGGCTTCTAGGTACAGGAATTCATTTGCGGGCACAAAATATTTGTGTGCATTGACAATACGCCACTGAATTCAATGGAAATGAACCCTGCTCCAAACTATTATGCTCAGAAAACACAATTACTATCGAGATTAAACTCAGAAAACTTTCAAGCTTTTCACAAGATCTTAATAATCTGGGGACTGTTGTTCTGTAGCTCTGAGCCGATGTCTGTTGAGATTTTTCTGGCTTAAGGTAACTCAAGGATGGCACAGTTGACGAAGCGGTTAGTGCAAAGCTGTTACCGTGCTGGCAACCAGGGTTCAAATCCGGTACTGCCTGTCAGGAATTTATGCTTTCCCCATGTCTACGTGGGTTTCCTTCGGGCTCTCCCGTTTCCTTCCACAATTACCACGCCTTATGTACATTAAAAGTGCACTGTGTGCTGTAGGCCAATTGGGTGTAATTGGGCAGCATTAGGTCATGGGCTGAAAAGGCCATCCTGCATGCCTAAATAAAAAATAAATTTAAACTAATTAAATAAGTATGCTTGGATTTAGAGCTACAGACAAAATAATTCCACCTTGCATTTGCCTCTTTTTCAAAGTGTGTGTTTTCTGCACGTACACTGAAGACAAGCAGCCTCATTGGCATAGCATGTAGGCTCTGGACTGCTATCAAACTCTCCAATTTGTGCTTTTCTGGTGACAGAGGACACCTGCGTGATTCAGCACCATGACAACATTGCCATCTATTTCACACATGCTTGACTAGTGTTTGCAACTCCAAGGTTCACTTCTAGAAAACATTGCAAGCTTATCTCAGTTATAGCAAAATCACAATGAGTATTGATATAAAAAAAATTACAGCCATTATGAGTTCTGGCATTTTCCCAATTTGATCTTGATAAATAATCACCTGAGTTTATTTAATAATTCTTTCCTCTTTAAATACACCATTACCTATTTCTGGTATGACTTCGATTTTATCGACTGTCTCCCCATCTTGTTTTACAAGGTTACCTTAAACTTCACCCTTAACCTTGTAACATCGCTGATGCAAACACTCAGGGATACTCAACTGCAGTTTGCCTATGAAATCTTTTATGTGCTTTGAATACAGTGAATTATCACACCAACTGTGAGCTGTGAGTGGGTAGTACGGTTGGTGTAGCGATTAATGCAAAGCATTTACATCTCCAGCAATCGGGACCGGGGTTTGAATCCCACGCTGTCTGTAAGGAGTTTGTACGTTCTCCTCATGGCTGCGTGGGTTTTCCACGGGGACTCTGGCTTGCTCTCACCGTTCGAAATGTACGGAGTGGGGGGTGTTATTTGGGTGTAAATTGGGTGTCATGCCTTTGTGGGCCAAAATGGCCTGTTACCATGCTGTATGTTTAAATTTTAAAATTTGAAATTGTACACATTTACAAATGTGGTGAAATGAATCTGTATTGTAAGGTGAATAAGTAATCATTTATAATTTGATGGAGAGATGGGAAGAACAATGACTAACCTTTGTGGAATTTATTTGCAACGTTCTTATTTCCAAGGTCAAAAAAATTACACTTTTTGTTGCATGGCAAGTTCACATAAAAATGTTGAACAGATGTTTTAAACATAACTTAGGCATTGTGTCGTGGGCAGATATACAAATTGCATTTGTCTCCTTTGTAATATATCTATAAATCTTCGTCCGCGAAGCCAAGCCAAGAGAGAGAATAGGTCAGGCTGATTTTATCTTCAACAGGTTAACTCTAACCTGAATTTACCAGCAATAAGAATGAATCCACTGGTTAGCCAGTGCTCTCAATCTTGCATTCCAACTTTTTTGTTAAAGCTACCACTTGTGGTCAGTGCGTTGTTCAGTGAAAGGACCAAGCAACTGACTTCACTGGAACTCTCCGAGAGCTTATCAGCACCACTCCCATGATCCTTTTCAGCCCCTCCCACCGGGACCTTTGTGATGTCAGCCCACTACGAGCCTGCCCCTCGGTGACCACACGGTTCACTTGTGCAGCTCGCTACACACCCGTGATTTTTTACTTGTGTGTGGGAGGCTCCAGAACAGTGTGCTCTAACTAATCTGCGCAGTCCAAAAACCTGGCGAATTGGAAGTAGTATCTCCCATAAGACCTAGGGGATAAGTAACCATCTAGTTGTATGATAAACAAGCATTTGATGTTCTTTGGTGGTTTAGTTATAACATATTGAAAGCTGCAGACTTTAATCAACACATTCTGTATTCTTTCTCCATCTCAATGTTCTTCATTTTTAACATGGGTAGCAATTCAGTTTAATTATCAATGAAAACTTCTAAATCACCAGTGATTTGTTATTCATGACTTATCACATGCAATGCATTCCATTCTCATTGTACATTCTGCTTATACAAGTGTCAAGTCATTTGGTTAGTTTATTAAATTTCAAATTGGAATGTAGAATGTCTTTTTCACTGATAGTACGAGGAAAAAATAGGAGTTACCCAACTGGCAAGTCCTCTGATGGAAGCAATAAGATCTCGCAAGGAAGGCCATAAATGGATAAGAACAAAAGATTCTGGAAACTTATCTGTTCTGGTGAAGGGTCTTTGATCTGTAATGTTGACTGTTTCTCTTTCCAGCATTGCTGTCTAACTTGCTGAGTGTTTCCAGCATTTGTTTTAAGAATTTTTTTTTGTATTTCAGAAATTCATTACCTGCAATTTTATTGTTTAATTTTCATAACTTGTTCTCCTCTGATGCAGATTTTTGTCTGAGGTGACGATAGGATTGTCTGGGACCGAAATTTAGCATTTCTCCTCTCCGCACAATGCTGAGATTGATAGCTTGATGAGATGATTGCCAAATTCGTCACAGCTTTATGCTATGACTCCATGCCCACAGGACTGAGGCAATCTAAATACCTTTCATGTTAAATATTTATAACCAGCAGATGTGACTTTTATCCCACCACTCTGAGACATGTTGAACTCAGAGGTAAAAGCACATTGTCTAGACTACCACTTTTTCATCTCCTGTGCCGTTTGTTGCAAAAGGTAAAATAATTTAAAGAGGTCTTGTTGTTCCTTCTTAGCTGTTTTAGTTCTCTCTCTCTCTCTGAGGTGACTGGAATCCAGCTTAGAAACACGAGCTAAAGAAGTTAAAGAATTAGTGCACTGTCCTGTGCTTCAGGTTTTAGAGATATTGTCATCAAGCCATGTAGATATGGAGGTGAACTGCAGTACAAATGTGGTACTGAAATACTTTTGGTAAAGAAATCATCCACTCTTTACATTCCACGTGAGTGCAGCTCATTATGGACATAGTTATTGAAAGAGATAGAGCATTGAGTCTGCACCGATTGTCTCCACCTATTTATAATAAACTTACATTGCTCTCCTTGCTTTATTCTCCCTACATTCTCATCAGCTCCCTGCAGCTTCTACAAATCTCCATACACACCAGGGGCAATTTGCTGTGGCTGATCCACCCACTAATCCGCATGCCTTTGGGATGCAAGAGGGAACTGAAGCAGTCACAGGGATAAGATAGAAAGGCCACACAGACAGCCCCCAAGGTAATGACTGTCACAGTTTGAGGCAATGTCTCCAGTTGCTGTGTCACTATGGCAACTCATTTTACATGTGAAATGTCCACATATAATGGACCTTCCTCTCTATTAACTGAAGAATCTCAGTGGTTGCAGGTGGGCAAAGATATTACCCATGATTTCACTGTATTACTTATTCAGACAGATTGAACTGATGATCAATGACAAGTTGGAAGGATTCAGTGGGCCAAGCGGCAGCTGTGTGTATAAAATATCAGTCAGCCTTTTGGGTCGGGGGCCTTTATCGAGACTAATGGAGGAAGGGGTGATATCAAATGTATCAAGGGGAAAGGGGTAGAACGGGAGCCAAGAGATGATAGGGTATTGGACAGAAGGCAGAAGAGGTGGAGACAGAAAGACCACTAAGGGGGTGGGGGTGGGGGTGGGGGGGTGGCAGAGGGTGTGAGGTTGGAGAGAAATGTAAGAACAGGAGTTGGTGCCTTCTAGCCACTAAAGGATAGGTGAAGTAGATTGGGTGAGTTGTCTTGTGTGCTAAGCAGCCATATTTTGTAACTTCAAATTCATTTCAACTTTATTCTTTATTGACACTCCTGTAAGATTGAGAGTGATGCCCACTCTGGTTTTATGGACTTTGAGTAACTGAGGCCAATGTGGGAACTGCAGACTTATGCAGAGGGGCAAGTTGTGACTGATGGAGTGAGTGGGTGGGTAATTTGCAAGAGGGCACACTCCTTCCATCACTTATAGTATGTGGGGCTTCTTTGCACTTCTGATGTATGCCCTTGAAGTTCTCAAAATCATTGCGGCAATTAATTACTATCTTAGGTACCCGTGTGGCTGCAGCAAGTAAGAATTTGGTGCATTGTAATTATGTGTATGACAATAAATTATTTTACTCAGCCGGCATGTTGCATCTCCGCTTTGAATGGGCCATATGAATCTCAGGATTTTCTGTTTCTTCAGGGAGGCTTTTCTCCATTCATCGGACAGTCTCCTTCCAATGACAGCTCAGTAAAGTGTTTCAGTTTCTGGAATCAGCCCAAAACATTGATCATTCACTGATGCTGCTCAGTTCCACCAGCCGACGGTGTTCAGCTTCAGATTCCTTTTCTTTTTAAAATATTTTTTATTGAATTTAAGAAGGAACTTATACACAGAAAGGTATAAACCAGTAAGATGCTATAAACCATTATAGAGTAAATAAACCATTCCGTATAACGAAACATACATAAATTGTAAATCAAAACTATAATTCTTTTCTCATATTTTAAATCTTATCTAAAGCATTAAGTTTAGGATTTGGGTTAACCATTAAACATTTCAAATATACAATATTCCAATTATATTTAAGAAATTTTCTCAAAATGTGAACTGAATTCCAAACTCCAAACCACAATCTTTATGATACATCAAAACTTAATAATGAAATGAAAGAGTGAAAAAAATCCAATCCAGAGAAAAAGAAGAATAGAAACAGAAGAAAATATAATTTCTTTTTAGATAAGTTATTAAAAGAATGTACTTAAAAATAAAGGGAATTTACAATTCTCAAACATTATCTTCACATTCTATAATATAACCAATGTTTACAATTCTCAATTAAACAAACGCTTATCTAATATAGTATCAAAAATCCTTTAATCAAACCCCTACCTCTAAACAAGGTTAACTTAAATAAATAAAATATACCTGGGAATCGAGTGACGACAACCAGAAACCGCACATCGCCGGAGCATCCAAACACCTTAGTTCTTTAGATTATGATCATCATGAATGGCCCCCACGCCTTCGGAAATTAGACTACATTTTTAATAGTTGATTTTTTTCCAAAATTAGGTTGGACATGATTATCATGTAAGCATTGAATATGAGTAGGTGTTTTATCATTTCATCAAAATTACCCAGCTAGCTCTCAAAGATAAAATTCGCTTTTGAGTTGATGTCAATAAAATATGCTCTTCTTGACAAAAACAAAATATAGCAATTAAGGAGCAGGTTTCTTCTTTGATCTCAAAAATCACTGATAAAGTTTGAAAAATGTTTTTCCAATTCTTTTTTTCTAAACTAGGGCAAGCCCAGAACATATGAATCAATTAAACCATCAGCTTCAGATTCCAGCACCTCCGGCCTCCTGCGTGTCTGTCAGTGCCGGAGACTGGAGTTCAGCACAAAAAATAACTTGGACTCCCAAACCTTGGTGATAGAGAACAACTAGGCTACCAACACTGGCAATATCAACCCTTCAACTGAATTTGGAGGGCTTTGTTGAGATACATCAGTGCCTTGAGGTGTCTTCTATGGATAGTCTGCGTCTCGAACCACAGGAGAGGCTAGGGAATCATTGCTGCAATAAAACATATCTGTGCCAAGTCTGAACTCTTGATCTTCAAATATCCTCTTCCTCACTACTCAAAGGCTGTGATGGCACACGATGATGATTTGCATCATCGATGGGTAACTTTGCTGAGAAATAGTTCATGTTTACTGTTTACTGTTGGAGGACGGTGTAATGCAGCAATGATAGTTCTATTAAGAACGTTAGCAGTGAAGGTAGTGAGCGTAAGACCCTTCCTGTTATATGTTTCAGTGAAAGGCTCTGCAGCAGCTTGGAGCTCAATCTCTCAGGCTGCTGTCCTGACATAAAACTTAAAAAGGTGCAAAATGTGCAGTAGTCTGGTCGATTCTGAATATTAAGCATTAATCCAAAAGCAGAATACTAGGTTGCTACATAACCTAATATATTCAGATTTCTACCACCTATGAATTTTTTAAATTCGGTAGCTAGTCATGGTTTGGCAAAGACTGTTTATGCCATTTATTGAGATTAATCAGGCAACAATTCAATGACTTTTAGCAAAATTCTGCAGATTGTGGAAATACAAAATGAAAACAAAATGTTCTGGTCAGGCATCACAGATGCAGTCCCACTGAGTAGTTCCAGCACTTTCTGTTCCTATATGTAGGATAGAAGAATAGAACATTACAGTACAGAAACAGGCCCTTTGGCCCTTCTAATCTGTGCAAACTATTATTCTCCCTAGTCCCACTGACCTGCACCCAGTCCATATCCCTCTGTTCCCCACCAATCCATGTGCCCGTCCAAATTAAGTTAGCTTACATTCACCATTTCAGCTCATTCCACACACCCAGTACTCTCTGTGTGTAAATGATCCTCCTAATGTTTCCATACTTTCCCCTTTTCACCTTTAACCTATGTCCTCTAGTTTGTATCTCACCTAACCTCAATGGAAAAATACTACTTGGATTTGCTCTATCTGTACCCCTCATAACTAAGTCTACCTCCATCAAATCTCCCTTCATTTTTTTATGTGGCTTCAGTGTATGTAGCAGTCTTCCATCTGACAATGTCCGTTGTGATTTCTAGACTAGAGATTATTTTCAGTCACAGTACATAGCCTTTGAGATGTGCCAGAGGGTGTTTTTCTCTCTTGGATCTTCTCCAGAATGAAGAACACAGGAGTATGAACTTCCAACATTTCTGGAACAGATAACCTCTCATCACTGACTGACACTATTGGCCGTGTGTCTGGTCGTTGGCTGGGATCTCGCCCCTGTGCAGCCACTAAGCATGGTGTCTCAATAACTGGTAATGGGGCTATCCATGGGGCAGAGGAGTCAGGTTGTGCCAAAAGCAGAACATCAGGGGGATCATCTGAAATCGGCACTGAAAGGGGTCCTCTATTGCTCTTAACTAGTCGATGTGTCATTTCAATATCTTGTCACCCAGTAGTACCGAATATGAACATGGACTTAGTTTCTTGAGAAGCACGCCTCTGACCCATGTTCCTTATCCTCACTATAATCTCGTACCAATACATGTTCTCCAATCTCCAGAGATCTGCTGAATACAATGTCCGATATTTGGGTGCACCACAGCAGGTTGGGTTCTCAAATTGTGTCCAAATATCAGATCGGCCGATGTGCGTTTTGTAGTGGAGTGCGGTGTTGTTCTGTAGGATAACAGAAATTCTGCGATTTTTATGATTCCATAATGTTTCTAATTAAGGCTTTGCTTTCATCGCATGTTTAAAAGTCTGAACGAAGTGCTCCACTTCCCCATTTGTACTCGGATGGTAGGGTGCAGATTATATGTTCCGCATATTGTGGTTTTGCAGGAACTGCTTGAAAGTGTCTGATGCAAATTGAGGTTCATTGTCTGAAACCAGTCCTGTGCATAATCCATAACCTGAGAACACACATCGTAGATTCAATGGTCTTTTGCATGGTTATTGACCACATTCACTGCACAGTCGGGTATTTGGAGAGTGAATCAACAATAATCAGAAAGTTTTCCCCATAAATGGACCAGTGAACTCAAAATGAATTCGGTGCCATGGTTGTGATGGCCATTTCCATGGGTCAACTCTGGTTGTGGTGCTTTCAATTGCACTTCTTGGCAGATCTGGCATCTCCGAACCATCTGTTCAATATCTATGTCAATCGATGGCCGCCAGATGTGCAAGCATGCTTGAACCTCAGACTTTAACTTTCTCTCCTGTAACCATCTTTAAGACTATGTCAGACTGTTCCATTTTAAATTTGGGCAGTAGTTTGTCTTTCAGATTTTTCGGCATTAATGACAGAGCCATCCTGTGTCGAGTTCCATCTGAACAGGTTCGTTGTTGACTTTAATACGAATAAGAATTTCTGACCTGTGATCTAATACACTATGGATGATCATTAATGCTAAAGGCCCTGTTATCCTCAGAGTCATTTTTGTTCTCTGCCTCACTGCTAGAACTTTCATCATTTCCCGTGATGTTTTTTTAACTTGTGAAGATTGTTTTTTATACTTAAATTTCTGGGTATTTCCCTCCTGGGATTCTCTTTCTCTCTTTTTTCTTTCTGGTTTGGACACTTTGACTTGATGTGCCCCACATTATTACACAAATGCCTTTTTGTAATAACATTTATCAAGGCTGTGGCTATTGCTTCCACAGCAAAAACATCCTCGTCAGTCCATTCTCTTCACTGCACACCCTCCATGTATGTGATGATCAGCCATTTCGAAACTCAGTGCTATCTCATGGATGGACTTAATGTCCAAATGTTTTGTGATCAACCATCATTGTTGGGTATGGCGGTCGGCCAAATCGATTTCCAACATGTCTCTCAAGGGCTCGTCCAAAAAATTTCCAAAACTACTCCTCGACAACTTATACAATTTGGCCAACTATTGGCTCACTGTTTCACCAGCCTTTTGCTTTCTGGTATAGAATTTGTATACTTCCACAATCACTATTGACTTTGGGCACAGATGATCTCTAACAAGGTCACATAACTTTTTATGAGACTTGATGTGTGGTTTTACATGATCAGACCGTCTGTTCGGCTCCCCACCTCACTCAAAAACATTGCCTGTTTTTTAAGGTAAGTCAACCCTATCTACGTAATCGTACCAGTCTTTCAATATTCCACAAAGCATCCTTTAGATAGTTTCTGATTTAACATTCAGTACTAAAGTAAATCTACTATCCAAGTACTGTTAATTCTTTTTCTTTCGTTATCTTTTCTTGCAAATTTTTGCACTGCTGACAAACACGTGCTTTCATCCCTTTGCTGCTCACCATCGTCCCGGTCACCATTTTCGTCACAAGATTCTCCTCTCTGACGTCCTCTTTACTCAAAATCCTGTAGATTCTGTCGTCCGGCGTTTAGAATTTTTTTGTTTTTATCCTCATTGCCAATTCTGTCGTGTATTTACCCTAAAGAATAGTCTCACCAACGCTGCCTCTGCACCATCCTCAACATCCACCGGAGTGACTTCGTCACCAACATTGAAGACCTCGAATGGGCAATGGTTACCAGCATCGAGACCATGCTGTTGAATACGCAGGGCACATCTCTAGGATGGAGGATCATCGCCTCTGCCCAAGATTGCGCGGTATAGCAAATTCTCCACTGGCCACCGTATCAGAGGGGCTCCGAAAAAGAGGTACAAGGAATCTCTGAAGAAACCACTTCGTGCCATTGCCAGTGGTCTGCTCTGACCTCTGATCGCGAGGCCTGGGAATACACCATTCACCAGTCTGTCTCCTCCTTCGAGCTGGCCTTGAGGACAAAAGGAGATGGAGGAAGAACCGTGATACAGCAGCACAAAGCCAAGAACAGAATTTCCCTTGCAGCCGCTGCGGCTGGACATGTCTGTCCCGCATTGGCCTTGTCAGCCACCAGCAAGCCTGTAGAAATCGTGGAGCTCCCCTTTCCTAAATCTTCATTCACAGTCCAAACCATGAGTCTCACATGATAGGTAGTGATCACTCTTTATTCTGTTCAAGATGACATCTTTCTGAACACATGATTAATTACTTATTACATGATGTCACACGAACATCCGCATGCCCATAACAGAAGTATTGGCCTTCAAACTATGTCCAAGAAATGGCTGGTACATTGAAGGCAGTGGATGTTTCATCATCTCTTCCCACCTGATAGCTTCCAAGATATGGAAAGTAATCCACCTTATCCGGAATCTCATTATGAATCTTCATTGTCAGGAGATGCTGACCAGATCTTCAGCAGAGATGAGCTTATCACCCTAAACATTTTTCCTATTGTTGTTCCTGGTCCAAGAGTTCCTGATGGAATTCTTTCTTAGTTCCTGGATCTCTCGGTCATTCTCATCAATCCAGTCCTGATGTTGTCGGCTAAGGAAGAATGAAGTAATTTCCCATGTTCTAATTACAGCAGACTTCAGGGGAGACTAGGTGCTGAGGGCATTCTTCAGGATGGATTGGTTGGGAGTTGTTAATATAGCTGTTGGCCATTGACAGAATATAACATTTCCATGTGAGCCCTGTATCCTCCGTCATAATAGTAATTGGATAATGTTTTAGTTGCTGTTTCCATTTGGTTGCCAAGCATTTTATGCATAAATATGGACAATAGGGGAATTATCAATGTGATTAAAGATTATTGGGGGAGAGAGGGAGAGGTGTTCGGGTAGCTTCCAGCGCAGTGTCATCTTACGGACTGGAGAAGGAGGTTTCGTCATGATGGTGAAGGTAGTTTGAAACCTACTGGGGGTTTAGGTTAATTGGGCGTTACGGCTCATGGGCAGAAATGGCCTGTTACTGTGCTGTATGTCTAATTTAAATTTAAAATTTAAAAATTAAAAAGATACAGGCCTTTGCCCATTTAAAAAAAGAACATGCTTTAAAATGTTTGATAATTGTTAATAATTGGCCCTAGTCTGGAAAAACTGCCTGTTTAACGGTGCCTTAACTGAACATATTCTACACAAATAGATGGCCCTTCTCTGAGTGGTGAATGACTTTTGTTTGATGGTCTATCCTGCTGTCATTTGATGATTCAGTGTGAAGAAGCTGTTCCGCCTGCTGCCCGCCTTTAACAAGGGTCCTTCATCTTAAATAATTTAGAGAAGTGGGTTTGCATTTATGCTTTTTACACAGAATTTATGTTTTTTTTTTATCCCGTTCAAAATCTTTTTCATCCCTTCCGTAGTGGCAGTTCATACATGAATGACCAAAACTTGAAATCTCTGTTCCCTTACGCGATTTTACACTGAAGTCTAGAAGTGCCATAAGTAAAGCTGCGGGATCGTAAATACATGCTATTCATTAACCCATCTTTGTGGACTGCCTGCACGGTTCAGTTTAGATTGGAGGCGGCCCGCAAAAATGTCTAGGGGTGCCACAGAAACATTTCTGGAACAGGAATGAGTCACTCATTTCCATTCCAAACTTTTTACACAGCCTGCATTTTGTGAAAATTTCCCGTTAAACAGCACTGTGTAAAAACCACAATTGACTATTTCCTAAATAAACAAAACTTTTCACTGCTGTGTTCATTCTATTGCGTGTTCAGAGGAGTCCAACGTTGGGGCGCAGGTGTTAAATTTCTGACTCCATGGAGAAGGTCCTGAATACAAACTCGAGCTTTTGGCCCATGTCCCGTACGGTTACACACTCCCCGCCCTCCGCTGGAAGGATCGCACTCTCGCACTTCCCATCTTCGCTGTCTAATCCAGCAACGGTGAGCACGTTGACGGTGTGCTCTGGCGCAGAGTAGAGCGCTTTGGCACTACAATCTGGTGTGGCCACCTCGTGGGTTTTGTGAAATTGGGAGTAGTTAACTTTATAATGACTTGCCTTGTCTTTCAGAATGTCATTGAACTGCTGGCCCCATAGGATCTCCAAAGGCATGTAGGAACTCCGAGACTGGTGAGTGTTTCCAGTTGAATCCTCGGAGTATACAAATGTAACTATGATTTCAAAGTCATCTTCAGCCAAGTCTTTACGACTAAGATTGTAGAGCGGGCTATCTTTGTTTATTTCATGTACGATGGTGACTGGGCTAATAAGGATGACACTGTCTGTCTCCACACTCAAATCCTGGTGCTCCATGGACAACTTGTGGTCATCACACTCCTTAAATCGGACGAGTTGAGCACGAACCGTGCCTTCTATGATGTGGCTCTCCCGGAAGTCTCCAATGCGCCACATCATGCAGAGTTTCCCATTCCTCATGGCTATTACTGCATTATTGCTGAATCCAATGGACCGTGCTCTCTTCCTGGCCTTGGACATTTTGGCCACCACTGTACCAATGATGAAGGTGTTAATTAGACAGCTGACCACCGATTGAAGAGTGACCATGGAGATAGCGAAGGGGCACTCCTCCGTCACGCAGCGGTAACCATAACCGATGGTGGTTTGCGTTTCGATGGAAAAGAGGAAAGCAGCAGTGAAGCTGTAAACCTGGTCCACACAGGGCTTGTGGTCTTCGTCGGCCCTCTGCAAGTCCCCATGGACAACTGCTATGATCCAGAAAACAAACCCAAAAAGCAGCCAGGACAGGATGTAGGACAGGGAGAAGATCAGGAACATTTGCCTCCACTTGAGATCTATCAGCGTAGTAAAGATATCGGAAAAGTAACTTTCCCATTCGCCAAACGCGCGTTTAAAATGGATGTTGCAGTTTCCATCCTTGCGGAGAAACCGTTTCCTGTTCTTCCTGTTGTTCACCTGCATGTAACAGCCATTTTTAAAAATCTTTTTTCGGTCTTCATCAGAGCACACAGTTTCGTAATTCAAATTGATGAAATTCATCTCGCATTTAAGGGTTTCTGCTGACCCGCTCCCAGCTGATTTCAAATCCGTTTCTTGTAAGCAGCAAATATCTTCTGGAAATCACATCAGCCTACAAGAACAAAAGGATACACGTGAGTTCGACCAGCAGCCCGTAGGTTTGATTTGGAATGCTCAGTGACATAATTTAAGAAATTGGAGCATCTGGCCCATGGAGTGTGCTCTTCCAATCAATAAGATCATGGCTGTGGACTCAGCTCCACTTACCTGCTTGTTCTCCATAGCCCTCAATTACCCTAGTATTCAAAACTCTACTTGCATTTAATGAGGCATCCTCCACTGCTTTGCTGGGCAGAGAATTCCACAGGTTCACTCCTCCTGGGAGCATCAGTTCCTCCTCATATCTGTCTTAAATCTACTGCCCTCTCCACCCAAACCTTGAGGCTATATCCCTTGTTCCAGTCTCACCTGCTAGTGGAAATATCCTCCTTGGTTCTGCCTTAACTATTCTTATCATAATTTTAGGATTCATCGGTACCCCCCCACCCCCACCCCACAATTTTCTGAACGATATGAATAGTCCCAGCCCATTCAATCTCCTTTGCTTTAACATTCCTTTATTTTTGACCTTAAAATAGAATTATCAGCAAAATATACATAATGGAGACACAAATATGGTTTGTAAATTCGATTTACATTGAGAGCTGGAGTTATCCAGGAGAGAGTGCAGAGAAGGTTTACCAAAATGTTACCTGGGTTTAAGCATCTAGAGTATAGGGAGAGATTGGACAGATTAGGTCTTTATTCTTTGGAGCGTAGAAGGTTGAGAGGGGATTTGATAGAAGTATTTAAGATTATGAAAGGGATAGACAGAGTGGATGTGGATAGACTATTTCCGTTAAGAGGAGGAAAGATTAAAACAAGAGGACATGAGTTAAGAATTAAGGGGCAGAGGTTTAGAGGTAACATGAGGGGGAACTTCTTTACTCAGAGAGTGGTAGCCGTGTGGAATGAGCTTCCGGGAGAAATAGTGGCAGCGGAGTCAATTGTATTATTTAAGAAAAGGTTGGACAGGTCTATGGATGAGAAGAAGATGGAGGGTTATGGGCATTGTGCAGGGAGGTGGGACTAGAGAGGGGTGTTTGGTTCGGTGCGGACTAGAAGGGCCTAATGGCCTGTTTCCGTGCTGTAAATTGTTATGTTATATGTTATGTTATGTTAAGGCTAATGGATAACTACAATAAAGTTTTAAGTGAATATAACAAGTCAGGTATCACAAATGGACCACCAAAGTGGAAAGGGAGCATACAGGATGGCACTGAGAACATCAGGTCCGTGGGTTGGAGGCACACCACAAATGTGCTAGTGAGGGCAAAAGGAATGTGCCACACCTCAAAGTGCCCTCTCATCCATCTGCTCCAACATCCACCTCTGCCTCTTCTCTGACAGAGTCTACTGTTCCCAATACTGGCTTCATTTGCCACAAATCCAGAGTGGAAGCAAGCCATCCTCAATCATGTGAAACTAACTGAAGAAGAATGTGGTACAGTTAGGGCAGTGGATAGTGCAGTGCTATTGCCACACCAGCACCCCCAATTCAAATCCACCGCTGTCTGTAAGGAGTTTGTACGTTTCCCCCTTGACCGCATAGGTTTCCTCCAAGAGCTCTGGTTTCCTCCCACATTCTAAAGATATACGGGTTAGTGGGTTAATTGGTCACAAGGGTGTTATTGGGCAGTGAGGACTCATCGACCGGAAAGGCCTGTAACTGTGTTATACCTCAAAATTAAATTAACAAAAAGACAAAGATCAACATTGCAAACTTACCAAGGTTCAGAACCAATTCCAGCAAATGGATTCTAACTAAAATATGTCAACATAACACTCGATGAGCAGAAGCCATTTTGCATTATCTGATTCCAGAAGACCACAAAAATAAAAATTCCTCCATCGAGGAAAATTTGTTGTACAGACAGCAACTTGCTGATTTGCAAGCTGCAGAAAAGATGCTCTTGCATTCTAAGTAAAACACAAAAGTCTGCAGGTACTGTAATTGAAGTAATAACACAATGCTGGAGAAACTCACCAGGTCAGTGCACTCTATATAGCAAAGATAAAGATACAGAACCAATGATCGGACTTGAGGCCTTCATCAAAGTGCTCTTGCGTCTTGTTTGCTCCAATTGCTCCTGTAGCCCTTTAGCTCAAATCAATGGCAACAATCTTACACTGAGTTGATGGGATCTTCAAGACCATCCACGACTTCAGCAATGCTCTGAACCACACTGTGCTACATTGTGATGGAACTGTTAATGGAGCTGAGTATGTACAGGTGGATGTGACAACTGCCATTTCAGCTTTATCTTCAGAGGATATGTTGTCACAATTTTCTTTGTTGCACCTTGTGGAATTCAAGTGGAATCTAGCAGAGGCTGCATTTCACAGTTCATTGGCTGTTAAACATTTTGAGACATTCCAAACTCATGAATGGCATAGTTAAGAGTAATTTATGTCAGAGAAAAAAAAATCTTCAAATGGAACCAACTCCAGAACGGCCAAGTGTACACAGCCTCATTTATAATTCTATCATTCTACAATACTTACACAGTTGAAATCTTTTACATTCAAACAATTTACGATGTTTGCAACATAACCCTGGTGTATTGTAAAATTGCATTATTTTCCATTTATCTCATCTCATTTATGAAGGAGGTTTTTGCTTGTGTGGCAAATACATCCATTAAATACGTGTCGGTGCCATAAGACTTCACCAGGTTCAAGAACAGCTGCTCCCCCTCCACCATCAGACTCCTCAACAACAAACTCAATCAGGGACTCATTTAAGGACTCTTACTTTTGTACTTGATTGATTTTTTTTTCTCGCAGTATTGTACTGTGAGTTTGTTCACATTTCTTTATTTGTTTACATGTGCATATTGTGTACAGGTTCTTTGCTCTTTTGCACTACCAATAAGTGATAATTCTGCCTCGCCCACAGGAAAGGTTAAGATGGAGGTAGGTAAGTTGTTCCCATTGGTAGGAGAGATCATAACTAGGGGGCATAGCCTCAAGATTCTGAATAGTAGATTTAGGACGAAGATGAGGTGGAACTGGTTTTCCCAGAGTTTGGTGAATCTGTAGAATTCTCTGCCCATTAAAGCAGTGGAGGATACCTCAGTAAATATACTTAAGCAAGGTTGAATAGATTTTTACATGGTACAGGAATTAAGGGATATGGGAAAAGGCAGGTAAATGGAAATGAGCCTATCATCAGATCAGCCAAGACCTCATTGAGTGGCGGAGCAGGATCGACGGACTGGATGGCCAACTCCTGCTCCTATTTCTTATGTTCTTAAAAAATATCTCAGGGTTTTATGTGATATCATGTATGTACTTTGACAATAAATCTGAAATCCAAAACATGAATCTGAAATACACTTCAGTCTTGAACAAGGGCACCATCTTTGTGTCCTTAAATGGTCTTTAGTCTCTCTTCAGCTATTAAAACAAGTTGAAGAGAAGTATTTTGAATCTAATAGGATTCAGTAGTGGTTGCAGTGTGTGCTATGTGTGGAATAATGGTTTCATGGACAATGTTATATTGATAACCAAATTTTAAACCTTCATAGGAACTTTATTCACAAACGCAACATTGTTGAGCTTAGACATGTTGTATGAAAATATCACAAATCAAAACAGAAAATACTTAAAATATTCAGCAGGCACCATCTGTGGAGCAAGAAATAAGTCGACGCCTTTCCATCATAACATTAGTTTATGGACTCCATTGTTCACCTTTGCTCTGTAGAATCTTAAAGTGGTGTTATCAATAATCCGACAGAAACATTGCCGACAATATTGTGTGAATCAATGTTAGATATTTATTTTTGAATTTGAGTTGCGTTCATGATGAATGCAAAGGGACAGAATAAGCAGGGAATAAGATGCAGATGCTGGAATGATGAGCAAAGAATTGTTGGAGGAATTCAATGGGTAAGACAACATCCATGGGTAGAAATAGTCAGTCAATGTTTGGGATAAGCAGGGAAATGTTTTATTCCTCATGGGTCTGAGAGGCACCACCAGATTTTGAGGAGATGAATCCAACTTAATTCCAAACTAGGTCCAGTTTCATTTCTTTTTGTAGTTTGGGCCCAACTTTATGCAGTATCTCAGAGGAAATAATCTCTTTTGACTGTCCTCATAGATGGTCGCTAGAGGTTTTTGCATAGGCATTATTGCCCTACTCACTTGATGTGTAAAAGGGGGGAGGAAAAGAAGGTGGATTCACTGAAAGCTGAAAAGCCCTATCACTCAGTCATTTTATGTGGCAGAGATTAGTGAGCCGGCTTCCCAGGGCAAAAGTAGCGCGATGTGAAGTACAGCAGTGCCGCCTTCTACTGTGAGGCACAGCGCTGAGGTTTTGCACACTTCTCTGTCGTTGCAGACTTTTCAAAAGGAGCACAAATATATAAAAATAGATTTTTTTTACTGTATTTGTCATATTTTGCTTCCCAATCAACAAACAAATCATGGTACTTACGCCTCTACTTTCCTCTGTATCAGAACGAACAGTGATTCAATTGCCAACAGAAGCAAACCGAACCAGATTAGAAATCTTGTTAAAATTATCTGTTGCTAGCAGCTGCAAACGTGAAATCCACATACCTTGCTCTGTCCTGAGATCAACCCAATCTAGTAACATAAGGTAATACATAATAATAATGGATATCAGTGCAAGGGAGAGGAAGACTCCTTCAGACCATTGATTGACTGTTTGATCCATTTCGGTTAGTTACAAACTTGACAAAGTTTCGTGAAAATATATTCAAGGCACAAGTTTATAAGAAGATAAAGTGAGCTCAGTAGTAAAAGTGTATTACAGGGAGAATGTATAAAATTTGGGTTTAATTTTGACAAGCAAGGAGTTTAATGTGAGTTTTACACTGACGTGATCATTACTCTGTCACGGAGATCAGTCTCCCAGATGAAAGCCTCATTGTCACATCCAACTAGTGCCCAGATCCCACATGAGGTTGGTACACTTGTCTTGACTGAAACTAATGTTAAAACAGTGAGGAGATACGTCAGGCAAAGGAATGGGGACATGTCACAGGTAGAGAGAAAAGCAATCTGAGAAACCTGAACCTCCTCTGATATCCTCAGCCATCCGCCTTTCGTGCCGCTTTCAGCGGAAATCGTTTTACATAGGAGGTGGAGTGACTTGGCTGCACCTGCGACACTACTAGCCTTGACGGAGAAAATCCGGATCGGAATGGACCCCCAAATTCACCTTTTCTGCATTCACACAGGTAGGTGGGATGAGGTTCTGTGTCAAAGGGGCTTCCGCTTCCGTGCGAACAATGGTGTGCTTTCTTGCTGTTTCAAGTCGGAATCTATTAAAATGCAGGAATGTTGGTTCATTTTAAAAGCTCTCCATAACCCACCTCCACTGGAATGTTAAACAAAATTAATGCACATTCTTATTTCACCCCAGGCACATTCCTTCCCGACACAACCTCACTTATCTCCATGAGAAGTTCGATGCAGAGCTGGCTTCATCTATGCAGAGCTTACCCTCTACAGGACTCTGCAGTGCCTCCACTTACACTTACCGGGATCATGCCTTCTGTTGCGGGTGTTAACGAAAATCTCGAACAGAAACTCAGCAAGCTCCCAATTAGAACTGTGGCAGGAGAGGAGTAAATTATTGCCAAGAAAATAGAGTGAGAATGTGAAGTGAAATCAAAAAGGCACCTCAACTACAAGAAAACCCCAAGAGACAAATTACAACGTTCTGAAGAGTTCATTCAGTATTAAAATTTTGGAATCATCTTGTCTCATCAAAATTAAGGGCTTTCTGAAGATTTTAGGCAAGGGATATCATCATTGATTGTCGTCTTTAATGGCCGAGATGTCTGCTTCCCAAGTGCCTTTGCACTCACTTCATCATTGACTAATTTGTAGATCACAGAGGTACAAATGTTCCTCAGAGCCGGTTTCTCGGCATTCTCTAACCTGAACAATACACTTTGCTTTAATCATGAACCTGGCTTTTGAGCATCATTTTTGATTCAAAAAGAGACCTTCCATTGAACCCCTTTGATGGTTGCATAATCCTCTGACGTAGTTGTCTGAAATAACCAACAGGGTGGGATGGGGCAATGCCTTCAGAAACAGTGGAGTTGAGGACATTCCAGGCCAACAGGTAACTCCGTAGTACTGAGTTCATAGTTCATTATAATCCCAATAAATATACTGATACTGAATCTTCGTCTCCTTCCTTGACAGTTCCTTGGGACTGAGTTGAGTTGCTTCCACCGCAGGTCTATTGGGTTGTGATGAGGTTAGAGCTTTGGAAGGAGGTGCTTGTTGGGGAGAGCAGGTGGCGAAATCCTTTCATCATTTTTTTGGACAGAGACTCTAGATGCCCCGTGAGAGCCAGGATGCTCTTCCACACCCAGTTGTCATGGATCATGGAGACGAGGATAGTGGTACATTTTTAAAAGAGGGGTTTGAGAACACTCCTGTATCATTTTCTATATTTTCCTGATAATCTTTTACCATGCCTGAGTGAGAGGAGATCTTATAGTAAAAACACAAAATCGCTGGAGGACTCAGCCAGTCTCGCAGCATCCACTGGAGGTAAAAAAATATATAACCATCGTTGCTAATCTGAGCCCTTCTTCAAGGTATAAGCTTGACATGCTGGGCTGGGATACTTGACGAGGATCGGGTTATGGGTTAAGTAGCAAAATAAACAGGTCCTGGCCTTGGGTATCATTCAGCCCATCCACTGTCATAAGCTGGATTTGGATGGGGTTTTAATTTTGTTAATGTCAGCCTTGCCTGACATTAAAGGATCACCCAATGAATGAATGAGTCAGTAGAAAAGATTAAGATAAATCAAGTAAACATCTTTCATTTGTACTTACATTACAAGACGGGAGTATTGATAAAGTAGTCAAATCAACTTATAACCATTAGACGTCATCTATAATCTACAAGACGTTTCCTAATCATAAATCAATGTATAAATAGAGGGTAATGGGTGTGGAGAAGGGTTTTATTTAATAGAGGTCAAATAAATGTAGTATGTGACAATAATGGAACCTTTACCTTTACAAGAGTATGAGAGCCATAGATAGGTTAACCAGCCAGCACCTTTCTCCTAGGGTGAGAGTTTCAGCAAAAGGGGACATCTGTTTAAAGTAAGTGGAGGAATTTTTTCCAGGAGACATTGGAGTAAGTTATTTACGCAAAGAGGGGTGGGTGCCTGGAATGTGTTGCCAGAGGTGGTGGTGGAGGCTAGTACAGTAGGGACATTTAAAAGACTCTCAGTCTGGAACATGGATGGAAGAAAAAAATAAAGGGCTATGAGGTAGAGAAGGTTTGGTTTGTTTAGGAGCTTTATAGAGGTCAGGGGCCTGTACTATACTGTAATGTTCTATGATCTTCACATCAGTTGTAAAATTAAAGTAATTCAGCCCCTGAAAGTATGAAAGGAATCCTATGGGCAAGCAATGATTGAATATAAATCCATGGGAATCTCCTAAATGTGAGGAGGGTAGAAAAGGAAATGCATGGTAATTTGAATATTATTGTATGCATTAACAAATGTTGAAACATAGAGCTTGTGCTCTATTCTTAGAATGACGATAAATACCTGTGATGACACATTTCACAGTAGTCATAATTAAGTATGGTTAAGATTTAAATATAATTCAAAGCAACAGCTGGTTGAACCCTGTGCCAATATGTAATTAGCCCTGCTCACTTTTTAAATTTAGTTTTCTTTTCCTATTTTGTTTCCTCTTCAGTTCCATCTGCTGCGTTGGCCAGAAGAGGACAGGATGACCTTTGTACTTTTTTGTTCACAGGAGTTGAAGGCAGTCAACAAGGCGCACTAAAAGTGGAGCATGAGCCTGCCAACTTCAACGCCATACCAAGAGAGTTTGAGAGAGTAATTGACCTAAGCCAGTGAATCTGTCTAGACTTATTAAAAGTCATCAAGTTTAGGTAGAGGAACTGCAATTGTATCCCATGTGCCGCAGGTTAGAGCATTAAACTGTTAATTGATCAATACGATAAGTTTCCACAAGAAAGGAGATAGAGCAGTGGTTTTCAATTTTTTTCTTTCCACCTTAAATAATTTCTATGCCTTAGATGCTCTGTGATTAGTAAGGAATGACTTAAGGTTGCATATGTGTGGGTTAAAAGATTAAGTACCACTGCTCTAAGCCCAATTGTTATGTCATTGGCCTATTTACTTTGGAGTTATGAAACTGTGCACATAACGAGTCAATTAAGTACATTTAAAACAGTGGTTTGCAAACTTTTTCTTTCCACCCACATACCACCTTAAGCAATCCCTTACTAATCACAGAGCACCGATGGCACAGGGAATAGTTAAAGAGGGATGTGAGTGGAAAGAAAACATTTGAAAGCCACTGAGCTAGAGCAAAGCTGGATCTCTCAAAGAATTTCACAGGAGTAGCCACAGGCAAAAGTTGATGCCGAATTATGTAGGAGATGGGGAGACAAAGTTCTAAGTTTAGATTCTTTGTCCTGTGGGTGAGGCAGAATTACTACTTATTGGTAGTTGTGATAGTACAGATCTATCACCAATGTACATAGTGTATATAGTTACTGTATCTAGACTGTGCTTACAGCGATTGGCTGAGAGCTAAGCCACACCTATTGTCTGGGCCTTAAAGGGTTGTGTCCCTAGCCAGGTCGGATCATTCCGGACTGGTCGGCCACCTGTGAAGAGCTCCGGTCTTTTGCTAATAAAAGCGTTGGTTTGGATCAACAAGTCTTTGGTTCTTTCGACAAGCTCTACAGTAGTGCAAAAAAAAACTGTACTCAGGAAAAGAAAGATATGCTGCAGAAAAGAAATGTTCAATAATTATAATGTCCAAAGGAAGAGTCCTTAAATGAGTCTCTGAGTTTGTTGTTTTGTAGGGAACAAAGGGTACATTTTGAAGTAGGAGCGGAGGGGGAGGGGGAAGGCCAAGTTTTCAATCTCCAAACAAAGAGGTTCAAGAGTAACTAAGGAAGCCTAAAGGGGTGTCCATGGTAATGATGATGAGTTTATTGCCAAACACATGATTCAATGTTCATATGCACCAAAATTGTTACTTACAGCAGTCAAACAGATTCTTGTAAAGCAAAGGTATAGTGGTAAACTAAGTGAATTCAAATGAGACAGTAAACAGTTGGATAGATTGCGGTGGTGTGAGCAGTATAAGAAGCACAGCCACCACGTTGAGGGTCGTTAACGACTGCTTTATTTGAATCTGGCGCGTGCCCCTATAGGGGCACCACGCTGCCTGGGGCGCAGGCCATGTGGGAGGATTGACTGAGGAAGAAACCCCCGACGGTGCCATCTTCCCAGGGCTGCCCCGCCACGTGGCGTTACAAGCAGGGCCGGTTAGCCCTGAGCGAGTGCGCCCCCACAAGATCTTAAATATTCATAGTGAAAAAAAGTGACGTGTAATAGTGCAGACTATGCAAGTAGCAGACTTCTCAGAAATGGTGCATGTGTGGATAATACTATTTAGGTTACACAAAAACTGAGCTCTGCATATGGAAATGGATCGTAAAGGAAATATTTTGAAACACGTGTTAAAAGCAGTCTGACAAACTGCAGAGATGTAGAAAGCCAATTTTGTCTCATGGCATATTGTGGTAATTTAGCTCATTCTTTTGTCGATGGTGTAACCTATAGAATGTAGAACATTACACCACAGGTCAGGCCCTTCGGTCCTCAATGTTGTGCTGACCTATATATTCCTACAAAATAGAAACTAAACCTCGTAACCCTCTATTTTTCTTTCATCTATATGCCTGTCTAAGAGCCAGTGTGGTTCCAGGAAATACATATTTTGGTGCATATGTACCACGTTCTTAAGTGCATGATATGTAAATTCTCATACTCATCCATAAGAACCCATGCACGTAGTAACCAACACAGTGGAATTTCATTTAACTTTCGTCAGAGGCCATGAGTTATGCAAGAAAATGCCCAGGTAACTTTCGTTTCATGAGTTTCTATTCAGCCACTCTCTGGATTTCCTCGTTTAGTTTGTACTGATGTTAGAGAACTGCATTTCAGTTCCAGCTCACTGCAGTGAATGACTCTCAAGAGAAAGCAGCCCGCTCGGACGAACTCAGGAGAACACAAGTAAGGAACAGGCTTTGCTCAGGACTACAATTGCCGAGAAATAGGAAAAGCAAGAACAATCACATTCGTGGGACATTGGAACCGCTGGTAAATTTCTACAGAAAAGTGGGCTGACCGGCTGCATCACTGTCTGGGATGGAGGAAACCAATACCCTTGACCTTAAAGTCCTGCAAAAAGGTAGTGGGGCACAGCCCAGGACATCATAGGGCAAAACCCTCCCCACCATCGAGAACTATGACAGGGGACGCTGCCGTCGGAGAGCAGCAGCCCTCATCCGGGATCCACCCTGCCCAGCGCACACTCTGCTGCCATCAGGAAAGAGGTGGAAGTGCCTCAAGACTCACACCACCAGCTTCAGGAACAGTTGCCACCCCTCCACTGTCAGACTCCTCAACAACAAACTTAATCAGGGACTCATTTAAGGAATCCTACTTTTGCACCGTATTGATTTTTTTTTCTCTCTGTATTGCACATTCAGTTTGCATACATCTCTGTGTCTGTTTACTTGTGGGCATCATGTACAGTCTTTTTTGGGACTACCAATAAGTGGTAATTCTGCCTCGCCTGCATGAAAAAAGAATCTCAGGGTTGTATGTGATGTTATGTATGTTCTCTGACAAATCAGAAATTTGACGTTGCCACCAGCCTTCCTAAAACGTGAATAGTAACCCAATGTGATATTGGAGACGGCAAGGACTGATGACTGTTCCAGCACAACATTATTCTGTGTCTTTCGTGTGAATTTTCATTGACATTTATATATTTGTGGTGATTTAATTCCAACAGGTTTACTCAACTCATTGTCTTTCTTTTGTCCTGAGGAAGTCACTGGTCTTTGACCAAATAATGAGCAAGATATTATCTCATTATTTCCTATTCCTTTATTTTCATTACTCTTCTAAATTTATTTTTAAATTTAGACATCGACATACAGCATGGTGACAACCCGTGCCACCCAATTACACCCAATTGACCTACTACAACCCATTCCCCCCCCCCCACCTCCCAGGATGTTTTCAAGAGTGGGTGGAAATTGGAGCACCCAGAGGAAACCCACGCGGACAGCGTCTCTGACGCTGTAACATCGTTGCGCCATAGAGTGCAAATACAGTCCCCCAGTACCACATTTAGGGATATCACAGGCTGAAGTGCATTTGGATAGCCTCGTCCTAGGACATCAGGCATTATGACCACAGATCATCCCCTGCCAGGTAAATGTTCTCTTTTTCTCTCTTGGCATATTGAGGTCATTTAATTTATACAATATAGCTGGTGTTCGATATGTATCTAAGCTGCACCAACTAAGAATTTTGGTGCATGTGGATATGATATTGAGGTGATGACAATAAACTCTCATGAGTTTCCTTGATGAAAGCGGTTTGTTGGCCGAGCCCAGCTTTTGGCAGGTGATGGTGATTGGACCAAGGGCCTTGAGGATTTGAGGCAGTGTACAAGACTGCTGCTGCTGTCGGGTCACTACACATTCAACTGCTTCCTGACAATGAGCTTCTTTCCAGTTTGTGAAGGTGTGGTACCAGTATGATATATAAAGAATCCAATGCCATATCAATGCTTGTCGATCATTTCACCCAATCCTTCCCAACAAAACCTAAAGTAATTATCAGAATCAGGATTTATTGTCAGGAACAAGTCATGAAATTCAATGTTTTGCAGCAATATCTTAGTGCAAACTTACAATATTACTATAAAAAATAAAATAATAATAACATTAATAGGGCATGAAAAATAAAGCAGTGTCTTTGGTTCATTGATTATTCAGGAATCTGATGGCAGCGGGGAAGAAGCTGTCCTTGTGCCACTGAGTGCTCATCTTTAGACTCCTGTACCTTTTTCCTGATGGTAGCAGAGTTAAGAGGGGATGGCCTGGGTGGTGGGGGTCTTTGAGGATAGAGGCTGCTTTTTTAAGACACCGCCTCATGTAGATTTTCTTGATGGAGTGAAGTCTGGTGCCTGTGATGTTGCAGGCTGAATTAACAACCCTCTGGAGTTTATTCCTGCCCTGAGAGTTAGTGCCTCTGTACCAAGCAATGATGCAACCAGCCAGAATGCTCTCCACGGTACACCTGTAGAGGTTTTTGAGTCTTCAGTGACGTACCGAACTTCCTCAGACACTTCACAAAATATAGCTGCTGGTGAACCTTCTTTGTGATTGCATCAATGTGGAGGCTCCAGGACAGATCTTCGGAGATGTTGATTCCCAGGAATTTGAAGTTCTTGACCTTCCTCACTACTGAGCCCTTGATGAGGACTGGGTCGTGTTCCCCTGACTTCCTCCTGGTCCACAATCATCCCCTTGGTTTTGCTGATGTTGAGTGCAAGGTTGTTGTCATTACACCATTCAACAAGCTGATCTATCTCCCTCCTGTCCACTTCCTCATTGCCGTTTGTGATCCTGCCAACAACTGTGGTGTCATCGGCAAACTTATAGATGGCATTGGAATTGTGCCTTGCCGCACAGTCATGGGTGCATAACGAGTAGAGCAGTGAGCTAAGCACGCAACCTTGGGGTGCACCTGTGTTGATGATCAGTGGGGAAGAGATGTGGTTTCCAAATCATATTTGACTGTGGTCTTCTGATGAGAAAATCAAGGAATGTCTTATCCTTTTATTGGGAGAAACTGGGAAACAAGAGAAGGACCAATTGTAGTCAGAGTTGCTTGAAAAATGAAAAAAAAAAAAATTTTATTGTTTTATTTTGCTCTTTCCTTTACTATACCAGATAGCTCTAGTGTCGACATGGTGTGGTATCAATACCAATAACAGATCAAAGCAAAAGCCTTTGTACAGAATATAAATGGGCACAATAGAGACCTTAATTTCAGAGCAATGCATTGGCTCTTCAACTTTATTTATCGTTCATATCGTGCTCGCACAATACGATGAGACAGTACTTCTTTAGGACCTTAAATCAGAGCACAGTACACATCCATAACAGGGAAGTGAACAGGCCCTATACCAGAGCACAATGCAGGTCCTTACACCAGAGCTATTTAAAGCCCCTAAACTTGGAAAATATAAGACCCTGGCCTAGAACACAGTAGGTAGGCATTGGCACCAACATCCTGTCCAGACCCCTAAAGCACAGCATAATGCAAACCCCTGAACTAGCAGGAGATGGAAAACATTTGAGCAAAATGGTTTTGTTTTGCCATAGATAAAACTTCATGCTATTTCTACCAATTGGAAAATGAGACAGAGAAAAATCATTGTTCTCAAACAAAACACAGATATTCCCTGACTTATGACCATAATTAGGACCGAAGGGTCGGTCGTATCTCGAAAAGGACGCAAGTCAGAATTTTGCCCGTGCGCATGGAGTATCATTTTTCAATCAAATCTTTTTTTCATCGTAGATTTGACAATAACAACTTAAAGCTTCCTGAATTCGTCAATCAACCTTGACAAATCTTTCTACATTCTGATCCATGCTTACCTTGGCTGGGCGCATGTGGAATCAAGATGGCTGTGGCCAGCCTATGGGCCCCAGGACGTCGACTAACCCATAAGTGTGCACATTTTTGCTGTTACATACCCTGTATCCCTGTTATAGTTTGTCAAAATCAACATAAACTGCATACATTTTATATTTTTTCTTTATTTAAAGAAAATTTTGGTCGTATGTGCGGATGGACGTAAGTTGCAAAGGTCACAAGTCGGAAGTACCTGTATTCTTCTAGTACGTCAGGCAATATAATCAATTTGGCAAAATGCTTCGGAGATTATTGATGCCATCTAAACTTCCTCAACGAATTTTCCACTGCTCTTATCATTTCAAAAGCTATCCCAACCCAAAGGATGTAAATAAGTGGGATTTCTTTAAGACATCCAATATATTAAGAGTCCATGTGTGAGGAAATTTCAAATTATAAATTGAAGCCTGTGTTGAAAAATGACTGAGCACTTGCTTAAAATAAGAGGCTTTATAACATAAACATCAAAACTAACTGGAGATTAAAACGTGATCCGATTTCCCATGCATTGATGAAATGATCACATCTCTGCTGTAATCTACTAGCTTTCACATTCATCGTTTGGGAGCATTAATCTCAGATTCACGGCAGTAGCGCTCAAGTGTGGTCAACATTTATTTAATGACAGACTTATTAAGAAAGGATGTTGGGCTGGGAAATCTATCACAGGCCACAGTGTTTTATTAGGACTAAGTGATCACTTTGGAATGGAGAACAGTTGCCAGACAATATTATCACCAATGGGGAAATGTCGCACCGCATGGAAGATTATATCTTGATCCTCCAAGCGAATGATGCTTTTATGAAGGTAGGCTGCCAGGCAATGATATCCATCAATAGATAACTCACAATTAATGTTCTGTTGTAATATCACAATGTGATTGCAGGCTATAGAATTGATATGGGTCACAAATCCAGTAATACGCCTAAATTGAATTGTTCATTGTCATGTGAACTAAGGTACATTGACAGACTTTGTTTTGCGTTCTATCCAGGCAATACGTAAGTACGACCAATAGTGCAATAATGAAATAAAAGTGCATGGTGTGGAGAAATGTGTACCTCAGCAGTACAGTGGCATCACCTTTTATCAATGAGGGGTCCACTCCAAAGTCTGATAACAGCAGGAAAAGAATTATCCTTGACTCTGGAGATCTCCCTCTCACTGCTCTCATCAACGAGTTCTTCCAGCCCTTTTGTGCATTGCATTACAAGCGCAGCATCTGCAGGCTTTCCTGTTTAACCTGATTCTGGAGGTTCCTTTTATCAAATGTCATCTATCTTCTGCCCAATGTAAGGAGGTGGGGGGGGGAGAATGAAGTGTGACCAGGGTAGGGAGGGAGGGGAGAGGGCAGTGCTAATTTTTTAGGTTGCCAGCGCTCACTAAAAAATGGCAACAGGGAGGTCTCACGAGAACTGGCCTTGGAGGCCGCCATGTTGTAATTGAGAGCGAAATGTAGTACGAAGTAGGAAGATGACGTTCGTGGAAGGAACAGGAATGTCCAGAATAGCGCTCAGTTTTGGGGGGGCGGGGATGGGCCATGAGGTTCCGGAGCAGTGCTCTGGTGAGACTTGGCAGCACTGCACCCCTGGCCTTGCCCTCGCTTGGACATTGTCAGGATGTTTACCAGTGTCGTAGGCACCGGAACCCATTGAATGTCCTAATGTCTCATCGGTGAAGTTCTTCTATCTTTGAGACATGAAAGCCAACTCTGCCACCATTATCCTGGGTGCTGATTTCTCAATATCCACCTGTTGAACTCATTTCCCAAGATTCACCTTCTTCCAAGGGATTCAGCATTTGAACTGTAGTTCAAAAGCCCCGTGATTTGGGCTACTTCCATGCATGGAAGAGGGTAAATGAATAATTGCAATCTTGCTAGGGGATAGAATAGCATGAGGGGACCAAATGACCTTTTCTAGCATAAATGTCATTATATTATATATAATGATTCACAATGCCATAACTTGGACTGGTATGTGTCCCTTGCAGTGCCAATTTTGGGTTCCACTGTTGGGGTTTGCACAACCCTGTAACATCACCAGCAATTGGGACTTGGGGGTGAATCCTGTGCTGTCTGTAAGGAATTTCAACATTCTCCCCGTGTCTGCGTGGGCTTTCTCCAGGACCTCCAGTTTCTTCCCACCGTTTGAAGCATACCAGGGGTTGAGGGTCAATTAGGTGTAATTGGTCGGCACAGGCTTGTTGGACAAAAGGGCCCTGCTGTACGTCTAGGAAAACACATTTTAGGCATTGAGAATTTCCCAGCTTACACCTTCTCTGAACTACATTTTACCTAACACAGGATTCAGGTTAACTCTCTTCTCATCATTAGAAATTGCCAACGATGGGGAGAAGGGAAGAATGGCTAACTTTAATTTACACAGAACCTTTCATGAACAGGGGCAGCGTTGGGGGGGGGGGGTGTGGTGATATTGTGCGGGAAGCACAGCTGCCAATTTGTACAGAGAATGATTCCACCACCAGCCGCATCAGCGTGACCGACTCAGGACAAGAAAAAGCTGCAGAGGGTTGCGACATCACTCCATCGAGGATATCTGCACGAGGGAAAAAAGCAGCCTCTATCCTCAAAGACCCCCAGCACCCAGGCCGTGCCCTCCTCACTCTGCTACCATTGGGAAAGGTACAGGAGCCCAAAGACGAGCACTCAGCGGCACAGGGACAGCTTCTTCTCCACTGCCATCAGATTCCTGAATGAACCAAAGACACTGCCTTACTTTTCATCCACTGTTATTGTTATATATTTTTATTTATAGTAATGTGTAAGATGGTTATAATATGAATGTTTGCACGATGTTGCTGCAACAAAACATGGAATTTGTGTCTTGTTCATGACAATAAATTCTGATTCTGTTTCAAGTTCTGATTTTGATAGATTGAGCCACTTTGATTGATGGGGGCACATTGGCCAAAGCACTGGGGATAACTCTTTTGACTTCTCAAGTGCTCAGCAGAGTTGTCTGCGTAGATCAAGCTGGCTGTGAGGAAAGTACTTTTGGGTGTTAAGGCCATTTGGAAAGGCACCACTCGTATCGGATAGTAAGATTGAGCTGCTAGTGTCGTGTGTCTCTGAGTTTATGTGGGTGTGCGTCTGTGTGCCTGTTTGTGTGCGAACGTATGTTTGTGTTTAAGTGTGCATCTGTGAGTGTGTGTGTGTCTGTGTGTGTGTCTGTCTGTGTGTGTGTGTGTGTGTGTGTGCGCGCGCGCGCGCGTGGGTGAGAGTGTGTCTGCGTAGTGGTACTCGCGTGTGCACCTGTCATTTTTATGCTTGTGCCTATGTGGGTGAAGGGAGTGTCGGAACCAATCAACAGACCAGCTGCTCCTGTTTCAGCACCAATCAATGGGAGTGCCGCTGAGGCGATCTAACAGAAACGACCGAGATAGGTTGGAGGTAGAATAATATCCAAAGTTCGGAGCAGCCGTCAACAACGTTGTTTTGTCAACCTTGACCTTCATCCAATTTTGCTTTTGCGAAGCTACTTCTGAGCAGTTTTCCTGCGTCCTGCAATCGAACGGGTTTCGTTTATCAGCGTCTGCCCCTGTATTGCATCATTTATGCTGTGTGTTAGCAAGCATTCTAAATTAAACCACAATGTTGAGTGTCAAAGGCCAAAAGTTGATGACTGAACATGCGACTTTCCCAGAAAACTGAGCTGAATCATCACGTGAAAATAATGCTTCCTATTGGAACATTTTGCATATTGTCCGGTTGAGTTGTTTCAATCAGGTGGGAAAATGAAGCGTGACTTTGAAAGCTAAGATGCAAATCTGCAATAGCAAATGAAAATAAATGACTGAACTTGTGCACAATTTGAAGGAATTTGGTGTGTTCATTTGTCAGTGCCACCTGTTTCCTAGTCTTCCAGTCATTATGATATCGTACGTGATTTTTTTTCCGTCCACTGTATCCTCTGGGAGTCTTCGCATCTGTTTGTAGTTCCTGTACCTCTTCAATCTCTGTCAATTGTTGCATCATTGAGCAGGAAGATGTGTGCAATGCGGCAGGCAACTTTCCGCCTCTCCGTGGATTCCAGTTTTGTTCTTACTGTAACCAATTAAATTCATGATGGGGTTGATTAAAATTGAACATACATTTCAGTAACAGGCTATTTCGGCCAATGAGTGCGTGCCGTCCAATTTACACCCAATTAACCTGCACCGCCGGTACGTTTTAAACGGTGAGAGGAGAATGGAGCCCCCGGGGAAAACCCACACAGACAAAGGGAGAGTGTACAATCTCCTTACAGACAGCACGGGATTCAAACCCCAGTCCGGTCCCGATCGCTGGTGCGGTAAACTGCCAACCGTGCTGCTCCATAATAATAAGTTTATTGGCATACACATTGTACACATGCCCCAAAATTCTTACTTGCTGCAGCTGGACAGGTATAAAACTATAATAGGGAAATAATTGATTTAGATTAAAAGAGAGACTAAATGCATTAAGTAGATAGTAGATAGATGACTTTGCAGTTGGCATAGTGGTCAGCGCAACGCTCTTCAAGCACCAGTGACCAGGATTCATATTCAGAGCTCTCTGTAAGGAGTTTGCACGTACTCGCAGCTTCTGCATGGATTTTGCCCAGGTGCTCTGGTTTCCTCCCAGGTTGTAAGTTGATTTGTGGACTTGGCCAGCTTCGGGCTTATGTTGCCGGAAGGGCCTGTTACTGTGCTGTACATCTAATTTAATTTAATTCAAGAGTCTAAAAGCTGTTGGAAAGAAACTGTTCTTGATCCAAGAGGTGCTGGTTTTCAGGCTTATGTACCTTCTGCCTAAAGGTAACAGTGAGAGAGGTTCTGACCAGGGTGGTGGAGGTGTTTTATGATGTTTGCTGCCTTCTTGAGACAGCACCTCACATAGATGTATGTAATGGTGGGAGGTCACTTGACTCAGGCCCATGTTTAAACAGTATCCATTTCGAGCCCCAAAAATCTGGCCTTGCACAGCCACTTTTGATATGAAAAACCAATCCAACAAAATGTCATGTTCAATCTCCATCCCATCTTTCTTTGCCTTCACCCTCCCGCACCATGCCAACAAGATCAATGTAAACACTTCATTTTCCACTGAAATGGAAAAGCAACCTCCACTTTAATTTCAAAGTTGAAGATTTTCATAGTCCACATCATATTCGTTTCACGTTGACATAATATTGTTTTCCCTCTGCTAATTTCCAATTAGAATGCAGTTTCAGAAATCAAAAAGGGAACTGCAGACGTTGAACTAAGAGTCAGAAAATGCTGCAAAGACTTAGCAATCCAGGCAGCAGCTGACAAAAGAGAAGGAGTGTCAATGTTTTAGGTCAAAGATCCTTTGTCAGGCAGAGAGAAAAAAATGGTACATTTAAGTTGCAGAGAGAGATCGAAAAAATAAGAAAAGGAAAATCTTTGAAATCCTTCCTAACTCGAAGAAGGGCTCACACCCGAAGCATTGATCATTCATTGTCCTCCAAAATGTTCGACACTTTTTTGCTTTATTTTACCGTATTCCACAGTTTTAAATTTATAATCAAACAATTCACGTGATTAAAGTGGACATTCCAGATTTTATTGAAGATTATTTATACAGATTTTGGTTTGACCATGTAGAAATTACAAATAAAGGAATAAAGTGTCTGTCGTGGTGCACAGATGGCATGGCAGTTAGTGCAATGCAGTTACAGTGCCAGTGAATGGGATTAGGGATGGAATCCTACGCTGTCTGTAAAGAGTTTGTACGTTCTCCCAATGTCTGTGTGGGTTTCCTCCAGGTACTCCATTTTCCTCCCACCAGGAGGAAAATAAACCAGGGGTTGTAGGTCAATTGGGTGTAGTTGCATGGCACAGGCTCGTGGACCAAAAGGGCTTGTTACCGTCCAGAATGTTTAAATTTATCCCAAACTTTATGAAGGGCACTGTATTTCTTTAACTCCTGCTTGCCCTGTTGAATTCCTCCTGCAGTTTTGTGTTTCTACTTCACTCACAGCATCTGCAGACCCTCACGTTTCACCAGAAAGAAGAATAATAGACGAAGACACACATCAGAAGAATAGGGCTTTTCCCATTTAAACTCTGACCAAGTTCATCTTTTGTTTTCTCTCTCAACTCTCTTCGCAAGGGAGCATTTTCCAAAATTCTTCAAATCCGTTTGCCATGGAGTTATATGACAGAAGGCCATGCCTGCAAACTGGCAGGCAGTGAGTCATTGATGTCATTCATGTCAATAATCGCAGCTGCCAACTGGTATTTTCTCCCACAACAAGAGATCCAAAACCAGAACAGGCCAATAGTTCATTTGGATGGCCCTACTTGAATGTGGCGCTTGTACTTTTTTTTTTGCTTTTGGAACAGCAACCTTCTTTGGAGCAGTTCCTCGATTTCTTTTGATGTGCAGCCATGGAAAAAATTCTAACTTGAGTGGAATATGCAAGCTGGCCGTGAATGAGACTCAGGGCTAAATGGAGCAGGAATCCAGCTGAGAAGCTTGGACAGTTGGGCCAGAATTCACCTTCGTTTCTCTAATAATTATCAGAGCTTTAGGGGTTAGTATGATTTCTGGTCCTTTACTGGATGAGTGAGTTTTCTCCAAGCCGATTCAATTAAATATGATACCCGTGCTTAACTGGACTCACTAAACTTCCACGCAAAAGCACTGTAAATGGCTTGTAAATTAAAATGCTAAGACTTAAGGGAAAATTACAGGCTGAATTAAATTCTGTATTCGCAGTACTGAGATGTGACACTATTGTCATACTTCTGCAGAGTGCGCCACTTTTAAATGTTCCTTTCTCAGATCCATTTTACAAATCTATGTACCCCGTGAATTTGGATGCAGGTCAGTTGGACTCCGTGGTACCCAGACACTGAGAGAGACTGCAGACGCTGGAGCCTGAGCGAAAAACAATCTGTAGGAGCAAGTCAACCAGTCGAGCAACTTCAGTGCAAGAAGAATGGTCAACGTTTCAGGCTAAAACCCTTCATGAATGATCTTCCTGTCGATTTATCCATTCACAATGATGATGTGGGAGGGGGGTCTAAAGCAGAGATTTTCAAACTTTTTCTTCCACTCACATAACACCTCAAGTAATCCCTGCGCCATCAGTGCTCTGTGATTAGTAAGGGATGGCTTAAGGTAGAAAGAAAATGTTTGAAACCACAATTTTAATCATACTTAATTGACTCGTTATGTGCACAGTTTCATAACTCCAAAGGAAATGGGACAATGACAATTTTTCTCAAGCAAAATGTTTCAGTAACAATTGAGTCTAGAGCAGTGGTTCTCAACCATCCCTTCCTACCCACATCCCACCTTAAGCCATCCCTTTACTAATCACAGAGCACTGATGGCACAGGGATTACTAAAAGTGGGATGTGAGTGGAAAGAAAAAGGTTGCGAACCACTGGTCTAAAGCTAGATGTTCAACTTTTCAAAATCTGTCCTCAAATATTCCAAAGAACTGAACTGAACATCTCAGAACTGCATTATTTAAGAGGAAAAGTTAAGTCAAGTTAATTTTATTGTCATCTGATTGTAGAAGCAACCACCCAACAGAACAGCTTTCTCCGGTCCTCAGTGCAAAACACGCAGACAAACATCTAGACAAAGCACAAATACAGACCAACAATGCATATGCAGGACAAGTATTCATATACACAAATAAACATTGTTTCATAAATATGAGAGTCCGGATGGTGAGTGCCAGCAGTTCTTTTGGTCGTTCAGCGTTCTCGCTGCCTGTGCGAAGAACCCGTTCCTCAGCCTCGTGGTGCTGGCTCTGATCCTCCAGCATCATGGGGGCAGCTGAAAGGTGCTGTGTTTGGGATGGATGGGGTCTTCAACGATTTTGCGCGCCCTCCATACAACCAACCCAATAGATCACGTGGATGGGAGGAAGGAGATTCCAGTGATCCTCTCTGCCGCTCTTATTGTCCTGTGGATCAATCTCCGATCCAATTCTCTGCAGCATCAGTACCAGAGATGGTTAAGGGGATTTCACTCCAATTCCATCACACAATAAAACAGTTCATTCTACAACTTAAGAAACTTTTGCTCGGCCACTTCAGCTAACTTTGCTGACTACTTTGATGAGTATGCTCCCCCCAAAAATGTGATGACAATGTAATTAGACAGTTTTGGGGAAGAGAGTGCATCATTCATGTGTTAACCCACAAAATATCTTTCCCAAAATGGTGCTAATCTAGCAGAGATGCTGAAAAGAACCAGCTTTTACTTCTGCCCAGGAAATGTACTGTCAAGCTTTATTCTGCTCTTAATCTACATATCTTTTTTCAATGCAATCAAGGCTATGATGTACTTACTAGTTGCCGCACCCTCGTCAAGTTCAAATTCAAGATTCATGATTCTTTTATTGTCATGTAATAAAACAAAATGTAATATTAGATGAAATTCCCTTTATTCTACCATAAGGCAGACAAAGATTCACCATCAGCAGAAATTGCAGTCAGAGAAGCAAAAGAGAGTCATTGAATGTCTGTGGATTCGTGGACCATCTTCTCTGCTTCTCCTTCTCAAACGAGGAGATCGCTCCCTATTCCCAGTGCCCTATGCCTGTCCTCTGCTTTCCAAGAGTCTGTCATATCTCATTGACGTTGCTGATCATAGGCGCTGTCATGTTGGGCCCAGACCCCAAGGTCGCAGGACAGTATAAGTGGCACAAAACATAGAGCAGGCCACACAGTTACAGCTTTTAACTTTCCGCACACAATTGGGAACATTTAGATTCAACTCATCATTTACAGCTTTTCTACTATCCAGCAGAAACTGCTGGAGAGCGAATTAACATTTGCTGGTGAACATTGGGGACATTAGAGATGGAGAGGATGAGCACGTTTAGGTTCTTGGGAGTCACTATTCCGGAGGATCTTTCCTGGACCCAACACACCAACGGCCTCGTGAAGAAAGCCCATCAGCACCTCTCGTTCCTCAGGAGTTTGCGGTTTGGTATGACATCAGAAACACTGGCAAATTTCTCCAGATGTGTGGTGGAAAGTGTGCTGCATCAAGGTCTGAGATGCGGACACCAGTGCCCCTGAGCATAAAGTCCTCCAAAAGGTAGTGGACACAGCCCAGGACATTATAGGCAAGACCCTCCCCACTGTCGGAGAGCAGCAGCAATCATCAAGGATCCACACCACCCAGCACCCTCTCTGTTCTCACTGATGCCATCATGAAAGAGTACATCACAAAGTGGCACAAGACTCACCCCACCAGGTTCAAGAACAGCTGCTACCCCTCCACCATCAGACTCCTCAATCGGACTCATTTAAGAACTCTTACTTATGCACTTTATTGAATATCTTTGCTTTCCCTGTATTGCACATTCATTCTCTGTTTACAGTTCTTTTGATGGTTTACATGTTCAATTTATATTTTTGTATGACCAATTAATGGTAATTCTGCTGCGCCCGAAGGAAAAAGGAATCTCAGGGTTGTGTGTGATATCATGTATATATTCTGACAATAAATCTGAAATTTGAAATCTTTTTCAGTTCTTCATTGCTAATTATAGGCCAAACACTTCTTTCTTGTACACTCAGCAAGTGGAAAGAAGCTTCAACTTTAGTTTGCATCATACTGTCTTTGAACATTTCCTGGCTGCTTGTTTTAACTTCCTCCTTTTAACAAAAATACTGTCCTTCGTAAAATTCTGCCTCGTGAAATCTCTCTCTCTCTCTCTCTCTCTCTCTCTCTCTCTCTCTCTCTCTCTCTCTCTCTCTCTTTCCCATTTTCTAATTAGGACTATTAACGAAAGAAGTATTTAAACAAGGTTTAGTGATTCCATCAGAATTGTGCACATCTCGCATTGCTCAGTTGCACTAACACTGATGTTTTGTGAAACATAGAAGCATTTACTTAAAAAAAGCATTTTGTGGACAGGTCAGCTGTCAGGGGCAGATCACATTTCTCTAGCATCTAGAAAACGACCATTGTGTGTTATTCAACTCCTGCATGTTCAGAGACTTAAGGCTGTTAAAATGGCCCAATGAATGCAGCAAAACATTTCCAATTCTTTTAAAGTGTTAGCTTCATCACCATACAAGTACTATCAAAAACTTTCAATTTCAAGATTCAAGTTTCAATACATTGACATGTAATTTAAAAAAATGTCATATTACATGAAATTTCCTTTACTGTTGTAATGCAGACGGATTCTCCATCAGCAGAAATTGCCTGAAGCGTCTCTTACAGTCAGAGAAAGAAGTAAAAGAGAATCACCTCAATCACTGAGTGTCCATGGATTGACCTCCAGTGCTCCTGGAGCCTCCATAGCCATACAGAGTGCAGTTCAAACCAGCCCGGCCTCCAGATCTAATCCTCCAATATGATTAGGAACCCTTCAGGGCCCTTGGCACCCGCTCACATCCCGGTTCTGATACCTGGTACCCCTTCTGACAGTTTCAAGTCGGTCTCTAGAAGCCTGCAGCCAGGAGTGAGTCCCTTGTTCGCAATCTCCAGCAGCCCAAAGGAAGCATGGCTTCCTCACCTTGAGACACCAGCCGCAGACCCCCTCGCTGCAGTGGTCACCGACCTGTGGGCCGTCTCCTCTGCTTCTCCTTCTCAGACATGGGGTGGTCTCCCTGTTTACTGGTGTCCTACGCCACTCCCCCAATTCCCTGGAATCTGGAACCCCTCGTGGCTGCTGCCGATCCATACGCGACATCATCTTGGGTGCAGACCTCACATTCGCAGGATTTTTAAATAAAACCACAGTTGGCTCCTTTCGCGAGCCGTTCAAAGCCTGTAACCAGAGCTGACAGCAGTCGGACTGGGTAGTTGGACCCCACGAGAGGGCTGTTTCTCCACTCCCCGCTCTCCATGGGTCCACACCAGCACCATTTATTTGGCCATTTTCTTCATTTTAATTAGCATTAAAGCCTTTGCCCTCCAGTCTTCCATGGAAAACACATTTGCTCACAATAAATGCAGCTACCTTTTAAAATTGTACATTGAAAGGGTATTCCTTCCCGATACTTCTGGTTTATGAGCTCTTTGCAAATGGATATTTCCGAGTAACCTGTGTTGAATTACATAAGAAAAAAGAAACAGTCTGGTGACAATTAATCTAGCAGGCATTAGCATCATCCCACTGGGCAGAATGGTCTCTTGTGCTGTAACCAATCTGTGCCTGGGGAATCTAGAAGGAGCTTCTGTTTTTAGCATTTCAGTGCAAAATAATGCATTGGACATTCTTCACTTTTTCTCCATCTCCACTGTCAGTTATTCTCTTACTCTCCAATAAACACGCTGGATCAGTGACATCTCCCTCTGACCCTCAGTGTTACACAACCCTCTCCCCCCTCCACCCCACATTACACCCAATAACTGAGTAGGAAACGTGGGCAGTGCATGGTTTGCACATGTATAAAAGGATATATTTTCCGTTGAAAGACTTCAACAAAGATGCATGAGGCCGCATCACAAAGTAGTGGGATTAGTCAATGAAAGAAGAGATTGCCTAAATTGGGCTTCTGTGTTTTTTCAGAACTCAGGGGGTCTCAAGGAAACTTACCAGCCTTTTGCAGCACTGTACAGGCTGGATGCAGAGAGGGTGCTTTCGGCTGAGGCGTGTAGAAACAGGGTTACTGTTATTTCGGACTGAATTGTTGAGAGTGAATTTCTCCACCACCATGAGTATAACCAGAATAATCCAAAAAAGAGATTGATGGATTTCCAGAATGAGGGAAAAGTAGAGGCACTGGAATAGTGACGTAAAATGACTGAGGTGAAAGATCACGACCTATAGATGAACAGTGGGGCATGCCCAATGAGCTAAGTGGTCTAATTCTTACGTCCTAACCATGGAATAGAGGCATCATGAAGAATTGGTACAGGGGTACAGCTGGTACCGGGGGGTGGTTTCAAAAGCTAGAGGGCAGAATGTGAACAAGAACATGATTAATGTACCTGGAGAGTGTGAGGGGGTAAGGGGTGTCGGCAATGTGGGAGGCTGGGTGAGGGTCAAAGAGCTGGGGGTGGGGGAAGAGCGCGAGACACTTTAAGTAAAGGTGTTCAGAGATAGGGAGGACCATGTGAGTGTGAGAGGTCGAGGGGAATTGGTGAGGGGGCTGGGAGGAGAATAAGATGCAGTGGCCAAGAACTTACGTGCGCGCATGCATGTGTGTGTGTGTGTGTGTGTGTGTGTGAGACAGAGAGAGAGAAAAAGAATGCATACACTGTCCATATAAAGATGAAACAATTGGTGTCAAATAGGGGTCAATGCAAAGTGAAACATGAAAGTCTGCAGATGCTCTGATTGAAGTGAAAACACACAGAAATGCTGGAGGAGCTCAGCTGGTCTTGTAGTGTCCATAGGAGGTAAAGATAGTTTACCAAAATCGGTGCTATGAAGTAGTGAACATTGTGTTAATTTAGTAATGAATGTAGCTCTCACATGGAAAGTCTTTTGCAAATAGTGAAAATCTCTGTCCTAGATTTGCTCATAATGAAAAGTAATAGTTAACTTAGCAAGACTTTGCAACACTAAAACCATTCTGTATGTAATTTTAGGACCATTGCATCACTAATGCGGTAGTATCAGGTTTAAAGATATCCTTGTTTGTATGAGCATTTACAAATGCCACGCATTAACCTGTAGAAGTTACCTAAGAGTTGAGAATAGGAATAGCCACACAGTCCCTCCAGAAGATAATAGCCAAAGATTCACAAATACTCTCGAACAAAGAAACAACTTTCATATCTCAGCCCTAAAGGCAATCATTTGCAATCATTGCCGACCACTGCAAAAGACCAGGGTTTGAAAATATTTAAGTCAGAAATCAAATATTCAAGAGAAGCCCTTGATATCCTCCCTCTACCAACTGTGGGAAGCAAATTCGAAATTTGTGTCTTGGTATATGAGGCTAAAATGATAATTCAGTGAGGTCTTCACATTGAGGTTTACCATCGAGAAAAAGGGCCTAAAGTCAAGCACTCAATGGCACAAGGACATTGCCATCAGATTCCTGAATAATCAATGAACCAAAAGACACTGCCTTACTTTTTGTCCACTGTTATTGTTATTTTTAAATGTTGTAAGATGATTATAATATGAATGTTTGCACTGAGATGTTGCCACAAAACCCCGAATTTTATGACTTGCTCATGAAAATGAATTCTGATTCTGAATTCCCTTCTGAATGTTGTGGTTCTTTTTCTCTGTGCAATTAGTTTAGAAGCAAGGACCAGGCAGCAAACATTGGCACCAGAGAAGCGCAAAAGCTACTCATTCTGGATAACTGGTGGAGAAACCCAGTAGGCCAAAGAGCATCCATGGGTAGGCATGGTCAGTCAATGTTTCAGGTGTGAACCCTTCAATATAGAATAGGTGAAATGACATAAAAATGGGGGTAGAAGCTGGGGGAGGGGCCCAGAGGAAACAAGAGCATAGGACAGAAGGTGTGAGAGATGAAGAGGCAGGTAAAAGGTGAAACTATTTGGAAAGAACATTACCACCCTATCAGCAGATAATGTAGAAATCTTCTTTCTAGTGTTTATTCTTTACAGAGAGGTGATGGATGTGTCAGAGAAGATGCTGACCTCACAGCCAAGCCCTTAATCTTGAGAAGTCTTCTTACTGAACAGATAGTTTGGGTGTTACTCACGGAGTTCTGTAGATGAACTGCAGAAGTGGGCCAGGAGCAGGTTACACATACACACCAATGACCTACCTCCAACCAACATCTGTTTATGTGGTCTTACATATAAATGTTGCTTTGTCCTTCAGTTGCGAGGTCTCATGCAGTCTCAGGAACTAACCACATGCAATGTTGGGATGAGAGTGAGCCAAACCTAGTCCCACTCGTTAAAGGGCAGACTCAGCAAATCAACACCTGAGTCTTTACCAGCAGTCAAAGATGTCTGGTAGATTCAGAAACTTCCAGAATTACTAAAGATAAATTAAGCCAGTAAAAAAAGACACTTAAAAACTTTTTAGTTTGAAGTTAATACATCACTTGAAACATCTAAATTCAATTAAAAAGATCAAAGTAATTAACTTATTACTGCTGAGGGCTTGGCAAAGAATTTGCTGACATTTCTCAAGTTCTGATGAATTCTACCACAGAGAAAGTCTGCAGATTAATCACAGGGTGCTGAATAATTCTGCAATGTCCAAATGTCTGGATGGGGAGGTTGGGCAGAGCAGAAGGCCATTCACTGTGAGTGCTTATGGGACCACATTATTTACTTTCTACAAGCATTTAGTCATAGAAGATAATAAGGTCATGTCCACAGGCTTATTTCTGGCAAACTGATGCATTATTACCTGCACAAGGGAAAAACGACAGACCACGAAAGGTATATTTGATAAATTATGTATAACATGAACAGAAGGTAAGGAATAGAAGCAGGAGCCAGCCATCTGGTCTGTCGAGTAACCCATCATTCAAGAGGATCATGGCTGATTTGGTAGTGGACTCATAACCATATTACAATTACAGTACAGAAACAGGACATCTCGGCCCTTCTAGTCCGCACCAATTTAAGTGAAACTCCACTCGTTCTACCTACCTGCTCCCTGCCCATAACCCTGCAAAACCCCTCACATCCATGTACTCATCCAACCTCCTCTTAAGTGATAAAATTGACCCTGCTGCAACCACCTCTTCCAGAAGGTCATTCCACTCAGCCACCACTCTCTGAGTGAAGAAGCTACCTCTTATGTTACTTCTAAAGTTTTGCCCCCTAACCCTTAACATGACCCCCTCGTTCCATTCTCCCCTACCCTCAAGGGGAACAGCCTATTCACATCTATTCCCCTCATAATTTTATATACCTCTATCAAATACCCTCTCAACCTTCTATGCTCCAATGAATAAAGACCCAATCTTTCTCCATATTCAAGATACTGCAATCCAGGCAACATTTTAGTAAATTTTGTCTGCACCCTCTCTACCTTATTGATATTTTTCCCATAATTTAGAGACCAGAACTGCACACAATATTCCAAACTTAGCCTCACTAATGCCTTGAACAGTCTCAACATCACTTCCCAGCTGCTATATTCTATATTATGATTTATAAAGGCCAGCATACCAAAAGCCTTCTTCACCACCCTATCTACATGAGGCTCCACCTTCAAAGAATGATGAACTGTTACTCCAAGATCTCTCTGTTCCTCTGAATTCCTCAATGCCGCCTCCCCCTTCACTGCATTCGTCCTGTTTTGATTATTCTTCCCAAAATGAAACACTTCATATTAAACACCATCTGCCATCTTTCAGCCCACTCTTCTAAGCAGTCCAAATCCTTCTGCAGTCCCCAAAAATCCTCCTTACTATCCACATCTCCCCCAATTTTTGTATCATCCGCATATTTACTCACCCAATTTACCACCCCATTATCCAAATCATTAATATCATAAAAACTAAGGAGCTGATTATTGACTTCAGGAAAGGAAAGCCAGATGTATAGAATCCAGTGATCATTGGGAGATCAGAGGTGGAGAGGGTGAGCACATTTAGTTTTTGGAAGTCACAATCTCAGATTATCTTTCCTGGTCCGAACACACCATCAGCACCATGAAGAAAGCATGACAGCATTTCTACTTCCTCAGGAGATTGTGGATGTTTGGTATGACATCAGAAACCCTGGCAAATTTCTACAGATGTGTGAAGCCAGTACTGACTGGCTGCATCAAGGTCTGGTATGGGAACACCCCTGAGTGTAAAGCCGTCCAAAAGGTAGTGGACACAGCCCAGAACATTGCAGGCAAAACCCTCTCCACTATTGAGTCCATCTACAGGGAACGCTGCCGTCGGAGGGCAGCAGCAGTCATCAAAAACCCAGCACACGCTCTGCTCTCACTGCTGTCACCAGGAAAGAGGTCTTGGTGCCACAGGACTCACACCCCCAGGTTCAGGAACAGCTGCTCCCCCTCCACCATCAGACTCCTCAGCAACAAACTCAATCAGGGACTCCTTTCAGGACTCTTACTTTGCACTTTATTGATTTATTTTGCTCTCCCTGTATTGCAGTCAGTTTTTTATATTTTTATTTGTTTACAGTTCCTTTGATTGTTTACATGTTCACATATAGTTAATGGTAATTCTGCCTGGTCTGCAAGAAAATTGAATCTGAGTTATATGTGATATCATGTATGTACTTTAACAATAAATCTGAATTCTGAAAAGAAAAAGAAGCAAAAGAGAGTCTCTTCAGAGACACTGAGTGTCCGTAGATTTGTCTCCAGCGCTTCTGCAGCCCCTGCAGCCGCACAGACTTCTGTGCGATCCATCGGCCACCTGAACGCCAGATCCAAACCTGCGATATGATCAGGAAGCTTTCAGCATTCAAGGCCCTTCTGGAGCACCCTCTCGAATCCTGGTCTCCAGAAAAATCCCAATTTCTTCAAAGAAGGGATATTTTTCTTGTCCACGAGAAAACAGACCCAACCTCCACTTTATACCATACCCCTGCAATTGGTATCCATGTGGAGTTCAGAGCTCATGAGTGGGATTTGAACTTATACCTTCTTGGCTCAGAAGTGAGAGTGGGAAGGTAAAAGAGCTGAGTCAGTTACATTTTGCTATATGGGCTGAAAAACTCAATTTGATACAATTGGTGCACACAACTAGAGACCCTGCCCCCAGCAGTGGAGTCTTACCTCAGTTGCTGACTTAGAGATTGGAAAATCTGAGAAATATCTGTTCAAAAACACTGATATTTGGCAGTTGTGTGTGTGTGTGTGTGTGTGTGTGTGTGGGGGGGGGGGGGGGGGGGAGGCGGTGTTGGTGTGCATGCAAAAGAGAAATTGTGTGGATGCCTTGATTATGTGTGTCTGTATCGGTGGGTCTGCCTGGGACTTTATGTATGGCTATTTGTGAACCTGTGTGCATTTGTGTAAATCTGTGTGTGTGTGCATGTCTGTGTGTCACTGTGAGAAGATTTACTGCAACACTTGACGTGATAGCGTAGATTGGAATGAGGCTGAGCCAAGGATGTTTATGCTGTGGGAACATAATTCATCTCCAGATCACAGATCTTCTATTCTGGCAGAAGCACATTGGTTCTGCCCAACACACAGAAAAGTTTAAGAACGTTGCACATTGACTGACATTATCTGGACCCAGCTTTGAGTTCAGCAAAGATTCCCTTGAGGCACGATCCTCTGGAGAGTTCCAATGAATTGCCACAACTTATCCCTAGTAAACAAGAATTAAAATTATACTTTTACACTCCTAGACCAAATATATATATCTAACCCCTGAGCAGTGAATTTGCAAACCTAGTCATTTTATGTTTGGACGCCAGCTTTAAAGCAAAATTCTGAAAAAAACCCAAAGCATTACTGTAAGATGGCATTCTAATCAGCTTGCATTCATGTTGCCTTAAGCTGAACTTGAACCTCTCCAGCAATTCTAATTTGACTTCAAGGTCAAATACAGGCAACCTTATGTAATCACCTCTGCAAAATGGATAAAAAATTGATAATTTTATCAGGTCTTCTGATTGGTTCCATGGAAAATAGCTGATTATTCCTGCTCATTCTTCCCATGACCTCCAGCCATTTGGCCAACATTTGAGTATTCATTATTATATGGGGATGTTAAAATGGGATCATTATAAACACATTTATGAAGTGGTGCCTGCAAATCAGTAGATTTATTTTCTGTGTGCAAGCCAGACAGGTACCTTAATGCATCAGCGAGGGCTGCAAAATTAAACTGTGAATTTTGTGAATGGGATGGATGCACAAGATGGCTTGATACTATTTCAAAGAACTTGAAAGTCATCCCCCATGTAAGCTTGTTTATGCGAGTTTTCTCTCAGTGAAGTAGCTGTCTTGCTTCCCTTGTTACGCCATAGAAGAATTTTAAGAAAGTGCTTTGGCTGTGATAGGTGCTCTGGAAATGCAAGTCCTTGATGGGAACATCACTGCGTCATGTGAAGCCATTATTGAGGTGACAACTCTCAAGCAATGTGTTGACTCCTTTCTCATGGTAACAGGGTAAAAGGTGAAAATGCAAAGCATTACATTGATCTGGGCTTTTTCATTCCAATAGAATTATCAGCCTCGGATATTGATATTAGACCGATGCTCTACACTTCAAAATCAGATGCCTCCTTTATTAATCTAATACCATCCAGAAATCAGGCATAGCTGTTCTACATTATGCTGATATGTAAAATATCCTTTAGAATCAGACATCGTCGGCAAATTTGTAGATGGTTTTATTGTTGTATTGAGCCACACAGTCGTAGGTGTAAAGTGAGTAGAGCAAGGGGCTAAAATCACAGCCCTGTGGTGCTCCAGTACTGATGGAGGAGATGTTCTTACCTCTTGTAACTTATGAAGTTTTGGTGGGAGAGGATTGAATGGACATTTTTGTTGGTACCCAAAAAATCATAACTGAAATTTTGTACTCTCCAGTTGAGTGAGTTGTCTGCAAACATGTAACAGGAAGCTAAATAAATGAGAAAATTAGGTAATCACGGCTCAAGAACAAATTCTATAGGATTCTGAAAATTAATTTTCATGCCTGGAATTAGTTGTTCCTTGTCCCATTTGGCACATAATGTCCAACTTCCAGGCAATGCTATTGGGTTACTGCAGAGAAATCGATCTGAGATCAAGTCACAGGACCATAAGAGTGGAAGAGAGGATCACTGGAATCTCCCTCCCTGGGATCGTTGACGGAAGAGGGAGTGCAAAATCACAGCAACCCCTTCCACTCCCTACACAGTATCTTTCAGCTCCTCCGCCGGGAAGGAGCATCAAAGCCAGCACCACCAGGCTGAGGAAAAACTTCTTTCCACGGGCAGCGAGAATGCTGAACGACCGAAGGAACTGCTCACACTAACCATCCGAGACTCTCATATTCATGAAACAATATTTATATATTTGTATATATGAATACTTGTCCTGCATATCTATTGTTTGTCTGCATGTATTATGTCTAATTGTGGGTCTGCATGTTTTGCTGTTCATTGGATTGTACAATCAGATGACAATAAACTTGACTTGGATTCAAATTTCCCAGAATGTTGGAGTGTGTCTGCATTCATTGGCCATTTCTGATGACCTGTGAGAATTTCTGTGGTTCTGCTCCAAAAGGCACTGCAGCAATTTGGTTAGGTGGGAGGCTCCAGGATCTAGACCAGTAGTTCTCATCCTTTTCCTTTCCGCTCACATCCCACTTTAAGTAATCCCTATGCCATCAGTGCTCTGTGATTAGTAAGGGATTGCTTAAGGTGGGATGTGAGTGGGAAGGGAAGGTTGAGAACCACTGCTCTAGACCCAATTGTTGCTGAATTATTTTGCTTGAGAAAAATGGTCATTGGCCCATTTCCTTTGGAGTTATGAAACCGTGCACATAACGAGTCAAGGAGGTACGATTAGAACAGTGGTTTTCAAACTTTTTCTTTCCACTCACATAAGCAATCCCTTACTAATCACAGATCACCCATGGTTTAGGGATTACTTAGAGAGGGATGTGAGTGGAAAGAAAAAGATTGAGAACCACTGATTTAGACCCTGGGGTTGTAGGGAGGACAGCAACATATTTCTAAGTTGATGTGTGACTTTGAGTTGTTAATGAACTCATCAACAATTTTTGATACTAATTCAGAAAGAAGTAAAAAGATGCAATTAAAAGAAATACGATAGGCTGCAGATGCTGTGATTGCAGTAAAATCACCAAAATGCTGGAATAAACCAGCTGAGTTCCTCCAGCATTTTGGTGTTTTTACTTAAATTCAATTAAAAATTGGATATATCTAAAAGTAAGGCGTCATTAAAGTAAGAAGGTTAAAGCATCCCACAAATAGCTGAAATTATTGGAAGTCCAATGAATTATGGCTATCTCACTTGTGTCAAAACAAAAATATGAGATTGGCATCAGTTTAGAGGGAATTTCAAACAAAAGAATGTGTATTTCAGATAACAAACAGCAATTAGAGAACTTTATATTACTAGTAGAAAGCCACTTAGGAAAGTGTTCACATTAAATTTAGATGTTGAGAGATCTGTGGCTTGCTCTCAGTGTATGGTGTGCAATTGCCGATAATCTAATTTAGTTTTGGAAATACTCAAAGAAGGCTTGAATCAGTGCTTTGATGTGTTTACAAATTCATTGTGTGTGCACTCGATAAGAGGTAAATTAATTAGAGCTTATGGGGGTCAAATAAAGCCATTTCCTGTCTAGGCCACTGTATTTGCTTTTAGAGTTCCTGTTCTTTTTGTTGCGTCAACTTTGAATACAATGACACTTCTTTTTCCAATTAAAAACAATTAAATTTCATTCTAACTTACTTTATACATGTCGATAAAAAATGACGGAGGCTGTCTTGCTTCTGCTGCTGTTGAGAAAGATTAAGATTTTACAGTGTTAACCAACGAAAATGAGGAAGAATATGTTTTCACAGAGAAGACTCCACACTGGCTATAAACATCAAGTGCAGGTAATTTTTGAACTCCACCCTTTAAAAATGTAATACATGGACGTAGGGAATCCAGACTGATTATTTTTCCAATGGGAGGTGCGCTGAACTGCAATGTGGAAGGTTCAAGAAAGACTGGAAGAATTAAACCGTGGTGTAAATAGGGTGAGAAAGAAAAGAAACTGAAGGTTTTGGTGAAGAAATAACTTATAAAGGCTGAAGTGGTGTGTAATTATAAATATTGCTGAAATTAATTTGCTTTACAGTATGGAGGCATCTGTGAATATTTTTATTTTCGGAAGCAAAACAACCCAATTGACCCAAACTCTTGTAAAAGCTGCAAAACTGAACAGTTGAAACCGAAAATTTTTAAAAACTGAATTTTTGAAAGCCTGTCGATGAGGTCCGTTGCCAATTGGTTAGCAATACCAGTTCTCAAGTTCAGGTTTTTTTTTAAATCCGTGCATTAAGACACAGTGAAACAGTTTGTTTGGTAAGAAGCCCACTGAACATCTCACACATGATAAAGACAGTACAAACATGGAGAGGGAGAGGATGAGATCAGTTAATGCAGATTTTTAGTTCCTTTTAGGAAATTGATAATGGTGAGACAGAAACTGTACTTGAATCTGGCGTGGGTGAACTCGCACTCATGAATCTCTTCCTGACAAGACAAGGGGGTAAAGAGAGAGCGCCAGGGTGGAATGAGTCTTTTCATAGTTTGGCTGATATCCCAAGGCAGCAGAAGTGAAAGATGGAGTCAATGAAGGGGAGGGGGAGTGGGCTGGGCCACGTTCAAAGCCCTCTGCAGTTTCTTGTGGTCTTGGGAACAATAGTTCCATTAGAACACGGTGATGCATCTTGGACTAACTGTAGGCTCAGGTGCTGGTCTCCCCCATTGGGATGCAGCTACACATACATCAGGTTTGTTCTGCAATCTTCTGACCGACCTTATGCTTTGCATATTTTGTACGCTTTTAGCTCATCTTAAGCCTTCTGTTTGAGACTGAATTTGCAGAGTCTTCACCCATGCTTGCTGGCATTTTCTCCGTTTTCTGGCAATGTCTCAGTTCCAAACTTCTCATCAGCTTTTTCATGCCCTTCCATCCTTTCACTTCTGAAACATCTTCCATCTGGGGCACCCTTTGAAATCTCCATGTTTGTTTAATTCTAACCCCTTGTATGTTCCCAACTTGCATCACTTCACCATATGCCATTAGTTACTTTGACCTGAAACACTTCAATTCCCTCTCTAAATCACTAGATCTTCTAAGTCTTTAAGACATTCTGTTTCTTTGTTTTCAACAGTTGGCCTCTTCCCTAATTTAATTCCCATTAAAGAGCTTATCGAAGTGTGTACATCAATGGCACAGTGAGATGCTGAAGCAAATTTTGGAAAGCACTGACATGGCATTCGAGTTTTTTTTTCAAATGTACGATTATCAAAAGCAATACACAACCCCTTGATGAAGGTGGGAGCAAATATTCAGCCAGCGGAGTGCCCTGGTCTTGGCCCACCTGCAGCAGTTGTTTGAATAAAGTTTCAATAAAGTTGTGTTTGAATAAAATGGGGGCACCCAGGATGAAGAGCCGGCTGATGCCGCTCACTACTGGGGCGACTCTCCAAAGTGTCTCCTCTCCCTGCCTAGTTAGAGTCTTTATCTTTATTGGTATTAAGTATATCAGTAAGGCATTATCTTCTTGCAGAAATGAATATTAAAACTTAAAGTATTACTTTTATATTACTGGAAGTAAATGCAACAAATTAAATAAAATGCTAAGAGATTTTTCAACTTAGCTGTACAAGTAAATAGCAAACGTGCATTTCCTAAACTTCAGCATGAGACTCAGTGACCCTTTCTGTGCATTAGAAAATCGCTAACAATACTGTTCCCAGTAAGTCAGATCATGCAATGTTTTATAAGGTCAAGAACATTGTAGTTCATAAAATCTAAGTGTGTGGCTCTTCAAGTCTATAAAGTTTAATTGTTTTTAAATGAGCACTGAGGACATGCGTTTATCAGGCAACTTCTGCTCAGTAAAACCTGAGAGGGTTTGATTTTGACTCTCGACAATTGTGTGAAATGAATGATAATGGATTGGACATCTGTTCTACACCACTCCTGAATTCATATCCTCCCCCCTCCCTCCCAAATTAAAAGGGCACTCTTTTCTCCACGGTGAACTCGTTGTATTGCGCTCAAGAAACTGCCAGCTGAGGCAGTTAGGCATTGCATTGAGTTACAACCCAGGTCCTGGGCTGTGGATAATGTCAAAAATCGAATCAATTTCAGAGCTATTCTGAAAGGTTCATTGCCCGCATCTGCATTATCTCCATGACATGACACAATGACTATTGCATCATTTAAGAAACATCTGGACAGATACATCGATAGGATAGGTTTAGAGGGATATGGGACATTTGGGTCGGTGGGGCAAGTTGGCTGATCTGCTCTATTCATAGATTGTTTGTTACATCTAACACCTTGGATGCTGCAACACGTTTTGCATTGTGAGTAGCTCTCAGGGTGTAGACCTGGAGGCATCTGATCCTTCAAAGAATAATTCAATGCACTAAGTATTCAAAGGTATCAGTGCCTCGTAATCGGTAATCATGGTTGCCAGTTGCAACCAAAATAGTGATACAGAAACATTGGAATCTTGACCAAATGTTTTGAAACTGGACCAATTCAGTAAGTCAAGAGACACCCATGGAATGGAACCAGTAGTTCTCAATCTTTTTTTTATACTTACTTACCACCTTAAATAATCCCTTACTACCCACAGAGCACTTATGGCATAAGACAGTCAATGCTTGGGATCAGGACCCTTTTATGAGAGTCTTTTTTTTTACACAGCAGGAGGGGACCACGGATTGGGAAATTAGGTGGGATAGCAGTCGGCTGGAGATTAGTTTGGTATTGAGTAGATGGTGGGGCATCTTGAGTCTGCCATGCTGTTGAAGGTCATGATCCAAAACGCTGACCGTCCATTTCTCCGCAAGGAAATGGTTCTCTCCACCGAGGAGCACATCATGTTAAACAGCCCTGTTTTAGGTGGAATGGGAGGAAGTAGAGTCAATTAATTCAATATTAGTTACCAGGTTGGTGTCAGAGATTGATGGAATGAACAGGCGACCATTTTGGACATCATTCCAGCACAGTCCATCTGCACTGATAAAAGGATGATTAATCAAGTCAAGTTGATTGTCATCTGATTGATCAAGTGTAACCCCAATGAAATAACATTCTCCGGTCCTCAGTGCAAAATGCGCAGACACTCAGCCAGAAATAATGCACATGCAGACAAACAAGAATTCATATCTACAAATAAATTATCAAATTTTGTTTTGTAAATGAGACTCTCGGATAATTAGTGTGATCAGTTTGCTTGGTTATTCAGCATTCTCGCTGCCCATGGGAAGAAGCTGCCCCTCAGCCTGGTGGTGCCAGCTCTGATTTTCCAGTCTCTCTTTCCCGACAGGAGTAGCTGAAAGATGCTGTGCGCACGGTGCAAGGGGCCCTTTGTGATTTTGCGTGCCCTCTTCAGACAACGATCCTGGTAGATCTCACTGATTGGTGGGGTGGGGGGGGGGAGAAGGGAGACGCGTGATCCTCTCTGCCATTCTAATTGTCCTGTGGATTGACCTGCGATCCATTTCTCGGCAGCAACCATACACACTAGGATGCTCCACAGAGTGCATCGGCCCCCACAGTATTTCCAACATTTGCGTATTTTACCACTCTCGCTAAATCTGGAAAATAGCTTGGAACTCTCAGTATGTCAGGCAGGATCTGTGGAAAGATGAAGAGTTAACATTTCAAGCTAAAGGTTCTGGAAATATATTGGTGTCCTCTTCAAAATGCAGTTTGGTTCCAAAGGAGCCAGTAGTGAGCTGAGCATTGCTTTTCTTTCATGGAAACAGCATCAGGGCCGTCAACATGAAATGTTAACGTTGCTCTTTAATTGCACAGATGCTGCAGAAATTGATTTTAAATTACTCGTAAATGGTAATGAATTGAATGACATACACATTGTGCAATGTGCATATGCACCGAAATTCTTACTTACTGCAATCAAAAAAGTACTTAGTATAATAAAACAAGATCCAAATACTTCCTAATTCGATCTTAATTTATGAATTCTGTATCTTAAAATTGCTAAATAAATATTTGTGTATTGTATGACTGGTTAATGCTAATAGACCACAACACTACAGCACAGAATCAGGCCCTTTGGCCCATCTAGTCCATGCCAAATGAATTTTCTGCCCTGACTTATGGACCTGCACCCAGACTATAGCCCTCCATACCCCTCCCATCCATGTACTGATCCAAAGTTTTCCTAAATGTCAAAATCGAGGCCACGTTCTCCACTTCAGCTGGCAGCTCGTTCCGCACTTCCGCCACTCTCTGTGTGAAGTAGTTCCCTTTAATGATCCCTCAAAACAATTCACATTTCACCCTCAAATTATGTCCTCTAGTTCTTGTTACAATGGTTAAAACCCTTTACTCTATCTATATACTCCTAATAAGGGAGCAAAGGTAAAACTGGAGAAATGAAACAATCATGGCTACGTCCAAAAACATTCTTCCTAACAGACTCTCAAACTCAAGTTAAAGTTCAAATTTATTGTCAGAGTACATTCATGACATCACTTAGAAGCCCTGAGATTCTTTTTCCTGAGGGCCAGGCAGTGTAAATTGTACTCCAGAACAGAGAGAATTGTAAACAAAGAAGGAAATGTAAACAAACTGACTGTGCAAATACAGAAATAGAGATATTCAGTAATAAATAATGTGCAAAGTAAGATTCCTGAAATAAGTCTTTGATTGAGTCAGTTGTTTAGGAGTCTCATGGTGGAGGGGTTGCAACTGTTTCTGAACCTTGTGATACGTGCCTTGTGGCACCTATATTGCTTTCCTGATGGCAGCAGCAATACCGGAACATGTCTGGGTGGTATGATTGCTGCTGCTCTCCAACACACTGTTCCTGATGGTAGGGAGAGCTTTGCCTACAATGTACTGGGCTGTGCCCGCTACCTTTCACAGGGCCTTCTACTCAGAGGGATTAGTGCCCCCGTACCAGGCCGTAATGCAGCCAGTCAGCACACTTTCCACTACTGTAATCTCCTGAGGAAGTAGAGATGCTGACTTGCTTTCTTCACAATGACATTGGTATGTTGGGTCCAGAAAAGGTCCTCCAAGATTGTGACTCCCAGGAATTTAAATTACGATTACTAGTCTGGTTTTCCCTTTCTAAAGTCTGCAATCAACTTTTTGATTTTGGGGCGACTGTGAGATGCTGTTGTTACACCATTCAGCCAAATTTTCACTCTTCCTCCTGTGTGCTGAGTCATCACCCCTTTATATTCAGCCCACTCCTGTGGTATCATCAACAAATTTGTTAATGGTGTTGTTGTCGTACTGAGCTGTGCAGTTGTAGATCTAAAGTGAGGAGAACAGGGGAATAAATAGACAGCTCTAGTGCTGATTGAGATTGTGGAGGAGATGTTCTAACCAATCCATATTGATTGGTGTCTGGAGGTGAGGAAATCCAGGATCCAGTGGGGTATCGAGGCCCTGGTCCTTGTAGTTTGCTGATCAGTTTTGAGGGAATGATGGTGTTGAATAACAAACTGTAATCAATAAAGAGCACCGTGAAATATGTGTCTTTGCTATTCAGGTGTTCCAGGGCTTTGTGCAGAGCCAATGAGTTGACATCTGCATAGACCTGGGGAAATTGGCACGGATCCATGTCGCCACTCAGACAGGAGCTGATATGCTTCAACACCAGCCTCTTAAAACACTTCACCGTGATGGGTGTGGGTGCCACTGATCAAAGTCATTTAGGCAGGTCACCGCACTCATCTTTGCACCGGTTCAATTGAGGCCTGTTTGAACCAAGTGGGTGCCCTGTCCTGTTGGAGTGAGGTGTTGAAGATATCCATGAAAAGATTGGCCAGTGGGTCAGCACAGGTTTTCAGGTGCTCCATCTGGTTCGGATTATTTCTTTGGATTCACCTTCCTGAAGGCAGCCCACACATCATCCTCGAATGCTGACTGTAAAGGACCCTCAAGGATCACGAGGTTGCTCAGCGGTTTTTTTCTTGTTCTGGTGGCCAAATTGAGCATTGAAGGCATCGAGCTCATCTAAATGAAGTGGGTGGTCAAAGAGGATGACTGACCATCACAAGGGCAATTAGGGACTGCATCGAGCTCATCTAAATGAAGTGGGTGGTCAAAGAGGATGACTGACCATCACAAGGGCAATTAGGGACATGCAATTAATGTTTGTCATGTCAGTAACACCAACGTCCCAAAAAATCAATATAAAAAACTTTAGAAAAGAAGGGTTATTTTCCTCTGTAAATGAATTGATATTAAATTATTTTCTGTTAAGCAGCTTAATAATACCACAGAACTTTTTTCAAGAGGAAGAAGAAGGCTGAAAGCGGGAGAAGGGATCTCCAGTGGGGGTTGGAGAATTCTGGTGGTTAAAGTGGACAGGGAGACAGAGACAATGGAAGAAGAGATTGGCATGGTGGTGTGCACCAAATTCATTCAGGTGTGGGCGAAGGGGGATGAAAGCAAGGCCTTTTCTGAGCGGGGAAGGTCAGTGGGGATGGTAAAGACAGGGAGTCAGAGAGGGAATCAGTGTGGTGGATGGTGTTGGGGGAGGGGGGGCAGAAAGGTGGGGAGGGGTGAAGGTTGAGGAAGTCAGAGGTTGGAGGTGGTGGTTTGGGGAAGTTGGGTGGGGGGGGGGGAGGGGATGCCAAGTAGGGAGGTTAAGGGTAGGGGAGGTAAGAGGGGAAATGTGGAGGGTAGGAGACGTCAGAGGGGGAGATGGCTTAAAGCAGGAGAAGGGGTCTTCAGTAGGGCGGTGTTTTTTTTCATGGAGTTCTGTGGGATTTTCTCTCTCTGCTTCCCTTAATAATACGACAGTTGAGAGATATACTATACTTCTTCACTCTAACTTAATTCCCTTGGTGAACCCAAGGGGCAGTCCAGTTTGATGCCAGTTCAGAGTAGCTGCCTCATGCAGTGAATGGGTCCCAGCTGAACTACAAGCTGCTTCACTTTAATCAAACAGCTCGTCTCTCAGCTGCAATTGGAGTTGCTTAAGGACAGACTCTTGTGAACTTTTGTCTGAACCACAAGATGGTGCTGCACTGTGGCTGCAATCACAACTGCATTTATGTAGTGCCTAACACATCGTTTAGCAGCAGCCCAAACTGCTCTAGTGAAATATGACTAAAGCACAGTCACTGCTGGGACACAGGACTTGTGGGAGTTGACTTTTGCACTGTGCGTTCTCGCCAACAGCATCATGATAATGGCCAGGTAACCTGCTTCAGTCACGGTGAATGAGGACACCTCATTCACCTGACCAAACTCCTCAGAACTTTTTTGAAATAATATTTGGTAAGTTTTTTTTCAAATATGAGGCTAGGCCTTTGTTTAACATTTTATCTTAAAATGAGAACTCCTACAAGACTATCTTCACTGGAGTCTCGAAAGTCAGCCTGGGAGTTTATTAAAAACACAATGCTGGAGAAACTCAGAAGGTAAAGCAGCGTACTTTATTTAGCAAAGATAAAGATACATCACCAACATACTTCATCAAGGTGTCAATAAAATGTAGGCAGGTGACCAAACAAAATGGTGGGGGAGTGGGGCAGGTAAGGAGCACAAGTCCCACAAGCAGGAGGCAATCAGTAGCTAAGGAAGGGAGGGCACACCCACAAGCTGGGGGAGGGGTGGGGATGGCTCTGTGAATGGAGAGGAAAAAGGATGGAGAGTTGGAGGAAAGAAGACAAAGGGAAAGGAGGGAGAATGGAGAGTAGGCTGGCAGAAACCAGAGGTCCAGCTGGGGAGTGCAGAGACGGAAAATTAGATGTTGCTGCTCCAATTTATGGGTGGTCTTGGTTGGACGGTTCATGGGGCCGACATCTGGGAGTGGGGCGCAGAATCGAAAAGTTTAGCCACTGGGAGAAGCCTGTCACTGACGTGGACGGAGTGAAAGCGCTCAGCAAAGTGATCGCCCAGTCTGCGTCCAGTCGCTCCGATGTTGAGAAGGCTGTAACAGGAGCACCATATACAGTAGATGACTGAAATGTGGTTTCAATTGTAGAATGTGGTTTCCTGCACCACTCATGGAGAACTGAAACATACAATGTACAAGAGCAATCCCAAATGCTGCAGTGTTGTGAATGCGAGGATTATTGCCAGTCTGAACACACTATACACACTATTGCAGCATCTTGAACTGTCTTATTACATAAAAGTAACCATCTAATTCCAGTTTGCTAATACCTATTGCTATATTCCCAACTCAAGCAGTGACAGTCCTTTAAATCAAGGGATGTATTGGGCATTCAGGACTCTTTGGTCATCATGTGATCATTGTGAAGTTACTCTGGTTTGGAATATCAACCTCACTTCTTGTGTGGGTGAAAGGATTATAATGTGTGACCTAATCCCATGAAAGCATTGTAATGCGACTGAATGCCCTCAGAGACAAGTGAAGAGTACAAACACGCTTTTAATAGCTTACAATCAATGCCCAGTAGACACAATAGTCCTCAGGTGAATCCAAGTTAAGGCGGGAGAACCAGGATTTATATTGGGGTAGGTGAGGGTGGGGCCAGCTACCTGAACAATACATAGCCCGTGAATTCCAGTTCACTGTAAGCGTATCGTGAAATGATTGATTGAAAAAAGGGATACATGTTGTAGACTCTGAGAGAGCAACGGACTGGTCCAGAGCACCAGAAACGGGATATCGCCCCCACCCCCCCACACTGAGACAAAGCATGGGAGCGGACCAGCCAGAGGCTCAGCAGCTGAGGGACCCACACAGGCTGCGGGCGACTCTCGATCAGGGGCTGCAAGCTGCTGGAGACTGGTTCTTTGGAACTAGTTATCGGAACCGGGATTGGAGGAGGCACTGAGTGCAAGACGGGCTCCCAATGAGCCTCGGACGTTGAAAGCTTCCTAATCGTATCGGGGGTTTGGACCTGGAGCTCCGGTTGCAATGAATCGAGTAGGAATCTGTGCGGCTGCAGAAGTTGTGGGAGTGCTGGACACGAATCCTCGGGCTCTCAGTTGCTCTAAACTTAAGGGACTCTTTTTTTTTTGCTTCTTTTTCTCTCATACTGTAAAGGAGATCAGGCAATACTAACGGCAACTCTTTATCTGCCTTATGGAAGGCAGATGTTAAAGTATATCATGTATGTTACATTTTTAATGTATTATTGCATGACAATAAAGGGAACCTTGAACCATCAACTAATGTCATCAGGGAAGCAAGTCAACTGACTTTATCCAATTTGGCCTAACTCCAGACCCCACACCACAACTGACTCTCATCCGAAATTAGAAAGGGACAATAAACATTTTCAGCAAATTCCATAAAGAAATATTTTTAAAAATCAGGAAGGAATATTATGACTTCTGCATCTACCTCCTATTATGGAGGAGATTTTTTGACAATTCCATAAATTTAGGGGTAACAAATGATAGACACTCCCCTCCTCTCATCTAAATTTGTACTGCCCCACATCTGAGTGCCCTTGTTGACCGACAGGCAGCTTGGTGCATGTGGTCCTGACTGACATTTTGCATAGAAATTTTGCAGCAAAGCAGGAAAGGACCATTTCCCATTTCATTGCTCAAAGTGACTTCTCCCAATAGAATCCACCTACACATGACGCCACTGAGAAGGGGGAGGGCTTAACAAGCTACTGTTGGATCTAACCACATTTCCTGCGGTTGAAAGTCTGTGGTTTTAATTTGAATTTTATCAAGGGGCTGGAAAATCCCAAGTTTCTGCCCTCTTTTGGAGGTTGTTCACTCATTGTCTTTGAAACATTGATACATTTGCCTCACCCAGAGCAAACTTGGTAGCTTCACCATCTTCCTTGCTCTGCCAGGGTCAGAAACTGGGCCTAAGTTGAGAGAACCCATTCAAGTGGAATCATCGGAAACCATGAGGTTCTGCTCACTGATCCAAAAACTGTAGGATGAGCCTGGATAAATTACTGTGCTACATAAATACTTTCTTTACAGATATCAGATTGATGTTCATGACAAAGGATAAGTCTAGAAGTATTATATTTTAATTTTTCTTTTCTGTGTTGAAATGAGCTAAGGATTAATGAGCTCTGTTGTACCACAAAACACAAATATTAGCAGATAATCGCAAACATGATTGCTAACGTAAACAAGAGCTTCAAGCTCTGGTAATTCATCAGCTGAAGAATAGCAGATTGCACAGAGTGAGTTACTAAACCTTTTGTTTTAACTAAACCTTTTATTTTAGCTTTAAGTTGGAATGGGTAAACATTTCCGATGACTTGCCCTGGTTTATCCACATCAATGCAATGGCCAAGAAAGAGTATCAGAGCTTCTACTTCCTCAGAAGCCTGGGGTGAATTGGTATGTTGCCAGCATCCTATAGCAACTTCTACAGGTGCACCGCTGAAAGCATCCAATCAGGTTGCATCACTAGGCGTTACGGGATCTGCTCCACCCAAGACCACGAGAAACTACAGAGGGCTAAGACCAAGTTGTTTTCAACCATTTTTTTGTCCACTCACATACTCCCTGAAGTAATCCTATCGTATTGTTGTGAATGTGTGCCAAGCTCCCTAGAAGAAGTCAGAAAACTGACTAAAAGCTGTCTTGTTTGCGCAGAATGCAAACCACAGTATGTTAAAGCTCCAGAGGCCACTCTCATCAAGGCAACCCAACATTTTGAGAGGATTAGCTTAGATTTTAAAGGGCCGTTACCTTCCAACAACAAAAATGTATATTTCCTTACTGTAATTGACGAATATTCCAGGTTTCCCTTTGTGACGTCTCGTCAGCATCTGTCATTGTCACTTGACAGAATTTTCAGCATTTTTAGTTTTCCCAATTACATTCATACCGATAGGGGGCTCAGCATTCATGAGCGCTGAACTGCGGCAAGCCCTGATACGAAAGGGGATTGCCACCAGCCATACCACGAGCTACAACCCACAGGGAAATGGGCACATCGAAAGGGCTAATGCTACAGTCTGGAAGACTGTTAATCTTGCTTTAAAAACACATGGTTACCCTGTTACTAGGTGGCAGGAGTTGCTGCCTGACGCACTAGATTCTATTCAGTCTCTATTGTGTACTGCAACAAATCAAACACCTCATGAACGTATGTTTGCCTTTCCTAGGAAATCAGGAACTGTGATGGACTGTCTAGCCTGTTTATCTGAGCCTGGAACCATGCTGCTGAAGAACCACGCTCTGGCGCGTAAAACAGACCCCCTAGCCCAACCAGTTCAGCTACAGCATACTAACCCCAACTACGCTCATGTTAAATTCCCAGATGGGAGAACTGACACTGTACCCCTAAGAGATCTGGCCTCGCCTGGTTCGCCCCTTCCTCAGACCCCTATTCAGAGGGAGCCTGAGAGTTTGGACTCACCCCCCACCCCCCCCCAACCTGTGACCCCTAGTAAGCTTTCAGATGGCCATGCTGAGGCTCCACTGGCTCATACTGGCGATTCTGGAGTGGGTCCAGAAGCTAGTTCTTCCCACACTACAGACCCAGGACCTGTACCAGTTCTCAAGGTTGCAAAGGAGCCACCTGTTTTGAGACTAAGCACCAGAATTCGTAAACAACCTGATAGGCTGACATATTCATAAAACATCTCATTATATTTCGATTGCTTGCTAGATACTGGTGTATTTTGGCTGTTAGATTATTCTCTAGGCCAAACATGGTATCCATGTATCGCTTGCTTCAGTCTTTCCTAGCAGCTGTCCTTTTGATTTTAACCCTTCTTCTGCCGGGGGGAGACTGTGGTGAATGTCTCCGCTCTGGTGAGCCTTGCTGTACTAACATTGACTGTCCATTATCTCTACTGTTAAGAACACTCTCCTTGGGAATAATTGTATATGCACCTATTGTCTTTCATTATTGTACCATGAGTTTCTGCTAATAAAAGCCATGATTATTGTTTGACCACATCGTCTTTGTCTACTTCATCAACTGGCACTTCACCTATCCTACCCCCACTCCCCACTATCAACTCTGCCTACAGCCTGGAAAAGAAGCCAACACTCTGGCCACATTCGCATCACCCCCTTCTGTCAGGAAGAAGGTTCATAAGTATGAGATCACGTACCAACAGATTCAAGGACTGTTTCTTTTCCACCATGATCAGCCACTCGTGCTTCAGATTCAAACCTCCGACACGATCAGAAAGCCTACAGCTGTCCGAGGTCTTTCGGGAGCCCTTCTTGCCCTCGGTGCCTTCTTGAATCTCGACTCCAGTACTTGGTTCCAACGAGCCAATATTCAGCAGCCCGCAGTCCGTGTGGGTCCCCCAACTGCTGGTCACCCGCAGTCCATGTGGGTCCCCAACTGCTGGTCCCCTGGCTGGTCCGCTGCCATGGTCACCTTTCCTCTAGGGTCCTTCAGCTGCTGAGCCACTCACTGGTTCGCTGTCATGGTCACCGACCTCCAGGGTTGCATCACATGCTTCTCCTTCTCAATGAGGTGTGTTCTTCCCTGCGCCTGTTCCACTGGAACCTGCGACCTCTCATTGGCTCATTACCCAGTCGCTGCCATCTTGGCCACAGACCTCGCAGTTGCAGGATTTTATTTACGAACACCATCGACTCCTTTAACAGACTGTTTAAAGCCTGTATAGAGCAGCCGGCATTTGAACAGGATGGTTGAAACTTCAGGACTACCGCTGTATCTTCGCTCTTCCAGGTCCACAGCAGCGGCAGCGCTGCCATTACAGCAGTGCCCCCAATTTTTTTTGGGGGGGGGGGACCATGGGGATAATTTCATTTCAGATTTCTAACCTCTGCACTTTTCCTTTAATTTTCAAAATCGTCAAGGTCAGGTTTGAGTAGACACATTGGTTAACACACCAGCCTTGCACATAATCGCAGAACAAAGTCTGGAATTTGTACACACCAATAGGTTAACGAGTTAGATAAAACAGTACCAGAAAGATTTTGCACAGACATTAGAACATGAATGAAATAATATTTTTAAAAATTAACTCGAAAGTTCATGCATTTGATAAAATAAACAACTTCTCCACATATACAAATCTCCAATATTTGTTCTAAGTTTAGTTGGTCTCGAAGAGCATGCCAGCATATTGCTCATGTGCAGCTTTGGAGCTGCCCTCAGGATGTGTCCACTTCCTGCCTGTCCACTGCAAATATTCATATCTAGGTGGTTCCTTTGATTCAGGTCACTTAGATTCATGGTTAGGAGGGCTATATATTGCCCAATATTTATCTAAAGATATGATGAGGAGCTACCATGGGTGACATTGCTGGCAAGTCCCCATCAATTATCCTTCCAGTCATCCTGACTGCAACTACTGAAGCTCATTGCCATGGGGTCTTGTTGTCTTTAGAATTCTGAAAGAACTGCAGATGCTTTTGTGGGAAATCTGAAATTCATGGAGGCATGTGTGGAGGGAGAAATGGGATCAAAATTTCAAGTGGGCATGATTTCTTGAAGACATTATGGAAATAGGCCCTTTGGCCAACATGTTCATTCCATCCAAGCTCATTCTATTTGCCTGTGCTTGACCCATATCCCTCTAAACCAGCCATTCTCAACCTTATTTTGACTATGACCCCCTTAGAGTTCTGCTGAAAGCTTATAGGGAGCACCCCCCCCCACTTCCCTTTCCCTATGAAGCAGTCGCTTAGTTGGTTTCCTCTGTACTTCTCTCTTACCAACTGCATTAAAAAAAAGCCATAAAATATATTTTGTGACTTCAGGTCCCCTCCTTTTAATGTGGTTGCGCAAATTGCTGGAGTTTAGAAGATTGGGAGGGGATCTCATAGAGACCTATAAAATTCTGGCAGGACTGGATGCAGATGGGATGTTTCGAACGATGGGAAAATCCAGAACCCGGGGCCATGGTTGGAGATAATAGGCAAACCATTTAGGACCGAGATGAGGAGGAATTTCTTGACCCAGAGGGTGGTGAATCTGTGGAATTCATTGCCACAGAGGGCAGTGGAGGCAGGTTCATTAAATATATTTAAGAGGGAATTAGATCTATTTCTTCAGTATAAGGGTATTAAAGGTTACGGAGAGAAAGCGGGGATGGGGTACTGAACTTTAAGATCAGCCATGATCTCGTTGAATGGCGGAGCAGGCTCGAAGGGTCGAATGACCTACTCCTGCTCCTATCTTCTATGTTTCTATGTTTTTTTTTTACTCTAAACCTTTCTCTTCCATGCACCTGTATAAATGTCTTTTCGATGTTACAATTTTCCGTGTCCCCAGCACTTCCTGTCAGTTCGTTTCATATCTCTTCAACATTCTGTGTGAAGAAATTACCTGCCTTTCCCCTCTCTCAAATCTATGCCCTTGGGTTACCCTCCCCTGGAAAAAAAAAATGTCCATGACTATTTACCTTATCTATAAGGCCTCGTAATTTTATAAATGCTCCCATGTACCACTCTAGTTCCCTTGTGAAATGTCATCCGTGTTCCTCTCCACTATTGTGGCCTGGCTTGCTGAATTGCCAAACATCTCTTGGTCGTATGTGTTCAAGAGTGCACTGTGTGACCCAGGACCAATTCCCTGGAAATTCTGACTAAACTAGGCTGGCCGTCTAATCTCAGAAATGATGCAGCTGCCGAGGACGACAGCTTTAGCATCACTCACAATAGAGAGTCGCATGCATTTATTGGTTTATCACGTTGAGACCCTGAAAACTCTAAAATCACTGAGCATTAGGGGAGCAGCAAGTTGCTTTATTCCTTTGATCTGCCTCCCAGGAATGTAATCTGTGTGCTCAGAGGCCTAACTTGTCAGTCGACACCAGTGAACTCATGCAACTATGTAATCCAACCTAACCATGTAAGAGGAATCAGTACGCTGCTTCAGATTGAGTGACTTGAGGACTTCCTCCCTTTCCTCATAAGCAGAGCCAGTTAAGGGAGTAGACATGGTTTCCAAAATAGCCAGATTGGCTATCTATCAATTCTGTTTGAGACAGTGCATTTGGACCCCTTTTTAACACCCGAGTTCCTATCATTACCAAGGCATTTTGCAAAACCCTCCATTTCATTCACTTTTTCCCCTGTTTTCAGGACCTAGCCACTGGCTATACTTCACTTGATCCAAGATAAGCAAGCAGCCTATTTAGCTGCCATATCAACACATGGCTGGTCCTGCCCCGTTATGCTCCCGGTTGAATACCCTCCGACCCCCGAGAAACGGAGCAGGTTTTCCCCCCAAGCAACTGGGCCGTGGCCTCACAGAGAAACAGAAGCAGACTGAAGTTGTGAAAGCCCCGGGCTTCTCCACCAGCTCCTCGACAAAGTGAAGTTGTGGCTCAATGCCAAGTTTCCATTTCGCCACTGGGGGAGAGAGATTTAAAGTAAATGAGAACTGAGCTCAGTGCGACCTTTGCAAATCAGTTGGTTCACCACTTCTGAATTTGCTCATGTTTTGGTGAATGCTATATCACAGGCCCTGTGCTCTTCCCTAGTGAATACCTTGTGTATCTTTTATAGGCTTCCACAGATCGTCTGAAGTAACCAGTGAAAAAGTGGCAGGGAAGGCAATGGAGAAGAGCTTGGGGTATTGGAACACTGCTCGAGGAGGAAATACTCAATATCAGCATGTAAACAGAAAATGTTCTTTACTTAATTAGTGACACACAGCATCTCCTCACTTGTCAGGAAGACACAACAGCGACTGCACTTCCTGAGAAGAGTGAAGTGGTCAAGGCTTCTGGTCAACATTACATCAACCTTCTACAGGACCTCTATCAAGAGCGTCCTGACCAGCTGCATCACAGTATGGAACGATGGCTGCAGAGAAATGGATTGGAGGTCAATCCACAGGACAATAGAAGTGGCAGAGAGAATCACAGGAGTCTCCCTCCTCTGCCATCAACGTGATCTACTGGGATCGTTATCCAAAGAGGGAGTGAAAAATCATTGAGGACCCCTTCCACCCTGCACACAGCATCTTTGAGCTGTCAGGGAAGAGATACAGGAGTATCTCTTCCAGGTGAGGAACTGCTTCTTCCCATGGGCAGTGAGAATGCTGAATGACCAAAGGAACTGCTTGCACTAACCATCCGGGACTCTCAAATTCACAAAACAATATTTACTTGTATATATGAATATTTGTCCTGCATATGTATTTTTTTTCTCTTTGTGTGGTACGTCTGGTTGTGTGTTTTGCACTGAGGACCGGAGAATGCCGTTTCATCGGGTGTATTTGTGCAATCAGCTGATTGACTTTTTTTTAATCCACACAGCATCCCTTCCTGCCAATAGTCTTCTTTGAAAATTCAGATCTCCCTTGATCTGGACACGCAGAGCCAGTTCTCTAACATAGGCAAGTGAAATTCTAGCATGGAGCAAATCTTCATGCAATGTTGGGAGAAGCGAGAGATCACTTGGTTCTTTCAAATTTCTCCACCAGTCATCAAGGTCTTCCTTCCACTATTCTCTTAATCACTTAATCCATTAATCCATTAATACAGGGAGATATTTAGGGAATATCCAGAAATGACTAATGTTTTTGCCGGTGGCTTGAGGCTGCCAGTTGCTTGGATTCCAGATACCAGGGGTTTTACTGCAACAAGATGGTAATGGTCAAATTGGGTGTTTAGCATTTTAACATAACATGCAAATCAGATTCATTCGAAGCAGTTTCCTGCCATTCAAGGAGCCAACTCGGTCATCAGCTGGTGCATGGAACCGTGCACAACAGTCACTCCGAGCTGTCAGTCCAAGTCCCTGTTAGAACATAACTTCATCCTTCACTTATTCTATTGTTAGCAGAGTCTAGGGTTTGATTTCCTCTTGGCAGCCAATGTCAAGATGGTTGCTTTTAAATTAAACTCTTATGCCCAATGATATCTCACAACAGTTCCCATCGTAACGTATTTGGAATTATCTCTAAGGCTCCCTTGGATGTAAAAGTGCTGAACGTCAGGCTTCTGTGCCTTCTTCCTGAAGGTAGAAGCAAGAAGAAACTATGGTCACAGAAACCCACATCATGTGGAAAATGTACCCGGATGAACACCTAATGGGCCCGAGACCAAAGAGTGAGAGTGACTCAAACATAGAACATGGAACAGCACAGCGCAGGCCCTTCAGCGTGAACCTCTGTAAACCTACTCCAGAACAATTCAATGCTTCCCTATTTCACACCCATAACCCTCTACTTTCCTTATATGTATGGGCCTATCTAAGAGTCTTTTGAATGTCAAGTCATCCGATTGCACAAGCACAATTTGACGAAATTGGATGGAGGGTTATGGGCATTGTGCAGGGAGGTGGGACTAGAAAGGGGTGTTTGGTTCGGTGCGGACTAGAAGGGCCTAATGGCCTGTTTCCGTGCTGTAATTGTTATGTTATGTTATGAAACAGTGTTCTTCAGTCCTTAGTGCAAAACAAACAGAAATAACACACATAGAGACAAACAATACATATGCAGGACAAGTATTCATATATACAAATAAGAATATGAGAGTCTCGGATGGTTAATGTGAGGAGTTCCTTTGGTCATTCAGCATTCTCACTGCCCGTGGGAAGAAGCTGTTCCTCAGCCTGGCTCTAATCCTCCTGAATCTCTTTCCTGATGGGAGCAGCTGAAAGATGCTGTGTGCAGGATGGAAGGGGTCCTCAATGATTGTACACCACCCCGACAATGAATTCCAAGCACCTACTGCTATTTGTGCAAAAGTCTTCTTCTGATATCTCACCCAAACTTTTCTCCTCTTTAAATTTAGTCACAAAAATGGTATTTAACCAGAATAGACACAATGGGCATATAATTCTATGATCTGGTGGAGTCAAAGTGATGTTGATGTGATCCATTATTTAATGATAAACTCTCCAATATGTTGAGTTCACATTGATAATTTTCCCGGTGAAACTTCCTTAATCAGCATTAACATTGTTAGACTTAAAATGGTAGTACAAAATAGGTGGGTTGATTCCCTTTTTCATATCTAATAGCCCTGAATGGTTGAGCAAATGTCATCAATATTTTTCTAATCCCATCTCAAGCAATCATTCATCAAGTTGGGTGTAAACCAACAGATGTTTTCATTGCGCAGTCCTCCCCAGGACTTACAATGTCAAGGCACTCTCTGGATGTTGAGATAATATGTTTCAACTCCTTGCCACACACTGGCCTTATCTCCACTGTCGTTTTAATGGAACAGCTCTGTGTTTAATCCCTGCCGTTATTCTCACTGGGTCACTAGTGCCATCATTTCATTGAACACTTTGCAGCCAGGCTAGTTTTTATTGTAAGAGTAAAAGGGGTTTTGAGTGCAACCAGCAGACTCTGGTTAAAGATCAGTGGATGTTGACAAAGCAATTATCATAACTCCACTCCACAATCTTAAGTATGTAATGCACAGGCACACAGTGGTGTGTAAAGGATCCTTCTGTACTATCTGCCACACTGCAATCAATCAATGTCACTGCTGTTTTCACCACCGGGGGCCCTCCTGGCTGTTTGGAAAATAGTTTTTCTCTCGGAGGAGACTATTTCACTTCAAAGCCAGCAGTGCAAAATGAACTGCGTGTGAAGTGTCAGTCCACTTTACACCGGTGGAAACAGGGTAACAGTCACTGTTTGCCTCGGCAACTCTGTCCTCCTCAGTTTCTGTTATCCCATGATTACCGGTTACCCTCAGCCCCAGTTATCTCCATTTTATTCTGCTCCAGAAGAATTGTTGTTTTATGTCTTCTTGCCTCCTACTTGAGATCTGATTACAAAATATTTTTGTATCAGAATTCTGATTTATTGTCAGGACATGACATCACATACAACCCTGAGATTCCTTTCTTGTGGGTGACACAGAATTACCATCCATTGGCAATGCAAAAAGAATGATTCAATGTACATATGTAAACAAATAAAGAAATGTAAACAAACTGACTTGAGCAATTCAGAGCGGAAAAAAATAATAATTGCTAAAGTAAGTATATATATGATTATATTTTATGTTTGTATGTGATTATTATATCCTGTGCATCATGGCCAGAGAAATGCTAATTCATCTGGTTTCATATATATGGTCAGATGATAATAGACTTGAACTTGATTCCAGATGCTACCCCTCAAGATGTGCCTTTGGAACCCTCTTCTGTTCCACTTCCATGTCTCTGTCCTGGTTGCCCCTGGAATTCTTTTCCCAACTGCTTCTAGAGCCTATCTCTTTCCAAGACTCTCTCCTTCTGGAGCGACCTGGAATTTTTCCTCCTCTAACGCCCACAATAATATCACACATAAGTAAAAACGCAATGCTGGAGAAACTCAACAGGTTAAATGGTGTACTTTATATAACAAAGGTACATAACATAATGTTTTTGCTCATACCTTGATGAAGGGCTCAAGCCCAAAATGTTGGTTATATATCTTTATCTTTCCAATATACTGTTTAACCTGCTGAGTTCCTCCAGCATTGGGTTTTTTTAACTTCCCCCTACAGTGTCTGCAGACTTTTGTATTTTACTTCCAAAATAACGCACATTCTTTGTAGTACAGATGCTGACTGCAATGTCAGCAATAACATTCCTTCCTTGCCTTTAAGCCTTTGTAATTTTTAACATTTTTTTCATTCTTCAGCTTCTCGACATCAATGGCAAGGCCAGCATTTATTGTCGATCCCTGCTTGCCCATGAGAAGGTGGTGGCAAGCTGTCTTGAACTACTGCGGTCCTTCTAGGAACATAGGAAGTAGGAACAGGAGTAGGCCAAAAATGGCCCATCGAGCCTGCTCCACCATTCAATACGATCATGGCTGATCTAATTTATGACCTAACTCCACCTACCTGCCTTCTCCCCCATATCCCCTAATTCCTCTATCATGTAAAAATTTATCTAACCGAATTTTAAATATGTTTAATGAGGCAGCCTCAACCACTTCCCTGGATAGATAATTCCAAACATTCACTACTCTCTGGGAAAAACTATTTTTCCTCATCTCTGTCCTAAATCTACTCCCCCAAATCTTGAGACTGTGACCTCTCGTTTTAGTTTCCCCGGCCAGCTCAAAAAACCTTCCTACATCTATCCTATCCATACCCTTCATAATCCTAGATGTTTCTATAAGATCTCCTCTCATTCTTCTGAACTCGAGCGAATACAATCCTAGACGATTTAATTTTTCATCATAAGTCAACCCCTTCATCCCAGGGATCAACCTAGTAAACCTCCTCTGGACCGTCTCCAAAGCCAGTATATCCTTCCTCAAATATGGAGACCAGAACTGGACACAGTACTCCAGGTGCAGTCTCACCAGTACCTTATACAGTTGCAACATTACCTCCCTACTCCTGAATTCAATTCCTCTAGCAATGAAGGCCAACATTCCATTTGCCTTCTCAATAACCTGCTGCACCTGCCACCTAACTTTTTGCGATTCATGCACAAGCCCTCCCAAGTCCCTCTGCACAACAGCATGCTGTAGTTTTTCACCCTTTAAATAATATTCAGCTCTTTTACTTTTCTTGCCCAAGTGGATAACCTCACACTTACTAACATTGTACTCCATCTGCCAGACCTTTGCCCACTCATCCAGCTTTACTATATCCCTCTGCAGACTCTCCACATCCTCATTACAATTTGCTCTTCCACTCAATTTGGTATCATCCGCAAACTTGGCTACACCACATTTTGTCCCCTCCTCCAAGTCATCAATGTAAATGATGAACAATTGTGGGCCGAGCACCGACCCCTGCGGCACCCCACTTAAAACTCTCTGCCAACCTGAAAAACTCCCACTTATCCCGACTCTCTGCCTCCTGTCAGACAACCAATTTTTGATCCGTGCCAATATACTTCCCCGGATTCCACTTTCCTGTAACTTACTGATAAGTCTCTTTTGCAGCACCTTATCAAATGCTTTCTGGAAATCCAAATATACAACATCAACCTGTTCCCCTCTATATCCACCGCACCCATTATATCCTCAAAGAATCCTAACAAGTTTGTCAAACAAGATCTTCCCTTTCTAAAACCATGCTGCGTCTGCCTGATTGAACCCTTATGTTCCAAAAGTTTCACTATTTCATCTTTAATGACGTCTTCAAGCATGGTTTCTCCCACGGTTCTGTCTGCTATTCTTCATCTGTTGGAACACAGACTAAAGCTACAACCAAGAGGCCAGAGACTCCCTTTCAGAGGCCTTGCTAAACATAGAAAGCATAGAAACCTTGGCTGTCTTCTGGTAATCTTTTCCCCAAAGAATTTTCACTCTGTTTCTTCTAGGAACCCAGAGAAAGGTGAGTCACATAAATAAAAACGTGTAAAGAGCGAAAGAGCAGAAAAAATATCTCCAGCAAATCTCCAGGAGATAAAGCCAAATAAAAATGGAATAATTCTATGACTTCTGGAAAGCAGCCTTGTTTGCCTGCTCTACTGTGACATCAGCAAATGCTATATCACTTTGAGAGCACAGAATGCTTCCAATTAGAACGGTTAAAAATGCAGGCTCTGTTAAATGTAGGCTCCAGCAAAATTGAAAGGCTTCAATTTAGTCGAAGACCAGTCAATGGCAGCTAAGGGTTAACAGAAACAAATATTTTTGCACAGATTGTAAGATCTGACGAGCAGCAGCCAAACTTGCATCCCAGTTGCAATACCTGTTACCCCTTCAGCCAGTCTAGAACAAGTCTCCAGCATTCCACAGTCCAGAGTGCTTCAAGATTCAAGATTATCATCATGTAATAAAACAGAAAATGTGATATTACGTGAAATTCCCTTTCGTCTACTGTAAGGCAGATAAAGATTCGCCATCAGCATTGCCCGGCACCCCTTTTTGCCAGAGAAAGAGAAGCAAAAGAGAGTCCACCCCTCAGAATCACTGAATGTCCATGGCTTCGCTTCCAGTGCTCCCACAGCCTCTGCAGCTACACAGCCTTCAGTCCGAACCATCAGCCAGCCCAAACTCCAGATGCACTTCTCTAATATGATGCGCCCTCTTGCATCCCAGTTGCAATACCTGTTACCCCTTCAGCCAATCTAGAAAAAGTCTCCAGCATTCCACAGTCCAGAGTGAATCCTTTGACTGAAGTCACCAGTAGCCTACATCCTGCATGGAAACCTCGCTTCGAGTCATCAGTAGCCCGCCTCCCGTGTGTTCCTCAGCCTCGGATCCCCTCACTGGTCCACTGCCAAGGTCACCACTCATGTACCCCTGCTCACATGCATGGATAATGGAATCTTCAACATTTTCCAATCAATGCTCTTTAGTAACACCATCTTCCCCTCAAGCGCGGAAATTCTGAGGTGGCACATTTGTGATTCACTGAGGACTCATGAAGACAGTGGTGAGAAGAATTGTCTTCACCCAGAGAGCAATAACTATTTGAATTCACACTTTCCTCTAAGTTCATCAACAGACTTAGGGAGGATTCATCACTAAGTACATTCAAGAAAGAGCCCAACAGATTTTTAGATATTAAGTGAATCAAGGGATATGGAGTTAGAACTGAGGTAGAAGACAGCCATGAGGATCTGAATGGACCATTCCTGTTTCCTCTTAACATTACATCATTCCACTAAGAAATTCTTACAGCAAAACTATAGCCAAATTTAATAACAGAGTACCTTTAACTCCTTTACAGTTCCTCTACTCACCAAATTAAAATACCTCAAGCTCCATGATTTTGTGCTGGAAACTTAACATGGCCCTCAACTCTATCACAAGAAGGTGGGGTGGGGTGGGTTGATACTTAACCAAACAAAAGAAATGGATCAGAGATAATAGAGACCTAGACACTAAACTGAGCCCAGGCTGAAACGTAGAATATTTATTACTAAATGGGCAAAATAACTGCAGGACCCATGTTTAACATCGTGTAGCAGAGTGGGAGGAGATCTTGTCGTTGAGAGCTTTGTTTTTGGCAACAAACTGTCAGGATTTTAGTTCTCATTATTGAACATCAGTAATGTAAGTGTATTTGCTTGTCAGGATGACTACTGAAGTGGGGGAAAAGTGACCTTAGATTTTAATGAATGCAGGTAAGTAGGGTTGTTTTAAAGCTGACTCGGGAATCGTGAGGCTCTCTGTGCTGTATTTCAATACTAACATTGCTTAAATGCTGAAAGAGTGCCGTTAAACGTCAAATTGTTGATATACTAATTTTCAAAGCTGAAATCTGGTTCACACTGAAGCAATTGTCATCTACTTATGAGTCAGTGACAAGATCTAATTGTGGAAGGAATAAAAGCATTACTGAAATTTCCGAGGTATTATGATGGCGGTGTGAAGTCTTTGACACGTGTGTCCTTTGACTACCTCTCTCCTGACTGTTCAGCTCAGATGTGATTCTCAGCTGCCTTCCACCACCCTATGAAATAAGGCACTTTATAAATCTTCTACTTGATTGCATAAACACTCACCTAACTTTTTCTGGTTTTATTTAAAATTTCTAGCATCTGCTGTGAATTTGATAATCAGTTAGTACCTAACTAATTCAGATGTCGAGGAAATGCTTTGCACATGTAATAACACTGACATAGTATTATTGAAGGAGCGTAAGAATGCACTTCGCTTCCCCTAGATCAGCTTCAGTACCATTAAGAACCTAATTTGTATTGTGCGTGCGCCCAGCATTTATCTCAGACATGCTTCGGTGGTGTTGAAAGCCTAATAACATGAGGGGACAGATTTCCAACACAGAAAAACCAGCTAGGATTTTATTTTCTTTGATATAAGGATGTGAATGATGAACTTTCTCCATCCCTAATTCTGTTCTCTGGACGTACTTCTACTCCCAGCGTACAAGCAGAGACTGAGATCAACAGCACCACTGGTGAAGACGGTGACAGTATGGTCGAGGGAGGTGGAGGTGAGCCTGCAGGACTGCTTTGAATCAGTGGAATGGATCATATTCAATTACTCATCTTCAAACTTCAATGAATATGCCATGGCTGTCACCGACTTCATTAGGTGCCCACGCGCACATACCATGAGTACCTCAACCAAAGGCCATGGATGAATCAAAGGATTCATCACCTGCTGAGGGCAAGGTCGATGGTGATCCAGATCTCTAGAGGAAGTCCAGGTACGACCTATAGAAGGCTATCTCAGCATCAAAGAGGCAATTCTGAAGGAAGCTAGAAGCAGAGTCAGATACACACCAGCCATGGCAGGACTTGCAGGCCATTATATCCAACAAGGCAAAGCCTAACATCTGAAATGTATGGCTTCTTCTACAAATGTGGCTTTCCCTCCACCATTATCAATTCAGCCCTTACCTGCATCTCCCCAATTTCTTACTCATCTACCCTTACCCCCTATGCACAACAAATACAGGATTCCCCTTGTCCTTACCCACCAAACTACCAGCCTCCCCATCCAACAATTATCCTCTGGAATTTCTGGCATATACAACAGGATCCCACTATCAGACACCTCTTCCTCTCTCCTCCCCTCTTTTGCCTTCCATAAACTGCTCCCGCTGTGACTCCATTATCTCTCCTTTCCTTCCCCTGTCTTCTCTCCCTCAGCTCTCCACCCCCTTCCCTCTTTATTCACCTAGCAATCCTTCCTCCCCCTGCTTGCTGCTGTCCCCTCCCTTCTTCACCTATTACCTCCTATCTTTGCGACTATGCTCCTCCCCCACCCCTCCTCCCCTTACCTTTGTTCGGACGTCTATAGACATTTTTCCATACCTTGATGAAGGGCTTAAGCCTGAAACATCATTATGTATCATTATCTTTGCTACATAAAGTGCGCTGTTAGACCTGATGAGTTTCTCCAGCATTGTTTTTACTGCCTAGCATCATCAATAGCTGTGATGCTTCACTATCTGATGAGCTGAACACCTTCTATGCTTGCTTTGAAAATGAGAATTCAGCAGTACTAATGAGAATCCCTATGATATTTGTCTTTGAAGCCAACCTCAGAACCTCCTGATGATGTTCCTGGCAGGGTACTGAAAATCTGTGCCAACCAACAAGCTGGAGTGTTCACACGCATTTTTAATCTGTCATTGCTGCAGTCAAGCATTCCTATGTCCTTCAAAAGGGCATCAGTGATACCAGGGCCCAAGAAGAGTAGAGTGAGCTGCCTCAATGCCTATCGCCTGCTATGATGAAATGCTTTGAGAGGTTGGTTGAATTCGTACCTAAGTAAAGACCCACTCCAATTGGCCACCACCACAATCACTCCACAGCAGATTCAATCTCATTGGTTCTCCATTCAGCCCCAAATCACCGAGACAACAGCAATACATTCGTACATCAGGTTGCTTTTTATTCATTTGAGCTGAGTTTTCAACACCACCATATCCTCAGTACAGCTCAGCAAGCTCCAAAACCTGGGGCTCTACACCTCCATCTGCAATGGGATCCATCGGAAGACCACAGTAGGAGTGCCTCCTCCTCACTGACAATCAACACAGGCACACTTCAAGGATGAGAGCTAAACTCACTGCTCTACTCACTCTACATCCATGACTGTGTGGCCAGGCACAATTCAAATGCCATTTACAAATTTACCAGTGACACCACGGTTATCAGCAGAACCACAGATGGCAAATGCGGAAGCGTAGAGAAGTGAGATTAGAACAGGTGGTTGAGCGGTGTCACAACAACCATACTCAACTTTAGCAAATCTAAGAAACTGATGGTGGCCTTCAGGAAGGGGAAACCAGGTCAACAAAAAACCAGTCCTCATTGAGTGGCCAACAGTGGAAAGGGTAGAGAACTTCAAATTTCTGGGTGTCAACATCTCTGAAGACCTATTCTGGGGCCTTCATATGGATCCTATCATGAAAAAGGTTCACCAGGGGCTACACATCATTGGGAGCTTGAGAAGATTTGATACGTCACCAAATACTTTCACAGGTTTCCGCGGACGCACCATGGAGGGTATTCTGACTGGCTGTATTACTGTTTGCTATGGAGGTGCAAAAAAAGGCTACAGAGTTGTGAACTTGGCGAGTGGCATTATGGGCATAAGTATTCACTCCATTAACATCATACACAAGAGGCGGTGCCTCAAGAAAGCAGCTTTAGAGCCCAGGCCATGCCCTCTTCTCACTGCTACTGTCAGGAAGGAGGTACGGGAGCCTGAAGACGAACACCCAGCAGCTTCTTCCCCTCTGCCGTCAGATTTCTGAATGGACAATGAATGGCAGAGGCTAACTCACTCTTTCTCTTCCCTTTGCACCAATCTATTTATTTATGTATTTATTTTAATGTCATTTACTGCAGTTTTGTTTGAACCTGTAATGCTGGTGCTAAACAACAAATTTCATGACACATGTTCACATGTTCATGACTATAAACTCTGATTCCTAGAGGGGTACAGGAAACTGCAAATGCTGGAAATGGGAGCAAAACCAAACCCTTTATCAAGACTTCAGGCATGAAGCATTGACCAATTTTTCTTCCACTGATGTTAGTTGACCCACTAAATTCCTCAAGTAGGTTGTTTTTCTGCTCCGCTCCATTTGCTTTATCAAGCCATTTCAGGAATAAGTCATGGTTTAACTGCATTGACAGGTCTGGAGTCAACTTCTGTCAGATTGTCTTTCCTCAAAGACAACAAATGGGTTCTTAAGATAAAGCACGGTCAACATGGTTGATATTTGCTTCTGAATTCCAGATGCTTCATCTGCAGTTAAGTTCTCTAGCTGCTGCTTGGATTGAACTTCCCATCAATAGTTCAGGCCTAATCAACTACTTAAGAAATATGCTGCAGTGACCTCTGCAAATTTCAGTGACAATTTTTTGGCCCAAATTCATACAATCCAATTTTGAATCTAGGCCAAAATGCCCATTATTACATTGCTGTTCTATTGCAAAGTTGTCTTTTCAGTTGGAAAAGTATGCATGTAATTCTTGACTCAACCTTATTCATAATTGAATAACTGCATCACCAATAGGTATCAGGGTGATTTTGTAAGATGGGTCCCATTAACGTTATTACACAAGATTGCATCATAGCAAAATTAACTCATATTCAAACAAGTTAATTTAATTTAAAAAAAACTCCACTTGATAACATTGAAATAAAGAAGAAATGCTCTGAAATTCTAAGTCTGAAATGGTGAAAAACAGCAGTATACTGTAGTGCAGAAGGACTTGGGAGTGCTTGTGAATGAATTGCAAAAAAGTTGGGTTGCAGGTATAACAGGTTATTAAGAAAGCAAATAGAATGTTGGCCTTCATTGGTAGAAGAACTGAATTCAAGAGCTGGGAGGGTCATGCTGCAACTATACAAGGTACTGATGAGGCCGCACCTGGAGTACTGTGTGCAGTTCTGGTCTCCATACTTGAGGAAGGATCAAGAGGAGGTTCTCCAGGTTGATCCCAAAGATGAGGGGATTGACCTACGGGGAGAGACTAAATCGTCTGGGATTATACTCACTCAAATTCAGAAGAATGAGAGGAGATTTTATAGAAACATATAAATTTATGAAGGGGATAGATAATATAGAGGTAGGGAAATTGTTTTCACTGGTAGGTGAGCCAGAACTAGGGGGCACAGCCTTAAGGTTCAGGGGAGTAGATTTAAGATGGAGATGAGGAAAAAATGTTTATCCCAGAATCTGTGGAATTCTCTACCCAGGGAAGCAGTTGAGGCAACTTCATTAAACATATTTAGGGTTCAGTTAGATAGATTTTTACATAAAAAAGGAATTAAGGGATTGTAGCGGCAGCAACACTGCTATTTCAACCAGACAGGTTGAGCTAAGTGAGCAGAACTGATTTATTGCAAGCTGCCTGGTTGACCTTATACTCCCAGCCTGGACCTGGCTGAGAACCGCGCTGGGGAAGCTGATGTCACCAGGGCGTCATATGGATCCCCAAGCATGGGCTTCTGAGCCCAGTGCCAACAGCGCCATTTTGGTGTTACAAGTGGGGCCGGTTTGCTTGCCTAACGGTGTGCCGCCACAGGATAGGAGAAAAAGACAGGTCGATGGAGTTGAGTCAAGCATCAGATCAGTCTTGAGCTTACTGAATGGCGGGGCAGGCTCGATGGGCCGGACGGCCGACTTCTACTCCTGTTTCTTATATCACAGAACATGAAGGATTTGAAACTTCTATTTCCACTCTTTTAACTTTAAATATAAAAGCAGCAACAATTTATTGATGTGACAGAAGAGAGGAATTTCAGCTAAATCCATTGTCTTCCCACTCTGCTTTCCATCACATGATTCATTGGTTTGGTGTTGATTTTTATATATTTTTAAAAGGGTTAACATGATAATGAATGATTTAAAACAACATTTTATCAGAACATCATCAATTATAATTAGACATCATAAAAAAAAACATCTGCTTCTTTTGATCTTATTGTAGTTAAGATTGGATGCTCATAAAAAGTATATAATTCTGAAATTGGGAGAACAGGTTCATGAAAATATCAACTAAAATGTTTCAGAATAAATCATTAAAAGGTTATTTATAAATAAATTTAAAATGTTGCAAACAAATAAGCAGCAATGGTATTTTGTAATAGATCGAACTGGTGACTTTGTTCATGCTGATGAGAGCTTATTGTCATATACATAGGTAAAATGTACGGATAAGTACAACGAAAAGATGCACTGAAATTCTTGCTCACTGGAGCCACACAGGTACACAAATGGAGACCAGGTTATTAAATGAAACATTCCGAATGCAAGCAGATGGAATAAAGGATGTAGATGTGAATCAGTTCTTTGAATAGCAATGCACACTGAGTAACTGTGTAGAAGCTTCAGGTTCATGAGGTTTATAACAAGTGGGTGCATTCTAAATATGGTATTGAATGAAAGAAGGGGCTCCAGATGGGAGGAGGAAGCTAAGGGAAGCAGCAGCCGTCTCAGCTGCACCTTTATTTCAACAAGGACAGCTGCTGTTGGTGGCATAGTGGTCGACAAGTAGGACATTGCCCACGGAGGCAAACACCACAGGAGCCTCCAGTGGGTATGTTTGCCATATATGTGTAATTTGTGGCCAATGCCTTGGTTAACATATCAATGCTGACACCTCCTTTCATACTGGCAGGTGTCATAGTTTTGCAAATGTTCCTTGTACACAGGACTGGAGTATTTCACCTTGCACAGGCTCAGTAATAATGGCTATAGTAGATGTTGAACACCACTTAACTCTTCCATTGCCAGAATGACTAGTCCCTCCATTACATTCTGTGGCTAAAAATTTCTTCAATAAAATTTGAGACAAAACAGTTATTTAATGCACACATAATTTTTCCTTCAGTATGACTTGCATTATTGTCTGGCAGATTGATTTTTTACATAATTCATGAAGATCCCGCTGGGCCTATTGGACCATCAAGTCCATGATCATATTGAATGATGGTGTTGGCTTGAAGGGCTGAAATGCCTACTCCTGTACTTATTTTCTATCAACCAATGATTATCCGAATCTTTTTCTTTTTATGATTATGTATGATAATTGGGCTGTTAGATGAGATCGGAGTGATCGGCGTGGTTTAGCTATATCGGTAGGTTTTTTTTTAAGTTTTTAATTCAGATTTGTTTTTTCTTCCTTTTTGGGGTTTTTTTTCTCTCTTTTTTTATATATTTTTATTAATTATATCATTTTTTTTAGAGATAGTTCATACTCTAAACTGATCTAAATTTTTTTTTTATGATATATTTTTATTCTGCAATATTATTGTTTAATATCTCTGTAATAATTCGTTATTTACTATGTATTTTTCATATCTCTTTGAACTGTACGTGTTTATAAATTATAATAATAATAAAAAGATTGGAAAAAGGAAAAAGGATTATCCGAATCTCTGACTTCTCTATACTAATCCCATTTACTGCACTTGGTCCATACCCATTTCCACCTTGGTGATTCAAGTGCTTGTATTGATGCACTTAAGTATGGAAAAAGTACTTGCCTTCACTATCATTCATTTGGTGCCTTCCATATTCTTCTTCAGATCCCCTCTAATCCATTCACTCCTCACCCAAAACCTATACCTGCTAGCTTTGGATACTTTTACAATTGCAGTGAAATCGATGGGAGTAGATGCATGTAAGGCATCAATGTCATGCCTGGACAGGGCATCGGCCACGTCATTCACTTTTCCTCGAATGTATTTCCAATGAAAATTGTTAGACCGAGTCCAGGTATTGAATTTCTCTGGGCGAGCAGAGATGTGAACTTGTATTCATGGTATGGATCGATTCTGATCCCATCCTGTATCACTGAATCAACTCTGGTCTCCATCTTTAAGATGTGACCCTGGATGAATCGGGTGAAAAGTTAGTCTATGATTTTTTTCACAGCAAGGCCAAGTCCTTTTGTGACGGCGTCTATAAGGTAGGGGATTTTTGAATCTGTTCACAATCTATCGCATCCTGGTAGAAGAGAATAAATAAAACTAGTTAGGGAGCGTTTTACCTGGTCTCATGTTAAACGGGATGTTGGATTATAAGCAAGGACATACTTGCCATATCAATGCTTTAAAGTCTCCAGACACACAAAGTCCACACTGGTGGATTTTGTTGTTCCGGATTCCCATTTCCAACACTTGTACCTAGACTTGATAAGCCCACATCTGCCATCTCAGGGATATACTTATCTGCTCACATGTAAAGACCATACTACCAGGTGGCCGGAGGCCATTCCTATCACTGACATCTCTGCGGAGACAGTCAGTAGGGCTTTCATGGATCATTGGATTCATTCTTTCAGTGTTCCAGTCACTATTACAATGCATCGAGGGTTTTAGTTCGAGTCAGTGTTGTTCTGAGCTCTGACTGATCTTCTAGGTACTACCCATATTCACACTACAGCTTACCATCCACAGGTTCATTGAGCGTTTCCATCAGCAATTGAAGGCTGCATTGACAGCAAGTGGTGTAGCATCTACCTGGAGCGAATGTTTGCCCATGGTTCTCCTTGGCATGCATACTGCTGTTAAGGCAGATCTTGGATGTTCAGCAGCAGAGCTAGTACATGGCATTAAGTTAACGTTGCCCAAGCTCAATGCTCTATGATCAGCTAGTTGCATTGATCGTCTTTAGGAAAGCATGAGATTACTCAAATCTACTCCTACACAGCGGGCGTCACCTGTAGTTTATGTGCTGAAAGAGTTACAACGCTGTACTCATGTATTCCTTCAGCACAATGGTGTTTGCAAACTTTTTAGCCCATTTATGATGGTCCTTTTCAGGTCTTACGACGCCACCCAAAGACTTTTATACTCCACAGGAATGGAGGGCATGGCTTAAACGGTGGGGATCCTTGAGGATAGAGGGTGCTTTTTAAAGACACCACCTTTGGTAGATGACCTCAATGGAGTGGTGTGGTGCCCATGAGGACACTGGTGAGTTAATAACCCTCTGGAGTTTTTCTTGTCCTGAGCGTTGGCACCTCTGTACCAGTCAGAGATATAACCAGCCAGAATGCTCTCCACGGTACACCTGCAGACGTTTTCGAGAATCTTCAATGACATAGCAAATCTCCTTGAACACCTCACAAAGTATAGCCACTGCCAAGCCTTGTCTGAGATTGCATCGACATGGAGGCTCCATATTAAAGATGATGAGAGAACAAGAGTTGGTGGATGTTAGATCTGGGGTAATAGAGAGTTCTGGATGAGTTGAAGAATCTCGGTGTAGATATAGTTTAACAATCAGAAGAAGGAATCTCAGTCAATTATCTCCTCCCTAGCCCCAGGGACAATGGTCATTTACAGGTGCTCCGACTCCACAATAGATAAAGTTCAGTGAGTCAGCTCAGACTGGTTGGAACTGCTTCCATACCTGCAGAACCTATATCTGAAGATCACGTAGAGAGAAACAGGACAGCAATTGAAAGTCAAACAATTCACTGCAAAGGTCAAGTCTTGATGCAGCCCATTTGTTTTGAAATCCCTTATGGAGAACTTTAATTGATAGTGGTCAGATTTCGCCCGGGATCAGTTGAAGATCAGCACAAGTCAGAGCCACAAGATGTTTTTCTCACATTAGGCAACTCAGGATTGACAGTAGGCATCAGTGGGATTCATATTACAGGTTCCATCTTTTTAAGGTCCCTTTCAAGGCCATTGCAATGGATTTAATTTAATTTAGACATACAGCACGGTAACAGGCCATTTCAGCCTTCGTGTCTGTGCTGCCCAATTTACTCACAATTAACCGGCACCCGCGGTACGTTTCAAACAGTAGGAGGAAACTGAAGCCCCCGGGGAAAATCCATGCAGACATGGGGAGAATGGACAAACTCCTTACAAACAGCATGGGATTCGAACCCAGTCCCAAATCGCTGCTGCTGTAAAGGTGTTGTGCTAACTAACCACTATGACAACCGTGCTGACCTGAGGGAACCTAATGTTGGGACCTTGATTTGTGAGAGTGCCCATGGTGAGAAGGGCTCCCGAAGAGCCTCAGGCATTGAGAGCTTCCTCATTATATTGGAGATTCAGAACCAGGAGCTCAGGTTCACCGATGGAACGGCCATGAGGCTGTGCAGCTGTGGAGGTGGGAGTTCAGGAGGTGATACCATGGACACTCAGTGTCTCTGAAGGGACCCTCTTGCTTCTTTTTCCTGCATTGGTGGGGACACCAGGCTAGTGGCACCTCTTGGTGAACCTTTAAGTCAACTAAAAATAAACTAATTTTGTGTATTTGTCTGCAGGATAATAAAATAAACCATAAGCATAATCTCTCATCAGGATTGGAACATATCTATCTCCCCTCTGAGGTTGAATCTGTAGAAGAACTCCCAAATTTATTGTTGAAATGAACTTGAATCATCTTGGTATGCTTTCAGTATTATGATGTGGATCCTGGATTTCCCCTGCCTTGTGCACTATAAATAGCATAATGACAATAGCTGGACATTTCCTCTATCAATCTCCCCCAATGGAACAATAGTTGTGCCTTCCTACAGTAGTTAATTCATGGAGTATAATGACAAAGGCAATAATTATACACTTCAGTTAATACCTGAAACGCTTGAAATACAATGTTGAGGTATTGAGTAACACCCAGGATTGGCAATGTTATGGGGTTAAGAATGATATTTTAACACTGGGATAAATGTGATTCACACACCCTTACTGGTGTTAATTCCTCTTCTACCTATTAGTGATAGTTGCTCAGCAACTCATCAGCTACTTGTTGAGAACAACTCTGAATTTAGAGTAGATGGTAACTGCTGCACTGCTATGGGAAAAGAGAATGCCTAAAGGGGAAGATAGCTGAACTCAGCCTGATGATCCCAGTATCCAAGAGAGTGGCAATAACAGGCCTCAGTGACTACTGCCCTGTGGCACTGACCTCCACCATTATGAAATGCTTTGAGCATCTGACAATGGAACACATCAAAGCACATCTCTCAGAGATACTGGACTCATTTCAATTTGCCTATGGAAGAAACCGTTCCACAGATGCTACTGTAGCCTTCTCCCTTCACTAACCCACCTGGAGAAGGACACCTCAAACACCAGGCGGCTGTTCATCGACTTCAGCTTGGCGTTTAACAAGATGATATCCCAGAGGCTGATGGAGAAGCTGTCCAGGCTGAGACTCAACACCTCTCTCAGTAACTGGATTCTGGATGCCCTAAAGGAAAGACCAGGTTGGTAGCAGAATGTCGATCCCCTTCACATTGAGCACTGGCATATCTCAGGACTGTGTGCTCAGCCCGCTTCTGTTCATGACTGCTTCACCAGATCCAGCTCCAACAGTGTCACCAAGTTTGCCAATGGCACAACAGCCGTTGGCCTCATCAGCAAAAACAATGAGTCATTCTAGGAGAAGAGGTGGAAAATCTTGTGATATGGTGCGAGAGAACAATCTGACTTTCAACGTAGACAAGACGAAAGAGATAATCGTGGATTTCAAATGAACCAGCAATAACCACCCACCACTGAAGATAAACAACTTTGTAGTGGAGAGAGTGGAGAATATTTATCCATATGTGTAATCAACACCAAATATAAAATACATTTTTGCCATGAGGTGTGTTTCATTGTGTTCAATTCTTTTCTTCTCTTTGGCAATTCCAAACTCATGTCAGGATAGAAAAATATCTTGTTTCCATGTAATTCCAGTGCACCTTTTCTTGCCCTAGCTCCTTGTGTTGCACGTGCTAATATTTTCTCTCTATCTTGATAACGAAGACATTTTATCAATATAAATCTTGGTTTCTGATCTGATGGTGGCTGAGGTCTCAAAGCTCTATGTGTCCTTTCAATTTCAATAATGTTTTCAAATTTATCTGGTCCCAAGACCTCTGGAACCCATCAATGGAAAAATCTTATCGGATCATCACCTTCTTTAAGGCCAACAATTTTTTAATTATTTCTTCTACTAAAGTTTTCTATTAAGTCTACTTCTCCCCAAAGTTGCTTCCTTTCATCAATATCCCATGTATTTGTCGTATTTTCCATTTTCTCCATTCTGCCCTGTACCTCTTCCACAGTCTTAACTCTGTCATCCACACGACCCAACTTATTCTGAATTTTATTTACAATACCAAAGTATTTCTTCATCTGTTTATTTGAAATTTTCATGTCCGCTCTCATTTCTCTCAGATCTTTTAATAGTCCAGCATATGTACAATCTTCTTCCTCTAGCATTTTAAGTTTCCTAACTTTGTCTTTGGAAACTTTTACTTGCTTTCTTCTTGACCTTCTTTCACCTCTTCATCTTCATCACTGGCCTGTGATTCAGATAAATAATCTAAAAGTTGAAACTTGTTGGAGCCAGGCAAAGCACTTCAGGTTCCAGAGACATCCTGAAACACGACTGATCTGCGCATGTGTGTCTTCCCATGCATCCACATTTCAGTGTCTCCTTCTTTGACACCATCACCCCACAGAAGCGGCTGTGTTAGCGCTGTGAAGTGTCTAACGGCCCCAATAGGGCCCCAACTCACCTGGGGATAGCTCTTACCCCAACTCCCAGATCCATCAAAATGGTTGGCCTTCTTTCTTTTTCTTGTTGATGGTCCCGACGGGCCAGCAATGTTCTTTCCTTTCTGAGGTGACATTCTTAGATAATTGTAAAGTAGTTCTGGAGCAGTTTTTTAAAAAAAAATAGTTTGAGTTAAAAGTACTTTACTTATTTTGCGGATGACACCAAATTGAGTGGAAGAGCAAATTGTAATGAGGATGTGGAGAGTCTGCAGAGGGATATAGTTAAGCTGGATGAGTGGGCAAAACTCTGGCAGATTGAGTACAATGTAAGTGTGAGGTTATCCACTTGGGCAAGAAAAATAAAAGAGCTGAATATTTTTTAAATGGTGAAAAACTACAACATGCTGTTGTACAGAGGGACTTGGGAGTGCTTGTGCATGAATCGCAAAAAGTTAGGTTGCAGGTGCAGCAGGTTATTAAGAAGGCAAATGGAATGTTGGCCTTCATCGCTAGAGGAATTGAATTCAGGGGTAGGGAGGCAATGTTGCAATTGTATAAGGTATTGGTGAGACTGCACCTGGAGTACTGTGTCCAGTTCTGGTCTCCATATTTGAGGAAGGATATACTGGCTTTGGAGACGGTCCAGAGGAGGTTTACTAGGTTGATCCCTGGGATGAAGGGGTTGACATGATGAAAGATTAAATTGTCTAGGATTGTATTTGCTCGAGTTCAGGAGAATGAGAGGAGATCTTATAGAAACATCTAGGTTTATGAAGGTTATGGATAGGATAGATGTAGGAAGGTTTTTTGAGCTGGCCGGGGAAACTAAAATGAGAGGACACAGTCTCAAGATTTGGGGGAGTAGATTTAGGACAGAGATGAGGAAAAATAGTTTTCCCAGAGAGTAGTGAATGTTTGGAATTCTCTATCCAGGGAAGTGGTTGAGGCTGCTTCATTAAACATATTTAAAATTCGGTTAGATAAATTTTTACATGAGAGAGGAATTAGGGGATATGGGGGAGAAGGCAGGTAGGTGGAATTAGGTCATAAATTAGATCAGCCATGATCTTATTGAATGATGGAGCAGGCTCGATGGGCCATTTTTGGCCTACTCCTGTTCCTACTTCCTATGTTCCTATGTTTAAGTAATCCTGGGAAAGTCAGATTTCCACTTCGTGGCTCTACCGCATCACATGGCGTCCCCCACAACTGCACTTCCTGAGAAGATTGAAGCAGGCAAGGCTACCGGCCACCAATATGTCAACCTTCTACAGCAGCTCTAACAAGAGTGCCCTGGCCAACTGCATCACAGTGTGGTACAGTTGCTCCAGAGAAATAGATTGGACGTCAATCCACAGGACCATAAGAGAGGATCACTGGAGTCTCCCTCTTCCCTTTCCCCATCAATATGATCCACCAAGCTCACTGAGGACCCCTTCCATCTCAAACACAGCATCTGTCAGCTGCTCCCATCAGGAATGAGATACAGAAGTATCAGAGCCTGCACCACCAGACTGAGGAACAGCTTCTTCCCATGGGCAGTGAATAACCAAAGGCTCTCATCTTCATGAAACAATATCTATTGAAATATATGTATATATTAATATTTATACTGCCTATGTATCATATGTCTGCATATGTGTTAATTTTGGTTGTATGTCTGCGTGTTTTGCACCGAGGACCAGAGAATATTGTTTCATTGTGTTGTACTTGTACAATCAGATGACGATAGACTTGACTTTATGTTCAACTGAAAACAACACACAGCACCAAACAGCTTCTCCTTCTCTGAGTTAAGTGAATGACACCAGGGATGGGCAGAAACTGAACCAAGAGAGGGTTTATGAACAAAGATGGCAATATCTGCCACCCAGGCTTTGTTTGGACTACTAAGTGAAATCTGTGTAAGATCTTCTGGGATTCCTGCAATGTTATCTACAGCACATCCACAGGTGATATGTTACTTAAACCTCATTCGCAGGGACAGATGGCTTGTGGAAGATCAAAATCAGAATTGATTTTCATCAACGTGTCATGAAATTCGTGACAATGCAAATGTTGCTATAAATTACATTTTAAAATAAACAATTATAAATAAATAAATAATGACATTATCTCACTCCTTATTTTTGAAGAGTCAGGTAGTGCCATTATTTGTTATTTATAAATAATAGTGGTTCATTGTCCATTCATAAATCTGATGCCGAGGGGGAGGCTGTCCTTTTGCGACTGGGTGTTCGTCCTCAGGCTCCTGTATATGTTTCCTAATGGGACCAGTGTGAAGAGGGCATGGCCTGGGTGGTGGGGGTCCTTGAGGGTAGAGGCTGCTTTCTTAAGACATCGCCTCTTGTAGATGTCCTCGATGGAGCGAAGACTAGAGTCCATGATGGTGCCAGCTGAGTTTTTCCTGTCCTGTGCATTGGCAGATCCATACCAGACAGTGATGCAACCAGTCAGAATGCTCTCCAAGGTACACCTGTAGAAATTTGCATGAGTCTTTGGTGACATGCCAAATCTTCTCCAACTCCTCACAAAATATAGCCTTTTTCATGATTGCATCAATACGGAGGCCCCAAGACAGGTCTTCAAAGAATTTACATCCATGAACTTAAAGTTCATAACTGTTGATCCCTAGAAGAAGACTAGTTCGTTTTCCCCTGAGTTCCCCCACTGATCAGCTCTTTGCTAATGTTGAGTGCAAGGCGAATAGCAGTGGGCCCAAATCTTTAAACAGGTATGAGTATTTCATCCCAGTGGATGTGAGGGCTACTGGGTGATAGATATTGAGGCAGCTCACCCTACTCTTCTTCGGCCCTGGGATGATTGATGCCTTTTTCAAGCAGATGGGAACCTCTGACTGAAGCGATGAAAGATTGAAACATGATGGACAAAGCCTGCCAACAGCTGGTTCGTCATATTTTCTTATTGTTACTGTTTTTAGTGTTGACTTAAAAAAGCTATGAAGCATGATGTGAGCTAACCTAAAATTTGGGAATCCACAAATTCTCCACACTGATTTCTAGTGACCATTCTGTAAATTCTATTAATTCTCACCTTTCCTCTCTCCTGGGTTCTTCTCCATATCCAATTCACACCTTTTGTCTGTTGGTCTGTACTCCTCCCCCTTCCATTTCTTTTATTCAAGCCCCTGACACCTTGAAGAAGGGCTCAGGCCCAAAGCATCGGTTATATACCTTTACCTCCAATGGACTCTGCGAGTCCTGGTGAGTTACTCCAGCATTTCTGTGTTTCTGCTACAATCACGGCATCTGCAGCCCTTTGTGTTTTCAGGGTTCTATAACTGGCAGGGGAACCCCATCTGGTGGCATTGGGAGAAAGACTGCGGCAGATTAAGACCTGCAAAAAATGGTACAGCACAATACTGCAGCTGCCAATTTTGTTTTGGATGAGATGTTAAACAAGGCCTCATCTTTGGTCGATGCAGAAGACCCATGGAAATATTCTGCAGAGCAGGAGAGTTGTCCCCAGTGACCTGCTGATATTTAACCCTCAATCATCAACAGGGAAATTGGTTGCATGATGAACACATTTATATTTATGAGAATTAATGACTGCTGTGTCATTTCAGTTACATTTTAAAGAGCTGAGTCAATCTGAAATCATAAAAGTTGGTTATATAAATGCTAGTCTTGTTTTTCCTTTAAATGTTGCAGACGGACACAAGAATGACATCCTTTGACTTTCCTGACCACAAATTCCTGTAGCTTTATACAAAGGAGACCATATTTAATGGTATTAAGCCTTAAACTCACCTTACAACGTACTTAACCAGCATCATTCTAAATCATTCCTCGTACAAATATGAAATATTTGTTGATGGTGTTTGAGTAGATTTAAAGATATTGCCATCCACAAATTTGCAGATGACACCGCAGTCACTGGCAGAATCACGGACTGCAATGAGGACGCTTGCAGGAGTGAGGCAGATCAGCTGGTTGAGGGGTGTCACAACATCTACCTTGCTCTCAACGGTAGCAAAACTAAAGAACTGTGAAGACTTCAGGAGTCCTCATTAGGGGGTCAGCAGTGGAAAGGATTAAGAAATTCTAATTCCGGGGTGTCAATATCTCTGAAGATCTATCCTGTACCTTCTATGTAAATGCAATTATGCTTGCCAGAGCCTATAGTTCTTGAGGAGTTTGGAGAGATTTGGTATGTCACCAAAGACTTTTGCAAATTTCGACAGGTGTATCGTGGAGAGCATTCTGGTTGATTGGATCACTGTCTAATATGGAGGTGTCAATGCACAGCTCAGGGAAAAGGCTACAGAGAGTTGTGAACTCAGCCAGTGCCATCATAGAAATTAGGTTTCACTCCATTAAGGACATCTACAAGAGGTGGTATTTCAGGAAAGAAGCCTCTATCCTTAAGAACCCCCGCCACCCAGGCCATGCCCTCTTCTTACTGTTACAATCAGGGAGGAGGTACAGGAGCCTGAAGACAAACATCCAATGATATAGCAACAGTTTCTTCTCCTCTACCATCAGATTTCTAAATGGACAATGACCCACAGATACTACCTCCCTTTCCTTTCTTCTGCACTCATGTATTTTTTTTTAATGGAGTTCATAGCAATTTTGCTGTCACAAAACAACAAATTTCATGACCATAAATTGGAATTAAAGAGACTTATTTCTGAAATGTACTTTCACTCCAAGTTGATTGCAATTTATGCATCTTTATCAGGTAGATATTGAAATGCTAATCAACAGTTTGTCTGAAGTTAACATTCTCATTTACTTCTCCATCCATATGAATTTATTGCTTTAAACCTTCATTCTATCTTTTCACCACCTGAAATCCACGCTGCTGATGACCCAACTGCGCTGGGTGGGCCACGTCTCCAGAATGGAGGACGATCGCCTTCCCAAGATCGTGTTATATGGCGAGCTCTCCACTGGCCACCGTGACAGAGGTGCACCAAAGAAAAGGTACAAGGACTGCCTAAAGAAATCTCTTGGTGCCTGCCACATTGACCACCACCAGTGGGCTGATATCGCCTCCAACCGTGTATCTTGGCGCCTCACGGTTCGGCGGGCTGCAACCTCCTTTGAAGAAGACCGCAGAGCCCACCTCACTGACAAAAGGCAAAGGAGGAAAAACCCAACACCCAACCGCAACCAACCAATTTCCCTTGCAACCGCTGGAACCGTGTCTGCCTGTCCCGCATCGGACTTGTCAGTCACCAATGAGCCTGCAGCAGACGTGGACATACCCCTCCATAAATCTTCGTCCGCAAAACCAAGCCAAAGAAAAGAAACTAAGGCCATTGAAGACATGGATGTCACACATTATCCAAAACTCTTTGGTTGGTTCAACTTCATCAACAGGTATATCCTATTAAGTTCAATGTGCTTGAAACTTGTCAAGGTTAATATGAATTAAGCACTCTGAACTATCTTTGTGAAGGGAGCTACATGTCTGGAAGGAAAACAGATGACAATTTATTTGCAGCGGGTTTCAGAAAACTTCTTCAAATCTATTTAGAAGTGTCCAGAAAGAAAGAAAACGATGTTTATATCATATCTTTCACAATCTCTCAATCAAGTTGACAGCTAATTAAGAATTTCTAGAATAGACCAACTTAAATTTCAACGTGCATGTCTTTCAGAGACAATAATGTTATTTGAGTGTAAAGTGTATACCATTGGTGGGGCAATTTAGCACCACAAAGAATTTGATTTCATTGGGATAGTCTGAACCTAACAAGGATAAATCACGGAAATAGTAATAATTTACCTTCCAGGATTAACTCTGGACAAAGTATGCATGAAGCATGAACCAAACCTTGCATCACTTTTAGTAGTGGGGAACTATCACCTGAACTTTAAAGGCCATTTTGCCCACAAGAATAGCATTGCGCGCGGGCTTTCTTGCTGAGGCAGCAGAGAGACACCCGGCTTGAAACTTCATCTAAAAGTCCCCAAATTGCTTGCCAGGATAGAAATGTAACAAAAGAAAGGTTAGCTTCCAGGAGAGAATTTGTTTTGTTCTATCAGTTCCTCCCATCTCTTAGTAAATGTGGGACTATAACCTGCCTGTCAGGGAGAACAATTGTAAGGGAATTCAGCCACAGCTGCACCTAGTGAAAATATGAGTAGCTTGTGATATTTAGCACAAATACATTTTGTTTATGTTGTTAAAAGAAAGACGTATTTGTATAAGAATGGGCATGAGATTAGTCCATAAAGATGTTGAAATGGCATTGTTTTTTTTTGCTGCGTTATGATCAATAGTTAAATCTTATAATGAACAGTACAAGTAATTCACATTCAAATAAATACCTTTAGAGTGCAGCACTGTTGGAAGTGGAGCAGTTGGTTAATGCACTGCAGGCTTCCTCAAGGAAAAATCTGACAGTGACCATTGACATTTTCTTTATTTTTATTGACAGAAGGATAAATATTAGTTGTGAATGTGACCACAATTGTCCCTGTGCTTCTTCAAGCTGGAGCTGAAGAATTCTTTGCATCAACATGAGAAATCAGAAGAACTTCAATTTAATATCCCATCTGGTTATAAATAACACTTCCCAGAAACATTATCTCTGCTCTATCACACTGTAGTACCTATGTAGGTTTTTTTTTTGGCTAAGCCCCTGGTGGATCTTGACTCCTCAACATTGTGCTTCAGGAGCGATGGGACTATCTACTGAGATTAGGTAATACCCTATCCCATTTCGAGCTCAGTTACCCAATCTAAATCTGAAAAGTGTTGGGTTTTTTTTAAACGACATGCAGCATGCAAACAGGCCCTTCTGGTCCACATACCCATGCCTCCCAATTATACTCAATTAATGTACAACCCCCATATGTTTAGAAGGGCTGGAGGAAACCAGAGCACCCGGAGGAAACTCACGCAGACACAAGCAGAACGTGCAAACTCCTTACAGACAGCACCAATTCAAACACAGTTCACCGCCGCTGTAACAGTGGTGTGTTCATCGCTAACCGCGCCACCTACCGTCTTCAAGTGTTGGACTAAGCTTAGAAAAAAATGAGTTCTTGGGTCTGAATTGGGCTGTGGATTATTTATGATTGGATTGGGGGTTGGCTGGGTTTTAATTTTATACTCAAGTTGTCCACTAATCACAATACAGAATACACTTGTCAAGGGAAAGCACATGTGGTAAGAAGTGAATTAATGTGTAAAGTCGAGGATACTTAAGCTGAAAGAGTTATATTTTAATCATACAAAATAATTATCAATCCCATTTAAAGGTGCCTATATTCTAATCTCACACTCAAGGTTCCACTTCATCTCAATTTTATTCTGTTCTATTTTGTATTCTGACCTTGCTCCTGCTGAACGATAGCCCTGCTGTACCAGAATATCTCGATTAGACTGGCCTATTGCAAATCCAGGTTTTGCTAATTAATGAGCAACTTGTCAACTCCAGCTGGGAATTTACAATTCGAAACATTTTCGTGCTAAACCCCTTCAAAAACAGTATGTTCCTGTTGAAACTGGTTAACATTGTACTGGTTCAAAAGGTGAATCAATGCATGAGAAAATTTAGTTTGATCAGCTACAAATACGTTTGAAAGAGTGCAGAAAAGACATACTAGGATGAACTGACTTACAGGGAAAGATTAAACAGCTTGAGCTTAGAAGAGAGAGGGGAGATTTGATCAAAATATGGAAAATTATGAGGGGTATCGGTAGAGTAAATGCACGCAGGCTTTTTCCACTGCATCTCTCTTCTCTCACCCCTCTTGAATGGCTGGCACAGTGCCACACAGGTCACTCATCCGTCCTACAGGTATTTATTAAATAGCTACAATTACCTATTAAATAAAGGCCATTTTAGATCTATAATGTCGTGAAACAGGATAAATTAATAATCTCATGATAAAAGATCAACTGGGAAGAGTAATCCATAATCTGGTAAAGTTTCAGAACAAATAAGGCATCGTGGTTGGCGAAGCGGTTAATGTAATGCTGTTACAGCGCCAGCGAACACGACTGGGGTTCGAATCCCGCGCTGTCTGAAGGAATTTGTACATTTGTCCACATGGGTTTCCTCCGAGTGCTCACGTTTCATTCAAATCGTACCGGGGCTTGTAGGTTAATTGGGTGGCACAGGCTCATGGATCAAAAGTGCCTGTATCTAAATTTAAAAATTTAAATTTAAAATTGAATTATAAAGGTGTAAAGACAATGTTGACTCATATAGACTGAGGAAGAGTTTTCCATTATAGATAAGCAGCAGGTGACAAAACAACTTATTTCATAATCATCTGAAAAATTCTGATGGGAAATAGAGTGGCATCAAACAGAGAAAAACAGCAAAGAATATTGCAAAATATAATTTGTGGGCCAGAAAGTTGAATGACTGAAATAATAAAATAAACTCGTAAAGTGCCACCCAATCCTCCATTGGCTTTAAAAACAGGAGCAGATAGCACAAATCCTTTGTGGAATCACAGTAACGGACAGACGAAGTAATCAAGCAAGTGATGACCTTTTCAAATAGAGGTGGGAGGGGAAGGGAGAAGGAGGGCATTTGTTCGTTGATGCGAGGGTGGTCTTTCATATTCGGTAGCATGAAGGAGGACAATTCCTCCACAGTCACCAACAAAATACTTTTGTTAGCAGCAAATCAGTATTGCTCACTGAGAGACATCACAATCCGTCTGGACTACATCCATCCAGTGTCAAGTGCAGGCACGCAAGTAACTTTAGAAAACTCTTGGTGGTCATGGGCAAACTCTGAAGCTTGCACAGTTAGACAAACCTCAGGAAGACTTTCAGTCCCAAAATAAACTAGAACACCGCACTGAAGCCATTCCTTCCGCCAGAAGCTCGACAGACTGTGGACATTCCACAGTTTAGTTTTCAGGACATTTTTCCTGCTTTTACATTCTGTAGTCTTGGGTTGCAAAGGAATTGCTCTCTGATCTCTCCCTTCATGTCTCAAACTCCTTTTCGATTTTTGTTTCAATAATCCCATTATTTATTTAGCATTTGCACAAGTTTCAAATTGCAGTCATCTGATATTTCAAATTAATGCAAAGAAAACACATTTTCCCTTCTTTCTCTTCCTCCTCTAATCAGCTTCAGCTTCAAAGTAAGAAAACTGTAACTCAGCCCCCCCCCCCCCCCCCATGAGGTTGCACCATTCCACTGATTGTTGATCACCGTTTGGGACAACCTTTCACCATAACGCAATGAAGAGAGTATATACAGTAAAACTCCTGGTATCCAGAATTCAGTAAAACCCTGGGTATCTAGAATTCAAGCAACTGGCAAAAAAAAGGAGGAAAATAATTTAAAATAAATAAGAATAAAATAATAGGTAAAAATTATGTAAGTTTTAAAATGGTAAAAGTAAATGTTCTCTGAAGTAACCTTTGGTGAAGATGGGAGCAAATATTTAGCCAGCAGAGTGTCTTGGTCGTACTTTGCTCATAGAGCTATTTGAATAAAGTTGTTTTTGAATAACATGGTGTCGCTCAGGTTAATGTTACTCCCTGTTGGGGTGACTGTCTTAAAGTGACTCCTTATCCCTGCTTAGTAACAGTCGCTCTGGTTAGAGGCTTTATCTACAAACTTTATCTGCAAATGGTGTTAATTATCTATAATGTTATTGTTCATCTTTTTGGTGGCTCCATAGAGGGGAGGAACCTGAAGATGCAGTGATCGTTAAATGTTTTCAAAGAATGTGACTGAAAATAAAGTGAAATGCATTAAGGTATATATATTCATGCAAGTGAAGTTTGTTCAGTGTAAGGACAGTCTAATATTGTTGTCTTTGAAACTGATTATTCTTAACACAGGTGTATTAGTTAAGCATTGCAAGAGTAAGTCTCAAGCAACCAGAAAATAAACTTATTCGGCATAGGTGCTGGATATCAAGGGTTTTACTGAGTTTGTCTGGGAAAAATAAGCAGTGTTTCACAAAATAGAAATCAAGGCAGCGAGAATTTGGCACCACCATATTGCTATAAAACTTCAACCTCCACAACTACTTGTTTGCTGAGGTTGATATTTGACCTAGTGCATTAGTAACTAGGTTACCGAAAAAGCAACACTAGGAAAATGATGGAACTTTAGACGTACAATTTCGCAGGAGGCTTTCTGTGACAGAATTTAATGCAGAATAAAAAGCAAAGAGTTGCTAATTTTTTTTCAAAGCAAATAGATTTTGTCTGATCTTTAATAAGCTTCCATAAAATGCAGATAACCAGTCCCTGCACCCTCATTGTAAAATGGTGCTCATGCAGACGGCACAGTTAAAATGACTTTAAATTACTGGGGAAAAAAGCAGCAATGCTTTGCTTGGCCATCACAAATTTGTAACATCCTCATTACAGGTACTTCAGATATTCAAACCACCCCCGTTGCTGTCCTTAGCACCGAAGGTAGATGAGCTGGACATATATCTCAATGGTGTTTGTCAGATCCTGTGATACGTAAATAGACGGTAATGTTTGTCTATGTAAGGGCAGTGACAATGGTTAGAAAATAATTAATTGGACTTGAGGCATATAGGTCCACGAATGGTGTTTTGCTAATAGATATGCTCTCCTTGTTATCACAGTCATGTGTTGAGACTCAGGACTGGAAAGGCAGACTGTAGTAAGTTTAGTATAGGCCTAGCCGAGCAGTTCACAGTCTGACATGGTGTAGAGTGGTACGCTTCTAAGGGTTCCAATTATGCCATAATCATTGGGGAGTAAGAACATCTAAACATCTCAATCTTCCGTCCCACCAATGGTAGGTGACTCTCTCTCCTAGTTCACTGTTTGGACAATTCGATTAATCCACAAATGTGCATTCCACAGTTGAGAGCCACAAAGCTCTGGACCCGATGTACCGATTTCCCATATGAAAGTAGAAAGGGAGGACTCTCCTGTCAAGTTGAGCTTGGGCATTTACCCAAGAGATGTTCATGGCAATTCGGATATCCTCAGCAGATCAATTCAAAGGTAGTAAACACAATGAAGCATGAACTAACAGTGCCACGCACAAATATGCAGGAGAAGCTCAGCAGGTCACGCAGCAGGTATGGGAAGTAAAGGCTACCCGATGATTTGTGCCTGAGCCCTTTGTCAAGGTACAGTAAAACTCCGAATGTTTGGAGAAATATGGACCTCCCAAGAATCTGGACCTCTCAGAAATTGTCGCCTGAAATCTGGACCACCCGAGAATCCAGACTTCTTCAAAACTCTCAGCCTTTGCAGGCATGATTGTGTGCGTAAGCGCCACAGATGCACAGGGGCAACAAGTGACCACACAGGAGTTGCAGAAACGTAAGAACAAAATCATATATTTTTTGTACTTTGTATTCCATGTGAAAAAATGTTTTGTTAATAAACTATCAAAAATCACGTTTATTCTCCTTAAATATAAATTTTAAAAGCACAGTCTGAGAATCCAAAAAATCCATAAATCCAGACCAACCAAATTCCCCTAACAGTCCGGATTGTAGGACTTTTACTGCGTTAGTGAAAAGCAGGTAGGTGCCTGAATAGAAAGGTGGAGGTAGGAGAGGATGTTAAGTTTATAATTTTAGGTTTAAAATGCCTAACTTCAATTTTCCAACCCTTTCCTTCTATCACTTTAACCAAGATTTGGCTCATCTTTCCTCATTTTCCATGAAGCTCTATGATAAATAATATTTTATGACACCTCTGTGAAGTGCATTGTGGGTTGCTGTGTTTCATCAAAAGCACTACATAAATAAATGATATTGTTCAAAGGATGTAGTCTATCTGCATTTGGATGCTTTAAACCAGAAAGATTATTAGACTGTCTGGTTGATCTAACAGAACAGAACATTCACCAGAGAGTCCTTTGACAGGTGGATTGTGGAACCACTTTACGGAGAACCTTCACTCAGGCTGCAGGAACCAACAATGTGGAATTTGACAATCACAGCTAAATCACTTTTTATTTACTATATTTGTGTCTGATTATCCACCTACAATATCAAAGTTCTTCTCCCTCCCTGGATGCTGTCTGACCAGGTGGGCATTTCCGGCAATTTCTTTTCTTTTAGTTTCAGGCTTTAACAAAAAGATACCTCTAACTTATATTTCACAGCAAAATGTCACTTTGTTTGCTCTCTTTTGTACTCTCCTTGCCAATCTGTCAAGCAGACAGCTTCATAAGCACACTGGGTAATTCACCTGGGTAATCCCAACCGCATTTTATCAGAGAAATTCCTTTTGTCCCATCCCTCCCCCATCCTCCCTGCATGACTACATCACAGAACTATCTCCTCTCAGTATTATTTCTTCATTCAAGGAACGTGGGCTTCACAGACTGAGCCACTATTTGAGTTAAACAAGGAAGTTTGCAGATGCAGTAGGCAAAGGTGCTGGAAAAACTCAGCCAGACCTTTTATCAGGTCACATACCTGACAAAGGGCCCAGGCCTGAAACGTTGGTCACCTTTAGCTTCCTGTGGACGCTGCATGGCCTGCTGAGTTTTCCAGTGCGTTCATGTGTCCATCAATAATTGCTCTTAAGAAGATGGTGGTCAGCTGCCTTCTTGAACCGTTGCTGCTCCTCAGGGGTGGGTATATTCGTGCTGCTGCTTGGGAGCGAGTTCCAGGATTTTGATGCAGCGACAGAGAAGGAAAAACAATATCTTTCCAAAGCACAAGGAGGTGTGACTTGGAGGGAACCATCCGGGCGGTGGTGCTCCCATTGATTTTGTAGCTCTGGCTGGTATGGGGTGGAAGATGCCCTTCACCACAAGAGCACAACCTGAGACCTTAACTCTGTTTCCCGCTTCACAGATGCGATTGGATCTGTTGAACGTTTCCGATTCCCCAGAAGTTCTCCCATAATGCACCAATTGTTGGATTCAATATCACAATAGTTGTATGCATGAATGATTCATGCCTTGATTTTGAAAACAAGCATTTATATTTTAATTATTTAATCAATCCCTTGAGACCAACAATAAGTCTGTTAAAAACATGTTCGGCTTGATCCATTGATGAAGGCATGTCAATGGTTGAATTGTGCGCATCATGATCATTACATGTCACTTCCAAGCCATTAGTTCAATCCGGTCACATAGGAAAAAAAAGAGATACAATAAAATGCTTCCTTGATTTTTTTTCTTTCCTTTTTCTGCACAAGTGTTTATATTCTGGGAACATAGGGTTCACTCCTAGGAAAGCACAAAGAATAATTCAGTTTTGAACAGTTTGGGAGTTTCTCTCTGGTGGGACTTGTCTGCTGACTGGAGTATTCCTCTGGGTCACATTGATTGATGCCAGGCACATTATTATGGAAGCTCTGTGGCCTAGGGTTGAAGCAAGTAAAAACAACTTCGGTCAAGCAAATGTCTGTTGTGTGGGAAACTTGCCCAGTATGGAATGTAATCTCTACTAAGATGGTTAACAGCGCTAGATTGAAAAAGCTGGCATTGTTCTCCTTGGGGGAGAGAAGGGTTCAGATATTTTAAATCTTGAAGGGTCAGGTCAGAGAAACTCTTCCCTTTGCTGAAAAGGTCAAAAACTAGAGGGCGTGAAGTGAAGCTAAAAGACAGGTGACCCAATAGTAACATGAGAACAAAATGTAGTTATGGATTAAACAGAGGACCGACAGGAATCAGTTCCCATCATGGCATTCAAAAGTACTTGAAAGGGGAAAGTGTATCATTGTGTAGAAAAGGAGTCAAGAGTGGATTGTGTTTGCATTGACCCAGAACAGATTAAATGGACTAAATGGCCTCTTTCCACCATGTAACCTTACAGTGATGCAGTAATGAATAATACTTCAATGAACTAAACTCAGATTGCTGAAGTAAAGGTTGGAGTTGTCCTGGAACCATATGGATATTACAACAGGGCACTCTCAGATCTGTCTATTACAACTTTGACTTGAGCTGAGTGAAAAGTTTTGCACACTCAGGAGTTGTCTAGTCATCCAGGTGCTGTTAAAAAAATGCTAGTTGACTGATTCATTATATTATTCCCACACTGGGGATGCGCCAGGATCTGGAGTGAGCCAATAGTGTCAGTCAGGCACAGTCCTATTTTCAAACCAAGATATTGCATTTTGGAGCAAATATACTCTTCCTTGGTCTTCAGGGATTGGAGCCACCACAAAACCCAAGTCAGATAGTTAATAAGTAACAATGGAATAGTTTCTGGCACATGAAGCCTCTCTGCCTGCGTGTTATATTGTAAATGGTGAGATCGAGGGCACATGCAGAAGATTGAGGGGGGGATTTGATGGAGGTGTTCAAGATTTTAAAAGGGACAGAGAGAGTCAACGTGGATAGGCTTTTTTAATTAAGAGTGGGGGATATTCAAACCAGAGGCCATGGTTTGAGATTGCAGGGGGAAAATTTCTTCACACAAAGGGTGGTTGGGATGTGGAATAAGCTTCCAGCAGAGGTGGTTGAAGCAAGGACATCATTTACATTTAAGGAAAGACTGGATAATTACTTGGAGGGGTATGAACTAGGTGCTGGTCAGTGGGACTAGGAGGGTGGGGATTTGTTCCAGCATGGACTAGTAGGGCCAAACTGGCCTGTTCTGTGCTGTATATGGTGATATGTGATATGGTGATATGCCCAGTAGTCTTAATTACATCAACAGAATAAGAAAATGGATGACAGGCAGAAATGACCACTACCTCACCATTTGCAACACATCACATAAACAAAAAAAAAACTTAATGGGGTCGTAGTGAAACACAAAAATGCTGGAGGAACTCAGCAGGTTATGCACGCCCATAGAAGATAAAGATACATAAAACCAATATTCAAGAAGGCCTAAGTCCTTCTTGAAGATATGGACAAAAAACAGGTGGGCACCTGTTCTTTGATGTAGTGTGGGGAATACATTTTGACTAATTATGGACTCTGCTCGACTGTAGCACTGTCAATCAACCACATTAGACAGAGGGTTGTGATTAATAGGCTTTATCACCTTAAGACATCAACACATCTCACATGTTGCTGTCCCGGTTCCAAGGCAGATGCTGAGGGAAGAATTTGGGTGTTACAGCCTTTATAGGGATTTTAGGGAGGGAGGAGTCACTGGTTCAGGGGACAGGCCAGCTCATCCAGTACATACATATAGTGGTTGCTGAGTTCCTCCAGCATTTCTGTGTTTTTCCTTCAATCACAGCATCTTTCATCTTTCACTCTTAATAGGATGGCAAGTGCTTCATTAAAGCCATTTGGTTTCACCCAATCGGAGATGTTCCCCTTGACCTGCACAACCTTCCTCAATCATATCTTACCAAAAACTACTGTACTTTCTCTCTTTCCAAATCCTGGGGAAGAGTCAGAAACCCTTCATGCCTGTCATCAGGTTAGTCTAGTTTTCCTTCTTCTATTTATATAGTCTGGTCAGCTGGGCCTATCTCATATCCGTACTATTTACAATATATTATAGAGGCAAAGATGCTTTGTGCGCTGGTAATTAGTTAACCTATACTAATTCAACTTTACTGCCTGACCTGCTGAGAGTTTCCAGCCTCCTCTGTTTTTGGATGGGTTCCATGCAGGTTATGGAACAGGAATGACGACATAGGTTGTAATTATTTTGTTCATTTTACATAATAAACCTCCCAGAATTTCCACAAGACTGTTACCAAAATAGAAAAAACAATCACATTGACCACTCAAAGAGACGCTTATCATCTTCTGAGCCTTATTGACATTACCCTAGCATTGTTTATTTCATCTCTAATATTTATTTTATTTCAGTGGAATTTTTTGTGGCTGAGCATTAGTCATCAGTCATGGGAGAAGGATGTTAATAAAGTAGCAAAAGGGACAGTTATAAACCTGTATGTTGCCATAGCTCCCAAACACCATGAGAAGGCGTCTAAGGACATCAATTGGTTTATACCTGTAACACATGGGTGTAATATCCACTGTGGACTGTACAGATAAAAAAAACCTTTTGGCAGGAGAGGTTTTTCTTCCAAGAGATGGGGGTTGGTGAACTACAAGTTACTTGAAGAGCTGAGAAACGCAAAATTGGTAGATGTTCGAATCAATGACTAGCTAGGGGCCACTCAACATCCAGGGGTATGAATCTCAAACCTGTCTCCTTTCCTCTAACTCTCCCCTTTTCCCTCGATCTCATTTCACAGAGCCAAAATCAATTTGCGTCTTTCCTCATCATATTAATACCTTTTGTCAGTCAGTCTGTACTCCTCCACCTGACATTTCTTTCATTCGGGTGCCTGTCTGCTTTTTACTCATGCGAAGAAGGCCTCAGGCGCGAATACTATTTCTTTACTTCCCATGGATGTTGCTAAACCGGTAGAGTTGCTCCAGCATTTCTGTGTTTTGACTTCAATCACAGCGTCGACAGATTTTCATGTTTCACAGTATTCATGTGTAGAAATGGCCAGTCAATCTTTTCTGGTCAAAACCCTTTATTGAGGGTTGTCTCAGTAAAGGGCCTTAACCCCAAATGGTGCCTGACCATTTCTATCCATGGATGCTGTCTGACCCACTCCAGCTCTCGTCATTTCAGAGCAGTTTCACTGACGCTAACAATTCAACCACTTTGGATGTTTATCTTTTACATTCAAATTGTTCACATTTAAGTTTATTGTTTCCTGTCCAAGTTTTGTGAGCAGACTAGCTAGAAATCTTGTACATAGTTCAACCAGTAGGACATTGTACACGCGTGCAGAGATACAGGGAGAGCAAAAGTCAGCTCAATAGAACTCATTCAAGAATCTCACCCTGGTGGGGAAGAACCTGTCCTTGAATTTAGTGAAGCGTGATCTCACACACATGAATTTTCTTCCCGATGGCGGGGGCTGGGGGAGAAGGGAGTGTGGCCAGGATGGGATGAGCCTGTTCTGATAGCTATTTTTCTCTTCTACCCTTCCATCCGTATCCACCTATATAAGCTCTTACCTGTCAGCCTGTACTCTTCCCCCTGCCTCTTCCACCCTCCTCTCCTCTACTCCCCCCTCCTTTTTATTCAGGTGCCTGCCTGCTTTCTGCTCAGCTCCTGATGAAGGGGTCAGGCCCAAAACATTGGTTACCCTTTACTTTCTACAGATGCTGCACAACCTGCTGAGTTTCACCAGCACTTTTTTGTATTTCATCATAATACCAGCGTCTGCAGACTTTTCTGTTTAACTGAAATTGCCTATTTTTCCAAGGCAGCATGGTTATAGATTGAGTTGATGTAGGGCAGGACCGTATGTGTGCTGGCCAAACAATAATACCTCATGATGAAAGCTGCATTAAGCTAAAATAGTTTGCTGGTTTGCAAAAGATGTTTTGTCCTAATACTTTTCAATCTCCAGCTTCATTGTGCTCCATCATTACTCATCACCCATCTCCCCCCTCCATGGCTCCATTTTGTTTCACTCTGCCATCTCTCTGCATCTCTTCTCCCCTTCTCTCATTGGCTCCTTCTCCCGTCTGCACAACATACACAGAAATGAACAGTTCCAATCTGCACGTTGTAAAACTGTGCATTGACATCACTAGGAGCTAATTCTCAGGAGAACTGACATAGCGTTTTTTCTGGAATGATGTTCCCATGGCAGACATGCTTGTCCGTAGTTCACATTACCAGGAAAGCAGCAAAGACAGCCAAGTGACTTAGCAAAGTTTATTGCAGAGCAAATTTGTCCAATGGTAAATGCATTGACAAACTGGTATCAACTTGTAAAACAGCAAATTTACTTTTTTTAAATGGTGAGCATGGAAACACTAAGTTCAAGATCCCAACAGCAAGAAAAAAAAGTTAATAAACTTTATCATTTTAAAAGTTTGCTCATTGCTTTTCACAGTCGAAAGACTGGCAGTGATTTTCAGAACACACCAGGGATCACCTTGAGCCTGAATCTTTTTGGATGTTACATTGGTCCAATTATCCACTGAACAGACAAAGTGAGAGGCGTCGGAGAATATTACCTCGAGCAAGTTCTGACATCAATTATTCTCCAGTAAAAAGCTCTCTGTGAAGATTATCAAAGTCTGGATCCCGCTGGCACAATGACAAGTAGAGAATGGTTGCAGTTCATTCCTATTGTAAGCAGAGACAAGGATCCGCTGTTACCTGCTGTCATTAGAATCGGATGACAAATAAAGAGGCATTCGTTGGATTAGGATTCTCCCTTGAAGAGAGCAGAAAAGATGCAGACAAGCAGGCTTGTGCTGGATGGTCACAGATCAATATTAGAAGTCCAATACCTTTTGGGACTTACCAACTCAGAAAACAGAATTTGCAGAAATGCAAATTAACAGCAGGCATGTTTTGGCACAAAAACTGCTGTGACCACAATTTTAACGTTAATGACATTAAATGAAACAAAAATTGTGCATTAATGCCCTCTGTAGGACATAACGCACGACAGCAGAAAGTAATGGGTTTGTGAAATCAAGTGGCCACATATCAAGGTTTCTTTGGCTTGGCTTCGCGGACGAAGATTTATGGAGGGGGTAAAAAGTCCACGTCAGCTGCAGGTTCGTTTGTGGCTGACAAGTCCGATGCGGGACAGGCAGACATGGTTGCAGCGGTTGCAGGGGAAAATTGGTTGGTTGGTGTTGGGTGTTGGGTTTTTAGCCACACACAAAATGCCAGAGGAACTCAGCAGTTGAAGCAGCATTTATGAAAGGCAATGTTTTGGGCTCAACCCTTCATCAGGGACAGCAAAAAAAGGGGGCACTAATAAAAGCGTGGGGGGGGTGGGGGGGGGGAGGAAGTGTGCAAGCTGGCAGGTGATCAGACGGGGATGGGCAAGAAATGAGAAAAAAAAGTAGGAAGTAAGAAGGGGATGGGAGGAAGAGGTGAAGAGCTGTCTCCCGCTCCCAGAACACGACCGTTGGAATTTCTCAGGGTAGAGTCTTAGGCCCAACCACCTTCAGCTGGTTCATCAACATCCCCCCCTTCTAAGGTCAGAAGAAGGGATGGAAACATGAAACTGAACAATCACACAATGTTCAATTCATCATTTCAGTAACTGAAGCCATTCAAGCCTGCGTGCCGAAAGAATGAGACCACGTTCAGGCAAAAGTTGATAATGTGCAAGTAACATTTATGCCACGAAAGTGCCAGGCGAACACCACCTCCAAAATGAAGGCAATGAAGTATTTCACTGTTGGAAAGCCAGGTTCCAGCAAAAATTTGGCAGTTTATTGTCTCAGAGTCCTGCCCTCATACCAAGGACATCCTCCAATGTTAAAATGTGATGCTACTTCTATATTCAAAACTAGGTGTCCATGAGGTGTTAAAGACCACTGTAACTATTCAAACCCTAGTGCGTGTACCCCACACATTGCTGCCACGTCCCTTTCACCCACCACAATGTGGTCTTCCTCTATTCTCTACCTTCATCTGAGAAGTGACGTGCTGGCTCGAGGCTGTCAAGAAGTGATTAGAACGCCATGAGACACATTCTCTGGCTGTCCCTTCTCTCTTCTCTTTCTGCAGAATGGATTTCAGCAAAGTCAGATGATTTACATTGTATTCACTAAGATGAAAATAATAAGTTACTATTACAGTATTTGTATTTATCTCCTTTATTAAAATAGCATTCTAATCTTATGGACACCAAAAAGATTGGCCAAACAGTTTGTTACACAGACTTTACACTGCAGCATGAATTCACTGATACATAACACTAGCTGAACATCCAACATACTTTCCTTTTGACCTTTTAACTTCGCCATTTTAACTTCATCCTTGTTCATCAGCCTTGAGAAGCACAAGTTGCTTCTAGTCAGATATCCAGTTTGAACCAACAATCCAGAGGGGCAGAGAGAATCAAGGGAGTCTACCTCCCGACACCCCCTCACCCCTCTAATCGACGTGATCGACCAGGATCATTGTCCAAAGAGAGCGCGCAAAATGATTGAGGACCCCTTCCACCCAGCACACAGCATCTCTCAACTGTTCCTGTCGCGGAAGAGATCCGGGAGGATCAGAGCCAGCACCACCAGGCTGAGGAACAGCTTCTTCCCACCGGCAATGAGAACACCGAATGACCAAAGGAACTGCTCACACTAACTATCCGAGACTCTCCTATTCATGAAGCAATATTTATTATTTTATTTGTATAGATGAAATAATTCTCCTGCAAATGTATTGTTTGTCCGTATGTTATGCCTGGTTGAATATCTGTGCGTTTGCACCAAGGACCAGAGAACACTGTTTCGTCAGGTTGAACAAGATGACAATAAACTTAAGTTGACTTGGAGCTTAATATTTCAGTGCAGTGACTCTATTCAGCTCAGTATCAGTGATGAATGCTGGAAAAACATACTGGTAACTTTGGTAGAGAGAAAATTCCAGCCTACAGGAGAAATTAAGATTTTGTGACTGAGCTATTGGAGAAGAATTGCATTGGTGTTAACCCTTTAGCACTCAATAGCAATCCAATATAATGGAAGGGGTGTATACTTAAAAATAGGGAGAAAAAAAACTGCTGAAAACCTGAAATAAAACAGAAATTGCAAAGAATACTCAGCAGATCTGGTAGTATCTGGCGAGAGAGAGTAACAGAATTAATGTTCCAGTTGAATGGCCTTTTGTTAGAACAGGAAAAATGGGAAGGGGTGTAAAGAACAAAGCAAATATCTGTGAGGAGAAGAAGATCATTACTATTCAAGTTGTTTTTAGACTTGCTCCACAGAACTTATTTCTTTCTCCCTTCATTCATTGACATCACCCTTGTCACTACCTTCAGATGTAAGGTGCAGAACCCTAAAGACCAGCACCTCTTGGGGCAAGACCGTTTCTTTCCAAAGGCTATCAGGATCGTGAACCTCCCCTTACCATGGGCCGCTCCAACACCACACAAAGTCCCGTCTGCACATTTGTAGTACCACCTTTTTTTTCCATGCACTTGACAACTGTGAATATTTATCATCTACCTTTTGTTCTTATTATCTCTGTTCAAGTTCATTTAACATTTACTATTGTCGATTCTTTTTCTTTACAAAATACCTGATCGGCAGCAGCAACTAAGAATTTCAGTGCATATGTGCATTGTACAATGTATATGACAATAAACATTATCATTATCATTTCTACCTCTCTGGCTTTTTCGATCCATCAGACAAATAAACCCAGAAGGTCGGACAACAGGCAGAGGTAGTCAGTTACCAAGAGACAAAATCACATGCCACATTCAGTCAAGTACAGATCCAATGCAGACCCAGCATAGGCACCGAGGTTCACAAACAGCAAGAGCACACACCTGACACAGACATTTAAATTTTGAACAAAGAGTCATGGACAAGACAGATATCAACCTATGAACCCTTCCATGTAGCAGACTTGAGATCTTTTGTCATGGAATAGCAACAATTAAGAAACAGAAGGAAAACTGGAACATATTAGGGAAAAAAAATCACAAAATGATACATATCATATGGTGTTCACTCTGTTTATTCTTCATTGCAGCTGAAGTATGGAAAGATGCTGACCTTTAATATAAATAACAAACCAGGCTGCAGATTAATTTCCTGCAATGACTTAACACACTTAATCAAGCTATTGTTCATCAATTTCATAGCCATTGCTCCCGATTCATTTTAAGTTCATTTACCAATGAAGTTTTGACAGTAACATGGTTTTAATTCAATGACGGTTTTACTGAATTATTTTAGAAGGTTACACAGAGAGGAAAGACTGTCTCATTACATATTTGAAACAAGTCTCACTAAATACTACCAGTGCCACCGATGTAAAACTAGGCGTTTAGTGGTTAATATTTTACACAAACTTCAGTGGCTGTTATTTTAATCTCTGCCCTTCAAGATGTTTTGTCTATGCCTCCAGTCGCATATAGCCACTTTGTTAGGGGATTAGATTTGCTTGTTTGGGTTTTGAAGTATTAATATTGGAGCTGGTCTGAGCTCTGAATACATTTGCCTGGAGTCATGACCATTTGCTTTAAAAAAAGTTGATGATTCATTTGAAACCAATATTTACAAGAGGGAAGGGGCCATGGCATTCCAACTACTTATTTCACAGTGAAATGTGACCTATCTCCAAAAATATACAATTGATACTCAACATTTATATTACGCCAATGCTGTGCGCACTTTCTTACTTTCCACTTGTAATTGGTTAGTTATCTATTACAAAATTAGTTGACATAGAAGCTGTGAGTCCTTATGGGTGAGAAATAACCAGAAATAGTCGGAAAAAAAGGCAATCATTCAATTGTAAACATTATTCTTTCGGGACATAATCCAGTGACTTTTCAAAACTTCTGTCCTACAGCACAACCGATATACACACACATACAGCTAACAATTTATCTTATATCAGAAATTTAAGAAAATAAATGTTACCAGCTCAGAAATTCTGGTCTTATATTTACAATTGCAAAAACGTATTTGTGTCTAATATTCCAAAATAACTATGAATGTCTGGATTTTAATTCATGTTAAAGTTGTATTGTCAATGAAGAGTAACTTTATCCTCCATCAAAGCCCTAGTTCTTGCCATAAAGTCTGGATAAAGAAAGGAAAAGAAAAGTATGGGAGATACGGAGAATGGTGAGGCCCTTTACGAGCACAGAAGTGAAAGGGGATAACTAAAAAAAAGAGAGTAAAGAAGGATTATAAAATACTTGTGGTGCATAATATTAAGGAAAATCCCAAAGCTTTTTAAAAGTGTATTAAAGGCAAGAAAATAATGAGAACCCATCAGGGACCAAAACAGCAATCTATCCATTGTGTCAGAGGACATAGGTGAGTTCTTAAATGGACACTTGACTGAATTCAGGAAAGAGAAGGACATTTAACTGGAGATTCATCTAATTAATCCGGTTGAACTTGTTTCAAAAGAGTTAACAAAATGTGATGATGAGAATAGGTGCAGTGCAGCTGATGTCATACAGTGTGGAAACAGGCTCTTCAGCCCATCTTGCCTCCCCTATACAGAATGTTTCAACCACATTAATCCCACTCCCTGTGCTTGGCCCATCTCCCTCTAAATCAATGGGTGTCAAACTGCGCCCCCCCCCCCCCACCCAAACTCACATTGCTTAAGGTGGAATGTGAGTTTGGAGGAGCAGTTTGAAAACCACTGCTCAAGGTATCCATCCAATTTTTTCTTTAATGTTGCAATAGTACTTGACTCAACCACCTCCTCTGGCAGCCTGATCCATACACCCACCAGCCCCATCTTAAAATTTAAAAAAATAAAGCTATGTTGTTTGGCCTGCTGAGTTTCTCCAGCATTGTGTTTTTAAAAATATTCCCCTCAGGTTCCTATTATTTAAATTTAATTTTTTTTTAAATTACATTTAGACATATGCACAGCATGGTAACAGGCCATTTTGGCCCATGAGTCTGTGCCATCCAGTTTACACCCAATTAACTTACATGCCCCTTCCTTTAAACTATGTCCTCTGGTTACTGATTCCCCAACTTTGTGCAAAAGACTTTTACAATCGTGTTCTATTCCTTTTGTGTAGTCTATTTGGCTTTCAGTAAGATATATGAAAAGGTTGAGTGTGGGAGGCCATTAATGAAAGATTGTTTCACGTGGTCTACAGCTGAATTAGGGCTGATCCATTTACTGTTAGTTATTTTGATATGAATGCAGTAAGTTTGCAAATGGTTTTAGCAACAAGATACAATGTTCTCCTTTGGTGAAGGCTCCTTCTTTGAGCTGAGACCATAATTGATGTTGAGCTCATGATTATACATGGGAAAAATATTGAAGTGGTTTCCCGTTGCCTTCTTCAGTTGCAGTGTCCATACCATGGCCATTGATCAGCAGATTCATCTGCCCAGTGTTTTCAGTTTTACAACCATAAATTCCAATTTGTAGAATCTGCTTGTAAAAACCATCCACCATCTGCAGCCCATGGCTTCATATGACCCTGAATAAGAGGCTATCGGATGGAAGGAGCACCTTTCACCTCCTTTTGCTGACCAATTGTGTGGCACCAACACTGCGTAAGGGAGTGAAAGAGACAGCCAGGGTATAAAGTGAAAAAACAACATCATAAAATAGAGCTTGGTACTGGGAGTACTGAATGCAGTCTGGTTCTCACACTGTAGGAGGGGCATGACTGCACTGGAAAGGGTGTTGAGGATGGAATTTTCCATATTATGAGGATAGACTGCAGAAGCTGTGTTTGATTTCCCTGGAGCAGCCGAGGTTGAGGAGAAACCTTTCAGAAGTATACAAAATTATAAATGGGACAGACAGGAAACCTCTCCCAAACCAGAGGTATCTAAAACGACAGTGCACAGCTTTAAGGCAGAGGTTTGAGGTTTAGAGTGATCTCCATTTAATATCTTAATTTTAAAGATGCCACCACATGGTAGAAGGCCCTACCAGCCCACGAAACACATGCTGCCCACTCCCACCAAATTAACCTACTAATCCTGTGCATTTTGGAACGAGCAAAACCCACACAGACACGGGGAGAACGTATTAACTCATTACAGACTGTGCCGGATTCCAACCTGGGTCATTGGCGATGGAATAGGGCTGTGTGACCACCATTCTAACTGTAGAAACTGTAATCTGAGAAAGAACTTTTCACCATAGATTGTCTAAGATCGGGTAAGTGCTGCCAGAATAGGTGGTGGTGGCAGGTGCACTACAACATTTATGTCTCACTATAATTTCTGAGTGAAAACTCTATTCTGACCTTCATGCAGCTCCAATATCATTTTCCCCAAGTTCAAGAATAAGACTGGGCACATTTCCTCTCAATATTTTGTTTGGGCATCTGGCTACATTTTGCCCAGACCTTGCTGAACAGCTCATGCCCAAAACATTGGTTATTTATCTTTATCTTTGCCTAACGGCAGCCTGTTCCATACACCCAGCATGTATGCAGTTTGACCTGCTGGGTTCCTCCAGCATTGTGAGTCTATATTCCCTTTCAAATTTCAAATGTAGACATACAGCACGGTAACAGGCCTTTTCAGCCCACAAACTCGTGCTGCCCAATTACACCCAATTAACCTACACCCCAGCACGTTTTGATAGTGGGAGGAAACCGGAGCACCACGCAAATAGAGGGAGAATGTACAAACTCCTTACAGACTGACGGATTGGAATCCCGGTTCCGATTGCCGGCACTGTAACGGTGTTGTGCTAACCGCGACACTAACAATGCCACCCCTAAATCACTTTTAAACTGTATCTTCAGACCAAGCCAAACCTACTCACTGTAATAGATTCAGTTAAGAAATACCTGAAGTAGTCCTTCATTGACTTTGAATGATTATGCAGATTTTCTGTGTAAATTTGACCTTCTGATCACTTGTAAAGAAGGAGGAGTTATTTAGATGGTTAATTACTAATCCTTAGGCAATAAAAGTAAAACTATGTGGGGCTAACTTTCACGTTTAGGACTCTGTGGCCAATTCACAAAACTACAAATGAACCAAGCCTTTCGTTTATTTTTTTAAAATCTTCTTTAGTGAGTGACAGTACGTGTGATGAAGAAATGAATCCAAGATAAAATCTCCACCGATTCTTTCTTTCTTTTCTTTGGCTTGGCTTCGCGGACGAAGATTTATGGAGGGGGTAAAAGTCCACGTCAGCTGCAGGCTCGTTTGTGGCTGACAAGTCCGATGCGGGACAGGCAGATACGGTTGCAGCGGCTGCAGGGGAAAATTGGTGGGTTGGGGTTGGGTGTTGGGTTTTTCCTCCTTTGCCTTTTGTCAGTGAGGTGGGCTCTGCGGTCTTCTTCAAAGGAGGTTGCTGCCCGCCAAACTGTGAGGCGCCAAGATGCACGGTTTGAGGCGATATCAGCCCACTGGCGGTGGTCAATGTGGCAGGCACCAAGAGATTTCTTTAGGCAGTCCTTGTACCTTTTCTTTGGTGCACCTCTGTCACGGTGGCCAGTGGAGAGCTCGCCATATAACACGATCTTGGGAAGGCAATGGTCCTCCATTCTGGAGACGTGACCCACCCAGCGCAGCTGGATCTTCAGCAGCGTGGACTCGACGCTGTCGACCTCTGCCATCTCGAGTACTTCGACGTTAGGGATGAAAGCGCTCCAATGGATGTTGAGGATGGAGCGGAGACAACGCTGGTGGAAGCGTTCTAGGAGCCGTAGGTGATGCCGGTAGAGGACCCATGATTCGGAGCCGAACAGGAGTGTGGGTATGACAACGGCTCTGTATACGCTTATCTTTGTGAGGTTTTTCAGTTGGTTGTTTTTCCAGACTCTTTTGTGTAGTCTTCCAAAGGCGCTATTTGCCTTGGCGAGTCTGTTGTCTATCTCATTGTCGATCCTTGCATCTGATGAAATGGTGCAGCCGAGATAGGTAAACTGGTTGACCGTTTTGAGTTTTGTGTGCCCGATGGAGATGTGTGGGGACTGGTAGTCATGGTGGGGAGCTGGCTGATGGAGGACCTCAGTTTTCTTCAGGCTGACTTCCAGTCCAAACACTTTGGCAGTTTCCGCAAAGCAGGACGTCCACGTCCTCCACCGATTACCACCAAAACAAATGATCTGATTTCCCAGACATTCTTAAGGATTTTTGTTTCACCAGTGGAGCTTTAAGTCCATTAGCGCAATTGCCTAACCTCTGAGTTAAAACTGCTGCCCAGTGTTTTGTGAGAGAGCACTCGACACATTTGTGGAGCATTAAACATCAATCTGATTTGAGCCATCAAGAGAAGAAACCTGAACTGGAAGAGGAGGCTTAAGTTTTAAAGCAAAGGACAGTCTGCACAATCGCAGACATTTACTGGATCGATTATTTTGGCACAAACACTTGTAAGTTTGCCATGGCTGTTTCAAAATACAAATAGGAAAATTAAGCTACAGAGACAAGGTTTCATTTCACTTGTAACCTTTTGGGACATTTACAGTTGTGCCTTCCAAAAGTTGGATACCATTTCACATGAAGTGTACAGCCCAGTACATTGCTTCACCTACCTATAGAAACCTACTCCACATAAATCAACCTTTTTCTCACTCATAGTCCATAACCCACCATTCATCTTATCTATGGGTCCATGAAATCCCCCTGCTATACCAGCCTCTACCACCACCACCCCTGGCAATGCATTCCAGGGAAACCGAAATCATTTTCCTATACGATGAACTGTAACAAAAAGAGGCAAATTAATTCTGGTCAATTTCCCCTTCAACAATATTTGGGTATAATTCAGTCACTGATTTTAAAAGTATTTTTTTGTAAAGATAGGCTCTCAGTAGTGGAAGCACATTTAAAATAGGGGTTAGTGAATGCTATTGCAGTTCCTGTGACCTGGGTTTGAATCCAGTGCTGTCTGTAAGGACTTTGTACGTTCTTCCCGTGTATATGTGGGTTTCCTCCGTGTGCCCACCTTTCAAGAAAACATTCCAGCCTGTGGGTTAATTGGGGTATATGGGCACCAGAATGGTCTGTTACTGTGCTGTATACCTGAATTTAATAATATGGCACCATTTTATGAACTGTATAAATCATAGAAAAGACCCATTATTAAAGTTAGACATATAGCCCAGTAACAGGCCATTTAGGCCCACGAGTCTGTGCCGCCCAATTTACACACAAGTAACCTCGCATTCCCAGTACGTTTTGAACAATGGGAGGAAAACTGAGCCCCTGGGGAAAACCCACAAAGACATAGGGAGAACGTACCAACTCCTTATAGACAGTGTGGGATTCGAGCCCCGCTCCCAATCGCTGGTGAGGTAACATCGTTGTGCTAACTGCTGCACCGACCATGCCATCCCAAAAGAGCACAGAAGGTCTCATAGATGTATGTGAATGAAATAGGTTATTTAGCCCACACCAACATTCAATTAGAATATGGTTGATCATATCTCAGCTCCTTTTAACGACCATTATTCTTTAGTCATCAATGTCTTTAACTAGCAAATCACCAACTGATTGAGAGTTCAAGCTGCATTAAGATCCACAGGATTTCAGGGGAGATAATTTCAAGCTTCTCCAGTAAAAGTATAAAAACCTGGATGCCAGAAATCCAGATCACTTGGGAATCTGGACTCTCAAACTTTTAAAAATTTAGCAGGATTATCTGTGCATACGTGCATGCATCGGCACCACAGGTGCACAGCAGCAATAAGCGACAGTGTTTAATGCAGGCAATCTTATCACAAAGAAATTCATTTGTATACTGTACTCTTTTCATTTGCAATGTTCTTTTTTAAACATAATTTGAAGGATTATCCACTTTTTGTGGTGAAAAACAGTTTACATTTTTGTCAAGTGTTGACTTTATATTTTTTTTAAACTGCTCGCTTTGATAAATGAGGCCTGCTGTCTTTCCTAATGAATAAATTATCAAAATTTACAGTTCATCTCTTCTTTATTTCTCCAGAATCCAGAAAATCCAAAAATCCGGACGGACCCAGTCCTCGAGCAGTCTGGATTTTAGAACTTACTGCATCATGCTTTGTGTGGAAAAAGGGTTACCTGATCTTTACCTCAAACAGCTTAGTAAAAGCTAAAATAGAGAACAGTACAGCACATGCAGCAGGCCCTTTGGCCCATGATGTCTGCTCTGAACATGATGCCCAAATTAAATTTGCTTGTTCATGTAAATTTGACCTTCTGATCACTTGTAAAGAAGGAGGAGTTATTTAGATGGTTAATTACTAATCCTTAGGCAATAAAAGTAAAACTATGTGGGGCTAACTTTCACGTTTAGGACTCTGTGGCCAATTCACAAAACTACAAATGAACCAAGCCTTTCGTTTATTTTTTTTTAATCTTCTTTAATGAGTGACAGTATGTGTGATGAAGAAATGAATCCAAGATAACATCTCCACCGATTACCACCAAAACAAATGACCTGATTTCCCAGACATTCTTAAGGATTTTTGCTTCACCAGTGGAGCTTTAAGTCCATTAGCGCAATTGCCTAACCTCTGAGTTAAAACTGCTGCCCAGTGTTTTGTGAGAGAGCACTCGACACATTTGTGGAGTATTAAACATCAATCTGATTTGAGCCATCAAGAGAAGAAACCTGAACTGGAAGAGGAGGCTTAAGTTTTAAAGCAAAGGACAGTCTGCACAATCGCCCTGCAGTCATACATTTACTGGATCGATTATTTTGGCACAAACCTTTGTAAGTTTGCCATGGCTGTTTCAAAATACAGATAGGAAAATTAAGCTATTTCTTGCAATCTGGAAACCTCAAAGATGTTGGCTTAATTGCTTAAATCACTCTTCATATCTTCGTTCTTGCTCTTTCCACGTCAATATTCTCATGTAATAACTACATTGTAAAGAAAAATAAATTTATGGAAGAAAAATGATTGATCAATTTCAAAAAAAAAGCAAACGCCCCTCTTTTTTAGTGATCAGAGATGAAGAGCTGAGTGGCTGGATGATCAACCAGAGTTTTTCTTCAGATCCTCAACTGGTTAAAGATCTGCAAAAAACATCAAAGCTCCAGTACCAAGAACTGAAACTGCTGCAAGATTGGAGATTCCTTTATTGTCATGTAATGTACAGAGCATGTAATATTACATGAAATTGCCTTCTGCCTCCTGTAAGGCAAAGAGTCCCCAATACTGTTGCCCGGTGTCCCTTACAGTTCGAGAGGAAGAGAAGCAAAAGAGAGTTCCTTCAGAGACACCGAGTGTCCGTGGATTCACCTCCTGCACTCCCGCAGCCTCTGCCGCCATACAGACTCCTTTTTGATCCACCATCAACCCATGCTCCAGTTTCAAACCTCCGACACGAACAGAAAGCCCTCGGAGCCCGACCCCTTCTTGCCCTCAGCACCCTCTCGAATCCTGGCTCCATGATTCCCAGGCCACTCTCCAGCAGCTCACAGCTCATGCGGGTCACACAAGTTGCTCGCAGCTTGTGTGGGTCCTTCAGCCTCTGAGCCCTTCGCTGGTCTGCCGCTCTCACCTATCACACTTGTGCTTCCAGATTGGCTCCAGCTCTGACTTCTGCCACATTTATAATCCATGGCTTGTGACTTCAACTCTCCCTACATCTAACCCTACAACTCAACAGGATATAGGTGCTCTTCAGATTCTGATTAACCGGCCTTCATTCTTTTACCCTGAGCTCTGTTCCATCAGATGCCGAGGATAATTTACCTGGAAATTTCTCTCATATTTATGAGATCATCTGACTGAACATTTCGTTACATCAACTTGACGGAAATTGTCTTATATTAAACATGCCTCACAAGCGCACATTAAAATTTGTGCTTTAAATTTTAAATTTAGACATAGAGCATGTGTAATATATTAAAGATGCCCAGGACTATTTTATTGCTAGGAGCAAGAATGGCCATATCACACTGATGAGTGGAACATGTGCACTGATGTATTAATTTGCTGTTCCTCCTTTGTAGCCCTTTGAGGGGAGCTTTTGAAGGCTAGGTCGCACTTCTGCTGAAGATTCTTGAAGGTTTCTATGACATCATCAGCCTTCCAGTTCATTACCCGGTGTAATGCTGCCGCGGTGGTAGCCATTTATTTCCGCACTGGTGATCAGGTGATGATTTCTTTCTTTCTTTCTTCTACGAGTGGTTTTCTAGTGTTTGTCGGGATTTAAAATCACCTCTATGGCATGGTTTTCATAATCAACCACCATATTCCTTTTGTATGTGGGAGGACGTAATAAAGCACTCATGAGACGGGATATATAGCTAACTTACTTGGTTTAGTTACACCATGTTTTTTCCACATGGAACAATTCATTAAAACATCTGTGTGCATGCACCACTCATCAGTGTGATATGGCAATTACAGTATTCATGCTCCTAGCAATAAAGTAGTCACAGGTACCTTTAATTATATAACAGCCTGGTTACAGACCCTTCCGGACCATGAGGCCATGCCACCCAAACACATCAATTGACCCACAAACCCTTTTGGAGGGTGGCCGTAAACGAGCATCTGGAGGAAAATCCATGCAGACACAGGGAGAAGGTACAAATTCCTTGCAGTCAGCACAGGGTCTCTGGCACTGGAATACGACTGGACATACCACTATGCTCACCCGTGCCTCCTTTGTTGTTGTATTATTTACCATTTAGCTCAATAATAATGGTTTCAATGAGTGTCCGTTTCCTAATACAAACAACTCAGAAGAAATCTCTAATGTAATACTTGCTGGGTCTTTTTTATTTCTGGGTTTTTTAATGGTTCCACAATTTCATGTTTTCTTCTAGGTCAGAATTAGTCCAATGCTAAAATATTTTTTCTCAGAACTTAGTTCCAAATTGATCGAAATAAATCATTTGATATAAGAGTACACAAATAGTTTTGGAATTCGTTGACAGGCAATAGCCACAAGCAAACAAATCACAAGTTGTTTACATTTGTTCCGTTTGGAATCTACTTACCCTTTTAATACTGGAGATCTTTTCTAGGTTGTCCTTGATTATAAATGTGAATACAAAAAGTATTTAATGTAATATTTGTTTACATATATAATTATAGTTGAACCATAACTCAGGTTCTTTGCATTCTGCGTTTCTGGAGAGAGAACTTATCCATAAACATCACCTGTAGGATTTTTGTGTTACGTATCAACCTTATGCAAAAGTAATCAGGAGTTTGGACTTCATAGAACCTTTAGTTACAGGGGTAACATGCAAACCCCCCCCCCATTCGAAAATCATAAAGTAGACCTGATATTCAAAATAGAAGATAGCTTGTTATCAATATTAGAAAATTCCTAAATTATCCATTTTTATCCAAAGTCAGTCTGTACCATTACATCGCAGTGGAATGCGAGTTCTGTTTAACGACACATTTCAGGTTCAAGGTCACACATTTCGTTTTCTTTTTGTTCGCACTGGTTACAATTTAGCCCCAACTCGCAATATGAGCCAATGTTCATCGCCTAACTTTTAACAATGCTACTGAAGAAAGCAAAATCTCCATTCCGTTCCTACCTTTCACGCAACAACTTCCCATCAAACCTCCGGAGATGGGGAAATGGTGCAGTTTAATTAAAGAACTTCTTGGGTCACCAGCACACCTGGTGAGCTGTTGGCAGAGTCTCAGTGGGCCGTAAGGATTAGAACCCTATGTATGCTCATCGTGAGTAAAGTGCTCAGAACAGTGTTTTGGTTAAACATTGACACCTCCCTCAGGAGGCAGGTCTTTCAAATCCTGGCTTGAGGGTTTGGATTAATTAATTATTGAGAGCTTGCTTCGCTGAAATGGAAAATGCCAGGCTGTTTGGTCCTTGGGGTTTAAGGTGGGGGGGGGGGGGGGAGAGAGGAGGGACGTGAGGGGTAAAAGTGAGGGGAGGCTCAGGTAATAACGCATTTCACCGCATTTATATAAAAAGTCTGTGTGTTATCCATGTAACATTAGTTCAGTACAGTGATTCAGGTGTTTAACCATGAGTATCAGTGCCACTTATCAGACTATACAAGTTAAATAAACACCTGGTGATAATAATCTGATGCAGTCAATTGAAGATAAGCATCTGACCAGGATACTGTTTTTGAGAACAAAGATGCATTTAAGCATTTACTTGTTTATTCCCATGGACTTGGCACAGGCAAGGGCCCAATTCATGTTGAGATGAGCTGGATGATTAAATGCATTATAGCAGTAATGACATGCAACTTGAATCCCATCAAAAGCTATTGTGTGTTCTCTTTGGAACTATACAAGGCTGTTGAATTTATCACTGCAAACAGATTGCATATTTTCTGCACTTAAGCCCTGGGAAAATTCAGTCTGTTTTATTTCCCAATGAAAGGAAAGTAATCCTATTACATAGAAACAGAAAACAGGACCTTTGGCCCTTCTAGTCTGTGCCAAACTATTATTCTGCCTAGCTCCACTCACCTACACCCAGTGCATAGCCCTCCATACCTATCCCATCTATGTGCCTCTCCAAATTTTTCTTAAATGTTAAAATTGAGCCTGCATTCACCACTTCAGCTGGCAGCACATTCCACACTCCCTCTGCTCTCCGTGTGAAGAAGTTCCCCTTAATATCCCCCCTAAGCTTTTCCCTTTTCAACCTCTGGTTTGTATCTCACCTGCCCTCAGTGAAAAAAGCCGACTTGCATTTAATCATGTATATCCTTCATAATTCATATCTCCCCTCATTATTATAAACTCAAGGGAACAAAGTTCTAATCTGTTTAACCTTTACCTATAACTCAGCTCCTGACTTCCTGGCAGGATCCTAGTAAATCTTCCCTCATCTCTTTCTATCTTATTGCTATATTTCCTGCAGTTAGGTGACTAAAATTGCACAAAATACCGTACTCCAAATTTGGCCTCACCAATGTCTTATACAATGTTACCATAAGAGCCCAACTCCTATATGCCAAAAGATCTCTACAATCTTATCTACCTGTGACACCACATTCATGGAATTATATATCTGTATTCCCAGATCCCTCTGTCTATCGCACTCCTCAATGCCCTACCATTTACAGTCTCTGTGTGACCTTGGTTTGTCCTTCCAACACCTCACACTTGTCTGCATTAAATTCCATCTGCCATTTTTCAGCCCATTTTCCCAGCAGGTCCAGATCTCTCTGCAAGTTTCTCTCTACATTCTTAGCTGTCTATAACACCTCCAATCCTGCAAACCAAGTTTCTCTAATGGCCACAATGTTATAATTCCACGTGCCAATCCATCCCAAAGCTCATTTGCCCTTTGTACAATACACCTTGCATTGAAATAGATGCACCTGAGAATATTATTTTTACCATGTGCAACTATTTGATTTCTGACTTTACTGCAGTCTTTGCATCATCTTTTTCCTCCTCCACTCCACGACCTGCTCTGGTTCTCTGGTTCCCATTCCCCTGCAAATCGAGAACCATTAACAAACCTTTCTGCAAGGATATTGGTCCCTCTCCAGATGTAAACTGTCCTGTCAGAACAGGTTCCACCTTTCTTGGAAGAGAGCTCATCAAATAGAACAACTACCAAGAAGCCTGTGAAACGATAGATGCCTTTGTCAGTAATTATAAAATTATTGTTTGGCTTCTAGCCACAGGAAACAGTTGAACTAAATTGTAATATTCATAAACAACAATGGCAATGTGCATTAATAATAATAATCTTAGTTATAGATGTACTTTTCAACAGTCTAAGACAGCAAATCCTACTGAATTCCACCATCATTTATTTCGGGAACTGCTACTTGGCACAAACTTTGAACAGTTTGACTCTTACTTTGAGTTAAATACTGGAGGAACTCATTCGTTCTCACAATGTCCATAGGAGTTAAAGATGTATTCCTGACGTTTCAGGCCTGAGCCCTTCTTCCAAAAGGCATGGATCTCTCAGCAAACCACCCCCCCCACCCCCCCATTTCAATTCCCTATCCCATTCCCTTGTTGGTATTTCTGTCCATGGTCTCATGCTCTGCCAGACTGAGACCACCCACAAGCTGGAGGAGCAGCACCTCAACTTCCACTCTGGGCACCTTGCAACCAGGTGGCATTAACATTGACCACCATTTTTTGTAAATCTCCCCCCCTTCTTTTTCTTCCTGTCGCCCTTACCCCAGCTCTCTCTGTCTGTCTGCCTGTCTTTCCTTTCTACTTTTCCCTCTGCCTCCTTTCACAGAACCAAAATCAATTCTCACCTCTCCTCTTATCATATCGAATTAACACCTTTTGTTGGATTCCTCCCCTGGCCAGTCCTCAGTCTTCATTCTGATGTTCTCCTGCTCTTTGCTTATTTCTTGAAGAAGGACTCAGGCCTGAAAACGTCGGTAATATATCTTTACCCCCGCTGGATGCGGTGAGACCTGCTGAGTTTCTCCAGCATTTCTGCGTGTTTTAACTACAATCACAGTATCTGCAGACTTTAGAGTTTCTTCCCCCCCCTCTTATTCTTAGTTTGCTCCTGTTGCATTGGACCCTCCCACAGAGGAAGCAAAACCATTCTGTCTCCCCCAAAAATTACAAGACCACAAGAGTCAAGAGGCAGGACTCCAGTGCTGAAGAAACAGCTTTACTTCAATAGTGGGGTAGATCCATTCCACTGGAAGCAGTATCAAGAATTCATGCCCCCTTCTAAAAGCTTGACTCTGAAGATTAAACTGACTCACTTTAGAAGACCAATGTGGTGAAATATTGTAAAAGGTGTCAGCTTTACATTGAGGTATCGATCCAAATGTCTCATCAGATAATAAACATGGTTTAAAAGGAAATGGCAATTGACCAATGTCACTCCCTAAAACAATGGGATGATTGTTATCACAATGCAATAATTTCTCGTGAGCAAATTGACTGCCACCTTTCCAGTAAAAGGTGTACAGTAAAATCCCCGATATCCAGAATTCAAGTAACTGGCAAAAAAATATACTGAGGAAATAAATGAATAAATAAAAATTAAAATAAGTAAGAATACGTTAACATTGAAATAAAAGTTTTAAATTGTAAAAGTAAATGCTCTCTGAAGCCACACAAAACCCCTTGGTGAAGATGGAGGAAGACAATCAGCCAGCGGAGCGCCACAGTCGTTCTCCACCTGCAGCAGCTGCTTGAATAAAGTTTCAATAAAGTTGTGTTTAAATACTATAATGGTGCCCAGGCTGAGGAAGAGGCCAATGACCTCGCCGCTAAGACGACTCTCACAAAGAGTCTCCCCGTCCCTGCCTTATAAGAATTTTTACCTTTATCAGTATTAAGTATATTAGTAAGGCTTTACCTGCAAACTGGGGAAGCAGCGGTGGGGTTAATTATGGTGGTGGCATGGTTAGCGCAACTCTGTTACAGCGCCAATGACTGGGGTTCAAATTTAAATTTAAATTTTGTAAGTTTCAGGAATTACCTGATTAAAGTGAACTTTACAGAATAAAGGGCTACGATAATGATTTTTTTCTTAAATTACATTTTCCACCATCTTGAACTGTTTATTATTAATGCAGGTGGATTTGTTCGGGATTGTAAAAGTGTGGTTCAAACAATGGGAAAATTCAAATGTCCGGCATCCGCAATTCCTGTCTGTGTCAGATACTGGGGATTTTACTGTATTTATCTATCCCCTTTATATTTATTGTCTCTTTTTCTGTTTCATGACATATTCTGGTCATTTCAAGTCACATTATTGTGGATGGTGTATCTTATGTACCTGCGTGGCTACAGCAAGTAAGAACTTGGGTGCATCTGCATATTGTACAGTAAAACCTCTGGCACCAATCTGGCACCAATGGGGATTGGTCGATGTTGGATAAATGTATTTTCAGATGGCTTTGGACTTATTCTTACAATGCCTAACTAATATACTTGCATTAAAAATAAACAGTTTTTAAAATCAAAAATGCTACATGGTACTTAAACTGAACAAACTTCACTTGTGTGAATATATAAACAAAACATTTTACTTTATTTTCAGTCGTATTCTTTGAAAACATTTAACCATTGTTGCATCTGCAGGTTCCTCCCCTCCATGGAGCCATTGGAAAGATTAACAATAACATTATAGATAATTAACCCACCCTCCCCTAAGTGTAACCAATAAAGCCTCTGAATAAGCAGGGATAAGAAGACACTTTAAGAGAGTCAACTAGCTCTTCATCCTTGGTGATGCCCCTTTATTGAAATGCAACTTTATTTAAACTTGATTCAAACAGATGCTCCAAGCAAAGCATAACCAAAGCACTCTGTTGTCTTAATATTTGCTCCCAACTTCACCAAAGGTTTATATGTTACTTCAGAGAACATTTATTTTTACAATTTTACTTATGTATTTCTTACTATTATTTTATTATTATTTATTTTTATTTTTCTTGGTGGTTGCTTGAATTCTGGATACCAGAAGTTTTACTGTGTATAACAGAATCAGAATCAGGTTTATTATTGTGAACATGTGGTTTTGTGGTAGCAGTATTGTGCAGAACCAAGTGCAAAATTACGATAAATTACAATTCCATCAATACAAGATAATAAAAGAAATGAATCCATGCAAAAAAGAGAAGTGGGATCGTTTCATTGTCTGATGGTGGAGGGAAATTAACGTTGAGTGTGTGTCTTCAGGCCTCCTGAACCTCCTTCCTGATGATAGCAGTGAGAAAAGGGCATGGACTGTACACTCTCATGGCTCATTTCATGGCAATAAAAGCAAAATAGGACATAGTCTTCCAAGGTAAAAATAAAACTGAGAGGGAAGAGGGAAAAAAGAGTGGATGAGCCTTCAGCTCATTGCTTTTCTAAGGCAGCAAGAAGTTCAAACGGAATCAGTGGAGCAGAGGGGGAAAGTTTGTGTGATATGTTCACAACTCTGCCTTTATCTTTGCTCTTGACGAACCCAGTGTCCATCCTGTGCATTGATGAACCCTGACAGGATACTTTCAATGGTGGAGCCATAGAAGTGACATGCCAAATACCCTGAGGATTCTTAGGAGGTAGAGGAGCTGGTGACTTTCCTTTGCTGTCGCGTCGATGTGGTTGAACCAGGTCAGGGCAATAAAATAACACAAGGAGAAAAAGGACAAGTCAGCTTAAACTGGTTCAAATGAAATATCTTCCGATGAAAACTCAGTGACCTGCATAAAGCATTAACTATTTTCAATGCAATATGAACAATGATGAATTTCCAACACATTATCTTCATGTCTAAAATAATTTCATGATTGGTTTTGAGCAGAAATCTCATTTGGATGGTTTTCTCTATTAATATTGACTTGCAATTCCTGTAAAATGCAAGGAAGACAATAGAACAAATGGATAAGGTAGCTACTAGACAACCTATCCAAATGTATTTAGATGCTCCGATACTTTAGTGGTTAGACCACCGGTCTTGTAAACCAGGGGTTGCGAGTTCATTCCTCGCTGGGGCCTCATTTCTATGAGGGGCTCTTGACAAAATGGCGACTCTCTGTCTTCCTTACAGTTAAAGAATTTCATGTATGTTACATTCTAAAGGTAGTAATATGTAACAACAATGGGACCTTTACCTGTCCATTGGTTGTTGAAATTCAACAAAATGAACAGAAAATGAAATGTGCAATTTGACAATTTGTGCGTGAAATGAGGTGTAAACAATCTGGGTCGTGAACTGTTCACAGGAACTTGTCCTTTTTCTCCTTGTGTTATATTATTGCCCTGACCTGGTTCAACCACATCGACGCGACAGCAAAGGAAAGTCACCAGCTCCTCTACCTCCTAAAAATCCTCAGGGTATTTGGCATGTCACTTCTATGGCTCCACCATTGAAAGTATCCTGTCAGGGTTCATCAATGCACAGGATGGACACTGGGTTCGTCAAGAGCAAAGATAAAGGCAGAGTTGTGAACATATCACACAAACTTTCCCCCTCTGCTCCACTGATTCCGTTTGAACTTCTTGCTGCCTTAGAAAAGCAATGAGCTGAAGACTCATCCACTCTTTTTTCCCTCTTCCCTCTCAGTTTTATTTTTGGTGCAAAGATTAAAGCATCTGATTTTGTTTCCATCTTTAGAAGTTGAAGTCAGCTGTGAGTCACAAGGTGAGTATTGGACTAAATACAAAACATAATTCTCACAGAAGAATGATCAACACAAGCTTTGAATGAAAATAAAGCAGTAAGTGCTGGAAATGCACAGCAGGCAGGGAAGCATCTGTGTAGAGTGTAACTGTGTTAATGGTTCAGGTGGATGACTTTTCATTGCAACAAGAGTGAAAAATCAAGCAAGTTTAAAATTGCAGGGAGAGGGAATCAAAAAATCAAGGGAATATCTTAGATAGGGCTGAAACCAAAAATGTGTTGGCAACACTGAGCCAAGAGTCAGTTAATGCTGATATGGACATTGCTATCCAGTCTGAATGAGCGCACAGACTGGCCTCAGTCTATAAACATGATCCGTTCACTTTTACTTTTGTACATTCTGTTGAAGTAGTTTGTTTTAAAGTCTAATGTAATGTTATGCTGTAAATTAGTAATGGTTAAAATTGTAATTGGGAGGCTGGGACAAGGTGGTGGCCGGCTTCGAGGTGGCTGCACGGCAGTTGCTTGCAGCGGCCCCTTGCAATGGAGCCATTTTGCCCGCTCCTATGTTTGATCTTATGTATAGTATTATGTTTTTAAGTAACTCCTTGTCCTGGAGAAATACAATCTCATTTTTATGGTTGTTTTACGGTTTTAAAAATGACAACTAAACACTAAGTGACTGACTGACTGACTGAAAAAGGGGTGGTGAAGTTTTGTGAGTTTAGCTAATCTATCCAGAAAAGACATAAATAGAAGGAGATGAATGAGAGTAGGCATGCAAGGAAAAGCTGGAATTGTGAGTTGCTGGAAACATGACAAAATAAGTTAGTGAAAATACTCACCAAATCGGGTGATAATGGTGCAGAGAGAGAAAAGTGAATTAAAATATGGGTTAATAACCTTTCCTCAGAACTGGACAGTTCTGTCACAAACTGGAAAAGCTGGTTATCTGAAATTCCTTCATACACAAGGTCCTGAGGGCTGGAACATATTGAATCAGAGAATGAAAAGTTGTTCCTTGCGATGCTTTGCATTTTGCTGGCACAACATAAGAGGCCAGAGATAGACAGGATGGGAGTTAAAGTGAGGAAACTGAAAGCTCAGGGTCACTCAATCTGCAATAAGTTTCTGCAATGAAGAAGAGATCACATTGCTCCAAATTAACCTGAACAACCATTCAGCTCTCTCTGCCGCAATCGTGTAGATCTCCCAGTGGCCACCCATTTCAGCTCCCAACTCATTCCCTTGCTGACAAGTCCATCCATGATCTCATGCACTGCCAGGCTGAGACCACCGGCAAATTGGAGGAACAACACCTCATCTTCCGTCTGGGCATCCTCCAACCAAATGGCATTAACGTCAACCCCTAGTTTTCACTAAACAACTGCCCTCTTCTTCATCCTCTCACCTTCCACCAGCTCTGTATCTCTCTCTCTCTCTCTCTCTCTCTCTCTCTCTCTCTCTCTCTCTCTCTCTCTTTCATTTTCACTCTGTCATGGAGCCAAAATCAGTTCTCACCTTTCCTCTTATCATTTCTAATAACCCCCTTTGTTGGTCTGGATTCCTCCCCCTCCAATCTTCAGTCTTTATTCTGATGCCTTCCTGTTCTTTCTTATTCTTTGAAGAAGGGTTCAAACCGTAAATGTCAGTAAGATATCTTTACCTCCAATGGACATTCCTACAGCATTTCTGTGTGCTTTTACTACAATCACAGCATCTGTAGACTCTCGTGTTTACCCAAAAGTTCAGTTTGGGCATCCAAATGTTATTAAGGGAAAACTGGCATTGCCCCTCTACCAGGAAGGTAGTGGGTGGGAATGTAGCGATAAAGGAAGTCATGGAGGGACAGTCCCATGGGAATATAGGGAGGAAAGAATGTGTCTGGTGGTGATATTATGTGCAAGGTGGCAGAAATGACAAAATATGAGACTTCCACTTTCTTCCAGGGTTCCAGAGGAGCATTGCCTGAGGAGGAGACTAAAGTAAGAAAGGCACAAAGGCTGATGTGGTGGAATGTGAGGACAAAGGAAACCTACCTTTCTTCTGGGGTAGGAGGAGAAATGATGGGTCATGAAACATGTGCGGTGAGGAATGTGTCAAGTCAAGTTAAGTCACCTTTATTTGTCATTCATACCATGCATTGCATGATAAAGACAAGATAGTGTTTTTACAGGACCACAGAGCAGATTTACATAAAGATAAAATATTAAGACATATAAAATATTAAGACATTATCCACATATATTCTGGGAATGTGTCATGTATGGTGAAGGGGAAAACTAAACATGCCGTATATGTCCCAAAAACGACATATTTTCCATATGATCCACGTAAAACCCGGCCCCCAAATTTGACCCAAAAAATTGGTCTAAAAAACTGGATTATTACAATAGTCAAGTCAAAATTTGGAAGGTATCTTCATCAGAACAGATACAGCAGAGCTCCCTAAACTGGAAAAAGTGAATGGAATCGTCCAGGTAAGAAGTGTGGACATTGACTATTTATGACTGACCTATCCCCCTGCAGCGGTAGAGAGAGAAAACGAGAACTGGAGAGGAAGAATAAGAGACAGACCAGGAGAAAGTGATAGCATGTTGGAAACTTCCAGCAACGGCAATGAAACCTTCAACTTCTATGTGAAAGCAGGATGGTGCATCAATGAACTGGTCGGGCATTGTCCGAATGGTCGTTAAGTGGCACATGACTGTATTTTCTCCCTATTGTAACTGACATGTCCTTCTAGTCATAGAAGTAGAAGGCATTACTTACATCAAGATCAATTAAGTTTCTGTTGAGAGAGATTAAGTATGAATCACTCGGCATGTGAAACTCCAGTAGGGGCTTTTACAAGCATGTCTGAGAAAAAGCAAATAATTCCATACGTAAAATGGATTAAATGTCTCTCAGTGTTTGAAATTTAGATCAGCTTATGCTACTACCAGTTTCTGTCAATCAAATAAAAAATCAGCCAGGGTAAACAGATGGTTTAAAGTCCTGGGGACAATTTACAATGTTGGGCAATAGATATAAGGAGGATTTGAGGAAAAAAAAATCTTTTTACTCAGAGATTTTCTCAGGGTTTGAATTTACTCCCTCCAAGGGTGTTTGTTGGGAGCAATAATCAATCAGTGCCTTCAAAAAAGAGTTGGATGGGCATTTCCTTTCTGTGGTTCCTGGCCATCATCCTATGGTGTACAAATATGGGGGCACCTTAAAGAACTGAATGATCTGGATTTATTGGTTCATCTGCTGCTATTAGTTGAGCATTTGTTGACTTCAGTAAAGGTTGTTTTGTTGTTAGTCCTTTCTCTGTTACTCGCTTTCGGGAGTCACAACAACCAACGTGCTGGCAAGCTCGACAGACACGTTATTTCCTGAATATCAGTATGTAATCTTCATTTCTATATCAAACACTGTAAGATAGTAACAGAAAAGCTCGGTTCTTTGGCGAATGTATTTCACCATTCTAGATATTCATTTCACAAAGCTGGAATGACACTCGATAAACATTACTCAGGATTACTCAATTTTAAGTCAAAGAATAAAACATCTGAAGAAAAGAAATGAATTCAACTGGGAAAAATAATTGTTAATTTCTCTCGTACTCAAGGTATCAAAAGGTACTTTACACACGTGTGCTTACCTGGAGCTGTATTAAGAGCATAGGGGTTTCCCTTTTATGTGAAGATGTGATCTACATATCTGAAATATATGGGTTTGGAAGTATTATAATAGTTAGAGCCTCATGTTTTTTTTAACTGTTAAAGTTTGGCACATTCCACAGCAATGAATAAATAATTGATACATGTTTTTTTCCTCCCTCAGTAGAGGAAGTTTTTGGAGGGGGACTTAGAAGAGAGGTGGGGAGGGGGATGGGGATATGTAGTTTTGTTTTGATTTTGGGGGGGGATTTTGTTTGTTATGTATCTTATATATATCTATAGAAAAAATTCAAAATAATGATCATAGACAGAACCTTGGTCAAAGATGCAAGCTTTAAGGGTTGAATTTAATTTAATTGTTTATTATCGCATTCACCAAGATTCAGCGATAAACGTTGCTTTGTGAGCTATCTAGGCAAGTCAACCTATACTTGGTACAAAAGGTAATGCAAACATGCAGGGGATAGCAGTACAAGATGACAGAAGTGTAATGGATAGTGTTTACAGAAGACGAAACTGCAGGGGGTAACGCAGGGTGTATCTTAAGGAAGGAATTAGAGGTGGATAGGTGTAGTCGTAGCTCCTTGTCAACATTTTCCACTGTTATTGCTGATGCAGAGACTTCATGATGCAGAAGGTGGGGAGTGTGGAAAGTACAGTCTGGCTCCTAGAACCATGTGAGCGAAGTCCCCTCGCCCTGCCTTGAAATATCCCTGTCTATTGAGGCATAGTGTTGCTGGAAAGCCTGATTGTTTCTTTGAAGATAATGGTCTTCATCACATTGGGAAACATCACCTGATCCAGGCCAGACTCAACATGTTGCATTACAATTAATGCCATTGATGACTGCACTGCAACAGCCACATGCATTGCTGTTTAAGGCCTAGTTGGCTCCATCCTTTACATGAAAGTTATAGCATTTTGTGTTTGTAGGTGTCATGAGACATAATACATGAGTTTACGAACAAGGAAGTCTGAAACTCTCAGTAATTTTCTGAGCACCATTTATTTGCTTTGCCCCAGCAATTACTCTGTGAAATGAATCAGACGAATCTGATCAGGTCCAAAGACCATCATGGTGATGTTTACAAATTGTTGGAAAGTTTTAACAGCCGGTTCAGCCTGGGGGTCTGGCTTCACTAGCAGGGAAGTCATTCCTCCAGACAGAGGCACAGGATGCCATATACAACTGGAAGGTTATGTACTAGACTGGGTCAGCACTATGCAGGTAGCTTAGAGACCGATGTAAGGTTACTGTGGACTTTGCTCTTCATTTCAAGGAAATTATAGGCCATAGTTTTGGGGTCACTAAGATCACCTGTTAAATTGTCAGTTAAGGTGAGGCCTCAGCAAAAGTCTTAAATTACCATAGCTCAGAAGTTTCCTATTTCCATGTAATAAGGAAAAACGCTGGGAACCCAGGACAGTATAATATTTCACTTCAGTGAATTGGTTGATTTAATTAAGAAGCAAATCTAATCAAGAGACAATGGAGGAGCTCAAGCTTACGGGTCATGTATACCTCCCGACAGGTTATGCACAGGTCAGTGCTAATGTCACAGTACTGCTGGGTCTGATGTGAACCATTGCAGTCATAAAGACACAGAGACACCTTCTTTGGAGCAGCCGGTGTTCTCATGCAATAACCTTGTCAACGATCACTCAAGTTATTCATATACAGCTCGATGATTGAAAAACTGCTCGGTAAAAATTAACCGTGAATAGCTCATAGAGTGAACACAGAGACTTTCTTGTTTTACTGCAACCATTTTCGTAAGATCAAAGTCTAAATGCCTTTGAAATGAAGAAAGAAAGAGCATTTTTACACCAGGATTTGGCATTGAAAAGTCAAATCTCCAGACTGATTCCTGACAGTAATAGCCTAATTACGGTTAGAATTACAAGATTTCCTCAACATTTGCTGCCCTATTATGTATATTTTAATTTTAATTTCATCATCTAAAATTATGCAGTGTAATCTGATCATATAGTTATTGTTTTATGATTGTCATTCTTTAAGTGTTTGCTGTGGTAAATCAATATTCTTACGTTTGTCTCCTAAGATTGACTTTTCCCTTAGGTCTACCTTCTTCTGGCCAAGTTAAACGGATTTTACAAAGAGACCAGAAAGTGTTATGTTGAACCATCATACATGGCACAAATTATATGACAAATAGACTGTCATTATTGTGATCTGCTGAGCACGACAAGGTCCTGCTGTATCGAACTTGTGTTCTTTGCCACTAAGTTTAATTGCCAAACGATCTGCCAGGGGGAACTGCTTCCTGTCTCACTGTGTTTGGAACAATCACTGATGTAACCACTCCTTCTTTCACCTTTCAGCTTCTGATTGGCTACCAAAATAATCCTTTTACCAATCAAAGCACAAGTTTTTCTAAGGTGGGGCCAGAAACAGGAACAAAGCAATTAAATTATTTAAAAGCTAGTCTTTTTTTAAAAAAAAGTACTCTGGTGTTAATTAGGTAAAAACAAAAATGAGTAAAATGCAGAAAGGCTCCAGAGGATGAGTAAAGATTCAACATGGAAGTAAGCTCACTTAGCTCATTTCTTTGACATGCCCCAACTTCTGCCCTGTTCCACCCCCCCAGCCTTCCTGTCCTACAACCTTCCTTCCATTCGTTCCAGCAGCAGTGTTGTTCAGATGCTTACCTCATCAACAACTCCTTGCTCATTTGAATTGAACTGAAGTAGTGAATGTTACAGGTGATAGACCACTGTGGACATTCCATGGCCAATCCTAATCTGAAGCACACATCACCAGTCAGTAGGAGAAATCCAGACCTATTCCTACCCCAATACAAGAGCAGCTGGAACAGCTACAAACCTGATTTCACACCCCCCCCACCCCCCAACCTGCCACCGCCACGTATTCTCTAGCTCCCTGCCCCGTAACCATGAATATTCAGAACTACCATCTAGGTAGAGCTATGGCTTTGGTCTGGAACATCAAAGGATGAGAGGTGACTTAAGTTCATGAGAGGCTTAGAAAGGGGGTGGACATCAAGCACCGTTTTCCCCAGGGCGACAATAGCAAATACCAGAGGACATCTGATAAAGTTGAGTGGCGGAAGGCTCAGGGGAGGCATCAGAGGTAAGTTTTTTTTACACAGAGAGTGGTCGTTGCCTGGAATGCATTGCCAGGGGTGCTGGTGGTGCCTGGTACAATAGGGACATTCAAAAGACTCTCAAAAAGGCACATAGATGTAAGAAAAATAGAGAGTTATGGGTGTGAGGTAGGGAAAAACTAGATTGCTGTGGAATAGGTTTACATAGGAAAGCACAATGTTGTGAGCGAAAGGGCCTGTGCTGTGCAGTAATGTTCTGAGACATTCAGTTGGATGAATGTAAAAAGGCTAACACCTTGCATTTATATTTTAGTCCTTCAACTATTTTTAAATGCTGTTTAGTCTTTCCCATGCTGATGCTGACCTGGATTCAAAGCACTCTCTTTTAAAAAGAAGATAAACAAGTTCTCTTCACTTTTCCATTGTTACTGAAAGCCAGATCATCTGGTCATTAGCACATTGCTGATCCTGGAGTCTAGCTTGGTGCACTTTCCCTCTTTGATTCCCACGTTAAAATAGTTTCAAAATATCAAAAGCGTGAGTCTCTCATTGACTGCAAAGCACTTTAAGGGGCGGTCGGACTTCACGAAATATACAGAATATAATGCTTTTTTTTTCCTCATGGATTATGTTAGAATTTTAGCTACTTTTGGCCATTGCCAATGTTCTACTTTGTTAAACCTTTATTTTTTTTAAATCGAGAAATGTATTGTTAACGATCTCTGTGTCTGAATTCATACTATGTCTTTGTGAGCAAGAACATTCTGCATTGGGTATAAATGCCTGTTAGAACAACACCACTCTACATCTAAAAAAACAATTTATTTGACTTGAGCAACATTTAGACCCATGGTTCTCAACTTTTCTCTTTCCACTCACATACCACTTTAAGTAGTCCCGATGCCATCGGTGCCCTGTGATTAGTAAGGGATTGTTTTTTTTTAATTTTTTTATTTTTCACACCATAAATCACATTAGCCATGATATACACTTTTTCTTTTTCACACATTTACAGTAGTAAGGGATTGCTTAAGGTGGTATGTGAGTGGGAAGGGAAGGTTGAGAATAGACCCAATTGGTACTGAAATATTTCGCTTGAGAAAAATTGTCATTGGCCCATTTCCTTTGGAGTTATGAGCCCGTACACATGTCGAGTCAATTACGAACAATTAAAACAGTGGTTTTCAACCTTTTTCCTTTTCCTTAAATGGGTGGAATTTCCAAAGGAATTAACGTAAACCATGGAAGCTCATTCCATGAAGTGGTTTGGTGAACAGGAATGAGTCTGATGAACAAAAGGAGAATTCTCAGTGAACTATCGGCATATGGTGGCATTGCCATGGATCAAGTAATATTTGTGCATTTTGCACTCGATCATGAAGAAGAACTGTCTTTTTTAAAGACTATAACTGCAGTTAATCAGCATGCAATCAATGCAAAGAAGGTGCAAATGAAAATGGTTGAGGAAGGATGGGCAAATGTCCAAGATGTGAAGTCAGAATTGAAGGGTTGACTGGGCTAGCTCTGGGTAGTTAACCTGATGAAATCTATGTGTAGACACTACGGTAGATTTCTAACTGCATAATTTCACTGTTAGTCCAGTGGATCAACTGACCTTACACCCTAAAACCTGATTATTTCCAGCCTCTTATAATCAGCATGGTCAACACATTGGAACTTAGCAGAATTTACAAATATTACCAACCTTACCAGCTACTCTTAGGAAAGACAATTTCTAACTCTTTATTTTGAATGTCCATTCAAAGAACTCTAAGAAGCCAATTCCTATTATTTGCGGCAAGACTAATGAAATGGGAATGATAATGAGTTTATTCCCATAAACATTTTAGCATTTATATATGCACAGGTCTTACTTATAGCAGCTGAATAGGTACTTTGCAAAGGAACAGCTACATAACAACTAAGAAAACAACTATAATAGTATAATTGAATTAAAAATAAACAATAAATACAAGAAAGATAGATAATAAAAATTCACAGTTATTCTAGTGCAAAAAAAAGACAAACATCCTGCAGACAAGTCCTTTCATGGTGTCACATCTCTCTCTATTGGGTACAAGAGGAAGTTCAAGAACTCGATACCTGTTGGAAAGAAGCTGCTCTTGAACTTAAAGGTAGTGACTTTGAAGATTCTGTAGCTTCTGGTCAAAAGTAGCAGTGAGGAGGGGTTTTGACCAGGGTGAAGGTGGCCCTTTGTGATAGGGGTTGCCTTATCTAGGCAACAACCCACAACGATGTCTGCAGTGGATGAGAGGAAGGAGCCTGAGATGGACCTGGTTATGTTTGCAGCCTTCTACATTCCTGGGCACTCGAATTCTCGATTGAGCCTGCGATGCAACCTGAAGAAGTTTGATAATGTCATGCCAAATCTCCTCAGTTTCCTAAAAAGGTAGAGGTGCTCGTAGGTCTTCTTCACAGTTGCTTCAACCCGTTGGATCCAGGACTTCCGAAATATGAACTCCAAAGAATTTGAAAATTCTAAACCTCTTCAACTCCTTCCCATGAATTTACAGAGAGATGTGGTCGAGAGCAGGATCAGCACCAAGGGGTGGCGGGGGGGGGAGGTATTCAGGGGCATACCTTCCTACCTGCCACCTGTTGGGGAGGCACAAGGAAGGAGGTTCATGGTGGGCAGCTGGTTTCTCTGTATTTTTTCTTTATATATTTCTTTATATAAGTGTGATTATTGTGTGTGGGGAGTTCACAGGCATGCTCAGGGCAGCATCCGGCTGAGTGAGTTTTTGAAGGTCAGATTGTGGTTCCTCCCTCTCCCCGGTTACCCTAATACCCCCTGCTAAGACTTGTTCTGCCGACCCTAGTCGAGAGAACTAAAATTATCTTTGTCTTTTCTGAATCTTGTAGCTGTACAATAGTTCGTATAAAATTACAAATAGAGCAAACAATACTCAGGAAATCATTCAAATAATCAATTTCCTCAATAGGTCTCATCAGGAAAATTGCCCTGTATTTTGGGAGGTATTTATTGGAATCCGACACACAAGCCTATTGACTAAACTACCAAGAGCATCAAGATGCCTGTTCCCTTCACACCGCTCGCCACCCTACCCTGACAACATGTTGTTTTTCCTTCTTTGTCACCAGAATCCAAATCCTGGTACTCCACAGCATTACTGGAGTATGTTCACCATCCAGTTCCACAAAGCAGTTCATCTTCACTTTTTAATGAAAAAATATTTACAATAGTATATATTAAAATAAAAATAAATCATAAATACAAAAGATCGGTAATAAATATTCTCAGTTACTATTATGCAAGAGAAAAAGTGATGTTGAAATAGTGCAGAGAGTCCTTTTGTGGTGTCAGAGCGGTGTGTGATTAACATAACAAGGGAAGGTTCAGGAGCCTGAGAGCCGTTGGAAAGAAATTGTTCTTGAAGCTGCAATGCTGGTGTTCAAACTTCTGTACCTTCTACCCGAAGGTAGCGGTGGACAAGAAGTTGTAACCAGGATGATGGGGGGTCCATTATGATGTTGGCTCCACCCACTGGGACAAAATTGGGATGAGCAACCTATGTCGGTCTTGCCAGTGAAACCAAGATCCTGAAAAAAAAATGAATGAATTAAAAAAATGTCAAGGCAGAGTTCATGCGAAGATTTATTTTCTTTTAATTTCGCCACGGTAACAGGCCCTTTCGAACAACAAGCCAGTGCCACTCAATTACACCAAATTGACCTATACCCCTGGTACATTTTTGAAGGGTGGGAGGAAATGGGAATACCAGGAAGAAACCCAAGGGGAGAATGAACAAACTCCTTACAGACTGCGTCGACTTCGAATCCCGGTCGGTGACCCTTCTTCGCTGTCCACAACACCTCCAGCGTTGTGCTAATGACGGCATTAACTGTGTTAGTCACTCCTAACAGTGTATTAATGGGAGAAAAAAAATTGACCACAACAGGAAGGGTAAAAAATGTGTTCAACTGTACAGCATTTGCAGCCCTGACGAATTTAGTGCATTTATGCAATGAGAAATGAAGCATTCGGTTCGGGAAGGATTGATCTACAGTCTGTACTGTGAGTTGATCATCCAGATGGTGACAGAGGCATTTGAATTGGTTTCAAAATATTTGGGTTAGGAAAGAACAAATTGGCAAGGATTCTCAGTCTGATCTCTGTCCAGCAAAGTGCGTGTGGCCAGAAAAAGGGAAAATATACAGCACTAACATCCCTTAAAAATGACTACAAGGCTTGAGCTGTGAAAATAATCCATGTGAGATGGCTATACAGGTTCCAGATGTCTTTTGGTGACACATTCTTGGACTGGAAGGGAAGAAGTTACTCCAAGACAAGATGTTCATTAAGCCCTTTGCAGCCTTTTATTTTAAAAATAAAATAACTAGGGTGGGTGGGGATAAAACAGAAAGATTAGCTACTAATGAACAATCTAATATTGGACCTCAGAGGATAAGGGGATGGATGAGAGTAAAACACGAAAGTCTGCACAATGCTGGAGAAACTCAGCAGGTCAGGCAGTATCTAGCAATGATAAAGATGCATAGGGGATGGATGTCTGGAGGGAATTGGAGACTGAGGCTCATTGAGTGAGTGAGAAGCTCTCAGACCAGAGACAAGTTGTGCATTAAAATAGCCTCTATCCACCATACTCAAACACAAGGAGTCAAATAAATACAGTAAGGAAGATTCACATGAATATACAATACATTGCTACATCATATTTTGTCCAAATTCCAATACTTCCGGCAGCGAGTAATGAGTGACATTTTTTTCAATGGACAAAGCAGTCATTTGGTGCGATGAGTGGCAGCTTAGTCATTAGACATGGCAGCCACTTGGTTCAATGAGTGAGCTTTATTGGATGGCAAGGCAGATACGTTGGGTAAAAAATCTGGCAAATAGGAATAAAGAGATATAAAAACAGGAGTGTGCCGTTAAAGCCCTTGTTTTTATTCTGCCATTCAATGAAATTATGTTCAATTAGTGATATAGTATAGATCTCCTTAGCAACATATCCTTTTACATCCATTCGCAAAAAAAGATTTCAGTCGCAGAATTAACAACTGCTCTGGAATCAAATGCTAAAAAACCGTCACAAACTTTGAATCCAGAAGTACTTCCAATCTTTGTCTTTTGAAACTTTAATTTGTGCTGTTCACAGGACCTATGCTATATTGCTCCCCACTGTGTCCCTTGTGTCTCTAGTTTGTGATGTTCACTGGATCTAGACTAGCACAATTTCCTCCTGTAAAATATCACTGTTATTTTCCAGTGGGCTCACACCACCCCTTCACTCCTTCTGTTCCATAACCTTTTTTTAATCAGTTTGCATATTCTCTGGCCATAAGATCTAGGAGCAGAATTAGGCCATTCGGCCAAATGAGTCTGCTCCAATATTCAAATCACGGCTGATTGATATCTTTTTAACTAGATAAAAAATTGGATTTCATTAATACTATTCTTTCAAATACAAATTTTACACAAATGTTAGGTAGAATCTGAAATCACGGTTACTTTGAGAAAATGATCCAGGAATTATTGCACTTGATATTTGTCGGTCATTTTTCCAGCAGAGGTTTGCAGCTCATGATGATGAGATCCACCCACCACACATCTGCCACCTGTAATCAATGATTTATGAATGCAAATATGCCAAAAAGCTCTCTTTACAACTCTATCCACCTGTGACACCACTTTCAGGGAATTATATATCTGTATTCCCAGACCCCTCTGTTCTGCTGCACTCCTCAGTGTTCTACCATTCACAATGTATGTCCTTTCTTGGTTTGTCCTTCCAAAATGCATCACCTCACACTTGTCTGCATTAAATTCCATCTGTTATTTTTCAGTCCATTTATCCAGCTGATGCAGATCCCTCTGCAAGCTTTGAAAACCTTCCTCACTGTCCACAACACCTCCAATCTGAGTGTCATCTGCAAATTTGCTGATCCAATTTACCAAATTATTACCCAGATCATTGATATAGATGACAAATAACAATGGTCCCAGCACTGAACCCTGAGGCGCACCACTAGATACAGGCCTCCAGTTTGAGAAGCAATCATCCACCACTACTCTCTGGCTTCTCTCATCCAGACATTGTTGAATCCAGTTCACTATGTCACCATGAATATCTAATGTCTGAACCTTCCTGACTAACCTCTCATGTGTGTCTTTGTCAAGGGCCTTACTAAAGTCCATGTAGACAACGTCCGCAGCCCTTCCTTCATTAACTTTCAAACAGTAGTAGCAATAAGAGGTTGTGATCAGGGTGATGGGGATCCTTCGTTGGTTGCCTCACGTGGATGTCTTGAATGATCGGGAAGTGTGAGCCTGTGAGAGACCTGACAATGTTTGCTATTTTCTGCATTCCTGGGCACTCGAAACACCAAATCAGGATGAGATGCAATCAATCAGTATATTTTCCACAGTACACCTGTAGAAGTTTGACAGAGTATTTAACAATGTCAAATCTCCTCAGGCTTCTTAGAAAGTGCAGGTGTCAGTGAGCCTTCATCACAGTTGCCTCAATGTGCTAGCACCATGGACTCCCAGAAACTTGAAGGTTCTAACCCACTCCAACTCTGGCCTATCAATGCATATGCATGGCCACTAAAATCCACAATACACTGTTTGGTCAAGTTGGCATGAAGAGCAAGATTGTTCTGGAACCATCCAACCAGATTCTCAATTTCTGTCCTGAGTTTCATATTTGCCCAACAACAGCGGCATTGTCAGTGAATTTATAGATTGGGTTGGGGTCGAACTTCACTGAGAAATCATGAGTGTGTAGAGTGTACTCCTGTGTTGATAGAGTGTACTTAACGAAAACTGAATTTTTTTAGGCTTACATACATGCACGCACACACGCACACACACACACACACACACACACGCACACACACACACACACACACAACACACGCACACACGCACACACACACACACACACACGCACACACACGCGCACACACACACACACAACACACACACAACACACACACACACTCACACACACACACACACTCACACACACACACAACACACACACAACACACACACACACACACAACACACACACACACACTCACACACACACACACTCACACACACACACACACTCACACACACACACACACACACAACACACACACAACACACACACACACACACACTCACACACACACACACACACTCACACACACACACACAACACACACACAACACACACACACACACACACACACAACACACACACACACACACACACACACACACACACGCACACACACACACACACACACACACACACACACACACACACACACACACACACACACACACACAATCTTTTATCCGAAACCCTTAGGACCAGACACTTTGTGGAATTCGGAATTTTTCGGATAATAGAACAATAGAAGCGGTGACTTGAAGGGAGGGCACAACTTGAAAGGGCAGCAGCCCCACCCCCCACTGAGTGCCACCACCCAGGACATACAAGGAATGGTCACCACACTCATCCTCTTTCCTCAACCTCCTATTCGCTCTTAATTATGCAACACCAAATAAAACATGGCGGCCACCAAGGCCAGCTCTCATGAGACCTCCTTGTCGGCGTTTATTTTGATGCATTGGCCACCCCTTCCATAGGCACTGGATGAGTAGCGTTGGGTTATAATTGCCGCCAAATGCAAGCTTTGGTGTGCAGACAACATTCATGCAAAAATATATCTCCATCATGACTTGGCTTCATGAATGAAGATTTTGGAAGGATTGTAGACATGGGCATATCCTTTGAGCCTAAACAATGGATTTTTTCAGGCGAATGCAATGTGTGCAGTTCTGGCCATGGTCCAGCAAGCTTGAACGGTGACAGCCAGGTCCTCAGGTGTTGGAGTGTTATTCTCCTCAGTGGGTGACCTGACGAGGCTAACAAGTCCTTTCTGCCCAGGTTTGAAATCAGAGTTGTCCTTCTCTTAGGCTTGCTGCCAACCAAGGCTAATGAGCCCAGCCTACAAATCCAGTTATACCGCCGGATATTTGGTCGTATCATGACATAGCAAACTCAGTGAAAACAGAGGACACCAATGAGAAAGTAATGTAGGAAAGGCTATTTGCAGTGACCTCCTTCAAAAGGCCACACGGCGATCACTACACCGAGATAGGAGAGGCAATGTATTACACGTTCATTTTCCTGGGTGACCGGGACATCAGGCCCAGACATGTGTGTGTGTGTGTGTGTGTGTGTGTGTGTGTGTGTGTGTGTGTGTGTGTGTGTGTGTGTGTGTGTGTGTGCGTGTGCACACGCTCTACTTGTCTTTATGTATGTCAGTGCGTGTTTTTTTATATATATATATATATATATATATATATATATATATATATACCTACAGTATATAGAGTAATACCTCTGCAAGGCAGACTTCACTGAGAGCGGCTATGTCGATGTCAAGTCTGAGGAGTTCATGTGCGATGAGGGCAGACCGACGTTCAAGTCAATGGCTGTCAGCCTTGTCTAGCATGGTTCTAATGTTCCAGCATGCCATCATCATCATCCTGTACAAAAACAAAGGCGAGAAATCAGACTGCTCAAACTACAGGGGAATCACGCTGCTCTCCATTGCAGGCAAAATCTTCGCTAGGATTCTCCTAAATAGAATAATACCTAGTGTCGCCGAGAATGTTCTCCCAGAATCACAGCGCGGCTTTCGCGCAAACAGAGGAACTACTGACATGGTCTTTGCCCTCAGATAGCTCCAAGAAAAGTGCAGAGAACAAAACAAAGGTCTCTACATCACCTTTGTTGACCTCACCAAAGCCTTCGACACCGTGAGCAGGAAAGGGCTTTGGCAAATACAAGAGTGCCTCGGATACCCCCCAAAGTTCCTCAACATGGTTATCCAACTGCACGAAAACCAACAAAGTCGGGTCAGATGCAGCAATGAGCTCTCCGAACCCTTCTCCATTGACAATGGCGTGAAGCAAGGCTGCGTTCTCGCACCAACCCTCTTTTCAATCTTCTTCAGCATGATGCTGAACCAAGCCATGAAAGACCTCAACAATGAAGACGCTGTTTACATCTGGTACCGCACGAATGGCAGTCTCTTCAATCTGAGGCGCCTGTAAGCTCACACCAAGACACAAGAGCAACTTGTCCGTGAACTACTCTTTGCAGACGATGCCGCTTTAGTTGCCCATTCAGAGCCAGCTCTTCTGCGCTTGACGTCCTGTTTTGCGGAAACTGCCAAAATGTTTGGCCTGGAAGTCAGCTTGAAGAAAACTGAGGTCCTCCATCAGCCAGCTCCCCACCATGACTATCAGCCCCCCCACATCTCCATCGGGCACACAAAACTCAAAACGGTCAACCAGTTTACCTATCTCGGCTGCACCATTTCATCGGATGCAAGGATCGACAACGAGATAGACAACAGACTCGCCAAGGCAAATAGCGCCTTTGGAAGACTACACAAAAGAGTCTGGAAAAACAACCAACTGAAAAACCTCACAAAGATTAGCGTATACAGAGCCGTTGTCATACCCACACTCCTGTTCGGCTCCGAATCATGGGTCCTCTACCAGTATCACCTACGGCTCCTAGAACGCTTCCACCAACGTTGTCTCCGCTCCATCCTCAACATTCATTGGAGCGACTTCATCCCTAACATCGAAGCACTCGAGATGGCAGATGCTGACGATCCAACTGCGCTGGGTAGGTCACGTCTTCAGAATGGAGGACCATCGCCTTCCCAAGATCGTGTTATATGGCGAGCTCTCCACTGGCCGCCATGACAGAGGAGCACCAAAGAAGAGGTACAAGGACTGCCTAAAGAAATCTCTTGGTGCCTGCCACATTGACCACCGCCAGTGGGCTGATCTCGCCTCAAACCATGCATCTTAGCGCCTCACAGTTTGGCGGGCAGCAACCTCCTTTGAAGAAGACCACAGAGCCCACCTCACTGACAAAAGACAAAGGAGAAAAAACCCAACACCCAACCCCAACCAACCAATTTTCCCCTGCAGCCGCTGCAACCGTGTCTGCCTGTCCTGCATCGGACTTGTCAGCCACAAACGAGCCTGCAGCTGACGTGGACATTTACCCCTCCATAAATCTTCTTCCGCGAAGCCAAGCCAAAGAAGAAATTGAGTAATAATATAGAACATTACATTACAGCACAGTACTGTCCCTTCAGCCTTCAATGTTGTGCTGACCTATATATTCCTACCAAAAAAATTACTAAACGCTTCCTACCTCGTAATCCTCTATTTTTCTTCCATTCATGTACCTGTCTAAATGCCCCTAATGTTTCTGCCTCCACCACCATCCCTGGCAAGACATTCCAGGCACCCACAACTCATTTGTGTAAAAAGGTTACCCTTGATGTCTCCCCTGAACTTTTCCTCCCTTCACTTTGTACCGTTCTGTGATTGTTGCTATTTATTGTTAATCAATCATATTTATGCATTGGATGTTGAGACCATTTGCAAGGCTGACATTTAGAAACTATCCCAAGTTGTCTCTAAGCCATTTCAATGGAGAGTAAATAATCGACCACGTGAGTTGGTCAGGAGATCCCATGTAATGAAGGTCAGGATAGCAGTTTTTTTTTTCCCCAGATCTGTTTTCAATCACAGTCCATTTGTTCTGTGGTCACTATTTCTTTCAAACAGTAGATTTTCCTGATGACTTAAACTTAAATTGCCACAGCAGGATTTGGACTTGTACCAGCCTTGTCATGTAAACATTATGCTATGACATTTGAAAACAGCGAACTATTAAACTGCTACTATTTATTAATAATTGGATTATTACGGATGCTAAATCTGGGCTGATAAAGTTCCGAATAAGCTAAATAACTGAAAATGGTCCATATATTTTGAACTCAAGTAATTTCCATCAGTTTTCAACCACTGTTAATTCACAGCAGTCGTACTCAACCCCTCGCCAAGACACCGCTCAAAGTTTATGGACCCCTTCCCTGTGACGCAGTCTAGTTGGTTTATTCCATACTTCTCTCCTACCCTACTACATAAAAAACAAAAAAACTATTTGTGGCCCCCTTAAATGTGCTGTGGCCCCCGTTGAGAATGGGCTGATTGACAGTTTTCTGCAATTTAAAGTTAACAGGAGCAGATGGTAGAATCATCCTATTGGATGACTAAACCAAATTTGGACCCAGAGGGTCCAGCTTCAAACCGAGTGGATAGCATTTAGACAGGTACATGCAATAGCAAAACCAGTTTAAATCCAGAAGGAAGTGGTTGCCCATTTATTGAGAAATGTAGCTTTAAAACAGGACGCTGCATCTGGCCTAGGAGATTGCTTTTTCCCACAAGTGACTTATTTGAAAGTTTGATCAAAATGAGGCAAGCTACCTTCATTGGCCCAAGAAAGTTATAACAATGGGGAATTTCCTCTTTAATGAATGATTGTTGTTATTTTGTAGATTCAGCCTGTAGTAAAGCACAGATGAAAATGGATAGTATGGGACTGCTGTGCCAATAGTAAGCAACTGTAGTCTTTGCCACAGTTATTTGTTACTGTGCTCAGAAAATCCATATGTTAAATCAACAACATCTGTGCTCATTCCTTTTAAAAATCAAAATAATGAATAAACCTTTCGCCCAGCATGAATGAAGCATGGGACTGATATGGTGAAAACAAAGCTCCAGTAGAGTATTGGATACGAAAACAATCTTTCTAAGATGTTATCACCCAGGTGTGTGAATGCAGCTCCCTTTTCTCAGCACTCAGCCAAAAATAGACGACAGGGTCAGGCTGCATCTATAAAAGTACAGTAGAACGAATGACTGTGTGAATCTCAAATTCAGTTAGACCAGGTGAAAGCGCTATGGGGGTAATATTGGTCATCAAGGTGGAGAGTATCCTTGACTACCTTCAATCAAACTCGCTCAGTTTGTCTCTGGATTCTCTGCACGACAGGTTTGAATTGGCTCCTGGGGCAGGACAGTAGTGGAATGTCAGCCAGCATGGAATGGAGAGACCAGCGGTGCAACAGGGGTGAGCAGAGAAATTGGAGGCGGTGGAGGAACTGTGATGCAGAGAGATTGTGAAAGACTACAGGAGACCAAGAGAAAAGAAAAGTTGTCAGGAGAGCTGATGGGTCTGGCGGAGTAACAGCTGATATCAAGTTCAAGTTTATTATCGTGTGTGTGTGTGTGTGTGTGTGTGTGTGTGTGTGTGTGTGTGTGTGTGTGTGTGTGTGTGTGTGTGTGTGTGTGTGTATCTACAGTATATAGACACACACATATACAGTATATATGGACCACGGTTCATACCCAGACACACAGAATTAGGCCATTGGTAGTAGGAACATTATGTTCCACCATGAATTGTAAGCTCCTTTCCCGACAAATCTGGATTGGGGCAGCACAGTTAGTGTGATGCTGTTTTACTGCCAGCCAATTGGGCTCAAATCTGCCAAGAGATTATACATTGTCCCCCTGTCTTTGTGGGTTTCCTCTGGGTGCTCCAGTTTCCTCCCACCCTTTGAAATGTATTGGGGAGAGGGGATGTAGCTTAATTGGTGTATTTGGGGGTGTACAGGCTCGTTGACCGTAAAAGAAAGCCTGTTACTATGCTAAATTAAAATGAAATGATCGCTCATTATATCATTCCAATCATATCAAAGGGTAACACCCACCCCCCTCCCCCCCACCAATTCAGTGAGGAATGATTAAAGCAGGAACAGCACCAGACATGCCAGTGTCTGCAAAATCAGATTACCTTGTTGAGATGCACGAGACTTTGCTGAGTATTTTCCCTACATCTGGAGAGTTTAGAAGTGTCCAGGTTCTTTGGCAGACTTTTTCTGCCTGCTTTGCAGCCCTCTTTCTTTTCTGTTTTTATTTTATTGACAAGCTTGGATGTATTGGTGATTCTGTAATGCAAGAGTACATGCATGCAAGTAATATGGCCGTTAGAGCAGCGTGATCCAACAGCCAATAAGTCTGATCACAGCTCTGCAGTCTTTCCATGTCTATTCATCAATATCAGTGGGTATGGAAACAGTAAAGCAGAGACACAAGCTCCAGGGACACCCTCATTCTCCCGGTTGGTGGGCCCAGCATGTAAGTAGTAAAGGCAAAGCTGAGGTACCTGCATTCAGCTAGAGATGCAAGGAGAGGATCTAATTTGTCCGGAATGTGGCTCAACACCAACCTCCCAAGGGTGATGAATGACAGGCAATAAATTTCGGTAGCACCCACATCCTGAAAATAAATGCATTTTAAATATTTTGTGCTTGAAATATGCTAAGATACAATCTTGACAGTATGCAAAATCTGTCACTTTAGTCTATAACTACAGATATATCGATAAAATTACTGTTTACTCACAGGGCAGAAACAAATTCAGACACTGCTTCAGGGGTTCTTTTTATTACTTCCAGAAGAATATGTCCACTAAATGTGTTGTGTTGGAATATTTCAAAATCTTTGTAAATATCATTTATCGCATTATTTTGAAGACCTTCCCTTTATTTAATAAAACAATTGAAAATCAGTTTTAAAACAGTTAATATGTTTCAACGACCAACACATTTGTGTCATTCAAATAGTTCCCTTCTAGACCTCAGAGTTTCCATGGCCGAAGAATAGAGTTCAAACCGCACACCGTGGAAATTCAAGACTGGAGATGTCCAACGTTCATTGGACCTCTACCTTCACTCACAGATACTTTAATGTTCTTTTCAGGATTCCTGAAAATATTGCTCACTTTCCCATTGCCAGTTCGTTCCTCAACCTTAAGAGCCCTGAGAATCTGAACTGACTACAGCACAACTCTATGAAGAGTTGTGCTCAGAAAATTTTAAAATATTATGAAGAAGCCACATATCTCTTTTCTTCTTTTTAAACAATCCTCATGCATAACCATTGTTCGTGACTAGATTTGTAGACATCTACCCTTCAATTTTTTCGGGAGCTTGGAGTTAATTCTTTTTGCACAATGCCAAGGTGAATCACCTTGGTACATTTTGTCCCCTGTTCAAGTGGAAACTGTGACGGTCATTGTATCATTGCGTGGTGTTCTTGTTAATAAATTAATTGATTTTTCAATCAGTTCGCTCTTGCGAATGAATTTGGGGCAGTACTGTTATAGCCTTTAATGCAATGCTTTTACAGCGCCAACAACCGGGGTTCAAAATTCCCGCTGTCTGCAAGGAGTTTGTACCCTGTGATATCTGCTTCAGAGGCCGATATCAGAACATCTTTCAAAAGGGTGAACCTTGCAATGCGTCCGGTCCTGAAGGTGCACCTGGCAGGGTTCTGAAAATCTGTGCCAACCAATTAGCTTGAGTGTTTACAGACATTTTTAATCATTCGCTGATGCAGTCGGAGGTTCCCGCCTGCTTCAAAAGGGCATCAATCATACTGGTGCCCAAGAAGAGCCGTGTGAGCTCAGTGGCATTGATAACCAACCCCCCCCCCCCCCCCACCACCACACCACACCATAGACTTGCTCCTGTACCAGACCATACAGAATCTTCAGTAATGTTTTTGTTTTAATGTAACTCATAGTTCCCATATATCACTGAATGTAACAGCAATAGTAGTGAGATAAACTAACAAAATTAAAATTACATCTTTAAATTACAGCCTAAACGTATTTACATTTACATAGTTTCATGCGGTTAAAGTGAAAATTCGGTAAGAAAACAATAGAATTTGAAATAAAAAAAACATTTAAGAACTGCATCAAAATGATGTTGATTTTAACATTAAACTTTATTGTTGACAAAAGCAGCGACTATAAAAACAGCAGAAGCAACAAAAACAACATCGTGTGTTGGTAGCGCATGGAGGCAAAACCCCGGGATTCAAAGTGTCTTTGTAATTGGGTAATAATGACAGCTCTGACCGGAGCGTATTAGAAGGTTCAAAAAGTAAATTAGCAGAGAGTTTTAGGCTTGTAGGTATATTGATACATGTAAGATGGGCTTCAAAAAATGGCGTTTTTTTGTTAGAACTAACTACAGGAATATTTTTATAAAATATGGTAAATTTCTGCTAAAACACTGCCAAAAATTTTATAACAGTCATTTTGGTATCACCCCCTCTGATGGTGTCACCGGTGCAGTCCGCATCCCCTGCACCCCACTAGTGACGCCAGTGAGTGAGCTGCCTCAATGACTATCACTCAGTATTACTCACATCTACTGTAATGAAATGCTTTGAGAGGTTGGTCATGGCCAGAACTAACTCATATCTAAGCTAAGACCTAGACCCAGTGCAATGTGCCTTTCGCCACAAATGTTCCACTGCAGATACTGACTCACCACTCAGCCCTGGATCACCTAGACAATAGCAATACGTACATCAAGTTGCTTTTCATCGACTATAGCTCCGATTTCAAAACCATTGTCCCCTCAGTACTGGCCTGGAAGCTTCAAAACCTGTGACTCTGTACCTCCCCATGCATCTGGATCCTTAACTTCCTCATTGAAATTTATTTATAGTATCTCCATACATTCATTTCAAATTGACTTAGTATAATATTACATAATAGATACTAAATAATTTTCAAATTTTCACCCCCCCCCCACCTCCCCTAACCCCTTAGGAAACCACCTTGTGGTGGTTAATTCCCAAAAACCCAAATGGGTGTGGTATAAACCACAAGTGGCGTATGACTTTCGGGAGAGAAGTACCACTCCCTCCCCCCACCCCCAGGCAGACAAAATACATGTATAAACCGAAAAATCATCATTTCTTATATCCATAAAACCCCGGTCCATCAATTTAACCAATCTTATTCATAAACTCTTTTTTTTTGAAAATCCAAACTTGATATTAAATTTTGCACCCTTTCCACCCTCCCAACACTGAGTTAAACATTGTTTACAATCAATAAAAGCTTTTTTTTTTATTTTTTTTTCAAGTCTTCCTGAATTTCATCCACTGAATTAAAACACCTCTGAACATCCCAGTTCAACACCGAATCTTCCATTCTTCTCAGTCTCAAGTTGAATTTGTAGCTTACTTTCAAAAAAAGTTTTTTTCAAATCTTTTAAAATTTTCTTGAACATAATTCCTTCGGTCTTGATCTTCTAAAGCATCAATGTTATTCATAAGTTCTTTCTTCTATGTTTCCCAATTTAATATCAAATTTTCCACTTTGTCAATCTTCTCAATGTTAAGTTGAAATTATCGTTTATTTTCAAGAAAAACTTATTCAAAATTTTTAACTCTTCTTGGACATTGCTCCTTCAACTTTAATTTTATAAATCATCAATCTTGTTCATAGTTTCTTTCTACTGAGTTTCCAAATTTAATAAAGTTTCCGTTTTTTCCAATTTTCTCAATATTAAACTGATCATGTTATTTAGTTTAAAAAAAACCTTTTCAAAACTATTAAAATCTGTTTGCAATGTATGCATACTCACAGATAATAAATTAACTCTTCCAATATTCCATCCAAAAAAAAATCACTGATAAACCTTATTGCAGGTCAAGGAGTTCCATATATATGTTTATCTTCAGAAAATATTTCAAATATTTCAAATCAACATTCGTCGCCATCTTTCAAAAAGGAGTCCGAAATCAACTTTAATAAGTTCTGTTCTTGAGAAAATTCCAGCACCAACTCCGGCTCTGTCTGGGCAAATAGGTCAAATTTCTTCCAAAGTCAAAAAATGTAATTTTGTTCTGTATTTATAGATAATAAATTCATCCTTCCGATATTCCATCAAAAAAAAATCACTAATAAACTTTAATGTTATCTGGATTTTTAAAACTCATGGGCAACCAATGCCAATTACTGCAATTTATCTTCATAAAACATTTCAAATCAATATTCATCACCATCTTTCAGAGGGGTGTCCAAGGCCAGCTTATCCGACAGTCCAATTAATGAGCTCCGTTCTTAAGAAGATTCCAGCCTTGACTCCGTGGTTCTGTCTGGGCAAGTAGGCCGTGTTTCTTCCAAAGTCGGAGAGTGTAGTTTTGTTCTGTATTTGAACTCTATTTTCCTTAATCTTTGTTGCCATTTTAAACTAAAAACAATTGATAAACAAAACAAAGACTTTTAACAGAAAATAAATATTCTTAAAACGGGTACTTATATAACTGCCTGGGGGAGACCGGGAAGGCACGTCCGCTCCCTACGCCATCTTGCCACGCCCCCCCTTAACTTCTTCATTGGAAGTGCAGATCAGTAACAACTCCTCCTCACTGACAATCGACACAGGCGCACCTCAAGGATGCGGGCTTAGTCCACTACTCCACTCTCTGTACACGCATGACTGTGCAGCTGGGCGCAATTCAAATGCCATCTACAAATTTGTGATGACACCCCGGTTGTTGGCAAGTGTCACAGATGGCAATGAGGAAGAGTAAATGAATGAGAGATCAGCTAGTGGAGTGGCATCACACCAATAAGGAGTTGTCTGATGAGGAGAAAAATTAGCCAGTGCTCAGTGTGTTTCGCAAAATCAGGTTCACCTTGTTGAGATGCATGAGACTTGGCTTGCACCACGAGTATCTTCCCTACATCTGGAGAGTTGAGAAGTGTCCAGGTTTATTGGCAGACTTTTTCTGCCCACTTTGCAGCCCTCTTTCTTTTCTGTTCTTATTTTATTGACAAACTTGTATCTATTAAACCTGTGTTTCCATCGAAATCATTAATATGTGAAGAGCTGAATGAGCAGGACTCATTCCTGTGACACCCTGTATGTAATCATCTGCCAAATTGAAATTGACCAATTGATTTCCATTGACTACGGGTATGTAATAAGCTGAAAGACAGATATATTCAGTACTTCTTATAGTAAATAGGAATTATTAATAATACAGAAAGGTACTATTCCGCCCTCCATTTGCTGTTGTAAAACTTTCCAGTCTCCCCCAGTTATAAAGCACACGGAATCGATATTCTGAACAGTGTAACAATGATAGATTAGGCAGAGTTGTATGAAGAAAGATCACCATTGATTAAGCATGCACCTTTCCTAAAATAATGTTGACACATGCAATTGACTGAATTAGGTATTGAAATAAATGTGATCTTCGTACATCTAAATCTGATCAAGAATGTGACAGAGAGTGAACATGACATGAGCAGAAGACAGCACTGGATCCTTGGCCAAATATTAGCAGACACACCAGGCCAAAGCAAGGTCAGATGGAATAACAATAAAACCTTTAAAGTTGTTGGAAAGAAACTGTTCTTAATGCTAGAGGCGCTCGTCTTCAAGCTTCTGTACCTTCTTCTCCAAAGTAGCAGTTGTGAGCGGGTGATGGGGGTCCTTTATGATGTTGGCTGCCTTCTTGAGGCGCATGGATGCATTGAATGGATGGGAGGTCAGAGCCTGGGACAGACTCAGTGACATTTGCAACCTTTTGGAGCCTCTGCATTCTGTTTAATGCTCGTGGATTTGCAAATGATGCAGTGCTCAGTTCAAAGTTATTTCCTTAGATCATTGGGTTTAAGAATAGGAAATTGTTCACCAATGGGCTTAAAGACAGCTTCTTCCTTGCAGCCATTAGGCTGCTGAATAAACCAATGTTCTCATGCTGCCCCTGCTATATACTAATTAATCTTTGCACTGTAACACTCTACACTTGTGGTAAACCATTGTTACGTATCACTGTCTGGTCAGGCACACCTATTGGCTGGTTGCCTCTGTGGCCCCTCCCCATGGTCTCCTGTGTTCCATAGCCCCCTGCGGCTCAGTGCAGGCCAACCAAACAGTATGGATGTGCTTGTGTTCTTAAGTGAATAAAAGCCTATTGTTTTCTTCATTATAGTCTTTCGAGTAATTGATGGCGCATCAACACTATAATGTGTCTTTGCTCTGGACCCAATTGTTACATGCATATAGCTGTACTATATGCATGTCAGAGTTGACTTGCTGGATTACTCATGAAACAAATCCGTATTCTAGCTAGTGGTAATATGACAATATACTTGAACTCTCTAATGATGTTGAATACACCAGAGATACCATTCACAAGTTGGTGAAAGCTTTCTCTATCAGAGCGTCAGGCTTGGCTGCTGAACCACCAATGAGATGGGCTTGATGGGAGCTGAGAAAAGAGCTGATATTGACACGGAATGAAGAAACACTTCAAGGAATCCATCCCTGATGTACTCGAACGCTGATGTAGCCTTGGGAGGAGTTTGTTCTTGCTCGTCCCACTCGATAGAGCTTTATCCATATAGTTGCTGTCATCTGGAAATGGAAAGGATCTGCCAAGGTAAAGCAACAGTGCAAGCTGTGTAAGCCTCACAACAGCTGCCCGTCGTATCGATTGCACCTATAAGAGAAGAGTCTCTTGTTTCTTGCACAACAGCCGAAGGGATTCAACCACTGACAAACCGTGCCAGCCCAATGAGGTCAAAGTCCGAATTCTGCAGACATGGAAGATCTGAAGTAAACTAGGAAATTCTTAGCCCGTCAGGTTGTCTGTATGAGGAGAGAAACAGAGTTTGCTGGCAGCGACGGCACGGCTGGTGTAACAGTTAGCACAACACTGCTGCAGTGCCAGCAACTGGCATAAACGACCCACACCATCTGTAAGGACTATGGAGGTTCTCCCCATGTCTGCATGGGTTTCCTCCGTGGGCTCCAGTTTCCTCCCACCGTTCAAAACGTACTGAGAGTGTATGTCACATATGGCACCGGCTTATGGGCTGGAAGAGCCTGATACTGTGCTAGTATGTCTAAATTTAATTTTAAAAATGAAAACATTAATAGATTGTGTTAGAATCTTTGGATCCATTTGCTGGGACCATAGGCAGAGAGAGCCCTTTGGCACAGAGAGTGTGTGCTCACCATCAAAACTCAGTGGCTAAACCCATTTTATTCCCCCTAGATTCCCATCGACTTCTCCCAGATTTTACCAATCAGTTGCAAGCCACAGACTATTTACAATGACCAATTGACCTACCAACTCACCCATCTTTGGGAAATAGGAGAAAACCAGGCCACCAGGAAGAAACACATAGAGTCACATGGGGCAGCCAAGTTCAGGATTGGACCCACATCACTGACATAACTTGGCAGCAAGCTGCAGTATTTGTGTCACTCTGCAGCCTGGCCGGATGTACCATTTTGTAGATCTGGAGAAATTAACCAAGTGACCTTCCAGAGCTGGGAGGTGTTCTTCGGAGCTCTGTTTACATCTCCACAGAATCATTAAACAGCTGTACTGGGATCCAAATGCAACCCATCTATACACCAGAGAATGGTGAGAGGTTCCTACAGGGCCTTCAGTTATTATGTAAATGAGTGGTTCTCAACCTTTTTCTTTCCACTCACATATCACTTTAAGTAATCCCTATGCCATCGGTGCTCTGTGATTGGTCAGGGATTGCTTAAGGTGGGATGTGAGTGGGAAATGAAGGCTGAGAATCACTGCTCTGGACCCAATTGTTACTGAAATATTTTGCTTGAGAAAATTGTCATTGGCCCATTTCCTTTGGAGTTATGAAACCGTGCACATAACGAGTCAATTAGGTACGATTAAGACAGTGGTTTTCAAACTTTTTTCTTGCTGCCCACATACCACCTTAAGCAATCCCTTACTAATCACAGAGCACTTATGACATAGGGAATACTTAAAGAGGTATGTGAGTGGAAAGAAAAAGGTTGAGAACCACTGATGTAAATGTTAAAGAATACTGTATCTGTACCTTACATAACCATGAAATAAATGAAAAACGGTGAAAACAGTAGTAAGTGATATAGATAAAGAAAGTTCCAAGAAAGATGAATTTGGATTTAGTTTTAAAATGCAAATAAGAAGAGATTAGCTTCCATCTAATGAACCTTTAAATGTCCTTGAATGGTCCCAAACCCTTACAGTCTGGGGTGGGCAACCTTTTTTTAAACTCACATTCCACCTTAAGTATTCCCTATGCCATAAGTGTTCTGTGATTAGTGAGGGATCGCTTAAAGTGGTAATGTGCACGGTTTCAGAACTCCAAAGGAAATGGGCCAATGACAAGTTTTCTCAAGCAAAATATTTCAGTAACAATTGGGTCCAGAGCAGTGATTCTCAACCTTCCCTTCCCACTCACATTCCACTTTAAGCCATCCCTTTCCAATCACAGAGCACCGATGGCCTAGGGATCACTTAAGGTGGAATGTGACTTTAAAAAGAGGTTGCCCACCCCTGTTCCGGCTTGTAAATTCCAGCTACTATTGTTATGAAAGGTAATTGTTTGTGTGTACATGCAAGGAATAATCCGGAAAGGACAGTATAACATCTCTGACAAAACAAAAAAATTCCTGTCTGTAATGTGATCGGCTTGCTACATTACCCAAATTTGGATAAAATTCAGAAAGGCAATGAAAATGGCACCATAACAAATCATGGGGCCTAATGATATTATTAATTCATAACCACTGAGTCAGGAAGAAGTGCCAATTGAACTAAACCAATACCCCTGGGAACATAACATCTACTTCTCTTGCTTTCTAATGTAAGCAGATCAGAAAGATGTAAAAGATACAGAAAAGAATGCTGAAATCATAGTTTTGGTTAATCTGCCAAAATCCTGCTTCACACAAAAAAAAACTGCTTCTTGCAGGAAAGTATAAGTATTTGTATCCAATTCAAATAAATGAAAAGATTTTTAAAAGCAGGTACCCATAGTTCATCCAGGAAAGTAATCACATGCATAGCTAGCTTTCAGTGGTTTTAAAATACCCATTCTATTTGGATAGCATGGATCCACTGTTATGGGGTGACTACCTCATACTCCATGAAACTTGGGTTGAGACTGAACCTCTAATACTGACTGAATGGAGTTCGCATACTCTCCTTGTGATTGCATACTGTGACCTGGTTTCCACCCCACATCCCAAAAAGTGCACGGATTGGTAGCAGGGTCGGTGCCAAGGGGGAGGGGCATTCACGGGCATAGCCCCCTCTCCCCATTTTGAGGTGCTGTTCCCCCATATGGTCACGGCCATCGCCATCAGACAACCCCCCACCCACATCATTAGTGTGAATCAAGAGTCACTAGCTTGATGCACTCTAGTGACTCTCCATGCAATAAAAGCAACACTTTTGGCTTCTATGGTAGAGGGACGGAGGAAGTTTAAGTCCATTGGGCAGGAAGGCCACACCCACCCTCCCCCCACTGCTGAGCTAGTTTAAGACTGTGCCCCTCCTAGTTCCCCTAATGCTCTCAGATCACACTGGTTCTGACGCCGACCCTCGTCCGTAGGTTATGTTTCCATTGTAAATTGGTCCAAGTATGCTGGTGAGTGGTAGGATTTGAGGGGAGTTGATGGGATGTGTGGGGAGATAAATGGCACTGCCTTTATCTAACACCTCCTGGAGAATCTGAGGCTCATTAAGGGCAGGCAGATGGGACAATCTTAAGCAGACAACTTGGTTAGCATGAACCTGTTGGTCTGAAGGGCCTGCTTCTGTTCAGTAAACTTTATAACTCCATATTACATCCTTATTACCCTCTTTGAAGGTGTAATAGAAGTCATAAAGCGTACGCATTGACATCCCTTCAATATCTGAATCGGTAATCTGTCCCTTGGAGACCCAATCATTTATGGGATACTAATTTTCCAGGGTTCTAACTTCAGGAACTTGTTCCCACAATGCTTTATGCCCTACCCGATGACAATTAAAGCAGCGTACTATCTTGAATGGTACGAATGCACTTGCAGTACCACAAGATAAAGGAACACATCGCCATTTCTGTCATTCTGGGCCTGTTCTCGCTTGCTCTTTGGAACTGCACCCTGAGCAAAACTACTTTATTTTTATTCTGCGTATTGAATACCATTTGATATGCTCCTTCAAATGTGGATCCACCATATTAACCTGTTCCAGTTGAATTCTTCCTTCCATCTATCGAAGTATTCCAATCTACAGAGAATTGGAAATTATGCTCTTCCACCAGTGCCTTTCACGCCCTACTGCCAACCTTCAAGCTCGTGAAAATTCCGATGAACCCAAGTTAAAATATCCCCCTAAGCATTACTCTTTGTTTTTATATGAGGGTGGTTAACACTGGATGCACCAATGTCTTGCATGAGCTCAGCTTCACCACCAAAATCAATATCTCCTATTCCTTCTCACACATCAGTGAGTTTCTTAATATGCCCCCAGGATCTTTACATAATTTGCTTTTTGGAAGTTTTCCACTTGTTCCTCCTATAAAGAGAAAGAATGAGCCCCATTGGAGACTTTACCAGCTCCTCAAGGTATCTAATGCATCCACTACCTACAATTGACATGACTTAGAGAACTCAATTTCCTATTTATTTTTCACTTCATCACTCCTTTGCTTCTTCAAATGGTAACATCTCATCCTTGTGCCTAATGTATTGTCCATTCCCTTGATGTTTTGTTTTGCTGTTTTCATAGGGAAATAAGCTTTGGCTTTTCTAAACATTTTAATAAAGTCTTTATTGGGGATAGTAACCCTGAAGTAAACTACGGGGACTGAGAACAGCAATGTAGCAAGATTCATAGCATGTGAGAGGAGTACCTTACACCAAATACAATAAACCCCCAGTACTCGTCACCTATGGGACTGGTAAATGCTGGATAAGAGTATTTGCTGGTTGCTTGAGATTGCATGTTGAGTGATTGGCAGACTGACAGCAAGAAAGCACCAGTTTTAAACTTCTGAATTTTTTACCTATTCATTTCCTGTGATTTTATTTTTGCTGTTTGCTTAAATCCCTGATAACGGGGATTTTACTACAATAGCCAAGGCTTTGCACGATGGCCATCATTTGAGATTATAACCAGGCACGAGTGTTTACCTCCATCTCCATCTGGTCACGTTTCCCTCGAGATATTCTGAGCTGGTTCAGTCTGCTTCAATCTTTCTGACATGGGTGAAAATGAAAAACCAATAATTCAACAAATGAACCAAGAACAAGGTCTGCTCTTTAAGGTTGTGCAATTTTGATAACAAGTGGGAGTAGAACTGAAAGTGGATTGCACAAATGTGGTGGTAAAGTGTTCATGTGTGGATTTTGTGGGCATTTTCCTGCAGCTCAAGTCAAAATATTTCAATCTCACTGGGCAATCAAATAGGATTTTTTTAAAAAGTGCATTTGGTGTGATAGTTCTTCTTCCTACCCTGAGTTTGATTGTTAAATCCAAAAGTTAACATACGTGCTGGAGGCATTACAATGTTTAAGAAGTGTTTAGCCCTAAGAAGACTAAAGTGGGCAAGGCTACCGGCCACCATTAAGTCAACCTGCTACAGGAGCTCTATCCAGAATATCCTGGCTGGCTACATCACAGTGTGGTACAATTGCTGCAGGTCAATCCGCAGGACTATAAGAACGGCAGAGAGGATCACTGAAGTCTCTCTCCCTCTCCTCCCCCCGCCATCGAAGTGATCTACTGGGATTGTTGTATGAAATTGAGGATCCCTTCGACCCCGCACACAGCATCTTTCAGCTGCAACCATCAAAAAAGAGATACAGGAGGATCAGAGCCAGCACCACCAGGCTGAGGAGCAGCTTCTTCCCACGGGCAGTGAGAATGCTGAACTGCTCAGACTAACCAACATTTATTTAATTATATGTATATATGAATACTGCATACATATTGTTTGTGTGTATGTGTGTTGTGTCCAGTTGTGTGTCTGCGTGCTTTGCATTAAGGACCAGAGAAGGGTGCTTTGTCAGGTTGTATTTGTGCATTCAGATGGCAATAAACTTGACTTGACGTTTGACAGGGAAAGCACAAGGTGATTAGTGTAGATGGGCAGGGGTCAGCAGGGGCATGATGGACTGAAGGGCCCATTTCTGTGATCTATGATTTAACAGATGAGCTAACGTATGTGGAGAATCAAGTAGAAGGCCCTTCGCCATCTGACTTTCTTTCTGCAGATCCTCCTTAACCTGCTGAATGCTTTCAGTACTTTTAGTTTTCACTTCAGATTGCCAGCATATGCAGGGTTTTTTTTAGTTTTCACTTCAGATTGCCAGCATCTGCAGGGTTTTTTTTTAGTTTTCACTTCAGATTGCCAGCATCTGCAGGGTTTTTTTTTAATTTTCACTTCAGATTGCCAGCATCTGCAGGGTTTTTTTTTAGTTTTCACTTCAGATTGCCAGCATCTGCAGGGTTTTTTTTTAGTTTTCACTTCAGATTGCCAGCATCTGCAGGGTTTTTTTTAGTTTTCACTTCAGATTGCCAGCATCTGCAGGGTTTTTTTTAAATTTTCACTTCAGATTGCCAGCATCTGCAGGGTTTTTTTTAGTTTTCACTTCAGATTGCCAGCATCTGCAGGGTTTTTTTTAGTTTTTACTTCAGATTGCCAGCATCTGCAGGGTTTTTTTAGTTTTCACTTCAGATTTCCAGCATCTGCAGGGTTTTTTTTTCTCCAACTTCCATTTTGTGACTTTTTTTACTGCTCTGCTTTTCAACCGAAAAAAAAACTGAACATTTGAACTAAAACCAGAAGTTACTAATACTGCAGAGCATCTGGAAGAAAATGTGATGCAAGCATTTCAGCTATATCCTTGCTGAGGACCTTTTCCATTTCTGCTGATTGATATCCTTTCATTATGTATATTTTCACGTTTCCTTTCCAACATATTGCATGTAAAAGTCCATCTGTGATTTCTTGGCCTCCTGCTTAATTGGTGCGGTCCCCTTTGAGTACATGAGATTCCTTTACAACCAACACCTGGTTCCACAACAATTGGTGGTTGCTGAGAGCTAATGGCTCCACTGGGGCAAATCCTATGACCTGGTAGAGTACTTAAAGCATATGGAAACAGTCTAGACTCAAACATTATCATGTTAGCCATTTACAAGTGGGCACATTTCTCACTATTCATACACTTCTGTGAAATTGTCTTTATTTTTGTGAAATACTTATATCTCACAACAGCTGCAGAAGTTCCATTTACATCAACGAGTGCATCTCAGTTGGTTTGTTCTTCTGACTGCAAAAATGAAAACAAAAATGTTTAAAACAAGTATTTACTTTCTTCTGTCCTAAATATCTGAAGAGCCACAGTGTATCGTGCATCACATGTTACAGTTCAGATCCAATATGACCAAAGATTAGCCTGATTAAAGACAATATGGATTAACGGCAAAATCTAAAGGGGTTGACTTCCTAGAACTCATTTGTTCAATTTGAACTGGTTATAATGAGCACTGAGGCATGTGCAATAATTGTTAGCTCCAGGTAGTCGGACAACAATGCAGCCTGTCTCAAAGGAAATGAAGTGTCTGAACTCAGTTATGTTATGTGTGATTTATTAACATCATTATCAACAAATGGAATGTTTGAACACTAAAATTACAGATTTCCTTGTAAAATATTTTTCAGCAGTATTCAGAGCAGAAATAATAAATGAATCATTGAATATGGTTTCTGGTGTGGTATACCTGCGTATTTCAGTCTTTTCCCTTGAGTATTCAATCTGCTATGTTGTATATTTTAAACCTTAGCAGCTCAATTCATCTGTTAGATAATGACCCAGAATTTTCTGCCAGGTAAACAGTAGGTTTTAATGTTTGTTGAGCACCTTCGCTCTGTCTGCTGCAATAATGCGGATCTCCCAGTGGCCGCCCATTTCAATTCTCCATCCCACTCCCTTGCCAACATGTCTGTCCATGGTCTCATGCATTGCCAGACTGAGACCACCCATAAATTGGAGGAACAACACCTCATCTTCCTACTAGGCACCCTCCAACCAGATGGCATTAATATCAACTGGCTTTCGTTAAAAATTCCCGATTCCACCCTTGTGATAGTACAGACCTATCACCAATGTATATAGTTAAACCATCTAGAGTGTAATGACTGTGCTTACAGCGATTGGCTGAGAGCTTTGCCACGTCTACTGTCTGGGCCTTAAAGAGTTGTGTCCCTAGCCAGGTCGGATCATTCTGGACTGGTCGGCCACCTGTGAAGAGCTCCTGTCTTTTGCTAATAAAAGCCTTGGTTTGGATCAACAAGTCTTTGGTTCTTTCAACGAGCTCTACTACTCTCCCCCCCACCACCGACCCAACCCCCTTTCTTCCCCCATCTCTTTCCATTCCCTGTCTCATTTCACACAGTCATGATAAATTCCACCTAGACCCTTATCAGATCCAATGAACACCTTTTGTTGGTCTGGATTCCTCCCCCATTGTTTCAATTTGGAGACTTTCTGAGATCTCCAGATTCTGCCTTTTCTGATTTTTCCTTAAAGATGGGCTCAGGCCCGAAATGTTGGCAATATCTTTTTGCCAAAAATACCTGAGATGCTGAATAAACCAGTTGAGTTCCTTCAGCATTTCAGTGTTTTTACTACAATTACAGCATCTGCAACCTACTGGTTTTAATGGGGGCCAGTTTCTTTAATCTTCCCAATAAGAAGATTTATTGCCATGACATCAGATATAACCCTGAGATTCTTCTTCCAATGGGCTGGACAAAATTATGAGGCAAAAGGGATCACCACTTTCTGGTGAGAAGACCATAGCCCTGAACAAACGGCAGCTTGCCCACACACACTCAACATGTTTCAAGAACGGTTAGCAAAGAGGTTAATGACATGGTTAGCATAGCAATTAGCACAATGCTAACCACTGCTATACCGTGATCGTCTGCCACCAACTGGACACACCACCCGTAACTAATCCTACCCATAGCTCCTAGCATGCTACCCTTTTACTTTTGGTCTGATTAGTCAATGAGGTGGATGGTTGTTTGATAGTGGTCCAGTCTTTAGCAATTAAATGCCTAATTGTTTCTCTACTCAGCTTTTTTGTGAATTATTGATGGTACATCAGTGCTATTATGGTGCCAGTGACCTGGGTTTGAATCTGATACTGTGTGTACATTTTCCTCCTGTCTACATGGGTTTCCTTCGGCTTTTCCGGTTTCCTATGTACAGGTTTATAGGTTAATTGATGACATGGGTGTATTTGTGGGCAGCACAAGCTGTTATCTGATTTGTAGTCAATAGTTCTCAATTAAAACCATTGTAAAAACTTAGGTTAGTTCTTAGCAGATTAAGTACTTTTACAAAGTCAAGCTTTAAGCTCCAGCCATGAACACAAAAAAGCAGGAGAAGGTCTGTTGCCTCCCTGGTCCCAGGGTCCAAGTTATCTTGGATTGAGTTCTTGGTATTCTCAGGAGGGAGATGTCATGGTCCATGTAGGGTAAGAAGGATGAGGAGATCCTGCAAAAAGATTTTAGGGAGTTAGATGCAAAGATGAAGGACAGGACTTCCAGGGTTGCGATCTCAGGAGTGCTACCCATCCCACCTGCTAGAGAGGCTTGAAATAGGAATTAACGCAGCTAAATATGTGGCAAAATAGTTGGTGGGAGGGAGGGCTTCATGTTTCTAGATAATTGGGCTATGTTCCAGGGAAGGTGGGACCTTTTCTGACAGGGCGTTTGAACCTGAATGGAGGGGGACTAATATATTTGTGGGTAGGTTTGCTCGTGCTGCTCTGGGGGGGGTTTAAATTAAATCGGCAGGGGGATAGGAACCAGAGTGTTAGACTAGATAGTGAGGTGGAAGAGGATAAAAGCCATACGAGGACTGCCTGTATAGACAGAATCAAAGGTTTGTACATGATAGAAATGTTCTTAGGTGTATCTATTTCAATGCAAGGAGTATTGTCAGAAAGGCAGATGAATTTAGGGCATGGATTGGCATTATTGCTATTAGAGAGACTTGGTTGCAGGGGGAGCAGGACTGGCAGCTCAGTGTTCCAGGCTTCTGTTGTTTCATACATGATAGAAAGGGAGGGATAAAAGAGGAAGGACTGGCATTGCTTGTAAGGGAAAATATCACAGCTGTGCTTAGACAGGACAGCCCAGAGGGCTCGTCTATTAGGCCATATGGTTGGAGCTGAAGAACAGGAAAGGTGTGACCACAGTATTATAGACTGCCCAATAGTCCAAGAGAATTGGAGGAGCAAATCTGTAGAGAGATAGCAGTAAGAAACAGAAATTTACATAGTAGATTTTAACTTTCTGCATATTGACTGGGACTCCCATTCTGTAAAAGGGCTGGATGGCATGGAGTTTGTCAAGTGTGTTCAGGAAAGTTTTCTAAATCAATATATAGAAGTACCAATGAGAGAGGATGCAATACTTGATCTCCTATTAGGGAACCAGACAGGTCAGGTGACAGATGTTTGTGTGGGGGAACATTTTGGGTCTAGTGACCATTATGTCACTAGCTTCAAGTTAATTATGGATAAGGATAGGGCTGAGTCTAAATTGGAGAAAGGCTAATTTTGTGGAAATGAGAAAGGATCAAGGAAGAGTGGATTGGGATAAGTTCTTGCCTGGCAAGGATGTGTTCAGTAAGTGGATGGCCTTCAAAGGTGATATTTTGAGAGCACTGAGTTTGCATGTTCCTGTCAGGCAGAAAGGCAAAGTTAATTGTGTACTCTGGTATTCAAGGGATATTAACGATCTGGTAAAGAGGAAGAGAGAGAGGTGTAGAGCAGGTATAGGCAACAAGGAGAAAATGAGGTACTTTCTCATAGAAAATATGAGAATACCTAAGGAGGAAATCAGGATGGCAAAAAGAAGACATGAGGTTGCTTTTGCAGATAATGTGAAGGTAAACCCGAAGGGTTTCTATAAGTATATTAAAAGTAAAATGATACTAAGGGACAAAATTTGGTCCCTTAGAAGATCAGAGTGTTTAACGATGTGTGGAGCCTAATGAGATAGGGGAGATTTTAAACAATTTTATTTTGCATCAATATTTACACAGGAAACTGGTGTGGTGTATAAGGAATTATGGGAAACAAGCAATAGAGGCACAGAGCATATAGAGATTAAAAAGAGGAGGTGCTTGCTGCCTTACATCGAATAAAGATAGATAAATCTTCTGGCATGATATTCCCTCAAATCTTGAGGGAGACTAGTGTAGAAATTACAGGGGCCCCGGCAGAAATATTTAAAATGTCTTTACCCATGGGTCATGTTGTTTCATTGTATTAAAAAGGCTCCAAAAGTAAACCTGGAAATTATAGGCCAGTGAGCCTGATGTCAGCAATCAATTATTAGAGGGCGTTCTGAGAGATAGGACATACAAGTATTTGTCAGCCAAGGGCTGATATCAGCATGGCTTTGTGCGTAGTTTTAATGACTCTTATAGAGTTTTTCAAGGAAGTTACTAAGAAAGTAGATGAAAGAAAGGCTATCGATGTTGTCTACATGGACTTTAGGAAGGCCTTTCACAAGGACCCACATGGAAGGTTAGTTCAGATGGTTCCGACAGTAGGTATCCATGGAGGAGTTATAAAATGAATTCAAAATTGGCTGAATGGGAGAAGACAGAATGGTAGTGGATGATTGTTTCTCAGACAAGAGGCCTCTGAATAGTGGTGTGCCTCAGGGATTGGTGCTAGGACCATTGTTGTTTGTTGTCTATATCAATGATCTGGATGTTAATGTGGGAAATTGGATCAGCAAATTTGCTGATGACACTAAGTTTGGAGGTGTTGTGGACATTGAGGAAGGCTTTTAAAGCTTGCAGAAAGATCTGCACCAATGTGATAATACAGATCTATCACCAATGTATATAGTGTATATAGTTACAGTATCTAGACTGTGCTTACAGCGATTGGCTGAGAGCTAAGCCACGCCTACTATCTGGGCCTTAAAGGGTTGTGTCCCTAGCCAGGTCGGATCACTCCGGACTGGTCGGCCACCTGTGAAGAGCTCCTGTCTTTTGCTAATAAAAGCCTTGGTTTGGATCAACAAGTCTTTGATTCTTTCGACGAGCTCTACAACCAACTAGAAAAATGGACCAGAAAATGGCAGTTGGAATTTGATGCAGACAAGTGCAAGGTGTTGCATTTTGGAGGGACTAACCAAGGTAGGACATACATAGTAAATAGTAGGGCACTGTAGACAGGATTGTACAGAAATCTTTTGGATCTTGGCCATCATAAATCAAAGTATTCAGAACAGGAGTTGGGATATTATGGTGAGGCCAAATGTGGAGTATTGTGTGCGGTTCTGATCGCCAAACTAGAGGAAGGATATCAGTAGGATTGAAAGAGTGCAGAGAAGATGTTTCCGGGACTTCAGGAGTTTAGTTACAGAGATAGATTAACCAGGATGAGACTTAATTCCTTAGAGTGCAGAAGAATGAGGGAAGATTTGATCGAGGTTTACACAATTATGAAGGGAATAGACAGAGTAAATGCGAGTCAGCTCTTCCACTTTGATTAGGAGAGATAAATTCAAGAGGACATGGCTTTAGGGGGAAAGATGAAAAGTTTAAGGAGAACATTAGGGGGATTTTCTTCACTCAGAGGGTGGTGGGAGTTTTCAATGCGCTGCCATCTGATGTAGTAAATGTGGGCTCACTCTTAAATTTTAAGAATAAATTAGATAGATACATGGATGGAAGTGGTCTGGAGGGTTATACAACAGGTGCAGGTCAGGGGGACTAAAGGAATGATGTTACAGCACAGATTAAGAGGGCAAAATAGCTTGCTTTCTGTGGTGTAGTTTTCTATGATTCCATATAAAGTGCACTGTTTGTCCTGCTGGGTTTCACCAGCATTGTATTTATACTTCAATCACGGTGTCTGCAGACTTCTGTGTTTTACTCCTCTCTATATTACATTAGTACTGGGCTTCTCCTCCAGGAAAAACAAGGACTGGTTCGATGAAATCCAGGAGCTGCTGGCAAAGAAGCGATCTGCCCACCAGGCTGACCTCGCAAAGCCGTCCTGGCCAGAGAAGAAACAAGCCTTCCGTCGCGCACGCAGCCATCTTCAGCACAAACTCCGGGAGATCCAAAATGAGTGGTGGACTAGCCTCGCCAAACGAACTCAGCTCAGCGCGGACATTGGCAACATCAGGGTTTTTACGAGGCTCTAAAGGCTGTGTATAGCCCCTCACCCCAGATCCAAAGCTCGCTGCGCAGCTCAGACAGCAAAGTCCTCCTCAGCGACAAGATCTCCATCCTCAACCGATGGTCAGAACACTTCCAATCTCTTTTCAGTGCCAACCGCTCAGTCCAAGAATCCGCCCTGCTCCAGCTGCCTCAACAGCCCCTAAGGCTAGAGCTGGATGAGGTCCTCACCCGGGAAGAGACATATAAGGCAATTGAACAACTGAAAAGTTGCAAAGCAGCAGGTATGGATGGAATCCCCCCAGAGGTCTGGAAGGCTGGCGGAAAAACTCTGCATGCCAAACTGCATGAGTTTTTCAAGCTCTGCTGGGACCAAGGAAAACTGCCTCAGGAGCTTTGTGATGGCATCATCATCACCCTGTACAAAAACAAAGGCGAGAAATCAGACTGCTCAAACTACAGGGGAATCACTCTGCTCTCCATTGCAGGCAAAATCTTCGCTAGGATTCTCCTTAATAGACTAATACCTAGTGTCGCCGAAAATGTTCTCCCAGAATAACAGTGTGGCTTTCGCGCAAACAGAAAAACTACTGACATGGTCTTTGCCCTCAGATAGCTCCAAGAAAAGTGCAGAGAACAAAACAAAGGACTCTACATCACCTTTGTTGACCTCACCAAAGCCTTCGACACCGTGAGCGGGAAAGGACTTTGGCAAATACTAGAGCACCTCAGATGCCCCCCAAAGATCCTCAACATGGTTATCCAACTGCACGAAAACCAACAAGGTTGGGTCAGATACAGCAATGAGCTCTCTAAACCCTTCTCCATTAACAATGGCATGAAGCAAGGCTGCGTTCTTGCACCAACCCTCTTTTCAATCTTCTTCAGCATGATACTGAAACAAGCCACGAAAGACCTCAACAATGAAGACGCTGTTTACATCCGATACTGCACGGATGGCAGTCTCTTCAATCTGAGGCGCCTGCAAGCTCGCACCAAGACACAAGAGCAACTTGTCCGTGAACTACTCTTTGCAGACGATGCTGCTTTAGTTGCCCATTCAGAGCCAGCTCTTCAGCGCTTGACGTCCTGTTTTGCGGAAACTGCCAAAATGTTTGGCCTGGAAGTCAGCCTGAAGAAAACTGAGGTCCTCCATCAGCCAGCTCCCCACCATGACTACCAGCCCACCCACATCTCCATCGGGCACACAAAACTCAAAACGGTCAACTAGTTTACCTATCTCGGCTGCACCATTTCATCGGATGCAAGGATCGACAACGAGATAGACAACAGACTCACCAAGGCAAATAGCTCCTTTGGAAGACTACACAAAAGAGTCTGGAAAAACAACCAACTGAAAAACCTCACAAAGATTAGCGTATACAGAGCCGTTGTCATACCCACACTCCTGTTCGGCTCCGTATCATGGGTCCTCTACCGGCATCACCTACGGCTCCTAGAACGCTTCCACCAGCGTTGTCTCCACTCCATCCTCAACATTCATTGGAGCGACTTCATCCCTAACATCGAAGTACTCGAGATGGCAGAGGCCGACAGCATCGAATCCACGCTGCTGAAGATCCAACTGCTCTGAGTAGGTCACGACTCCAGAATGGAGGACCATTGCCTTCCCAAGATCATGTTATATGGCGAGCTCTCCACTGGCCACCGTGACAGCGGTGCACCAAAGAAGAGGTACAAGGACTGCCTAAAGAAATCTCTTGGTGCCTGCCACATTGACCACCGCCAGTGGGCTGATATCGCCTCAAACCGTGCATCTTGGTGCCTCACAGTTCGGCGGGCAGCAACCTCCTTTGAAGAAGACCGCAGAGCCCACCTCACTGACAAAAGACAAAGGAGGAAAAACCCAACACCCAACCCCAACCAACCAATTTTCCCTTGCAACCGCTGCAACTGTGTCTGCCTATCCCGCATCGGACTTGTCAGCCACAAACGAGCCTGCAGTTGATGTGGACATTACCCCTCCATAAATCTTCATCCGCGAAGCCAAGCCAAAGAAATATTACATTAGACTCTTTTGTGTAGTCTTCCAAAGGCGCTATTTGCCTTGGCGAGTCTGTTGTCTATCTCGTTGTCGATCCTTGCATCCGATGAAATGGTTCAGCCGAGATAGGTAAACTGGTTGACCGTTTTAAGTTTTGTGTGCCCGATGGAGATGTGGGGGGGTTGGTAGTCATGGTGGGGAGCTGGCTGATGGAGGACCTCAGTTTTCTTCAGGCTGACTTCCAGGCCAAACATTTGAAAAACCTCACAAAGATTAGCGTATACAGAGCCATTTGTTCGGCTCCGAATCATGGGTCCTCTACCGGCATCACCTACGGCTCCTAGAACGCTTCCACCAGCGTTGTCTCCGCTCCATCCTCAACATTCATTGGAGCGACTTCATCCCTAACATCGAAGTACTCGAGATGGCAGAGGCCAACAGCATCGAATCCACGCTGCTGAAGATCCATCTGCTCTGGGTAGGTCACGTCTCCAGAATGGAGGATCATCGCCTTCCCAAGATCGTGTTATATGGCGAGCTCTCCACTGGCCACCAAGACAGAGGTGCACCAAAGAAGGGGTACAAGGACTGCCTAAAGAAATCTCTTGGTGCCTGCCACATTGACCACCGCCAGTGGGCTGATCTTGCCTCCAACCGTGCATCTTGACGCCTCACAGTTCGGTGGGCAGCAACCTCCTTTGAAGAAGACCGCAGAGCCCACCTCACTGACAAAAGACAAAGGAGGAAAAACCCAACACCCAACCCCAACCATCCAATTTTCCCTTGCAACCGTGTCTGCCTGTCCCGCATCGGACTTGTCAGCCACAAATGAGCCTGCAGCTGACGTGGATATTTTCACCCTCCATAAATCTTCGTCTGCGAAGCCAAGCCAAAGAAAAAGAATATTACATTAGTTATAAGGGGACAAAAACTGTGTGAAGTACCCCAATTGTGGTCTCATAATTCCAATATTGTGATAACAATCCTTGCCTTTTCTAAATTCCGGCTCCTTTGCAGCAATGGTCATTCTAACAGTACTTTACTACTCCTGCTCGCTCACGGACCTTCTGGGATTCATGAACGAAAATATACAGATCCTACTGTACATCACTCATTTGCAGTCTCTCTCCATTTAAATGAGGCCTGCCTTTATGTTCCCTCTTACCAAAATGCATGGCCCCACACTTACCCACATTACGATATATTTGCCAAATTTTCACCCACTCACTCATTTTATCCATACCCTCCCACAGAATCACTATATTCTCATCACAATTTACACAGTAAATGATAGTGTGCTGGAGATTGTTGTAAAACAGACATGATTCAACTAAAGTGATATCACAGGGATACAGGGTGGTGAGGAATGTATTTGGCACGTTTGCTTTCCTCAGTCAGGGTATTGAGTACAGGAGCTGGAATATCAGATTACATCTGAACAAGGCATTAGTGAGACCACACCTGGAGTATTCTACATAGTTTCCATGCTGTAATACACTCTCAACCTATGACTTTAATTTGACCTTTCACCTAATTTCAAGTAACCAGCAAACTAAGACCTTGTCCCTTCTTTCAGGCCACCAATGTAAATAAAAAATAATGGCATCAATAACTAATTCAAGTCAAGTTTATTGTCATCTGACTGCACAGGTACAACCCAACGAAACAGCTTTCTCCAGTCCTCGGTGTAAAACACGCAGACACCCAATCAGACATAACAAACATATAGACAAGCAATACAAATGAAGGATAAATATTCATATGCACAAATAAATATTGTTTCATGAATATGAGAGTGTCGGATGGTTAGTGTGAGCAGTTATTTTGGTCGTTCAGCATTCTCAATGCCAGTGGGAAGAAGCTGTTTCCTCAGCCTGGTGGTTCTGGCTCTGATCCTCCTGTATCGCTTCCCTGTCATGAGCAACTGAAAGATGTGGAAGGGGTCCCCAATGATTTGATGCGCCCTCTTCAGACTACAATCCCGATAGATCAGGTGGAGAGTTCACCAGGGGGTTCACTGGGATAGTTCAGAAAAAAAAGACAATTAATTCCAACCATCCTAACCAATTTTCAATCAATCCTGATGTATTTCACAAAGTACCATTGAATCCTTCATTTGCCCACCAGTTTTTTGTGTAGAACTTTGTCAAATTCCTCTCAGAAAGGAAGTAAAGCCACAAAGACTTACTCCTGGTGGTTGTAAATTACTTACAATTATTTTTATTTGACCTCCACTTTTCAATTCTTCTTCATAGTTATTTTCTGTCTTTATTTTTCTATCTTCATGCCATTCTATCTTCCACTCTGTTTCTTCCCTTTACTCGAATTTACTCTGATTCGTTCACCATTGATCCCCTTAAAACTTATTGGTTAAAGAGATGGGCCACATGCCCCTTTGCTCGTCAAACTTTTGCCTTGTTATTGGCGCACACGCTAAAGGAGACCAAAGAGTCCAGTTGAACTAGACATGACATGTGACACTTTTCTCCAGCAATTCCGCGACATATTATGCCTCATATTATAATAGTTTTCTTCTTTTAATTTGGGTGCCATGTATAAAGTAAATCTAAACCATTGCCTCTCACTGATACGAGTTTCGCCCTGGGCACTGGGTAAAGGAACAGCAGGGAGCTGTGAACAGTCGTGTTAAATTTTATTAAAATCTTGCTGTTACTAAACCCCATCTCACAATAAAAGAAAGGACTACAATCTCTGGCAGCTTTCATACAGCAATGTTGTCATCTTTTTGTGCCAATCTAAAGTCATCCAAAAACTAAGGGCACATTCCATTTTGTATTTCAGTTTTGGCAGACGCAATCAACAATTATAATTCACAGCTGTACACACACACATTAGATCAGAAGTAAAAGCAGGGGGAGGCTATGTGTCCCTACACTTGGTCTCTAATGTCTCCATCATTCACTGCCACTGTGTCTAAAAGATCAATTTTCACTTGCTTCTGTGACAACACCCACGCTCCGTCTATTATAATTACCCTTGCAAATTCTAATCCATTAATTGTTGACTAAGTGCCTCAGTTTAATATTTGCTAACTGCTATATAGCTGCCAGTGGAAAAATCCTTTAAGCAAAAATATTGCAGATGCTGGCAATCTGAAATAATAACAGAAAATGCTGGAATGTACTCAACAACATCTGCAGAGAGAGAAACCACAGAGAGAAATAAATCCTTTAATTGCTTTTATTTCACTCCTGTGACTAAAACAATCTCTATTCACCCAGGCTAACCAGAATAATTTAACTCCTTCCCTGTGCATTCTCAGGTGAGGTAGGTCGAGGCAGTTCATTGAACACTGAATCACACAGACCGGTAAAACAGGGGTGATATTTAATCTGCAGTTCCACCTATTTCATATGGACCCAATTTCAATGACTCAGGGTTTTAAGATCAAACAGGTCAGCTTCTTTTGGGTACTGATTGCTATTAAGAAAGTATGTGCAAGAGCCAGCGGTAATACAGGAAAGTGTGTGGACTCTGTAATGCAATACTCAAAAGTGCTGGAGAAACTCAGCAGGTCAAAAAGTTTAAAGTTCAGATTTATGGTCAGAGAATAGACATGACATCATATGCAATCCTGAGATTTTTTTTCCTGTGGGCAAAGCAGAAATTACAAATGGTAGTGCAAAAAAAGCTACTTAATACACATGTAAACAAATCAAGAAAAATAAGCAAACTGACTATGTAATACAGAGAAGGAAATCAATAAAATGGAAAATAAGAATCCTTATATTAGCCCCTGATTGAGTTTGTTGTTGCAGAGTCAGATGGTGGAGGGGTGGCAACTGTTCTTGAACCTGGTGGTGCGAGTCTTCTGGCACCTACACCTCTTTTCTGATGGCAGCACCGAGAACAGAGTGTGTGCTGGGTGGTGTGGATCCTTGATGACCGCTGCTGCTCTCCGATGGCCGAGTACCCTGCATTGGTCATGCAGCATCTACAGGAAGCCTCTGGGGCCCAAAACGTTGGTTGCCCTCTGCTTCCCATAGATGCTTAATCGCCTGCCTGTGTTTCTTCAGCACTTTTGTGGATTGACCCAGCAGTAATACTGTAGGTTAACTAGGGCTGGAATTTGACAGCATCATTTAAGCTGCAGACAGAGAACACAGTGTACATTTCTGGTGCCATGTAACAACAAAGAAGAGAGAGAAAGGAAGATTGCCAAGGCTGGAAAATTATGATTACCAGGAAAGACAGTTTGGCTACAGATGTCTTTGGTCCAACAAAGGAGAGTGAAGGAGATATATGCATTATGAAACATCAAAAAAAGATAAATCGGAAGCAGAAAATAAGTAACAAGTAGCCATATATTTAAAATCATTGTCCTGTTTAACAGTACTTTTCACTATACCCTACACTTTGACTGTCACACTTGTGGCGATACGACCACTAGCCCAGTGCAGGGGGTAATCGCTGTACCTGCAGGAAGACCACCTAAGGACTGACTCCACCTGGCCAGCGGTCAATCACCCGACCCGATTATAGGCCTGGGCCGGCCCCTCCTGAGCCAGTCACTCAGGAGCCACCACAGCTGAAACTGGTGTGCACAGACTTTTAGCAGAATAAAGCCTGCAGGACAGTGTTTCGAGTTTTTTGTGTCTGCTACCACAGTTTTTTGCTGCTACCACAGCACGTCACAACACTATATCCTGCACTCTCGATTTATTATTGGGATGCCTGTCATACGTAAGTGGAGGCTGATTTGCTGGATTGCATGGACAACTGCATCTTGGTGCATGTGTCAATAAGCAATTCAATTCAACACACAGAAATGCTGGAGAAACTCAGCAGGTCACTCAGGATTTTTTAGGCTGCAAAGATATGTAAAAAAGTACAGCGTTCTTTCAATTCTGTTCATTTGAATCACAGGAGAATCAAGCAGAAGTGAAGAGCAGTTGATGCCTGGGAGATAGGGCCTGACAGGGAGGGGAGGGTGGAAACTCGAACTACATTTAAAATGAAGTTAAACAAGAAAGTCTGCAGACGCTGAAGTCGAGTGCAATACACAAGTAATCCAGCAAGTCACGAGGGACCCACGGAAGTAAGGTGTCATCAAAGTTTCTAGCCCGAACCCTTTGTCAGGTACGAGCAAAAGCAAGCAGTGGCCTGATTAAAAATTGGTGGGGGGGGGGGGGGTAGGGGAGAGGGGAAAGATGAGAGGGGAGGAGGAAGGAAGTGTCAGCAATCAGTCAGTACAGAGGAAAGTCAACATATTTTACTGGCATAAGATTCGCTCACGGTTCTGATAACAGCAGGAAAGAAACTCCCCTTGAATCTGGTGGGGCATGATCTCACACTTGTAAAAAATATTTTTATTTAAAGTTTAAAATCACATAACAACATTAGTTACTACATTTTATACAGACATAATGTGATTAATCATTTTTATATAAAAGAAACCTCCCCAACCATCCCACTAATACCCTCCCTCCTCCCTCCTCCCTTCCCCACCTACAAAGAGAGAAAAAGGAGATCATTATCCAGTACAATCGCTTTTAAAACTTGAAAATTTCTTGGCTGCAGGAGCGGCGGCATCCATCAAAGCGGGCCGAGAGTTCAAATTCTAACACCAATAATTTTCAGATATGGGCTCCAAACTTTAGCAAAGAAATAAATATTTGTCTCTCAGATTATATGTAATCTTTTCTAAAGGAATATAGGCTCTCATTTCATTATGCCATCTTTTCAACCATAAAACTGTTAGATTTCCATGAAATAGCTAAACATTTTTTAGAAACGGCCAAATTAAATTGTTTTTAGAGCAGATATTAAAAGTAAGTCTACCTTTTGACCCAACATTGTTTTTACTAGGAGACATTAAGTCGATAGCTTTAAGGTTGAGATTGAATATGTATGACATTGAATTTTTGCGTTTATCTTTGGCGGTTTCACTCTCAAATCTTCCTCTCAGTGGGAGGGTGGGTGAAGAGAGTGCGGTCGGGGTGGGTTGTCTTTTAATGAGTAGGCTCATATGAAATTTTGGTGTATAAAGAGATAGGAAGATAGACACAAGGCAAGATCCCACCAGCTCATGAACACTAATCCTTGTAGATGTGATCTCTGTGAGCTGCATAGGAAGACATACATCTGTCAAAGCCAAATGTCTGGCCAACACCACGTTCCTTACACCTTTACTCATTCCTCATTCAAACAGCTCCTCACCGCAAACAAGAGCGCTGCTGCTGGATGAAACTGACTAGATCTTGCCTTATCAACTGCATCCTAATCCTTGTCACCCTCTCTCTTTCTTTTGCCTCGATCTAGTCTAAGATAACTAGGTCCAGACTGAGAATGGAAACCCAGATAATTTCATTGCTTGCACATGATCATAACCAATGTTATCCACATGCGTTCCATGGTAAGTCCACCCAAAATGCACTGTATGGAATGGGAAAGTGCCCTGGATTTCATGGGAAATACAGAAGAGGCATTTGGCTATATTTGCAATAAGCAAAATGCTTAACAAATGGGATATTACTGGGACTGGAGGGCTAGATTTATAAGACCATAAGAAATAGGAGCAGAAATAGGCTATTCAGCCCATTGAGTCTGCCCCACCATTCAATCATGAGTTCATCCATTTTTCAACTCAGCCCCATGGCCCAGCCTTCTCCCCAAAACCTTTGATGCTAAACAAGAACCTATCAATCTCTGCATTAAATACACCCATTGACCTGGCTTCACAACTGCCTGTGGCAACAAATTCCACAGATTTACCACCCTCTGGCTGAAGAAATTCCTAAACTTTTTTGTTCTAAGCAGATACCCTTTAATCCTGAAGTTATGCCCTCTTGTCTTAAACTCTCCCACATTGGAACCAACCTTTCTACATTGGCTCTCAAGCAGATTCTACAAATTGGAATTTATGGTTGAAAAACTAAAAATACTGGGCAGATGAATCTGCTGATCCATGGCCAGGGTTACATGTCTAGCATGGACACTGAAGAAGGCAATGGGAAAACACCAGTATTTTTCCCTTGTATTTTTCCATTGACTATGGTCTCAGCTCAAAGATGCAGCCTTCACCAAAAAAGAACAGGGGAGACAACAACTACAACTCAGATGGTCAGAGATCATGACAGATGGAGCAACATGATCGCCCATGGCGAACAGTATGATGTTGACATTAACTCTGTCCCTGCCTTGTAAGGAGAGAGTGGATGGATTAGAGCTTTTTCCCTGGAATACAGGAGGCTGAGGGGTGACCTTATAGAGGTTTATAAAATCATGAGGTGTAAGGGTAAGTGTGTTTAAAATTGGGGGGCACAAATTTAAGGTGAAAAGAGAAATATTTGAAGTACCTCAGAGGCAACTTTGTCGTACAGAATGTGGTGAATTTAAATTCAGACAGACAGACAGCACGGTTACAGGACTTTCGGCCCACAAGCTCATGCCATGCAATTGCATCCAATTGACCTATACCCCCGGTACATTTTGAACAGAGGGAGGAAACTGGAGCCCCTTGAGAAAACCCATGCTGACACTGGGAGAACGTACAAACTACTTACAGACAGCGCAGGATTCGAACCCTGGTCCCAGTCACTGGCGCTGAAAAGGCATTGCGCTAACCGCTGCACCAATCATTCTGCCCCCCCCCCCCCACTACACCAACCATGCCACTCTTGTATGGAACAAGCTGCCAGATAAAGTGGAAGAGATGAGTACAATGCCAAAACTTATAAGATGTTAAATCGGTATATGGACAAGAATGGTTTTGAGTTATACGGGGCTAAGGAAGGCAAACAGTCCTCACTATGGCTGGCACATATGAATTGGGGTGAGGGGCCTCTTCCCATTCTCAGATTTCAGATTTATTGTCAGGGTGTATCCATGACTTCACATACAACCCTGAGATTGTTGTTCCTGTGGGCGAGGCAGAATTAAAACTTATAGGTAGTGCAAAGAAACTGTATTCATCATTCACATGTAAACATAAAGAAATGTAAACAAACTGACTGTGCCATGCAGAGAGGAAAAAAATTACTGCATAATACTATGTTTACATTAACAACCTGAACCTCTAAAATATGTGGAAGATCCACTGGCGTAGGAAATAATAACACCTGTCCCATATCAATTTCCAAATGGTTTGATTTAAATTATGGAAAGAAATTCATAGTGTTAACTGTATTCGAGAAAAAAGATAGTTACACCAAAGAGAGAAATTTTAAATAAATTTAGACATATAGCATAGTTCCGCACCACAAGCCCATGCTGCTAAATACCCTAATTAACCTACAACCCGTAAATGTTTTGATGGGTGGAAGGAAACTGGATCCCCTAGGGAGAACCCTCACAGACAGGGGGAAGAACGTACAATCTCCTTGCACTCAGCGTTGACACTCTGGCACTATAACAGCATTGCACTAACCACTATGTTAATTATGCCATACACAAAGAACAGAAAATGTAAACAAACTGTGCAAATACAGAAAAATATATATTGATTTGTTATGTTCTCTCTCTCTCTCTCTCTCTCTCTCTCTCTCTATCTATCTATATATATATATATATACACACATGTATGTATACATATGCACACACACATATATACAATATATATGTATATACATACATATATGTGTATAGGTGCATGTGTATACACACACACACAAACACACATATAAACATATATATATAGATATATATATCTATATATATATATAGATATATATATATCTATATATATATATATAGATATATAGATATATATATAGATATATATATAAAATCTCTTGAGTCCTTGAGAGGAGAAACCCACAAAAGAATGGTGCCTGGAGATGTATACTGAATTACTGAATCACAGAGGTAGACACTGAATTCGACTACAGATTAGTGGCTGTAATCATGAATAACTGAAAAATTGTAAAGAAACATTCAAGTGCAATGCATTCATCACTTTAAATATCCCAAATTGTTAAATATTCTGAGGAAATAAGACTCCACAATTGTTTTCAGATGCTCAGCAGGACTGTGACAGTGAACACTGGTAAAATATTGGTGCCTCCAGGTCAAACCAGGCCAAATATTTTTGTCATCTTTTTTTACCATGAGTATAATGAGAAGTACTTAAACTTCAGTTCAAATCTGCAAAAGCTCCAATGCCCCACTCTATGGAGAAATTATATTCTCTGAAATGTGGAAAGCTAAGAGATGACCTCACAGAGGTATATAAAATCATAACCGATATGGATAAACTGAGTGCTCACAATCTTTTCCCCAAGACAGGTGATTCTACCACGACATAAAATGAAAGGAGAGAGATTTACGATGAGTTTATATCAGCTTTTTCATTCAAATACTGTCTGTATCTGGAATGAGCTATCGGAGGAAGTTATTGAAGCAGGTACAATTATGAGGTTCAAAATACATACATGGATAGAAAGAATTCAGAAGAATATGGATCAAATGTAGGCAAATGGGACTAGCCCAGAATGCCAAATTGGTCAGCATGGATGAGCAGGTCAGAAAGACTCAATGACTCGAAACATCTCTTTACTTGGGAATTAGTCAATCATCATTATCCCTTCTTCAGCTGGTTCAGAATGCGGCAGCAAGGCTCCTGACAGGATCCAAGAAGAGAGACCATTTCACCTCTATTCTGGCCTCCCTTCACTGGCTGCCAGTATGGCTCAGGATAGATTTTAAAGTTCTTCAGTTTGTTTACAAAGCCATTAATGGACTAGCCCCCTCCTACATCACCGATCTACTAACTATATGGATAGTATATGGATGAGAAGAAGATGGAGGGTTATGGGCATTGTGCAGGGAGGTGGGACTAGAAAGGGGTGTTTGGTTCGGTGCGGACTAGAAGGGCCTAATGGCCTGTTTCCGTGCTGTAATTGTTATGTTAAGTCCCCTCGGATCGGCCAATTTAAGGCACTTGATTGTTCCGTGCTCAAATCGCAAATTCAAGGGAGATCGCGCCTTCGTTATTGCAGGCCCCAAACTGTGGAACAACATTCCTCCTGCCATCAAATCAGCCCCTTCCTTTAACTCTTTTAAATCCAGGTTGAAGTTGTATTTTTACTCAATAAGCGTTTTGAAGAGATTGTCGATTGTTACCATGTTGAATGTTCAATTCTGAACCTCAGGTAACCATTTAATACTGCACTTTAAATAGCTGCTTAAGGTGTATAATTTATGAGCTGTACAGCACTTTGGTCAAGCTGGGTTGTTTTAAATGTGCTATATAAATAAACAAAACTAATTTTCCAGATATTGGTATCAATTTTACACTGTAACAATAGTTTAATCATATTTATAGACAGTCCCCGGGTTAAAAAAAAGAGTTCTGTTACCTAGGTCTGTCTTTAATTTGGATTAATATGTAAATCGGAGCAGGTACATATGGTCCTTATTTAGCATGAGTTAGCCAACTGTTTCTCTTAGGATATAGTATATATTTTACCTTTACATGCATTTAAAACACCTCCCAATGCACTAAAACATCTTAAACATAATAATGTAGAACATAATAATAAAAGTAACTTATATAGTCATAAGATCATGAATAAAAGTTAACACTCACAGGAGAAGATGATGGAGAGATGGCCACTCTCTCACAAGACTGGACCATGGCTGTGCCCCCAACCCTGACCCAACGGTCCTCCCGCATCTTCACTCTTTCCGATCCGCGCCTGGCTCCTCCCGCACCCTCCTCCTTCTTTCGCACCCTCCTCCCTCCCTCTCACTTGCTTGCTCCCTCCCTCCTCTCGCTCACTCACTCATTCCCTCCTCCCCTCCCTGCTGGATGACGGCAACATTGCACAAGAGTATCCAACAACATACTCACTTGCAATGTTGGGCAATGGCAGCATCACGGGAGAGTACATAGAACAAAGAACAACACAGCATAGTATAAGCCCTTCGAGCCACAATGTTGTATCCTACGGAATAACCACGCTCAAATCGAAAGTTCACAGCATTCTACTTCCGGTCAGCTTCTCAGTACGTAAGTATGAGTTGTTCATAAATCGGGCATTTTCAACCTGAGGGCTGCCTGTACTACCATAAATTTCAGAGCATTGTATCTGCAAACCTTTTTTCTCTTCTCAGTCTCAATGGGCACACTTTGCTCTATCATACCTCTGCCAACCAGTCATTAAAACAATCAAAAGAAAGGAGTTATGAGTGGCAGAGAGGATCACTGGAGGGTCCCTCACCACCATTGACATGATCTACTGGGATTATTGTATGAAGAGGGCGTGCAAAATCATTGAGGACCCCTTCCACAGTATCTTTCAACTGCTCCTGTCGGGGAAGATTTACACGAGTATCAGAACCAACAGCTTCCCACCAGCAGTGAGAATGCTGAACGACCAAAGGAACTGCTCACACTAACCATCTGGGACTCTCAGTAAGTACAAAGCAATATTTATTTAGGTGTATCAATAAAATACTTGCCTTGCATATGTATATCTGTATGTGTGTTGTGTCTGGTTGCGTGTCTGCATGTTTTGCACTGAGGACTGTTTTGTTGAGTTGGACCTGTACAATCAGAAGACTCAACTAGAAGTCAACATCCAATTTCTGGTACATAGACCTTGTTAATTGAATCATTGCCTGAATGCACTGCAAATGGACCTATAATAATACAAAATTATTTCAACAGGCAACTTTACCCTTTTACTCCCATCAATGTGCCTGCTCGTTGCCCATAGAATGAATTTTCTGGAAAAGTACTATTCCTGCAATGTATTTGCTTTAGAAACAACAAATAAACCCATTAAACAGTCAAAAAACTGCAGGGAACTAGAATTTAGGGGTTCCATTTTACTTAGTTAAAGTTTAAAATGGGTCTTTACTTCTTAGGATTTCAAGGTAGGAAAATCAAAGGCACCCAATTTCTCAGAAAAATAGACTGTCCTGTCAAATCTTGTCAAATAACAATCATTCACATGATTAATAATATTCACAATTTCTTCAATGGTTACTGTCTGTCCGCAACTTCTGCTCTGCTTCTTCAAAGTGTACAGAAGAGATTCCATCTCAAAAGAGTCCAAAACCTTAGTTGTGAATTCACCCGCCTTGGTTGCAGAACTTGTGAAATTATCATAATGCTCTACTAGCTGTTGGACGATAGGGTCTAATCCTGGCATCTTCCCTCTGGCATGTGCAGGAGAATCGAGATTTACGTTAGATTTGTAACTTCTGACCATCGAATGCAGAATAGGAAATTGACACACAGAGACAGGCCAGCAAGTGAAGTTCCTCACAATTCCAATTCAATCCTGAACTCCAATGCTGTCAATGGAGTTGGCAATATTCCTCCCTGCAGCCACGAGTGTTTTCCCTTGGATGCTCTAGTTTCTTCCCATATCCCAAAGATGTGAAGGTACTGAGATACATTTGCTACAGTAACTGGTAGGCAGGGAGGAAGAAGCAGTTGAAAAACACATGAGAGAAGAGGTCACACAGAAATAAGTGCAGAAACAGGATTTTTCTAACAACCAACTACTTCCCAGAGGAGGTTATAGAAGCAGGTATAATTATGAGGTTTAAAATACATTTCGTTTAAAGAGCCAAATAGAAATGGTCTACATCATAAGGAAATATTTTATATATATATACGAATACTGAATGTGTAAGCAATGTTGGTAATGTAAAGTTCATGAGTTTTCAATTCACTTGGTAACACAAAAAATTAACATTCAAGGGACTGAGTTGTCCAAAAATAATTTAAGTCATTAACATGTTGGCTTTTTATCAAAAGTGTGAGGGTTATTAATGCAAAGTAATGTTACGGTGCAGATCCAGAATATAATTAGAACATGCAATGAAGATGGAGTAAAAAAAAGGAAAGTTATAAGAGGTATAAGTAAAGTAAATACAAGTAGCCTTTTTCCATTGAGGTTACGTGAGATACAGACCAGGGGATGTGGGTAACGTCTGAAAGGGGAGAAGTTTAAAGGGAATATTAGGTGGAATTTCTTCACACAGAGAGTAGTGCGGAATGAGGTTCCAGCTGAAGTAGTAAATGTGGACTCAATTGTAACATTTAAGAAAAATTTGGACAGGTACATGGATGGAAGGGGCTATGGAGGAATATGCATAGGGTGCAGGTCAGTGAAATTAGGTAGGATAATAGTTCGGCACTGTCTGGGAGGGCTGAAGGGCCTGCCTCTGTGCTGTAATGTTAGATGGTTCTATGGTTTTGTTACTACAACAAAAGGCATTAGTCAGGCCACCTCTGCAGCTCTGCATACCTGGACCATATAAGTGGGCTCTGCTTTTAAAGAGTGGTGTATTTATGCTGGAGACAGAAGCTTTACTAGATTGATTCCTGGATGAAAAAGATTGTTAATGAGGAATTGAGCAGGTTATTATCACGGGAATTTAGGCAAATGGGAGGTGATCTTAGTAAAATCTATTTGATTCTGGGTGTATCAGATAGGCTCAGCTTGATGCAGACAGGGTTTTTTTTTACCTCATCGCAACCCAAGAGCCATAGTTCCAGAATTTTAAGATTCCACAGAACTATCACATACTTACTCAACTTGTATTAATACGGGATCAATAAATAACTGGATTCCTAATATTCCCAGAGTTATTGCCATGAATGAGAAAGCCAACTCAAGGGATTTTGTTTTTTTCTTTTCTAAGTAAATATTTATTCAGGGTGCTAAGTGGACAATGTCACAGAGAAGTGTCAACATTGGACGGGCATGTCACGGAAATATGATGATGATGTTTGTCGTCTTCTTCTTCTTTTTCTTTTCCTTCTTTTTCTTTTCTTTTCTTCTTTTCCTTTTCCTTCTTCTTCTTCTTCTTCTTCTTCTTCTTCTTCTTCTTCTTCTTCTTCTTCTTTTCCTTCTTTTTCCTCCTCCTCCTCAGATGAGACAGGAGTTACCTGAAAGGAGAGATGTACCCAAGGAAGTGGTGCACTCCATCACACCCTTACATTCTGTGCTCCTGATGCATAGCCTTGATATTCGTGATACATCCTTAATGGTGCAGAGGTTCCAAGGCATCAGTGGAGAAGGAAATAGGTGATTTGAGTGCTGGCACCAACACATAGTCTGAAGTGTGAACTGAGTTCAAATATAACTTAGCATCTGCAAAGTCTAGTTCACTTTCAAACAGAATAGTCCTTGAGGAAATGGAGTTTCTATTGGGCTCCTTAGAAAATGACTTCCATCTGCACAATAATAACAAATAAATCTCTTTCTTCAGCACCAAGGTCAAGTCAGTCCGCTAGAAAGTTAGAGGCAGTAGAGTGACCAAAAACCAATTCTGCACTGATATCAATATCATCCTAATACAATGTTGTCACTGGACAGCAATATTTATTGTTTCCCCTCTAATACTATTACAGGACAGTAATCTCACGCATCTGGTTACAATACCAGAAGTCCGCTCTTCAGCGCTTGACGTCCTGTTTTGCGGAAACTGCCAAAATGTTTGGCCTGGAAGTCAGCCTGAAGAAAACTGAGGTCCTCTATCAGCCAGCTCCCCACCTTGACTACCAGCCCCCCCACATCTCCATCGGGCACACAAAACTCAAAACGGTCAACCAGTTTACCTATCTCGGCTGCACCATTTCATTGGATGCAAGGATCGACAACGAGATAGACAACAGACTCACCAAGGCAAATAGCGCCTTTGGAAGACTACGCAAAAGAGTCTGGAAAAACAACCAACTGAAAAACCTCACAAAGATAAGCGTATACAGAGCGGTTGTCATACCCACACTCCTGTTCGGCTCCGTATCATGGGTCCTCTACCGGCATCACCTACGGCTCCTAGAATGCTTCCACCAGCATTGTCTCCGCTCCATCCTCAACATTCATTGGAGCACATTCATCCCTAACGTCGAAGTACTCGAGATGGCAGAGGCCGACAGCATCGAGTCCACGCTGCTGAAGATCCAGCTGCGCTGGGTGGGTCACGTCTCCAGAATGGAGGACCATCGCCTTCCCAAGATTGTGTTATAGGGCGAGCTCTCCACTGGCCACCGTGACAGAGGTGCACCAAAGAAGAGGTACAAAGACTGCCTAAAGAAATCTCTTGGTGCCTGCCACATTGACCACTGCCAGTGGGCTGATATCGCCTCAAACCGTGCATCTTGGCGCCTCACAGTTCGGCGGGCAGCAACCTCCTTTGAAGAAGACCGCAGAGCCCACCTCACTGACAAAAGACAAAGGAGGAAAAACCCAACACCCAACCCCAACCCACCAATTTTCCCCTGCAACCGCTGCAACCGTGTCTGCCTGTCCCGCATCGGACTTGTCAGCCACAAACGAGCCTGCAGCTGACGTGGACATTTACCCCCTCCATAAATCTTCATCCACGAAGCCAAGCCAAAGAAAGAAGTCCACAGGTTATGAACGAGTTCCATTCCTAAGTCTATCTTTAAGTCAAATTTGTAGGTAAGTCGGAATGGTTCTTATTTAGTGTCAGTTAGTCATAGTATAGAGTGCAAACACAGTATATAGTATACATTTTACCTTTCTATGCAAATAAAGGAAAAAAAAAGAGAAAAAAGGTAATGATTAAAACTTAATACTTACTTTCGTTGCAGAGATGACTTGCATACTTGAATGGGCATTTGTGAGGTAACATTGGGGAACAATTTGTTGGTGAGTACGGTTGTCTGTAAGTTCGCTCAGGCTGTACATGTGAGCTTCTAAATCCTGGCAGCTGGTACAAGGAGACGGCTTCTCTTAACTTTACTCAGAATTGGATTCCTCGAGTATCATTCTAAACCATGTTAGTTGTCACCTTATGAACAATGACCAAGTCATTGGTCATACTTAAGTTTTGAAATTCAGAGATTACATTGAAAATCTGTTTATTTTATTGAACTAAAAGTTGTTGCCAAAAAGAGAGACAGTTCACCATTTGAAATATACACCAATTATATTTTTTCTTATCTTAGAAGGATCTTTTTCTTAATCATCCGCAAATTATATTTTCACATCCAACATGTGAAATATCACATGAGGTGATATCCATTAATATCACCTCTGTTCATAAAGTAGAGTGAGCACATTTTGGTAAGATTTTAATGTGGAAAATGTAGTGTTTGCTTCTTGGGAGTGTGAAAATCTTTACATCATTACATGTATGGAGAGGTTTTATTGGAACAGTTAATGTGGCGCAGATGCTCATGCTGAATTGAGCTCCAAACATAATGGTACACATCTTAGCTCCATGTCAGTCTTGATGCAGGGTCTCCACCTGAATTGTCAACAATTGTTCCACAGATGCTTGTCAACCTGCTGAGTTCATGGAGTGGATTGACCCAACATAAGACCCTAGGACACTCATTCTCAACTTTTTTCTTTCCACTCACATACCACTTTAAGTATTCCCAATTCCATAGGTGCTCTGTGATTAGTAAGGGATTGCTTAAGGTGGAATGTGGGTGGAAAGAAAAAGTTTGAAAACCACTGTTTTAATCGTACCTAATTGACTCGTTATGTGCACGGTTTCATAACTCCAAAGGAAATGGACCAATGACAATTTTTCTCAAATAAAATATTTCAGTAACATTTGGATCTAGAGCAGTGGTTCTCAACCTTCCCTTCCCACTCACCTACCACCTTAAGCAATCCCTTACTAATCACAGAGCACCGATGGCATAGGGAATACTTAAAGTGGTAGGTGAGTGGAAAGAAAAAGGATGAGAACCACTCCCCTAAGACATAGGAGCCAAAATAGGCTATTCAGTCTACTGAGTCAGCTCTGCCATTCAATCATCAGATGATCAATTTTCCCACTCAGGCCCACTGATCAGCCTTCTCCCCATAACCTTTGATGCTCTGGCTAATCAAGAACCCATCGACCCTGCCTTGAAATATTCGAACAAGTATGGGAGCCTTACATTAAATACAATAGCGAAAACCTACCGGGGACAAACATTACCTAAGTTGATGGAAGGAGAAGGAAAGAAAAGAATGGACTCAGTAGAATTTCTGGTGTATTTTTGCTGAATGACAACATTGTCTGACTGGTTTAATGCAACCTAGATTGTATACCTAAAATGGATGAGAGGGGGGGTGGGGGGGTGGCTTGGGAGGAGGGAGGGGGGGGGAGAAAAAGTCACTGTATATGTGTGAAAAAGAAAAAGTGTATATCATGGCTAATGTGATTTATGGTGTGAAAAATAAAAAATTTAAAAAAAAGAATGACAAATGACTTGACCTCCACAACTGCCCGTGGCAACAAATTCCACAGATTCACTACCCTCTGGCTAAAGAAATTCCTCCCGTCTCTGTTCAAGGTGGCCACCCTTCAATCCTGTTGTCCCCACTTGTTCTAGATCAGTGGTTCTCAACCATTTTCTTTCCACTCACGTACCACCTTAAGTAATTCCTGCCCCCGCCCCCCCCCCCCCCCAACCACACAGCATCTACGGCAGTCCCAAGGAAATTTAGAGTAATATTACATTTTATGATTTATAACATGACAATAAAAATCTTGATCTTCATATATACATTATACATATTATGCTGCTTCCCTCTTTTGATGGTAGAGCGGAAGAAACTGTTTTTGTACAGTTGGGCGTTCACCTTCAGGCTCCTGTACCTCCTTCCTGAAGAGGGCATGGCCTGGGTGGTGAGGGTCATTGAGGCTAAAGGCTGCTTACTTGATACCACCTCTTGTAGATCTCCTCGAAGGAGTGAATGTTCACGCCCATGATGGCTTTTGTCGAGTTCACAACTCTCTGTAGACTTTTCCTGTCTTGTGCATTGGCACCTCCATACCAGACTGTGATGCAACCTGTCAGACAGAATGCTCTCCACGGTACACCTGCAGAAATTTGCAAGAGACTTTGGTGACATGCCAAATCTCTTCAAACTCCTCATCGGAAGACCACAGTCAGTGCAAATTAGAAAAAAGCATCTCCTCCTTACTGACTACCAACACAGATACATTTCAAGGATGTGCGCTTAGCCCACTGGTCTACCCACATAACTGTGTGGCCAGGCAGAATTCCAATGCTATCTACAAATTTGCTGATGGCATAGTAAAATCACAAGCGGCAATGAGGAAAAAGGTAAAGGTAAAGGTTCCATTATTATTATTACATAATGCAACACACATGAAATTCTTCAACTTCTGTCTACCATAAGACAGACAGAGAGTCTCCACTTTATCCAGCATATGGGAGGGAGATAGATCAGCTTATTAAGTGGTTTCACACCAACAACCTTGCGGTCAATGTTAGCGAAACCAAAGAGATGATTGTAAACTTCAGGATGAAGTCAGGGGGATACAACCAGTCCTTATTGAGGGCTCAGTAGTGGAGAGGATCAAGAACTTCAAATTCTTGGGTGTCCACATCTCCGAAGATCTGTTCTGGAGTCTCTACATTGACGCAATAACAAAGAAGGCTCGCCAATGGCTATACTTTGTGAGGTGTTTGAGGAGATTTGGTATGTCATCAAAGTCTCTATGTACCATGGAGAGTATTCTGGCTGGTTCCATCATTGTCTAATATGAAGGTCCCAATGCTCAGGACAAGAAAATACTCCCAAGGGTTATTAACTCAGCCTGCGACATCACTGGCACCAGACTTCACTCCATCGAGGCAGTGTCTTAAGAAAGCAGCATTTATCCTCAAAGACTCCCATCACCCAAGCCATGCTCTCTTCACTCTGCTACCATTGGGGGCAAAAGGTACAGGAGTCTAAAGATGAGCACTCAATGGCACAAGAACAGCTTCTTCCCTGTTGCCATCAGGTTCCTGAATAACCAATGAACCAAAAATACTGGTTTACTTTGACTTTTCATCCAGTATTTTTAATTTATTTTTGTAAGGTATTTTATATGAATGTTTGCACAGTGATGCTGCCATAAAACAATGAATTTTGTGACTTGTTCATGACAATAAATTCTGATTCTAATTGTAAGAAATGTATATATTGCTTACATTATTCTTTTTTTATATTATCACTATATACTATGTATATAGGATTTAACTTATATCATTTATATTATTTATTTATATTATATTATTACTTTTTATTCTGGTCTTGAACTGGCATCAAGATGTAATTCCTATATTAATCGCGGACCAGCTCTGAAGTTTACATTTCCTTTATTTTTTTCCTGGAGTGGGCACCACAAATTCATGACTCTCAAAAAACATGTTCAGTAAGCTCAAGCTTTTGTCCATTTTCACTGCAAGGCTGTTATGACAGAGTGCTAGCGATCCTCCTGACCATGAGAGGGAGTCAGAGACTAGCTTGTTGCAGCTTGGATAGGATTCAAGATGGATGCCTCCTCACGGTCATGTGTGTACTTTAACAAATAAAGTATAGTTGTTTTAAAAGGACCCAAGTTTCTTTATTATAATAAAATAAACATCACAAAGCTCTAATCTGCACCTGCTATCATGTTATTTCAACATGATCCTTGGTTTAGTGCTGCAAGTCCTTTCTTTGGTCATTTTGGCACGCATTGCATGCAAATATTTACTGAACCATTTCCCCCACCCAACTGCCTGGTTTTCATCTCAGTGCAATCTTCACTACACCATCCCATTGAAAACCAGAACATTTGTTTTGGTTAATGTATCACTAACTGTTCTTGATCTCTTCCTGGAGGAACTATCCTCTATCTCTGTTGTCAGTTGTTTGCAATGTAACTATTGAACAATTGCAGGGAAATGGATTGGAGGTCAATCCACAGGACCATAAGAGGAGCAGAGAGGATCACTGGAATCTCCCTTCCCCGTCGACATGATCTACCTGGATGTTTGTCTGAAGAGGGTGCGCAAAATCATTGAGGACCCCTTTGATTCTGCACGCAGCATCTTTCAGCTGCTCCCATTGAGAAAAATATACAAGAGTATCCGAGCCAGCACCACCAGGCTGAGAAACAGCTTCTTCCCACAGACAATTACAATGCTGAACGACCAAAGGAACTGCTCACCCTAATCATCCAAGACTCTCATATTTACAAAACAATATCTATCTATCTATATTTGTCCTGCCTATGTATTGGCTGTCTGTATGTGTGTTATGTCCAGTTGTGTGTCTGCCTATTTTGCACCGATGATTGGAGAATGCTGTTTTGTCAGGTTGTACGTACAATCAGATGGTTACAGGAGGGAAGTTAAAGTTCGAGGGAAATGTGAAGTGGACGTCGGGCATAAGGGACAGGCAAAGAAAGGACTACCTCTCTACATAGCAGATACAAAAGGACCCACCTTGTTTGGAAGGGATTGGTTGTCGCCCATCCAACTTGATTGAAAGGCAATTGGTGTGGTGAAAAATGTACAAACAGTTGATGACAAAAAAATAAAAGCTGAAGCAGATGCTTCAGAAATTCCGGACAGTATTTGGAAAGAACCTAGAACAAATTCAGGAAGTCCAGGACAAATTGCAATTGAAATTGGAAGCCAAAGCTAAGTTCTTTAATCCAAGGTCAGTACCCTTTTTCTATAAAAATAAGGAATTGAGACTGAACAAATTTGAAAGTGAAGGAATAATCAAGAATCTTCAGTACAGAGACTGGGCAGTTCCTATTGTACCGGTTAGAAAACCCAGTGGTGAAATTCAAATTTGTGGTAACTATCAGGTCACAATTAACCAAGCCCTGGAAGTCCCCAGACATCCAATTCAGAGAGTGGAGGAATTATTTCAAGCTCTGAATGGTGGAAAAAAAGTTCATGAAACTAGACTTATCACAAGTATATCAACAAGTCAAATTGCATCCCGAATCGAGGAAGTATGTTGCTATAACCATTCACCTGGGGTTGTTCACTTATGCCAGGATGCCGTATGGAGTATCATCAGCCCCAGCGATGTTTCAGGCTGTTATGGACAAATTATTGCAAGGACTGAATGTTGGATGTTACCTAGATGACATCATCATTATGGGTAGTGACGACAGAGAACATCTAACAAACTTGGAAAAGGTCCTAGGCCAGGTAGAACAAGCTAAAGCCCGACTGCATCATGACAAGCGTGAGTTATTGGTACCCTCAGTAACATATCTGGAATTTACGATTGATCATGAAGGAGTCAGGATGGGTGCAGTTGGCACTGAAGCACCCTGACCATCGAATTGAGCTTAGTTTTGGTTAACCACTATCAAAGGCACATCCCCAACATGTCAACCACGTGCAACCCGTTCAACCCATTGTTGAAAAAAAGGACCAGAAATGCTGTTGAAATGCTGAAACCTACGAAGCTTCCCACACAAAAATAAAATTGTGCTTTCTTGTAAATAACTATACAGTTTAACTTAAATAACTTAACACTTGTGGTCACTGCAGTGAAACTTAAGCACTATTTCAACTAATTATTTGGGCAGTAGTTTATCTTTCAGATCTTTCAGCATTAATGATATTAATGTGTCAAGTTCCATCTGGACAGGTTTGCTGTTGACTTTAATATAAGCAAGAATTTCTGACCTGCAATCAAATACGCTATAGATGATCATTAATGCTAAGATCCTGTTATCCTCTGAGTCACTTTTGTTCTCTGGATCACTGCTAGAACTTCCATCATTTCCCATGATGTTTTTAACTTATGGAAGATTGTTTTTTATATTTAAATTTCTGTTCTTTTCTTCCTCCTGTGACCCTCCTTCTCTCTCCTTTCCAGCTTAGACACTTTGACTTGATGTGCCCCACATTATCACACAAATAGCACTTAGCCTTTTTGTAATCAAGGCTGTGGTTATTTCTCCCACAGCAAAAACATTCTCGTTGGTCCATTCTCTTCACTGTGCGCCCTCCATATATGTGACGATCAGCCATTTCGATACTCAATGCTATCTCATGGGCGGATTTAATGTCCAAATATTTTGTGATCAGCAATCGTTGATGAGATTAGCAGTCGGCCAAATCGATTACCAACATGATTCTCAAGGCCTCGTCCAAAGTATTACCAAAATATCACGTCCCTGACAACTTATGCGATTTGGCCAAATATTGGCTCACTGTTTCACTAGCTATTTGCTTACTGATATGGAGTTTGTATCGTTCCATAATCACTATTGACTTTGGGCACAGATGGTCTCTGACAAGATCTTTGTAAGACTTGGTGTGTGGTTTTACCGGTGCCAATAGAGTCTTGATCAGACCATTTTTTCTGCTCCCCACCTCGCTCAAAAACATCGTCTGTTTTTTAAGGCAAGTCTCAGTATCTCTCACATCATGGGCAATGCAGTACATATCAACCCTATGTACGAAATCGTACCAGTCTCTCGATATTCCCCAAAGCATCCTTCAGATATTTTCCTGATGTAACAATCGGTACTAAAGTAAATCTACTATCCAAGTACTGTTTATTCTTCTTCTTCCATTGACTTTGTCACAAATTTTTCCACTGCTGACAAAAACATGCTTTCATCCCTTTGCTGCTCGCCTTCATCTCGGTCATTGTTTTTGCCTCAAAATTCTCACCTTCGATGTCCTCTTTACTCAAAATCCCATCCGGAGTGTAGAATTTTTTGTTTTGGTCCTTGTCACAAATTCTGTCATACATTTACACTAAAGAAAAGTATTACATGATAGGAACTGTGGTCACTCTTTATTCTGTTCAAGATGGTGTCTAACTGAACGCGCGTATTGAATGTAACTTATTACATGACGCACTACTTGATGAGTGGAAATCAATTGCAACCACTTAAGAATGTACTTGGTGATAAACTATAATTGCTCTATTTGAAGAACACATATAGCACAGAAGTTCTCTCCAGTGGTTTTGTTTCTGGCAATCTGAGTTTAATCTTCAAATTTTAACCAAACCAAACAAACCAAAACAAATTTTTAAAAATTCATAAAAAGATTGCGAAGGTGGAAAACAACCTGAACTGACAGAGAGATGACAGCGTCTGAGGAGGTAAGCTACAAGGAATGCAAAAAGAACAGAAAATTAAGATGACAGAGTTTGAAAAATACAGTAGCAAAAAATAAATAGTAATTGTTTGTCATCAACAGGAAAGTTTTAGATATAAGGATATTAGACCAAACCTAAATACTATTTCAGCTACTCAACCCACTATTTTTACCCATGCCTATTTGCATTGGACTTTATGCCTCACTTGGGTCTGATGGATAGAATAATTGCTGAAAGTATCTATAGAACATCTGGATACAAGTAGTTTGGTTATCTGTGTAAATATCTGTCCGTTGATTCTCTTGGTTATTCTAATACAGTTAATTGTCTTGCACTTTTTTTTGCGAGTGATATTTGATGAGAAGATAGTTCAGAGTGAGTTCAGCCTCTGAATGAGGGAGCATGAGTTGGGAGATGTGTGGCTTCATTCTGCACCCATTTCTTAAGCTCTCAAGCACAACATAATACACTGTCAACATAATTATTTAATGTAGGTTTGGCACTACTTGATGAGTGGAAATCAATTGCAACCACTTAAGAATGTATTTGGTGATAAACTATAATTGCTCTATTTGAAGAACTCTATTCCAAGAATTATATGCCAGAATGTTTATGAAACTGAGTACACAACAGGTTCACTTCTACCAGTCCTTGTGCAATGTATTAGTTTCTGGCAAGGTGATACCATGTTTGCTTTTCACATGTCATGCTACAATTTTCCTTTGACCAAGCATGTTTTTTTTATAAAAGTTCCTTAGCAGGACTATTGTGTTATTGTCACAAACTGCCCACAGTTTGGCACCACTGAGTGAACTGAAGCTTCTTTCTGCATATCTGTATCATTCTAAATGAAAAGGGGACAGGATTTTGCTGGATCTGGTCTCTTCCCAAACCTAACTGCCTGGTTTCTTCTCTTCCATGTGCAGAAGGCAGAAGAAATCCCTCCATCCAGGCTGCAGAGGTGTTGCCCTGAGGCAGAGTGGTCCATGTTTTGTTTGCAGGTTTCAGGAGGCAGACTCCGGGAACACCTTGAAAGACTTTGAGGTGTTACTGTTGTTGAAGGCCTTCAATGTGTTTATAAACAATGGTGACATCAGAGATATATAAAAGCTATCCATATCATTTTTAAAATATGAACAATGAATTAAACCCATTAAAGGAAATGGAACACAAACACATCTTCTCTAGGGTTGCCAAGCCAATAGTATCATCTAGAGAGGCACTTATCCACAGCCTTTCCTGGTAGAAACATGCATGAAGCAAAACACAAAAAATCTGTACACACCGTGGTTGAAGTAAAAACATAATGCTGAAGAAACTAAGCAAAGGTAAAAATACATAACCGACATTTAGGGCTTAAACCCAACCATGGTGCTCAGCTGTGTCACTGCTCCACTTGTCAACTCAATGATGAGTGAGGATTGACTCATCCTGGATTTCCACATTGGTCCAAGTCCGAGCCTCAAGTGGTCAACGGGTGGTGGTTCTCCACAAAGTAGCCTGCATAAAGGAGGGCGATCAGTCAGCATTCAGGAGGGAGAATGAAAACTTGGATGAAGAGTTTTCTAACAAGAATCTCAGTCTTAGTGTCAGCAAAACCACGGAGCTGATTGTAGATTTTAGGAAGGGAAAACCAGAGGTGTATAATCGAGTGATCATTGGGGATCACTGGTGGAGAAGCTGAGCAAATATAAATTCCTGGGATAAAACATGAAAGTCTGCAGTCTGCAGATTGAAGTAAAAACAGAATGGAGGAGAAACTCAGCAGGTCAAACATGGGAATCTCTGAGATGGAGGATCTTTCCCGGGCCTAACATACTAATGCCATCATGAAGGAAGCACATTAACGCCTCTACTTCCTCAGGAGTATGCAGAGGTTTGGAATGACATTGAAAACCAATGCAAACCTCTACAGATGAGTGATGGAAAGTGTGCTGAACGACGGTACTGGGGTCGGGTTTGGGGGCACCCATACCTCTGCAAAACGTGGTGGATGCAGCCCAGAAAATCACAGGCAAAACTCCCCACCACCGGGAAAACATACAAACATGGAGTGCTGCAGTGAGAGAGCGCCAGCGATTATCAAGTTTCCACGTAACCCAGGACTGTTCTCACTGATACCGTCAGGAAAGAGGTATAGGTTCCACAAGACTCGCACCAACAGGTTCAGGAAAAGCTGCTACCTCCACCATCAGACTCTTCAATGACAAACTCAATCAAGGGCTCTTACTTTGTACATTATTTATTTCTGAATATTTAATTTTTCTGTTTTTACACAGTCAGTTGTTTACATTTCTCTCTTTTGTATACATACCTTTTTCTTCGGTACAGCTTACACTGAATAGAAATTATGCCTGGCCCCCCAGGAAAAAGAATCTCAGGGTTGTAGTCTGACAATAAATGTGAACTTGAACTTGAGCTATTATCTGTTATTTGGCTCCCTTCAGCCTATTAATTGATAATCAGGTCAGAATGGGAGGGGTTACGATACTAAAATGAATGTAGGAGAATAGAGTAAAACATGGAAGTCTGCAGACACTGTGATTGAAGTAAAAACACAAAGCTGGAGAAACCCAGTAGGTCAAACAGTGTCCTTTATGTAGCAAACATAAAGATAAATAACCAACATTTCAGGCTTGAGCCCTTTAAGAAGAATTGATATCAGTACAGGTGATTGCCCTCAGTTAAATACCATTCTCTGCACTGAGAGAGAGACTGAGGCGATCCTGGCTGAGCTCAACTGCTGCTTAGAGATGTCACCTGCCATTGAAAAGTTAAGGAAACCATACTGAATGGAAAACTCCAACTTTTGTCAGTCTGACACGTGATAGCACAAGCTCTAGTCCACAACATTAGTGCCAAGGAACTATTGATCTTCCTTGTTTTCATCTGCTCCTGGTATTGGACCATGCTAAATGAAACTCATACAAGTCATGGAAGCCTGTCTATTCATTGAACAAATGGGGCAAAATGGACTCAATGAGTTGATAATAAAACATGATCCAGACACTAAATCATGTTCATAATCTCAAAGTTCAACCAAATGTCATGTCATCCTTACTCTAACATAGTACTTTGAAGAGGGACAGGAGCAATCCTATTAGTCAGCTCAGACATAATCAACTGGCTCTCAAACATTCACATATAACTTTAAAGTTATGGCTTTCCCTAGCTGTACTAAAGGAGAAGCAGATAATAGAAAGGACAGAGGCAGATGAATGAATGAGTGAATGAATGAGTGAATGAATGAATGAATGAATGAATGAATGAGTGAATGAATTAATGAGTGAATGAATGAATGAGTGAATGAATGAGTGAGCGCTAACTCACTCATTGGAATTGGAAAGGTCTAACTTTCCAATTCCATAAAATACAACAATTTAAATATAATTAAGATTGTATTGTGATGTTGGGCTACTGAACATAGTTATCAATTATGGTTTAAGGATTGCAGGACAATAAGGAGGTGTGAAACCCCATCACCAAATGATAATATATTGTAATTTCTTTACAAAATTATCATCATTCAGGCATTGTTTATGTCATTTAAGATATCATCCATTTGTCACATTTCATTCTGGTATACTTCAAATAAATCTGAAGATTAACATGGAAGATTAATCCAAATTCCCAGCTAAGTTGCTCAGACTTTACCAAATAGCTCCAAAAACCTAAAGACTAAAGGAAACGTAAGACATTAAAGTATAGAGGGAAGCCATTTTGAAACGTTTCATCCACAACATCAAATTTTCACAAATGACCCTCAAAATACAAGCCTGTCTCAGCTAGCATTCTCCAGGTGAAACAAACATCTGTCACAAGTCCACTGCTCTCTGACGATAAGATGCATTCCTGTAGGTGGTGTAGACGATACTCACTCCTTAAGTTGCCGCTGCCCTATTGCTGAGCTCCTAATGATAGGTCACTGCATTCAAATTGAATTGTGCCGCGTGCTTGGTTGGAACATGCTGAAGAGACAAGAGCAGAAAACTTGGAATATTTGTGCTGGACTCTCTGAAGTGTTAAACGATGCAAAATGCCTTCCAGAATCAATATGAACCTCTCAGCTTGTTCTTGGCTGATTCTTCAATGCATTTTTCTCCACTAGATCATTTTCTCTGTGGTCAAAATAACTGAAGCACATGCTAATTGTTATCCCCATGTGTAAGTGGAACCGTCCCATCTTTAAATGCAGCAATGTCATTACTTGTGCTCATCTTGCTCACCATAAATGGGATCAGGCAGTTCCAGTCATCTCAACCTGGCTGACAACTTTCCAGTGTTGTTTGGGCTCAACAATTGCAGATGATTGCCGGGGTAGGAAATATGGTCACACGCCGCACATACTGGAGGTGTGAGCCTTTCTCCCCCACCCTCACTTTCCTGGTAGCCTTCTACCTGCTCGACTGCAGCTGTCAGAAACTATACATGACCTGTTTGAACACAGCAGTCACGGTGTAAAACACCCAAATGTATTTTGAAGGTAAATTTTCCCAATTTCATGCTTTTTATAGGGAGAGAAGCTTCCTCGGCATTGGCATCAAATGATGGAAATAAGGGTGAGATCCAAATTCTAGTTAGCAGATAACTAAGAACATTGTAATCTGGAGAAAGATCTCGCAAATACTCGGAGCTGAGGTTTCAAAGCTTTGCCTGACATTTAACATGAACTTTTACTGCTGATGTCTGGAGCCAAAGCCTTCATGGTAAAGCAAGCCAAACACTCCATTTTGTTTGCAACTTGTCAATAGAAATCAAGTCTGAGCCAAATGAGAACTTTTTGATTATTGGACAGAAAACTTGCTGAAAAAGCTTTGCGGTTGGCAGTGGATATGGTATCCAACAATCTACCGACTTCCATGAACTCAGATTACGCACAAAGGCAAAATGCTCTGTCACTCAAGGGACCATATCCCAACAAGGGGTCTGGAACAGGAGAGAGGCTGCAAAGAGAAGCCATCCCTGGCTTGATTTTGATTTTGTATGACATCTGAGAAGAAAATAAGTAAATAAAACAGCAGACAAGTGGAAAAATTTTGAAATTCTCCAGGAGAGGCCCAAAATTCTTGTTGCAGGTACACACAGGTAGGTATAATACACCAATAACAAGAGAATAAATCCAATTTTTGATCATGTGAGATTGATGGACTCTCAGATGACTGTAAATCAGAGGGGACGGAGAACAGGCATGAAAATACATTTGAATCACCAATACCCATGATCTTTCAGTCTGACAGAAATGGATTTGCAATCTCCTACTGCTTCTTCCATCCTAACCCTAACTCATTCACGTGATCTACCGGAATCGTGCAAAATCATTGAGGAACCCTTCCACCCCGCACACAGCCTCTTTCAGCTGCACCTGTCGGAAAAGTGTCCAGGAGTATTAGAGCAGCACCACCAGGCTGAGGAACAGCTTCTTCCCACGGGCAGTGAGAGTGCAGAATGACCAAAGGAACTGCTCACATTAATTATCCAAGATTCTCCTATTCGCACAATATGTTATTTATTTATTTCTATATCTGAATACTGCATATGTACTGTTTGTCTGTATGTGTGGTGCATGGTTTACACCAAGAAACAGAGAACATTGTTTCATCGGGCTGTTCTTATGCAATCAGATGATAATAAACTTGACTGCCTTACAGAGAGAGAGATGACCTCTCAAGCCAATAAAAAAATGTCCTGAAGCCCATTGGTTGATCAAATCAGCGGTAATGTCACAGATGGACAGTAGAATAGCTGAAAATCTTGATTCAGCTTTATTGTCATTGCAAGCTGAAATTAGTATCAGAATCAAGACATTTTTGGAAAATCTATCTGAAGCAAATAGTTGCTTGACAAGAAGGACATTTGCTTTGCTACGGAAAGTAAACCTGATGTTTTGGGGGAATGGAAACTGCGTCAGGATTTTAATTCATCCAGCAATAGTTTTAAAACATTGATATCCAACATACTTGGAGTGGTTGAGAAGCTTGAGTTAATGAGGTAGTTAAGATGCTTTGATTCTTATCGCAGCTGCCTGCGGCTTTTGTTCCATTATTGAAAGCCGAGACAACCCCTCGCTGATTGCAGTGAAGGTAACCATGCAATGCTAAAAGAGAAGAGCCACTTTTACAGACAGAGTAGTGCAGCCCATCAAGCCTTCTCTGAGCATCAGGGATTCATCGACAATAATCCCATTAACTAGCACTTGGCCAGGAAACTTCCATGCCTTAAAACCACACAGAAATGCTGGAAGAGCTCAGCCAGTTTCGCAGCGTCCATAGAAGGTAAAGATATATTACCAACATTTCAAGCCTGAGCCCTTTCTCAAGGTATAAGCAACAAAAAAAAAAACAGGAAGGCATCAGAATAAAGACTGAAGAATGGCAGGGGGGTGAAGTTCAGACCAACAAGAGGTCTTAATTGGATATGATGAGAGGCTCTGTGAAAGGAGACAGAGGGAAAAGGGGAGAGAGAGAGAGAGAGACAGACAGACAGACAGACAGACAGACAGACAGACAGGCAGACAGACAGACCTGGGGGAAGGTGATCGGGTGGGGTGGAGGGGGGATGGAGAAATTTAACAGAAACTGGAGAAGTTGATATTAATGACACCCATTTGGAGTGTGCCCAGACAGAAGATGAAGTGTTGTTCCTTCAATTTGTGGGTGGTCTCAGGCTGGCTGTGCATGAGACCATGGGCAAGCATGCCAACTCAATAAGAGATGGGGAATTGAAATGGGTGACCACCGGGAGATTCACGCTATTGCAGCGGGCAGAGCCAAGGTGCTCAATGAAGCAATCTCTCAGCCTGCGTCCAGTCTCTCCAATATAGAGGAGGCCACCACAGCAGCACCGGATGCAGTTGATGACCCCTGCAGGATCACAGGTGAAATATTGTATCACTTCAAAGGTCTGTTCAGGGCCCCAACGGTGGTGAGGCAAGACGTGTGGATGCAGGTGGAGCATCTCTTGCGGTCACAGGTGCCAAGGGGACGATTGGTGGGGAGGGATGAGTGGACAAAGAATTTATGGAGTTAGTGGTCCCTTTGGAAGGTGGAGATGGGAGGAGAGGTGAATATGTCTGGTGGTGGGATCATGTAGTAGGTGGCAGAAATGGCGGCAGAGAATATGTTGGACAAAAAGGCTGAGAGACTGTGCCTTGACAATTCAAATGCTTGTTTCAGTTATTTCATTTACAACACTGCAGAAGCTGATAATGGCCATTGAGATCTGTGCAGCCCAATTCCACCCAATTACCCTACCAACCCTATATATTTTGGAAGGTGGAAGGAAACTGGTGCACCCAGAAGAAACTCACACAGGTCACAGGACGACTGTACAAACTCCTTACAGACTGCACCAAATTCAAACCCAAGTCGCTGGCTCTGTAACAGTGCTGCAAATTTAATTCTCAAATATTATGAGCTTCTCTGCCTCCACCACCCTCTCAGGCACTGAGAGCCAAACTCCAACCAACTTTTGGAAGATGGGGAACAAAGTGAAACAGCTTAAAAGGTCAGATTATTAAGTAAGCTAAACAGAAATCAGAATACTGCAAATATCATTGGAAAGGATACCGTCTGATGGATGCAGGAAAGCCTAATTGCATTTAATGCTCTACCTAATTTGCTAATGCTTTTCTTTTTTTCCTTTTTTGGTGAACAGGCATCAGCTGCAAGGCTACAATTCGGATCCCACTGGATTTGACTGCACTGATGCGTGTGAAGAATGATTGTTCCATGGAGTGATACTGACCCAGGTAGGCTGATACTCACTGATGTTTCCGGTAATCCCTTTGAGCAAGTGGCGGGATGGATGGTCAAGGGGGGATTCCTCGGGATAACATTAAAATCCAACCTGCCCAAAGACTAAGCTGCATCGATCCAAGAACACTTGTTGCACCAAGAGAAAAGCCACTGTTACAGACATCGAAACAGGGTAGGGCAGAGGAGATGTGGCAAGATTGTTTCCCACGGTGGGGGAGTTTAGGACAAGAGGGCACAACTTCAGGATAAAAGGGTGTCAATTTAAAACAGAGAAGTGGAGAAATTTCTTTCGCCAGAGGATTGCGAGTCTGTGGAACTTGTTGCCACAGGTGGCCGTGGAAGTCAGGTTGTTGGTTGTATTTAAAGGCAGAGGTTGACAGGTATTGCAGAGAGAAGGTTGGGGAGTGGGGCTGAGTGGGAGGATGGATCAGTTCATGATAGAATGGTGGGGCGACTCTCTGGACTGATTGGCCTACTTTTGCTCCTATATCCTGTGATTTTGTAAACTCAGGCCCTTCAGCCCATCATGCACATGCTGAGGACATTTCACACACTTAACCCTCAGTGTCCAGTATCTCCTCCCAGCTGGTGCCATTTGCCCACTACCCCTCCCTTATTCAGTTCCCTTCATCACCTTCCTTTCTCAAATAATTTTATAATCTAGTTGTCACACATCACCTCCCAGCCTCGGTCACCACGTCCCCCGTACGGCTCCATCAAACCCCATCAACCCCATCTCACCTGGATCTACCTATTGCCTGCCAGCTCCTGCCTCACTCCTATCCCTCACCTTTCTAGCTCCTATTCCTGATGCATGATCCAGTCCATGCTCCCTCATGCCTCAATTTCATCCAGTCGCTCATCTTCAGATCATCATCTCACGTGCTCGTAACCAGAGAGCAACCTTCTAATCATTGCACTGGTGGGAGAACATAGACAAGAGGCGAGGATGAATGCTAACTGTATCAGTGGAGGAGGAAATGACAAGAATGCATTGAATATTTCATGCCAAGCTGAGACTGAATTATATCCAGTTATAAATTTAGAAAATAATAAACCATGTATTCTAAAAGCCTGAGGCTTAAATCCATCTGAAACTCTAGATGAAAGAATTTTCTGCAAAATATACTTTGAATTATGAGGGCGGTAACAAATTTAGCACAGTCTCACTTATATAAAAGCAACTTCAGATACAATATTAAATCTTGTGACATAATTGGGTGAAAATTGTGGAAAGGTGCAGAAGCAACAGGATTCATAAGGGCAGGAATGTAATGTTCAGACGCTATAGGGCACTGGTAAGGCTTCATTTGGAGTACTGTGCACAGTTTTGGGCCCCTCGTTTGTGAAAGGATGTGTTGGCATTGGGGAGGGTTCAGAGAAGATTTACTAGAATGATACCAGGAATGAAAGGGATATGAGGAACGACTGGTGGCTCTTGGTCTGTACTTGTTGGGGTACAGAAGGATGGGGAGGACATCATAGAGTCATTTTGAATGCTTAAAGGTCTGGATAGAGTAGATGTGGCAAGGATGATTCCCATGGTGGGGGAGTCTAGGACAAGAGGGCATAACTTCAGGATAAAAGAGCTAATTTTAAAAGAGACGCAGAAAAATGCCTTTAGCCAGAGAATCGTGAGTCAGGCCACTGAAGAAGTGAAGTTGTTGGATGTATTTAAGGCAGAGATTGACAGGCATTTGATTATTCAGGGTATCAAAGGTTACAGGAAGAGGGCCGGTGGTAGAGCTGAGTGGGAGGATGGATCAGCACATGATAGAATGGCGGAGCAGACTCAGATTTCAGATTCAGATTTCAGATTCATTGTCAGAATACATATATAACATCACATACAACCCTGAGATCCTTTTCTCCTGCAGGCAAGGGAGAATTACCATTTATTGGAAGGGCAAAATAAAAACTGTACACAATTTACACATGTAAACAAATAAAGAAATATAAACAAGCTGACTCTGCAATACATAAAGGGGAAAAAAAATCAATAAAATGCACAAGAGTCCTTAAACGAAATCCTGATTGAGTTTATTGTTGAGCAGCCTGATGGTGGAGGGGCAGCAGCTGTTTGAGTCTTGTGGTAACTATACCTCTTCCCTGATGGTAGCTGCGAAAACAGAGTGTGTACTGGGTGATGGGAATTCTTGATGATTGCTGCTGCTCTTTGATGGCAACGTTCCCTGTAGATGTTCTTGATGGTGGGAAGGGTTTTACCTGTGATGTCCTGAGCTGTGTTGATTGGTCTACTTTTGCTCCTATATCTTGTGATCTTGTCAAAGTGGGAGACTTTAATCTTCCCAATAATGACTGAGGGATTCTTCATGCTAGAAGCCTGAATGGGGCACAATTTGTTATGGGCATCCAAAAGAGTTTCTTGAAGCAGTGTTTAGTAGCCCAACTGGGAAGGGGGCCATACAATATTTTGTGCTGGCAAATAAGTCTGGCCAGGTGAACAGCATTTCAGCGAGGGAACATTCTGGAAATAGTGATCACCCTTCCTAAGTATCAAAATAGCGATAGAAAAGGTTCAGCTTGGCCTTGTAGGCAAGTATTATATTGGGGAAGGGCAAGTTATGAGATGATTAGACAGAAGCTGGGGAAGTAAAGGAGGAACAGCTGTAATCATCTGTCAGTTGCAGTACTGTAGATAACGTCAACATGGAGGTACTCCTAAATTCCATTGGATTTATTTTAAATCACAATTTTAAACAATTATTTGTACAGGCATAATCCTTCCTGTAAGTTAAATATATTTATTTATTTATTTTTAATATTAATGTGCAGAAATCTTAAATTATCTTGTCTCTTTAAAATGAAAACAAGATGTCATTTAGGAAGGATTATTCAATTCAGTTTTGATCATTATTTGTAAAGAGGCCTTTTTCTCCACATACAGAGAATTAAGCTTGCCTTCTCCAGGGTCGTATGACAGCCTGAGAGGTGGGGTATAATTCTGAAACCAATTAGCATTTATTCAATGTTTATAATGAACATGGATGGGGATTGGATGGGGGCAGAATAAGCTAAATCTCTCTCAAGTAGGAAGAGATTCTGGGAACATCTGGTGACTGTGACCAATTGTGCTTTATTCCAGTAAAATGGTTGAAGTCGCCATTCATTTGTTTGTTAGTTTCATCATAATGAACAAAGTGTTCTTTGTTTGGCACAATAAAAAAGCACACATATATATATATCTATATATATATAAATTCCATGATTACTACAAGAGAATTTGACAGGATTCTGACTCATCCCTCTATTTTTCATCCACATCATTTATAAAAATCTTTCTGATTTTTATTTATTTTCAGGATGTGGCCATTGTTGGCAACAACAATAATTATTAATGACATTCTTCAGGAGACTATTGAAGCCCTATAGTTGTTGATCAGACTGACATCACAAATTATCCAAACAACCAAGATGAAAAAGTAAAGGAATGGGTCAGTAACTTTGCAGATGACACAAAGGTTGGAGATGTTATGGATGGTGTAGAAGGTTGAAATAGATTACAATAGAATATAGACAGAATAGAATAGATTAGAATATGGATGCAGAGTTGCATGGAAAAGTGGCCTATGGAATTCAATCCAGATAAATGTAAAGTGATGCATTTTGGAAGATCAAACTTAAAGCCATGGTTAATGGCAGGATTCTTAACAGAGGAAAAAAAAACAGAGAATTTGGGGTCCATATCCATAGATCTCTCAAGGTTTCCACCAAGGTTGATAGGGTAGTTAAGAAGGCTTATGGTACACCACCCTTCATTAGTCGGGGGATTGAGTTCAAGAGTCACAAGGTAACATTGCAGCACTATAAAACTCTGGCTGGACCACACTTGGAATATTGTGTTTAATTCCAGTTGCCTTATTACAGGAAGGATATGGAAGTTATGGAGATGGTGCAGAGGAGATTTAGCAGGAAGTTGCTGATTTGGAGAACCTGTCTCAGGAGGCAAGGTTAACAGAGTTAGGATTTTTCTCTTTGGACTGAAGAATGATGAGAGGAAACTTAATAGAGGTCTACAAGATTATGAAAGGCATAGATAGGAGGGACAGCCAGCACTTTTTCCTGGGATGAGAGTAGAAAACACCAGACCCTCCAAAAATGTACAGGGTTTGTAGGTTCATTGGTATATCGGGACAGCGTTGAGCTTCTATGCTATATCTCTAAATTTAAAAATTATTTAAAACTAAACTTACCTTGAAGCTGTCTGGATAATTTGTGATATCAGTCTGATCAACAACTATAGGGCTTCAATAGTCTTATAAACATCCCCTGAAGAATGTCATTAATAATTTATTGTTCTTGCCAATAATGGCCACATCCTGAAAATAAAGAAAAACAAGACCTTTCTTTTGTTCATATTTGCGAAGAGTTTTGAGCATTGATTGCAATGAGCAAGTAAGAACATAGAACACTACAACACAGTATAGGCCCTTCGGTCCTTTATGTTGTGCTGACCTATATATTCTGACCAAAAAAATAAAACCCTTCCTATCTCATATCTCTTTTATGCATGTGCCTTCCTAAGAGTCTTTTAAATGCCCCTAATGTTTTAGCCTCCACCACGACCCCCAGCAAGGCACTTCAGGCACCCACAACACTTTGCATAAAAAACTTACCCCTAATATCTCTCCTCGACTTTTCTCCTTTTACTTTATGTCTACCTCATTTATGCCTCTTATTCCTCTGTGCTCCAAAGAGAAAAGTCCCATGAAAGAAGTTGGCTTTTGAACTTGCATTGAACACATGTTCGAGACCTTTATGCATTTGTAGCAATCAAAATTCTCGTTAGTGGCGCGTCTGTTTTCCTGGCAGGTCCTTCCAAATATGGCACATATTACACCACTGGAAAACATTCCTAAAAAAAATATGGTGAAGTTTCAGTTTCACCACAGAATGAACAGTGAGTCCTGATTGAAAATAATTTCTCATGAAATGGAAATAAAGTAAACAATTTGACTTGGAATCAAAATCACTTGCAGAGATTTTTCCCAAGCAATAGTGATAAAAGTATATAGTATAAGTGTGTGCATCAGGATGTTCACTCTCACCTCGTGTGACCAAGAACATGTGCAATATTCAGGGAAAGTCAAGGATAAGGATCAGGCCAGAACATCAAGTTTAATTGTAACATAAAATTTTCAGAAATATTAGTGCAATTTAATGACCATTCTTTGAGATCAGCAGAAACAATAAACAATGCACTCTAAGGCCCTATTAAATAAAGCATGAGTACTTCTGGGAACAGAATTTCCAGAGATTGAATATTTAAATTAGGGGTGTATGATCATCAGTGGAAGGCTTAGCTTGGTTTTATTCACTTAAGCAAATATCTATGTTGTATCTAATTACATTTGATCTAATATTTCGAACACTGCTTGGGAAAATTCCCTTCAAATTATTTGATGTGAGTTGTTTCAATCTGGTTTTATTTGTCAATTTGCTAATTTGATATGTCTGCAAGGAGTTCAGCTGTGTAATGGAGATTTAAAAGTGATTCGGCTCTAAGAAATGGCTCTGAACCATCAGTGAATAGAATAAGTAGTTGGGCCTTTTCAAATGAGGAAGACAACACCCTTCAAAAACATACGGGGATTGTGGGCTAATTGGAGTATTTGAGTGGTGTGGGCTCGTGGGCCGGAAGGGCCCGTTACCGTGCTGTAGGTTTAAATTTAATTTATGTCATAATTGTTAAGTGATTAGCCTTCTGGTCTATTAATCCAGATTGAACCCAGAGGTTTACAAAGTCATGAGGGTAATAGGTAAGGTTTAAAAGGCTATTGGCATTTCTCCAGATCAAAAATTAGAAGACATAGATTTAAGGTGAGAGGGGAAAAATTTCAAGGGACCTCAGGGGTAACCATCTTCACAGAGAGGGTGGTGGGTATTTGGAATGAGCTGTCAGAGTAAGTGGTAAAAGTGGGGAAATTGTAGTATCTAAAGCCATAGAAAAGGGACATGGTCCAAATGCAGGCAAATGAGAGTTGCTTGATCAAGATGGACAAGTTGGGCCAAAGGTTTAAGGTAGAGAGCATTTCATTAAACCCAAAACTTGAAACATTGGATCTTCAACAAAATTCAATCAATCAATTGGATTGATTAAAATACCTTATGAATCAAATTTGACCCTCTTTTAAATTGACCATCAAAAATGATAGACTCAGCAAAATCATTAAGAACCTCTACCACCCCACACATAGCATCTTCCAGCTACTCCCGTCTGGAAAGAGATACTAGAAGTGTAAGAGCCAGAACCACAAGGTTGAGAAACAGCTTCTTCCCATGGTCCGTGAGACTGCTCAATGACTAATGAACTGGTCATACAGTCCCTCTGAGAATCTACTATTATTTAACAATATTTATTTATTTTTATATCTGTACTGCATATAAATCACTTGCAAATATGTGTGCTGTGTCTTTACATGTGTTTGCATATATTTACATGGAGGATCGAAGAACACTTTTTTGTCCTTTACAATTGTATGTTAATAATGAACTAATTGTGCACTGTATTTACAAAGAAGCCAAATGGGGAAACATACAAAACAAATATAGAACCTCATTGTTGAGATGACATGGAAAATACAATGAAGAGGTCAGATGAGTTTTTGCCTCATGTAAAGTGTGCCAGTGTAAGAGCTCGATGAGTAATCAAGCCATGAGAATGTGGCACTAAACACACACTGCATGGACCAACTTCCTCAATTTCAGTGTTAATTGGCAAGCTCATTCAGAGTGGAGTGGAAAATGCAGCATGCCACAGCAATGGAATTACAATGGATTTTATAACGTGAGCAATTCATTGATCCAATTTACTGCTCAGAATTTGCCTCCCAAACCCATGGACGGAATGTTATCAGGAGCCTTGGAAAAGTTGTAACTTTCATATACAAGCTCAGATATACAGGATGACTTTCATTCAACTTCATGGAACTTCTTGCGAAAGCTTCATTATATTCTTTATCAGCATGTGCATATTTGCACTATTTATTGAAACAATTCAGCTGCCAAAAACCAGATGAGGTCAATTCGCTCAGTAAAGAAATGAGGTCAGGTCTAAAGCTCCTTTTTGTCTTATTGTTTCATTCATTACTCCATGAATTCACTGAAACCATCAATTTACTGTAGCGCTATCAATTAGACCTGACAGAGCAGATTAATAGGCTTTAATCACTATAAACACAGACATATCTTATATGCTGTTGGCCTGATTCCAAGGGAGTACTGAGGGAGGGGATTGAGCAATACTATCTTTATTAGGAATCCTGAAGGGAGAGGAGTTACAGTATCAGAGGCGGGGCAACCATACCAAATACAGTGTTTCACTACATTTATAAAAGTATATTTTCTATACAGTGATTATTTTATTTTGGTATTTCCCTATTGCATCTGTGTACAGAGGTATGATGAATGATAGAATAGCAGCCAGGAATCTCACCTATGATTTCATTGTAATTAACACAGGAGATCATTTCATCCATCAGATTCAATGCTAGCTCCTAACAAAGCAATCCCATTATCCCTCTCCCTTCACACAATTGTCAACTCCCCCTTCTTTCCTTTGCCACTTGCCAACACGAAAGGTTATTTTGCTCTGGCCATTGTGGGATATGCATGAAAACCAGCATGAAGCCGATATCACCACAGAAGGAACACATACACTCCACAAGGCTGATGCCCAAGGTCAAAATTGAATCGGAATGTGAGTGTATGGTGAAACCATTACTGTATATATTTGCATGCCATATGTAAATGACATGACCTTTCCTGGTTGACCCTGGCCAGCCCGTGACTCCTCCTCCTTTCTTTCCCATCAAGGGTGTCCCCAGCTCAAGTCCAGGTCAGTGTGAGCAAACAACACAGCGCTGTCCATCTCTTGTAAACAAAAGCTTTCAGTCTCGGCAGCTTCAGTCTTTGCGTAATTGATCATGCATCAGAGTGTTTTACTGTGAGGCAGCGGCATTATTTGAACTTGGATAGAGAAACAAGAGGCTCACGCTAAAGGCCAATGGCATTCCAGTTTCAGCCATTCGCCAAAAGAAACCTGCACACCAGAAGCAAATCAGAAACTCATCTCTGATTTAATTTAAGTATCAAATTGCATCGACAGCTTCTGAGGTCAGCAAATTAAGTCTTCCAGCTTCTCTGGAAGGAAAACAAGTGTGTACTTGTCTTTTTTTAAGTACAGATACTTAAAAAACCCCTAAATATCATTAAATACTTTTCTATCTTATTAGTTCAGGGAAAGTGCTGGTTAAAATCCAGGAATCCACCTACTAATTCAATTCCATTCAAGTCTTGATGTCTTGAAAGGTATGAAATCCTTTTGTAAAAATAATATTTTTAACAAACAATTTATATTCACACTTTATATCAAGTTTGTATGTTTGAACCAAGAGAATTATTTTCAATCCATGTCGACTTTGTTACATTCATGACTTTTTAAAATAGATTTTCTAGTCAACAATCAAAGGTTTCTTATATCTTAAATTATATTGTCTTTTATCATCCTGTGATAGATCACAGCTGAGAAAATACTTCTGTGGCTGGTTCCCAGGAGATTTATTTCTATACTTTTTGGAGGGTATAAGCTGCATCAGAATTTCCAAATCTTTGAACATTCTGTGATAAATCCCTTAATCCAAACCTTCCAATGAATCCTTTTCCTTCTGTTTCTGTTCAATCTCACGACATTTTCCTTTGTGGACAAATGTTGCTTCCTTTCGAAACATACATCTGTGTTTCTCTAACAATGCAACAGTTAAGAGTATCTGGAAGTTTTGGAAAAGTTCTGTGAGATATCAGCCACTGGGGTTAGTGAGATAATCGTGAGTTCTCTGAGTGGTTAACATGTTTCTTTGTAAATTGCTTATATTTATCCTGCAGTTGTACTGTGGGTTTTTATTTGGTTATTTGTTTTATGGTATGTGGAACTACTGGCAAGGTTAGCTCTGATTCCTTCAGCTTAACTGCGCATGGGAAAGTAGCAGTGAGCCACATTCTTGAACCACTGGAATCCCACTGAAGAAGTCTGATTTGGGGTTGCCCAGTTTGTTGACAGAGAGAGTCACGAGAAGATATAGCACGGAAACAGGACTTTAACGTAGGTAGAGGAGCAAGTAGTGTAGAGGAAACAGGGAGACTGCAGAAGGACTTAGACAATTGGGAAAGTGGGTAGGGAAGTGGCAAATTAAATATAATGTCGGAAAGAGTACATCACGCACTTTGGTTGAAAAAAATATACGGGCAGACTATTTTTTTTAAATGGTGAGCAAATTGAAAAGACCCTGATGCAAAGGGACCTTAGAGTCCTTGTGAAGTTAAACCTGCATGTTGAGTCGATAGTGAAGAAGGTAAATGCAATGCTGACATTCATTTTGAGAGAAATAGAATATAAGAACAGGGGAATGGTGTTCAGGGTTTATAAGGCACTTATGAGCAGTTTTGGGCTCCTCATTTAAGAAATGTGCTGACGTTGAAGAGAGTTCAAAGGAGGTTCACTAGGGTAATTTTGGGAATGAAAGGGGAATGGTTGGCAGCTCTTGGCTTTGTTTTTTGTTGAAATTTAGGAGAAACATTTTGAATGTTGAAAGGCATGGACAGAGTAGATGTAGATAGGTTGCTTTCCGCAGTGGGAGAGTCAACAACAAGTGAACAAGTGGGCACAACTGCAGGATTGAAGGATGTCCACTTAGAACAGAGATGCAAAGAACTTTCTTCAGCCTGAGGGTGGCAGTTCTGTGGAATCTGTTGCTGCAAGTAGCCAAGTCATTGGGTGTACTTAAGGCAGAGATTGATAGGTTCTTGATTAGTCAGAGCATCAAAGATTATGGGGAGTAGGTCGGGCAGTGCGACTGAGTGGGAAATGGATCCGCTCATGATTAAATGATGGAGCTGAATAGCCTATTTCTGCTTTTTTGGGCTCATGGTCTTATTCAGCCCATCAAGTCCACACTAACCATCAAGGGTGCTGAGGTGAATGGGAAACTCAAGGACAATGAGGCAAAGCCACTCTAGTCCTAGATCAGGATGGTCTCTAACTTATGAGGGAACCAGCAGATTGAGATGTTTCCAACCATCTGCAGCCACTTCTTCCCTGGTGATAAAGTGATATTTTACCATTCAGGTGCTAACCAACCACACTGAGCTTCAATCTCACTGAAATTTGTTTTATTTGCATAAGGTACACAGTAGACAAATGACAATATGGATTCTGATAAGTACAAGAAGGAAAAGAAGAAGAAATAGAGCCAGACCTGGAACTCAGCCACATGTCAGAAACTAAACTGTTCCGAATAAAGATTGGAATAAAATACCATCAGTCTACTGGAGAACCACAACATTCTCAAGGCTAACCGTTCACTCAGAGAGCCAAGCAGAAGTTGGTGGCCACATCTGAGAAATTGCATGACTCTCCGGACGAGAATCAAGAGCAGAAGGATAACGACAGGAGAAAAGTAGCTGACCTGAGGAAAGGACAAAGAAAATCTTTATGATGGGCAGATCATCACACAGCCTACTGAAGGTGAATGAACTGCAGGTGAGCATGAGAGACTGTAAATGCTGGAGCACAAAATTGCTGGAGGAGCACGCAGCATCCATGGAGAATCTTCCCAACGAAGGGTTTCAGCCCAAACTATTGACTGTCCAGGCTGCTTATGCATCAATGTGGACATCAGTCATCTCAGCGCAACTAATAGCCAACTAAATTATATACGTGGTGGAGGAAAGTATCAAACCAGCTTTAGTACTGACCTGAGTTAATGCTTAACAAAAGCTTCTGCAGCACACAATGACTCTTTGAGCTGTATGTGTTTGCTTACATGGAGATTTGCCTTGCAAGTGCAGACCCCCAATAAATACTGCTGATGCAGTTTTCTTGTGCATTTTTGACAACTGCAAATTATATCAGGTTAATATTTAAAAATAGTTATTGCCTTGTAAACCTCTTTAATGTCATTGATGCTGATATTCACTCCTTAAAACGAAGATGCTTCCATTCTTCAGGGTCCAAGTAATTCAATGAGTAATATAAAATGCTTAATGCCCAAACAGTTCAGGTTATTCATGGAATGATGTCCCTCTGTGGTAGCATGCAGAGGGTTATATTTAGTGCAATTATTTTCTGACTAGCACAAGTCTAGGTGTGGGATCTAGAAAATGCAAATGCTCGAAATCCAAGACACATGCGGAAGATGCAGAGAGGGATCAGCAGGTGGATGGAAGTGGAGAGAGAAAGAGAGTCGATGTTTCTCAGTGTCACTGACAATGAACATTTACAGTATTTAAGGTGCAGAACTGGGGGAGAGTTGGAAAGAATAGGGGAAATGTCTGTGACATGACGAAGGTCACAGTTGTCATGGCAACAATTATTTTTAAAAATAGTTGTCGGGGCAGAAGAAAATTAAACGGGAAGGTACAATGAGAGAATATAAATCAGTGGTTATCTGACAGAGAAAGATTCAATATTCTCTTTCCTTTGCTCTCTCTCTCTCTCTCTTTCTCTCCTTCTCTCTCTTTGATTTTAAAATAATTGTTACCATGGCATCTCCCACCTGCATCCCATCATGGACTCACTTCTCCCTTTGAAATGTAAAACCCACCTGTTTTTGTTTTCTAATGTTCCAGTTCTCATGGCCTAAAATGCCAACTCTGCTTCCCCGACCATTGTTGCTGCTGGATTACATCAGCCATGTATTCTATTCTGGATCCCTTCAGTAAGAGTTCAGAATGGAGCTGACCATTGTGGCATCATCAGTGAATCTCCCATTTGTGATCTCCCAGGTTCAGAGATGAAGCTAAGATCGAGACTTGGACTGAAGATACGTCCATGAGTAAGTTCCTGGGCTGAAACAAATTAAACATTATCAACCAGTCTGTTTCCAAACAATGGACAGTTCTCCCTTCAATCTCTGCCCCATATATGGTTGATTATCCAGGATGTAAAGGAAGGCCAGATTTGCAATACCTTTGCTATTCAACATGTGATCACTTAAATGGACTGGGAAAATAATTAAATAAATATTAGTCTCCAGTATAATAATTAACAGGACAAAATCCATTACATCTTCTTGAACTGGGGAAATGATCAAAGTGTATTAATTCAGCTTTTTGTATGGAGGATGTAGAGGAAATTTACAAGGATGTTGCTTGGATTGGAGAATGTCATATGGTGCGAGGTTGATGGTGCTAGGGTTTTTCCCTTTTTAGTGACGAAGGATGAGAGATGGCTTAATAGAGATAGGAGAGGACATTGGTTTAAGGTGAGAGGAAGAAAGTTTAGAGGAGATGACAGAGGTACTTTTTTTTTACATAGAGTACTGGGTGTCTGGAAATCATTACCAGGGAGGCCTGGTGAAGGAGGTTGGTTCAATAGGGACACTTAAAAGACTTAATAGGAACATGGATGAAATGAAAATAGAAGGTTATGGCTGAGGGAAAAGTTAGATTGTTTTGGAGTAGCGAGTAAAGGTAGATAAATCCACTGGGCCTGACATGCTATTGCCTCAGACCTTGAGGGAGACTAGTTTAGAAATTTCAGGAGACTTGGCTGATATATTTTAAATGTCCTTGGCCACAGGTGAGGTGCCAGAGAATTGGAGGGAAGCTAATGTTGTTCTGTTGTTTAAAAAAGGCTCCAAAAGTAAACTAGGAAATTACAGGCCGGTGAGCCTGACGTCAATAGTGGGTAAGTTACTGGAGGGTGTTCTGAGAGATAAAATATACAAGTATTTAGACAGCCAAGGGCTGATTAAGGATCGTCAGCATGGCTTTGTGCATGGTAGGCCGTGTTTAACTAATCTTTTAGAGTTTTTCAAGGAGTTTACCAAGAAAATTCATGAAGAAAAGGCTGTAGATGTTGTCTTTGACATGGTCCTACATGGGAGGTTAGTTCAGAAGGTTCAGACTCTAGGTATCCATGGAGAAGTTGTAAACTAGTTTTGAAATTGGCTGAATGGGAGCAGACAGAGAGTGGTAGTGGATGATTGCTTTTCAAACTAGCAGGAGCCTTTAGCAAAGTGATTGGAAGATTCAAGAGCGAAAAGCTTTTGCTACTCTTATGAACGTGGCAGAGCATTGAAACATTTCTTGCAGTGAACCCAAGGCATCATGGGACTAATGGTTCCTGCAGCTGGCCATCACTGGAGCCGCTTTCTCCCGTGACTGGAAATATTGAAAATGACAAGAGGGCAGGCTTTTCAATCAATTCCTCGATGCAGTAAGGTCAAAGCTGACTCCTTGGCAAATTCCGTGGAGATGCACACTCCTTCTTTCATTAGATTTGAAGGACTCTGGGGTTTCACGACGCTAACCACGACGCTAACCACGACGCTAACCACGCCACCTTTTTATGTCCTGAATTTGGGCTTGGGGCAATGATCTACCCATGATCCAGTGCCACCCCATTGTTAAAACCTAGGGTTCATTAGTAAGCATCTCAACAAACTGCATCCGGGGACTTTAAGGCTTATTCAGTTCTATGCCTCCAGAGCACATTGAAGGTCATAAGTTTTCCTCTGATTTCAAACACCGAAGTTGCACATCAACTTTGATGTTAACATTCAGACTTGCCAAAGTCATGTCCACTTCCCTTTTGGCTCAAATGCAACCAGACTCAGACCATGGCAGGTGAAGGGAAGAAACATTGACAATGTAAGTGCTGGCAAAAAGATGCAAAATGTAAGCGAGTCTGAACAGTTATTTATAGCTCATGTGAGATCCACAAAAATGTACAGGCAAGCATAAAGTGAAACTGGGATTGACAGTAGCTTCACAAAAAGGCTCAGTCTATTTATTTTCATTAATTGAAGTACATGCTTGTGCCTCACCTGTGGATAAGGGCTAATTCCACCAAGATTGGGCTCTCCAAAAATAACAGTGGAATACAGGCTAAGACTCCAATGTGAAAGAACAGATTAAAGCTTCAAAAATAATATTCACAGTGCCAGATTTTGAAGGGAAGGTGAAGGAGGGTTTTTTTTAAATTATTCCTTCACAGGATAGCTGTTACTAGCAAGGCCAGCATATTTTGGTTACGGAGAAAACCTTACAGACTAGTATCCAGGCAAATAAATTGTATCCCAGGACAAAGAACTCTTGGGGGTTGGTGACCCTTTACTTTTTCTCTTTCTTTGGCAATTCCTTGGGATTGCAGATGACTCATTTCCTCTCCTGTATTATGGATTCTAAAATGGCCAATATCGGAACTGTAGAGTGCTCCCCCAATGGGATTAGTGTTAGCTACAGGCTCCAGTAGGTAGGAGGCTTGTGAAGAAGTTTACTACTTACACAGAATTTTGTAGGATCATGAGGCACAGCCTCAACTATCCCAATACCATCCCAAATGAACCTTCTCCACACTGAATGGTTGTGAGCATCTTCTAGGAGCCATCAAGGATGTGATGCTTCCTCATGAGCTCATCGTTGGATCTCTTCCTCTCTGTGACTGTGCTCAGATGTCTCCTTTGTGAGTTTGGGATTGGATGTGTGAATAAAGCAAGTCAAGGTAGTTGACCGAAAGTAGCGTGTAACATGCAGTGAGGAACGATGACCAAGGAGAGGATGCAGGTGTGGTTTCACTTTTGCTTCCAATTAACCAGCAATAGTTTGTGGACACGCCATTGATGAGATTTTTCAGTGGCTTGAGAGTCAGGGTTGAAAAGACTGCAAGTTTCATGCTAGGTCTGTGATCTCAATCTTCAAGTATTATTTTCCTCAATCGACCAAAGACAATGCTGGAGCATTGAAAACAACAGGGAATCTCATGATCAACATCTGCCTTCACCAAGAGGTGGTTCGCAAGGTAATAAGAAGCGATTCCAGTTGGCCAGGGTGTCAACGAGAATCTTGATTGACAGAAGGCTGAGTGATACAGCTAGAGCAGGTGAGTAGAAGACCACTGGCTTGTGGATGCTGAGTGTATGAACTAATGAAAGTGTTGACAATTGCCTAGATATTAGGGGCTGAGCATGAGTCTGTGTCCTATCCATCAACGACTGTGGTTTGGGTAACCTTCACTGGGAAGGTGGTCTCCAGAACATGGATTGCTTTCTGTTAGCTCTAAGGATCAACTCTACTTCTGAAGGGAGCTTGCTGAATGTGAGATACATGGAAGAAAATGGACAGTCAATGAATTGGGTCAAAACCATGTCCAGTCTTGAAGAAGGGTCCCAACCCTGTCCATGGATGCTGCCTGGCTTGCTGAATTGCTCCAGTGCTTGCCTTTTTTTTGCTCTAGATTCCGACATCAGCAATCTCTTGTGCCCAACTCAAGCAATTTGTTATACAGCCCAGATATTAGTTGGGCCCGAATAATAAGCTGTGAAATGTCAAAACTGTACAACAAGGGATCCTATTGAAAACGTTTCTGGCTTTTCAGAAGCCAGTGTTCTTTCAAATCATGTCCCCTAGCGAAGATTCCAGGCTGACATCCTATCCTGTGTCTAGATCCATAGGTGCTCTGTGGGGGAAAAAAAAGTTGAGAACCACTAGTCTCGATCCTACTGAAACCTACAGCCATTTTTCTAACATTCATTCATCATGAAATATTTTAGTACTGGAAGTTTTTCCACTTATTTTTCAAATTGCCTGCAATTCCTCAGCCCCAGTAAACATCTTGCTGCCAACAGACAAAACAATCTCCAGTAATTCTTCAGTACAGTTAGCGTAGCAGTTAATGCAACGCTGTTACAGTACCAGCTACCAGGGTTTGGCTCCTACGTGAGGAGTTTGTACATTCTCCCTGTGTCTGCGTGGGTTTCCTCTGGGTGCTCCGGTTTCCTTCTATTGTTGAAAAACTTACCAGCAGCACTCAATCAGGAACTTATTTAAGGACTCTTACTTTTGCACTTTATTAATTTTTATTTCTATCTCTGTATTGCACAGTCAGTTTGTTTACATTTATTTATTCATTTACATCTACGTTGAATCCAGTTTTTCTTTGCACTGCCAATAAGTGGCAATTCTGCCTCATCCGCGTGAAAATGAATCTCAGAGTCGTATATGATGTCAAGTGTGCACTCTAACAATAAATCTAAAATCTGAATCTGGGTGTCGGTCATTTGGGTATAATTGGGTGAGATGGTCTTCTGGGTCAAAAGGGCCTGTTATCATGCTATATATCTAAATTTAAATTTAAAGAATAATGCATAACAAGCTTCAAATAAATTTTGTTCATAATCTTTACAAAGTTGACATCTTGACATTTTTTGAAGAATTTTACCTAGTATATTTATCCAGCTCTATATATGTATAAAATATTTATATAGCTATTTTATATACATATACATACAGCTACATACCCATCTCATTATGAATATATTGTTTTATGTGTGTGTGTGTGTGTGTGTGTGTGTGTGTGTGTGTGTGTGTTTAACACACACATACACATACTAACAGGATACCCGGCATTGTCTGGAAAATAAAACACTCAGTTGTTGATTACATGGTTGAAACAAAATACCCAAAAAACATCATTATGATTCTGAGGCAGGCCTGGTACTGCTGTTCTGTTCCCGCTGCCTGCGCTTGCCTGTCGTATCACTGCTGTTGTGTTTCCTGCTGCCTGTTCCTTGCATGTCTAGAAGCATCAACAAGTGAGGCGAGACTGGTGTTCCTCCGTTGTCTCTCGCTTTCCCCTTTGTCTAACTCTACGGACTTGTCTTCACTTTTTAGGGCCGACATTGAACTGGGGTTGGCCACTTGTTTTTATTCTGAATGTGCACTGTAACTAAATGAGGTGCTACTGGTGTAAGTTCAATTTCTTTTTAACTTTTAAATGTTATATGATCTTAAAGATTAAATCCAATGTGGTCATGACATTCAGCATCAAATGTTACCGCAATTATAATAAACAGTAATGCAAGTCAGTGTTAGTAAATACTTGCACAAGAAACAGTTATGCAAGTCAGTGCAAGCTGGTCAAAAAACACTTTTGAACTTCATATGACCTTAAAGGTTAAATTCAATGTGGTCATGACATTCAGCATCAAATGTTACCTCTACTAAACCTCCTTGGATATTTCCAGAGTGCTCCATATTAATTTGCATGGAGAACAGACCAACAAACAGACATTCATGCACAAATATATACTCGATAAGTATGATGCACAAATGCACCAACATTCCTACTTGTTGCATCGACACAGCTACAAAAGATACACGAACAATAATCAGAGAAATTAAATCAACACAATATTCAAAGATCGAAAATCCAATACTTTTGTGCTGTTACTTCACTGCAACCACCTGCTGTTAATATCACAAGGAAGCAAAAGTTATTTCACCATCTGGATTTCTGAACTATATTTCCATTTGTTAATTAAACATCTAAGGACACAAATGCACTTCCACTCGGTTATGTTGATGAATTTCAGTAAAGCTAAACACCATACTGAATGGAATATTCATAGAGGAAATGCTTGTTGTGATGTTTAAAACAGCCAGGTATTCTAACAGATGCAAAATGCCACAGAACACAAATAATGGGCAATGGGCATTCCTGAGAGTGCAATATTTTATTGAGATATTGCATTGGAATTTGGATTCAAGTCTGGTGGCCTGATGAAAACTGTTAACTATCTGCCATCACCTTGCGAGTGTCAGAATTGGACTCTGAGGATGTAGATCTGAAATACCACTGTTGAGAGCAGATCTGTAATGGAATTTTAGTTTCCTGGATGAAAACTTCAGATCCATAAACTGAAACTGAGGATTAAAGAAACATACCAGCAATACTGAAATGCAATACTTCCCTCTTTAAAAAGCCTAATTTGGGTGAGCAAAGAGTTTTTTTTTTAAATCTACAATCTTATTAACAAAAGCCCTTTAAAATAAAATGAACCAAAGAAAGATTCAGGATTGTGGTATGTTGTAATAATAAATCCCCAATGGGGTTGCTAATTGATGGCTAGGACAGCAGGAAGTTACAGTAAAATGCATATAATGAAATTAGTGACCAGAGGTGCGATGGAAAAGTTAACATTTCATGAAGGAAGTATACAAAGCTATCTCATCCTCAATCTCAGGGAACTGCCTGTCATGATAATGAATATGTATGAGATGTACCGGAAGTCACGTGGTATGAGAGAGAGATAAGAACACAAGCAGGAGAACAAAGGAAACGGGAAAATAAAGCCACTGAGAAGTTTACCTGATAAAACTTGTGTTTAATGTTTTATTAACTTCACATTTCGGGCCACAAATGTGACACTGCCTAGGACAGAGAAGATGTAATGGTAAGTCAAAATATTATCTTCTAATTTTTGGGCAAGATTTTTATGTTCCTTGACAATCAAAATCTCCTCACTTGTCAGGAAGGTGACTGCACTTCCGGAGAAATCTGAAGTGGGCAAGGCTATCATTCACCATTATTTCAACCTTCTACAGGAGCTCTATCGAGAGCATCCTGGCCGGCTGCATCATAGTGTGATACGGTTGCTGCAGAGAAATGGAATGGAAGTCAATCCACAAGACCGTAAGAGGGGCAGAGAAGATCACTGGAGCCTCCCTCCGCCTCCATCACTGTGAGTTACTAGGATCGTTGACTGAAGAGGGCGCGCAAAATCATTGAGGACCCCTTCCACCCTGCACACAGCATCTTTCAGCTGTTTCCATCAGGGAAGAGATGCAGGAGTATCAGAGCCAGAACATGGTTCTTCCCCCGGGCAGTAAGAATGCTGAACACCCAAAGGAATGACTCACACTAACCACCCGAGAATCTCATTTGTACAAAACAATATTTATTTACTTACTTTATAGATAAAATACTTGTTCTGCATATGTATTATTTGTTTTATTGTATGTTATGTCTGGTTATGTGTCTGCACTGAGGACCAGAGAATGCTGTTTCGTCAGGTTGTACAATCAGATGACAATAAACTTGTCTTGACTTGACTTGATCAAACTCATCCAAATGGGATCAAGAGTCATTCTCAAAATGTATAATGGTGATATTTCTAACTACATTGGTCTGGAAAAAGGTGTTCATTCAAGGACCAAAACAGTTTTTTATTTGCAACATTGTTCTTCTGTCAATCATTTTAAATGTGCACTTTATTTTTCAGTCCTCTTGACACTAAAAGTAATTTAAACTTATCTAGATCTATATTCACCAATAGGAACTTGAAATATAATGATTTCAGCAAGGATGATGTGGGTAATCTGGAGCAGGTCAGTATTAACAAGGAGGAAGTGTTAGATGCCATAGGTTTAAGGTCATAATAGGATTTTGTCCCTTCACATCTTTTTGACAGAGAGAGTGATTGATAGCTGGAACACATTGTCAGAGGAGACAGTGAAGTCAGATACAGTCACCATATTTACGAGACATTTAGAATGACACTTGAATTAATAGTAACTGTGGCAGTAACTCCTTTTCAACTAGAAGAGGACAAAAATTGATACAAACATAAACTGGTGAGAAAGAGTGTGTTATGTTGGCACCTTATCCTGTCAAGAGCACATTTTTTATGCTGAGTATTTAAAATATAATAATACTTTGTAATTTGGACTGAATACATTGCTTGCAGTGTTAAACTGTGGCTTAAAATTTAGTATCATTTTTAATGGTTTGTGGCAGTGGAAAAAATATAAAACCCCATGAAACACACGCAGCAATAACCTACCACAATTTTGGCTGATAGCTTCTCCTCCTTGGGGACTGAACCCAAAATCTAGCATTTGGTTATGAAATAATGCCTTTACTTACCCTGCAACTGTTTCACATTACTCTGTGGGACTACGGTTGCCCATTTAAAATGAACTCATTGATGCTGATGTATAATTTTCATGCTTAAGAGTTCTAACATCTGTCTCTAATTGTTCTGTAGTTAGAATACACGTCTTCTTATTATGAAGGGCACCTGTAGTCAGTTCCCAAACCTTTTATTAATGCCACAATTTACCATGTCAATGAAATATTTGCAATTAATGTAATGAATGATACGGAAATATTGCAGTCTTAACCAACTTAGTATCTTTACGTTCAGGTGTGAGAAAATTGAGGTTTGGACTAGTTCCAAAAAGTTAGGATGCCCTAAAGACAGGAATAAGAATAAGGCCAGTGGAATCTTTCAACTGTGAAAATGGAGAAAGGAGAGTATATAAGCAGATGTTTCTGATAACTGGATTTTCACTCAGACAAGTGCGAAGTGATTTATTTTGGGAATTTAAAGCAGGCCGGGGCAGACCAGTGAATGGCAAGGACCTGGGGAATGTTAGAGAACAGAAGAACCGAGGGGCGCCAATACATAGTTCCTTGAAAGTGGCATGCTTCCTTTCATCAGTTGTGGAATTGAGCAAAAGAGTTGGGATGTCATGTTACAGTCTGACAAAATGTTGGTTGGACCTCACTTAGAAAATTGTGCACAGTTTTGGTCATCACATTCCAAAAAAGACAGGATTAAACTTGAGAATGTGCAGAAAAGACTCACCAAAATGTTTCCTGGACCAGAGAACTTCTATTTAAGGAGACACTGGATAGGATGGAATTGTTTAAGGCAAGAGGGATAAGATTTACAGGAAGTCTTGTGAGCAATTTTGGGCTCCTCATTTAAGAAATGATGTGCTGTGATTGGAGAGGGTTCTGAAGAGGTTCGCAAGGATAAAACCAGGAATGAAAAAGTTATCATACTTTTGACAGCTCTTGGACTGTACTCATTGGAATTTAAGAGAATGATGGGGAGACCTCATTGAAACATTTTAAATATTGCAATGTATGGACATCGTAAATGGAGAAAGGTTGCTTTCCGTGGTGGGAGATTCCAGGACAAGAGGGCACAATCTCAGCAGTGAGTGGCATCCACAGAACAGAGATGTGGAGGAATTTCTTTCGCCCCAGAGAGTGGTGAATCTGTGGAATTTGTTGCCACAAGCAGTTGTAGAGGCCGCATTTGGGTGCATTTAAGGCAGAGATTGTAAGGTTCTTGATTAGCCAGGGCATCAAAGGTTATGGGGAGAAGGCCAGGCAGTGGGGCTGAGGGGTCAAACCTAAGCTCATTCTTGAACGACAAGGCAGATTCAATGGGCTGAATAGCCTATTTCTACTCCTATGTATTATGTATGATCTTGAGTGGCATTTTATTCACACTGAGGGTGGTGAGATATGGAAAGAACTGGCAGATGAGGTGATCGATACAGGGTACAATTACAACATTTATAAAAAATTAGGAAAGGTTGAGGGATATGAGATCAGTTTAGACAAGCAGTTTGGTCATCGTGGATGAGTTGGGCTGAAGGGCTTGATTCCATGTTCTACGACTTTATTAATCTAAACTGTCTCAATGAACTGAAAATGATGCATTAAGCTTTCGGACTGACAGCAATAGCTCTGCTCACCAAAAAAAGAAGTTTGATCATTGAATTTTTAAATAGATTAGAAGCATCTTCGGCTTTCCAAAAATCATTCTGATAGTTTTCGTCTGGATGTTTCAATCTAAAGTTTTATTCTGAGTTCTGAGAACAATTTCCTGGCTACTAGTGATTTATCATGGACTCATGTAGAGAACATTTGTTCCCAATGTGCTAGACAGCCTTAATTTCTTCTCCACATTCTCATTTAGAGCTATAACCTTCCTCTATTTCTGAATAAGATGTCTCAATTGACTACAAATCACTTAAAGTCAGTGAGTGGAAAACAGTGTCTCGACTGGAAGCTCAATTGTTGAATTAAAGACTGGCTTCCCGATAAATTGTCTTATTTTTCGAGCACGTTCATCCTCAACACTTTTCCTGTTGCACTTTATTATTAGAGAACCTTATAATTTTGCAGTTAATTCATTTCCCTGAATATTAATCGACGAAGTTTATTCTCATATTCATAAGTATGATACATAGATGCAATTACTTGCTGAAACTAGCACATACATAAAACACACAACACATAAATGAAAAATGAGGTGATTAAATATAGAAAGAGGAGAAAGAGAGAGAACGAAAGTACTCCTCCTGTCTCACCAAATCAAATTATTTTATCTTCATAAAGGCGATGAGTAGAAGTGATTTCTTAGCACTGTTTTTCAAAAAGCAAAGTGCAATTAGCATTGTTACTGCTCAACCTAATCACAAGATGATCATTGATGGGATGTTTCTCAGCAATTCAATTGATTCTCAGCAATTCAATAGCGTGATTTCCAAAGCGCTAATAAGATTGCCAGCAGTATGCCAAAGTTCAGCAAATTCTGCAGCATCTAAAGGAAATAAAGGGTGACCAACATTTCAAGCCTGAGCCCTTCGACAAGGTATATGATTGCCTGCCAATTTGAGATGTGATGAAGTTGCGAAAGATCCTATAAAATTCAAATTCTTCCTTGTATTGCAGAAGAATGTGCATTATATTATGTTTGATGCATTAATCCTACAAATGAGATGTGGCATTTTTAATTTAGATCAGTAAAGGCACTCCTTAATTAGTCACTTCATAAAATTTCAATATAAATATTCTGAGTGTAAAGCAAAATTTCAAAGAAGCTGCTTTAATAAACTCAATGGCATCTGCAAAGACTCCAGATCTAGTGGAAAAGTAACTAGTGATATTTTACCATATCGTCAGTCAGATGTACTACCCTCAGCGCCAACAAATGTTTTTGCAAGGTTTTTATCCACGTTATTGGCTATACATTTTAATCCATTTAGATTCATGGGTGGTTACTTCAAATCGTTTGGGAATGTTTTGTTTTGAAGCAAGAGGCATGAAGTGATTTGTTCGGACAAGCCGTGGGTTTTAACATTTTTTTCAGAAGCTCTCTAACCGGCACGAAACACATTAGAGCATTTAATCTAAGTCACTATGACCAAGGAAGCAAAGCCGAGAAAGACCATCAACATGAAAGCGAGCTTTCTGATCGCCAACTGAGGGAGTGGGAAAAGGGAAAAGGTTCAAAGAAAAGAAACACCTATAGTTTATTTCTTGTCATTTGAATTTTCAAGTGACTGGATTTATAAGCAGGCTGCCCAGAAAGTTCAAACTATGTTGTTTTAATGAGTTGCTGTTGGCCTTTACAGTAAATGTCAGTTTTGCTACTTTTGTCAAAAATCATAAAAATGAAATTAATGAATTCTGTACCCCCTGTTATTCCTAAACATTTTCTCTTGCAATAGTTTGGTGTAATCTCTGCGCTTTGGTCAGGATCAATGCCACATAATTAAAGTGCAGATTGTTGAGGTTGTCTGCAGAGCTCCTTTCACAGAACTGGGAGCTCACATATAAATTCTGCTGAAAGGAAACAGGTATCTCTGATCTCAGTCATGTGATGAATCATTCAAAAAATGATGAATGACCTCAGGAGCATGAGCTCTAAAGACAGAACAGATGTAAAGAAGCAAAAGCATCAATGAGGAAAAAAGGGAAAGAAAAAGATAAGTTAAGATGACTGTTTCTGGAAAGAGGTGAATGGAAATGAGAGACATGGTTTATTGGATTATACAAATGGGCAGGAAATTCCAATCTATGACCGTCTGTTTAGAAATGATAATTTCATGCTAAATGAATGGAAAATCTAAGGATGTATTTATTCACAGATCTAAAGATTGGTGTTTTGTGTGGTTATGGAAATACTATTTTCTTCTGTCACACATTAAAACCGTTTCAAAATCTTCAACAGCACAAAACTACAAATGACATATTTTGGCATTTAAAAACTCTTGCAGAGTCAAGTCTAAATATGTTCGTCTGCTTCTCCCATTAGATCAGAGTCATTCAGAATCAAAGCAGGCCATTTGATTCATGCAAGCATCATACACCAATCCTGCACTGACTTCTTTTTATTCTCCCCACATTCCCATCAGCTGTCCCCGAATTCTCCCTCTCACCACCCCTTGGGGTCACTTACAGTGGTTAATCAACTATGTCTTAGAGCCATGGAAGGAAACTGGAGGAACCCACCAAGGTCACAGGTAGCACATATAAATAACTTGTGGAGTGCACCGGAGGTCACTGGCCACTGCAGGTCACCGGGGCTCCAAAACACCAATTCCATTAGCTTATCCATTGTATCATTTCTAGTCCTCTGGGCAGTGCATAGGGTTGAAAGCCATCTACATTGGACTCAGAATGAAGGAAAGATAGCAGATGACTGTGACTGGGTTAGTAGACCTCTTTTCTTCAAGTCAGAAGACTGTGCATTCAAGCCACACTCCCAAATATGGACCACAAATTCTGGGCAGAAGATTTAGAACAACATTAGTGGAGTTATTGTCTTCTAGGAGATGTAGAAAATCCCTTGGTATAATTTCAAAGTGATGCAGAGCATGTATTCTAATGTTCTGGCCAATAACAAGAACCACCAATTAACGATATGAATAGCGTCGATGATTGTGGGAGAATTTGTCTCCCCTTTCCTTCATTAATGTGCTGCCATCACCATCCATCACTAATTGCCCCGATCTGGGGGCAGTTAAAAATCAACCATTGCAGCTTCTAATCATATTAAACCCAAGCATACCTAGAAGGTCTTCAGATATCCTTCCCTGGAGGATGTTGGTGAACCTGATGAGGTTTGCCACAATTATTGATATTTTGCATTTATATAATTTCTTAAATTTAAATTTCCAGCTGCTGTGGTTAGATTTGAACTCGCATTTCTAGATCAATATTCCAGGGGACTGGTTACTTCTAGCAACTTAGCTACTGTTGCAAACTCAATTATATATTTTAGAAGTATTCCATTGCTTGAAATGAGGTGATTCAAGGGAAATATCCAGATATTCTGTAGAACTCCAGAAAGCCAGCGATTAAGTTATTTTCAATAATAACTATTCTTGAAGATGGATTGAACAGAATACCTTGCTAAAATGCCTGTGGGGTGTTTATCTTTATTTGTAGCTATTTATTGCATTTGAAGACAAAGATGAAGGGAAAAGATCATGTAATTGTTAGCATATGTTTTTACTTGCTTTCTAAAAAAAAATTAGCTAGTCTTCAGACTCAAAGAGATTGTTGCCAATGGAGTGGTTTCATAAGTATTGAAATGGTGAAAAAAAATTCTCTTCCACACAACGATGAGAAGAAAATCCATAACAAAAATGCATAGACCTAGGTGGAAGCGAAAGAGAAATGAATGGGCACAGCTATTTTCATCAAATCCCTTGGGTAAACATGTTTAGACCACATCAGAATTCTCCCAAAAAAAGGTTTTGCTTAAGGAGAATGTAACTAGAAATGCGCATATTCATTGCCTGTTTCCAGAATTTTCCAAAATGAGGAGAAGGTTGAGAACCAACGCATTGGGGAGCTGATGGAATTATGTATAGAACTAGGCCCAGATAAGTAAGAAAGTCTGTGGATGCGACAACCAAGCCAGGTAAAGATCATTCATTTTCCCGAGGATTATTAATGAACCAGGTAAAGATTAGCAACCATACAGTGTGTAATGCACCATCAATTACTCGAAAGATTGTTGTTAAGAAACTAATAGCCTTTTATTCACCGGAGAACAAAGGCACATCCATACAGTTTGATTGCCCTGCACTGAGGAGGGGGCTGTGGGACAGCCACCTTTATATTGCAGCCTTTGGGGAGGGGCCACAGGTACAAACAGCCAATAGGGGTGCTTGACCAGACATGTAACAGTGGTTTACCACACAGTGGGTTTATGATATCTTTACTAATTCCACCCCATAATTAATCTCTGAAACAGCTGCAACAATGGGATTCAAACCTAGGTCTACAATCAATAGTCCATGTTCCTTCAACTGCCCAACTATATATTTTCTTATGACGTCGAAGGAGGCCTTTTCAGCCCATCAAGTCCATGCCAGCTCATAGAGCAAAGCCTTTTTCCCACTGATCTTCCTTGTATTCCTTTTCTTATGACAACACGATCCTTGAGATGTGTGAAGAAACTAGAGCACCTGGAGGAAGCCAACACAGTTGCAGAGACATGGGCAAACTTCAGACAGACAGCAGCAGAGGTCGCAATTGAATTCTGGCCATTAGAGTTCAGAGGTCACAGTTCCATTATTCCACCGAACTCCTCCATCAGTAAATGAGAAAAAAAAACAAACAGGAACTATTTCCTCTGCTTGAGGAAGGATGTCTTGGCTTTGGAGGTGGCACAGAGGAGGCTTACCAGGTTGATTCCAGAGAGGGGGTTGGCCTATGAGGAAGAGGTTGAGTCATCTTCTCACTTGAATTTAGAGAAATGAGAGGGGATCGTAAAGAAACATAAAATTATGAAAGGCATAGATAAGATAGAGGTAGGTCATTTGTTCCCATTGGTGGGAGAGACTAGAACTAGGGGAAATAGCCTCATGATCCAGGGGAGTAGATTTAGGACAGAGATGAGGAGGAACTGGTTTTACTAGAGGGTGGTGAATCAGTGATCCCAACACCCAACCCCAACCAACCAATTTTCCCTTGCAACCCCTGCAACCGTGCCTGCCTGTCCCGCATCGGACGCCAGTCACCAACGAGCCTGCAGCAGACGTGAACATACCCCTCCATAAATCTTCGTCCGCGAAGCCAAGCCAAAGAAGCAGTGGAGACAGCCTCAGTGAATATATTTGAAACAAGGTGTGGTAAACCACTGTAATGCATAATTATCCGGTCAAGCATACCCATTGTCCAGTTGTACCTGTGATCCCGCCCCACAGACTCCAATATAAAGGTGACTGTTCCACAGCCCCCTGCCGCTCGGTTCAAGACAGCCGAACAGTAGGGATATGCTAGGTTCTCAAGTGAATTAAAGCCTATTGGTTCCTCCACAATAGTCTCCTGAGTGATTGATGGTGCATCAAAGGATTATATAGATTTTTTGCAAATTAAGGGAATTCAGGGATATGGGCAGGTAAGTGGAGATGAGCCTATCGTCAGATCATCCATGATCTCATTGAATGACAGTGCAGGCTCGGAGCACTGGATGGCTATCTCTTGCTCCTATTATGTTCTTACGTTCCTAACTACAAGTGGAGCAAGAGTACAGAAATCTAATGTTAGCAATGTGGGGAGGGGGGGGTTTGCTAACTACCAGGCAATTATCTGTCAGTATTCTTCCAACAAGACACTTTAGTTCCCCTAATAGGAGAACATGCTGTTAAATGGTGCCAATTAATTTTGGAGTTTATGGAATCATTTTAATGCACCACAAACAATATGGTGCTTAATTAAATAGGATCAGCCTTTATGTGCTTTTTTTGAGTTAGCAGGTGCAAAGGTTCATGGGAGGCATTGAGTTTGGAACACAAAACATTCCTTTCACATTACATTCCCAGAGAAAGATATTTGATCACCCGAATTTCTGATTGTCTTTTCAGACTCTCTCTTGATGTGGTCTAAGCATTGGAATAATTTTGGAAAAACTGACATTGCATAGTGCAAACATTTCCTCCATTAGAGTTGTGCACAGACCAAACTATTTAAACTGTGAGAAGAGCCAAGGAACATTGCCAAGAAACTGAAACAAGAGTCTAAATGAGGTTTGAAAATGCAGGTAGCTCTGACTGCAGTGCGTGATGTGGCATTGTGCATTTTCCAATTTGCTTGCACGTTACCCGACTTTAAATACATATTTTCCTTTGGGATCTGTTTCCTAATGGCCATGGCATCCTTTTTTTCTTCTGGGCCAGCACAGATATGTATTAGAAAACTAAAAACAATAAAATTAAATGAAAGCATTTTTTTAAATCAGGGGATCATGCAATTTCCCTTTCATATGCCACACAACTGGCTTCTGGTAAACCTCTTGCTTCACTCGAGAGTCGGATTATTTTTGTAGCACTCATCACCGTCCATAGCCAAACTATTCACAGGGAGTTAGAGAGAGACGTACTGAGCTGACCCCAATAATGTATTCACGGACCTCAGCGTGATCATGGGACTGTGGCAGTTACGGGATGTGGCGGGATTACTGATGCCTTCATTCACAGAAATGGACTTCTCCCACCCCCCCCACCCCCTCCCCTCCCCCAACTGCCTGCAGGCAATAGCAAAAGAAAGGCATCAGTTTTCTTCTGTCAGTTCTGCCATGCCTTCTGGTGCCAGTCCTATGATGAACAGCTGCATAGGATGTGGGACACGGGACAGATGGCTGTACTTATTAGGCTGGGCCTGATGCCCAATCCTATAAAGCAAGGTATGAAAGAATGGTAGTATATCATAGAATGTTTAAAGGAAACTATTCAGTCCATCAAGTTTATACTGGGTCCTGGTAGACCAATCCCTTTAGTTCTATCTCCCACGCTTTCACCAGAAGCCTGAAGATAATTCTTCCTGTCGTTCCCATCTCTATGGCTCCGCTGGTTGCACTACCAAAGAAAGCACATTATCCCAGCTAGAAGAGGTCCTGCCCCAAAGCACCAGTGGCCTGGATTCCATCCTGATCTTGGGTCCCGTCTGAGTGGAGTTCGCCATGTATTTCTTACGACTCTGAAGGTCTCGCCCACATTCCAAATGCACACAGGTTAATCAGCTAATTGGCTGATTAGCTAAGTGAGCCTTAGTTGTAGGGGAGTGGTCGAATCTTTGGGAGTAAATGAGGATGTGGAGTTTTCTTAATAAATGGGATTAATGTAGGTTGAATGCATGTGGAAACTTTTGATTGATTTTGTTTCCACCAAACTCTACAAGCAGCGAGTTCAATATCGTAAATAAACTCAGAATGAAAATGTCTTTCCTCACGCTCCCCCCTCCTCCTTTCTATCGTTTGCTCAGAATGTAAATCTGTACTCCCAAATACTGCCCTCCCCTCCTTCAGTAGGAATGGCTTCCCTCTATTGACCCTCAATCAACTAAACCAGTAACCACCTCATACATTTCAATCAGGTCACCTCTCAGCCTTCCAGAACAAAACTAGCTTCTCCAGTCCAATCTCATGCCTGGAAATAATAGATTACATAATGGTACAGCGGGCAATCAGGCCCTGCGCCTCAGTGCAGGCATCAATGCTGATCTTTTATTCACAAGATCACAAGGTATGGGAGCAGAAGGAGGCTCATTGACCCATCGTGTCTTCCCCGCCATTCTAATCATAAGATGATCCATCCTCGAACTCAGCCCCACTCCCCGGATTTCTCCCCGGAACCCTTGATGACCTGACTAATCAAAAAAACCTGTCAAGCTCTGCCTTATATACACCCAACGATATTGCTTCCTCAGCCCCCTGTGGCAGTAAGTTCCACAGACTCACGACCCTCTGACTAAAGAGGGTTTTCTGCATCTCTTTTAAATTGACATCCATTTATCCTGAAGTTTTGCCCTCTTGTTCTAGAATCCCCTACTATGGGAAACATCCTTGCCGCATCTACTCTGTCCAGGCCTTTCAGCATTCAAAATGTCTCCATGAGACCCCCCCCCCCCTCATCCTACTGTATTCCAATATTCTTCCCATATTCTCAGATTCTACCACTCACCTACACAACAGTGGCAATTTACAGTGCCAAATTAACCCTGCCAATCCTCACATATTCGGGAAATGGGTGGACACTGGAGCACGCAGAGGAAACCCACTTAATGTCATGTGGGATATAAAACTCCAGACATACAGCATCAGAGGTCAGGATTGAACCCAGGTCACTGGAGATGTGAGGCAACTTGCGATTTACTAGACTTTATATTAATGTAAGATGTTGCTTTGATTGGTTCTCCCACCAGTTCCTGTTTGCTTCAGGCAAGATTATCTGTCAACTGTACCCCACAAATGATAGTCTTATCACTATCACTGACCATACTGGTCCACCCCTGTGATGAACAGTCAAAAGGCGATGACGAATGGTGGAGACATAGCTTCAGTGAGGCTTATCTGGGCAAAATACCACTGAAGATTTTCATCAATTACAATAGTCAACAAATATTTTGCTTCCTGAATACGTTTGGGTGTATTTTATAGATTTTGGTCTTCAGATCACAAAAATAACCTTACATTTTTCCTATCACATACCTATTTTTAGATATGACATTTTTGTGATTCCCTGGCCTATTTTAAGTCTACCTCAAGCAGACGAAACCACAAAGTGCAGCATATCATTGAAAATCCATTTCCTGCCTTCACACTTGGACGTCTTCCCCGCTGATCTTGGTGCAGTCAGTGACGAACTCGGTAAACAGTTTCGCCAGGACATTGTGACCATGGAAAAGTAGTACCACAGCAACTGGAATCCATCAGTGCTGGCTGTCTAATGTTGGACACTGACATGAGAGGCATCAGATGCTGAGTACAAATGGAAATCAGCAGTAAATCATTATTAGGTCAGTGGAACTAACGCAACGTGTCAGCGTCATGCTCAATTCAATAAAAGTTAATTTAATGTTTCTCCAACTTCCTACATGTTACAGCAAGTCTGGAATTATCGTGTTCATCTTGAAATTGTCTATCATAATCCCCTTTTATTCGGGAAGAAAACTTTTTGAAAGAAATTGTTGTCGAGTGTTATCTGATGTAGGTAGCTATCTTACTTCTGCACAATTTTGGAGCGTCAACTTTACCTGAGAAAATGTTCATTGCCACGACTAATGAAATACAGAGATTAAAGGCAAACTGAACAGGAGCATCTCTGAATCCATTGCGTAAAATCAGAAATGGAAAAGCATATTAAGCTGCTGTTGTTACTTCCCAAACCCGTTTCCCATGGTAACTGCTCTCAGTTCTGTCTTGGAATGATATTTCCTGTGATAATTCTACATCATGCACTGCATTGAATTGAAACTAAGATATAAAGACTGATGTAATTTAAATAGTAAGGATTATAACCCTGTGTGTTTGGTTTGGTATATAGTTAGCCAGTGTACTAAAGCATTAATGATTAAACACTAATTTGGCATAATATGATATTGCATCTCACTGGAAAAAGATGAGGTACCAATTTAAGTAGACACCATAATTAAAACCCTTTGAACAGCAGTACATTTTCTAACTAGCCTTTGAGTCTGGAATAACAGATTACAAATATCAAAAGAAAGAATTAAGATGTCACAGCTGTGGAACACCATATCAGATCTGTGCAAGTTCAGCTGTGCCACATGTACTCAGCTTGATATAGCTCATCACCTCACCAACCATCCTCGCAAACCCCAACCCCACCCAGCTGCTTCCTCTGGCTCCGCTTCCACTTCCCACCAAATCCTACCCAATCCACACTTACTGACCTTCCCTATTGTACCTCTTCTTGCATTGGGTCAGGGAGTTCCCTCTTAGAAAAAGAAATCTAAAATCACCTGTTTAAAGATAAGCATGTCAACTCTGCTTTTCTCTTTTTCCCAAGGCTACCTGACCTGCTCTGAGTTTCCAACACTTTCTGTTTTACTTCATTCATCAGGATCTCCTCTGCTTTTCACAGGATCAGTAAAAACAATTTTCACTTAGAATTCACCTCAACTAAGCAAATAATATTGTTCATAAAACGATTCATCTTTACCTGTAACAAAAGAACAACGGCACTCATGCATCGCTGATGAAGAAAGCAATGGACTCAAATCCCACCCAACGCAGGTTTGCCTCATTGGTCCTTCGATGTGGTAACAAGGGGGTGCAGCACTGTCGGAGGTGCCACTTTCCAGATGGGCCATTAAGTCAAAGGTCTCACTGGTGGTGCAGGAAATCAAACGTGCTGTTTTAAGAATAGGCAGAAAGAATGCCCTGGCCAACACAACTTTCTGTCTGGGTGTGGAAGCAAAATCCACAGAGACCAGCAGTTATAGTTATCATCATTTTAATTTAATTTATGCATACAGCACGACAACAACCCACGACACCCAAATACATCCAAGTGACTGATTAACCTACTAACCAGAGGAAACCGGAGCGCCCATAGGAAGCCCATGTGAAAACGACGAGTACATGCAAACGGATGCGAACCCAGGGAGCTGGCACAGTAAAGCATTGTGGTAATTCCGATGATAACAATCTGCTGGGGCGAGTAGCATCAGTGCGGAAAAGAAAGGTCGACGTTTCAGGTTGGAGCCCTTCGTCAGATTGTTTTCAGTTCCAGATTCCACAATCTGCAGTTCCTCGTGTGTTTTCATTTTCCTGCACCAATGTATATGAAATAAAGATTGAAGGAAAACATGAAAGTCTGCAGACACAGTGGCTGAAGTAAAAACACAAAGCTGGAGAAACTCAGCAGGTCAGTGTCCTTTATACACTATATATATTCATAGATCCCATGTAATTGTCGACCCCACCTCTTATTTTGGCCAAAAAAAAACTCATTTTCCACATGACCCAAGTAAAAGTCAAACCCCCATTTTTGCCTTGACCGCCCTCCCATCCGAGCTCCCAACACCCCAATCCTCTGCTCTTCTGAGTTCCTGACACCCGATTGCAGATCCTCACCCTGGGTGCCTGCCATTCCAAGCTCCGGTTGGAATTGCCTGGGCTGCCCACCCCATCCGAGCTCCTGAGGCTCCTACTGCCTGCCATCTGAGCTCTCGATGCCCGATTGCAGATCCTTGCCCTGGCCACCCACCCATCCGAGTACCCGATGACCCAACTGTGAACCCTCCCCTGACCTCCCGCCCATCCATCCAAGCTCCCGTTGCTCCGACCCTGGCCACCTGCCAATTCGAGTTCATGACTCCCCAACCACAGACTCTCTCTTAGTCCCTGGCCTCCCACCCATTCAAGCTTCCGACACCCCGAACACGGATTTACCACCTGGTTCCGGTCATCCAAGCACCCGACACCTTGAACGAAGCAAGTACTCACCATGACCAAAAGTACAATCTGTGCAAAAGTCAACACCCTCCAATTTTGACCTGAAAAATTGTTCCAAGTACATACAGTAACAAAGATAAGGATGCATAACAGTATTTCGGGCCTGAGCCCTTTATCAAGGTCTGAGCAAAATGTCTGCAGGAACCCAAATAAAATGGTGGGGGTGGCCAGGTGGGAGGGTCAGTGGGAGAAGCACAGGCAATAAGTAATAGGTGTTGTCTGGCAGAATCCAGAGAAGTCGATGTTAATGCCATTCGGTTGGAGATTGCCCAGACGGAATGAAGATTGAAAACTGTCAGGCGATTTATATCTTTTCCATTTGTCCCATTGCTATTGAGCGCACTGAGTCATGGTGAAGGAGGTAATAACTGACAGGATCTGAGGGCCAGGATGATGTCTTCATCTTATTCCTAGAGTTCAAGGTAGTGACAATTCATCATCAGGCGATACAGATCACTAAGATCAAACAGAATATATCAGAACCACCATTTGGCCTTTGAATCTGGATTATTGTCTTTTAATAAACAAGACTTGTTATCAGTATTTTGGGTTACATGTTCCATTTTCTTTCCTGCTCCTCTCTAACGGTTGACTCCCCTATGGGGAAAAAATCTGTCAGTCTTAGTCTTAATTGTACCCAGTGATTCAGATTCTGCTGTGAGTTTCCATCCTGAAAAGCAAAGCCCCTTTCAGTGATGGGATGAAGTCCAAACGCTTCATCGACTTTCTCCTTTCTTCTGATCAAAGCAAATGTAAAACCTTGGGATGATAATGCCGAAATTCTACATCTGGCAAAACATAGTGCATGGGTACAGATCCCAAAAATTGTACAAACAAAAATCATTATCCAGTCAAAGTTTATATATTTGTTTCAATGTTGTTTGCCAGACAGGTCATAGGTTCAGAGTAATTGTACTTTGCTTTGCAAATAAGAACCCTAGAGACTACACAATGGCCCCAAATTGATCTATGTACCTGCCAACATTTCTCACGAAAATCCTAGACGTGCTACTTTATGTGCATTAAAGTCATTAAAAATTATAGTAAGATATTAATGGTCCTTTAGGCAAGAATTAATTGGTCAAATGCTCAAGTATTTGACTTAATATTTTAACTAATTTTGCAGTGAGTTTGCAATGCCTTCTACGTTGGAGTTTGCCACATTGTCAGTCAGAACTGGTGACATATGCTGGAAAGTTATTCATTAATTTTGATTCTTTCTACCTTACTGATTTATTTTCACAAAATCCTTTTGTTCTTCAGATTATTGGCGAGCACCATAAGTGCTGGTATCAGGTAATCCCAAATCAGCCATAACAACCCTTGGCTCTGTTCGACCACACGGTTGCATTTTGATTCCTCACACCAGCCATGGTTTTGGCCTCTCGGAATGAAGTTCACGCAACTCCATTGCTGCTGGAGGACGCATTTTGCACGGCCTTCACAATTTACGACATCGAGAAGTCCTGACAATACAAATAACTAGTAACCACCTGTAATATTTTTTTCTCTCACTTTAATGTCCAAAGGTCCTCCTGCACTCTTTTTAGACCAAACTCTTGTATTTCATAATGAGAGAGAAGGAAGGGATTCAATCCATCATCCATAACACTTATCAAAGCATTCGCATCAGTCCCATTCCCCCACCTGTTCTTTCCCTCTTGGCTAAAGACACCTCCTTGATTCTCCAAACAGTCACCTAAATCTGCGATCGTTTACAGTCCACCCCAACCAGCTAGAATGCATTTGGGCTGTAGGAGGACAAATGAGACTGAGAGCACACATGAGAGCACAAGGGGAAAACCTATCCAGGAGAAACATGCAAATTGCATGTTGACAGCATGAGACTGCGAGCTAGCTTGCTGGAATTCCACAATATCACCCTCTGGACTTAGCGAAGGCTACTTGGACCTTGCGATGCAAAAGCTGGAATCATTCCAATTCGAGTTATCCATTCAACCATCTTTAAAGGATCTCTTGGAGTAAACAACGAGCTGAAACTTTCTCACCCTCAATAATTATTCCACCTTCACGAAAAACATCTTCTCCCCGACATGTTTTTTTTTAAATGTGCTTGCAACATACAGAAGTAAACTTTGGTGCTCCCTTACTGGATTAGTGAAACTTTAATTATTTGAAGCCAATCATGTCGTTTCACGCATGTTTCAAAAGTCAGCAATTTGTGAGGAATTTCCCATAGAAAACAGATAATTGTTTTAGAAATTAGAAGGAGGCCTTTTTTGTTTTTGCAGAGATTTTATCCCCATTGACCTGGGCAATATTAATTTATCTATCAATGTTGTTAATAAACAAAATTGATTATCTTTGCAGATTCACCATTCTGATTGATTCTTGGTGTTGAATATGGGGTATATTTTATCCAAACAGGCTGTACCTATGTAAACAAGTCTCTCTCAACCATCTGTGATGTTCTTGATACACTTGCTCAATGGAGGTGGAAGTGAATTACAAACTAGTAATATCATCATATTACCTTTTAATATTTCTGAAGGGACATGTACAAAATGCTGCTTCCTTTAGATAAAGTTTGAAATGTACCCAGTTATTTATAACCCTTGAAGATACTGATCTTCGCATGGTGTATCTTCCCAACTCATCTCACTGATCCCATTGTTTCTACTCGAACCCCTGCTTGTCAACCACTTTGCATTCAGCATAATTCTTGCCAGCTCCGTCCTCCATCTCTGGAGTATTTGTATTTGCTCTGACAGGATCTGTGAGCACTTCCTGTTCTGAATTTTACAGCATAGCTCCTGGAACCACAAGTTCCAACAACCCTGCTGTCTCCCTTTGCGCATTATTTCAGCCTCACTGAATCTTCTCATTCTCCAATTTCTGCCTATTTTTTCTTGGGCAATGTGCAGAGATGCTCCCTTCAAAATATACTTTGATTCTAGAGGAATACTCCCAACACATCTCTGATTCCTCTCAAAGATCTTACATCTCAGGAAACCTGGTAAAACATTTCAAAGTCTGCTCACCAAGAATTTGGCTGGTGTGTTTACTTTCATAGAGTATGGGTTCAGTTCATTGTCAGTGAATCAAGGGTCTTTGATGTTTTTTTATGTGAGGCCAACCTGCTATTTAACTTAGAGCTCACGAAGTACTCAATTGGGTGGGATTTTAATATGGTTTTATGTGCTCTCACGACTCCTTCAGCTCCATTAGTTAACATTAGGACATAATACGTAGAAGCAGGAGTGGATCATTCAGCCCTTTGTTCCTTCTCTGCCATCCCACAAGGTCTTGGTGGGATTTTTAACCTCAGAGCCACTTTCTTGCGCTATTCCAATATTCTTTGATTTCTTTACAAAACTTTCAATCTACCATATTTACTCATGTAAAAGTCAATCTCATGTCAAGCTTCTTATTTTTGGCTACAAAATCTGGAATTACCCTATATCTTACATTCTGCCCTACTCTCTCACCCCAGCCCTGACCACCCACAGGCTGGATCTCCCCATGCCTCCAACACTGCAGAATCTTACCACAGTCCCCATGGTAGGTTGGATGTTTTGATGCACAGACTTTGTAATTATTACTTTAATTCATTGTGTTTTTGTTCTTTATCATTTAGAAAACAGTTGGGCCTGCTTCTGATATTGTATTTTGGATTCTAGTGTGAATTTCAGCTCCTTAAAAGTAGTATTCATGTAACAGTCGATCCCATAAATTTAACATTAAAAAGTCAATAAAAATTTGACTTTTACATATGGTATTTCTTAGATATTCCCAGTGATTATATCTCGACAGGCCTCATGCATAATTCATTCCAAATATTTAACCCCTCTGGGGAAAGATATTTCTTTTTACCTCAATCAAAAATGCCTGATCCCTTATTTTGAATCTGTAATCCCTGTTTTTCAGGCAGAGAGAAGAAGATCAACTGAGTATTTACCCTGTCAGTTCTTGTTATAATATTGCACAGTTCAATAAAATCATCCCTTTATTGATGTTAACATTATGCAAAATTGAACAGTACAATTCAAAAGATAAGAAAAAAATCAAAATAAAACATAATTTCGAATCCCTACCAGTAAACAAGGTTAAAAGCTGTCACGTAGTAATCAAGTGTCAACCTGGAGATAGACAGCACAGCATCAAAGCTTCAGAACAAACTGAATTCTTTAGGTTATGAAAATAGTCCATAAATGAGCCCCACATCTTTTGAAAGTTAATATTTGACTCTTTAATGGCATTTTTTTTTCTAAACTTAAATAGGACATAATATCCTTTAACCAATGAGTATGTGTAGGTGGACTATTATCTTTCCATTTAATCAAAATTGCACGTCTGGTTATCAATGAAGAGCAACTTGTCTGTGAACTACTCTTTGCAGACGATGCCGCTTTAGTTGCCCATTCAGAGCCAGCTCCTCAGCGCTTGACGTCCTGTTTTGCGGAAAGTGCCAAAATGTTTGGCCTGGAAGTCAGCCTGAAGAAAACTGAGGTCCTCCATCAGCCAGCTCCCCACCATGACTACCAGCCCCCCCACATCTCCAGCGGGCACTCACAACTCAAAACGGTCAACCAGTTTACCTATCTCGGCTGCACCATTTCATCGGATGCAAGGATCGACAACGAGATAGACAACAGACTCGCCAAGGCAAATAGTGCCTTTGGAAGACTACACAAAAGAGTCTAGAAAAACAACCAACTGAAAAACCTCACAAAGATAAGCATATACAGAGCCGTTGTCATACCCACACTCCTGTTTGGCTCCGAATCATGGGTCCTCTACCGGCATCACCTACGGCTCCTAGAAAGCTTCCACCAGCATTGTCTCTGCTCCATCCTCAACATTCATTGGAGTGACTTCATCCCTAACATCGAAGTACTCGAGATGGCAGAGGCCGACAAAATCGAATCCACGCTGCTGAAGATCCAGCTGCGCTGGGTAGGTCACGTCTCCAGAATGGAGGGCCATCGCCTTCCCAAGATCGTGTTATATGGCGAGCACTCCACTGGCCACTGTGCACCAAAGAAGAGGTACAAGGACTGCCTAAAGAAATCTCTTGGTGCCTGCCGCATTGACCACCACCACTGGGCTGATATCTCCTCAAACTGTGCCTCTTGGCGCCTCACAGTTCGACGGGCAGCAACCTCCTTTGAAGAAGACCGTAGAGCCCACCTCACTGACAAAAGACAAAGGAGGAAAAACCCAACACCCAACCCCAACCCATCAATTTTCCCTTGCAACCGCTGCAACCGTGCCTGCCTGTCCCGCATCGGACTTGTCAGCCACAAACGAGCCTGCAGCTGACGTGTCTGCCTGTCCCGCATCGGACTTGTCAGCCACAAATGAGCCTGCAGCTGACGTGGACTTTTACCCCTCCATAAATCTTCATCTGCGAAGCCAAGCCAAAGAAGAAGAAAAGATAAAATTTGATTTTGAGTTGGAGTCAGTAAAACATCATCATCTTGAAATGATCTGACTAGAGCAATTAAAGGGCAAGTTTCTAATTTGAATTTAAGAATCACAGATAATGTTTGAAAGATATCTTTTAAAAATCTTTCAAAACTTGAGCAAATCCAGAACATCTGAACCAAAGAAGCATCACCAATTTTATATTCGTCACATAGAGGATTTATATCTGAATAAAAATGAGACAACTTACTGGTAACTTTAGACTAAAATCATCCCTCATTCCTTTAGACTCAGGGAAGAATCAAATCAGTCTCATCCTATGATAAAAATTTCCTTGCTGTGAACCTTTAGCCCCTTTTCCCCTGACATCCTGTCCCAGGAATTAACTGGGAATTTACTGGGATGGGGTCCAACGGCAAAGGAACACTGTCTGAACACTGGCGTCGAATGATATCCTTTCACTCCTGGGATTAACCGCCTCTACTCTTCCTCATTATCCCCGGCATTTGCAGACACCGGCGCGCTGATAAAACTCATGGAAAAGGAACACAGAAAGTCACCCATTTCCAACTGAAGGTGGAACACTCAAATCCCCAGGGATAAATTGTGTTCAGTGGAAAAGCAAGTAGTGTCCCAGTTAAAGGGGGCCCAATGGAAATGGCACAAAGGGTTTCCTATCCCAGGACACTGCACAGCCAATTAACTGGGATGCCAGTGGAAAAGGGGCTTAAGTCACCAGTATTCTCTTTCCCAGATCTGCACATAATATCTCGGGTGCTGACTAATGAGGAGTGTATATAAAAGGAACAAGGTATCTCAACTCTTGTACTCAAGGCCAACATTTTGTTTACCTTCCTAAGTACTTCTTGTACTGGCATTTATCTTTGTGCTATTCATGTAGAAGTACACCCAGATCTCTGTGAATACCAACACCTTTCAATCTCCCGCTCTTTAAAAAACACTTTGTATTCTATTGTTATTTCTACCAAAGTCGGAGAAAGCAATGAGGGGAGAAGGCAGAAGGCAATGAAATGTTCAAGTACATGTCCTGCAAATTGTGAGGCATTCTTTGACATTGTGTGTTCTGGCGTGCGTGGGTGGTGAATCTAAGTCACAGTCACTTTGATTCTCCCCGTTATCGTGCAGCTTTCCACGGACGCTAAGGATGAGAATCATTCAAGATGAAGCTCGTCTCCCTTTGCCACTAAACACTGTGCACCCATTGAGAATGTCTACTTGACCATTTCCAGGTTCAGATCTGTATCGATGGGTGTATAGATACGTTTAGGCTGAGTGCCTTTCCAAGTGAAACAGACACTGTGATTATAGTAAAAACTCACTGAAATACTAGAGGATTTATCCAGTCTTGCAGCCTCCAGTGAGATAAATGGCCTGAGCCATTCTTCAAGGAATAAGCAAAGAATATGCAAAAAAAACAGGAAATCTCAATGTTGGCTAGGGGATGGGGGGGTAGGTGTTCAGGCAAACAAAAGGTATTAATTAGATATGATAAGGAGAGAGGTGATCATTCATTCTGTCTGTGTGAAAAGAGACGGGGAAAAAGGAGAGATAGAACTGGGGAAAGGCAATGGGGAAGGAGTAGGGAGTTGGTGGGGGGGAGGGTGGGGGTTAGTTACCGAAAGCCAGTGAAGTCAATGCTAATGCCATTCATTTGGAGGTTACCCAGATGGAATATGTTTTGTTCCTCTAATTTGTGGGCTGTCTCTGTCTGGCAGCGAAATGAGAACCATGGACAGACATGTCAGCAAGGGAATCGGATGGGAGATTGAGATGGGTGGGCACTGGAAGATCCGTGTTTTTGCTGCGAACAGAGCCGAGATGCTCAACAAAGTGATCTCCCATTCTATGCCCAGTCTTTTTTTTCCCCCATCTGGTCTGACCAGAATTTGTCAATGTGACTTTGCCAAGAATGAGGAAGAATAATCAATGAGTTGGTGTTGAGACAATCATTGTAGATCTTCAAAGGCCTTCTGTTGATCTTGATCCACATTATTGTTCTATATTTTTCCAAGACCTGTCGAGATTACGGTGGTGCCCCCACGTACAGCAGGAATGCTGCATGTTACTGCCCCACGCCTAAAATGCAGCATGCTTCTGAAAGACTTGCAGGAGTCTTTGGCTCATTACAACCTGGAATCTCTGCTTGATTGGCTGAAAATCTTGTTCCTCCATCCTGAAACCCAAGAAAGCCACTGGCTCTAAATATAGGCACATTTAATCTATTTAATTTTTAATTTAGATATACAGCACAGTAACAGGTCCTTTCAGCCCACAGCCCCGTGCCACTCAATTGCACCTACAACCACCCCCCCCCAGTACATTTTAAACGGTGGAAGGAAACCAGAGCACACGGAGGAAACCCACTCAGACTCAGGGAGAATGTACACACTCCTTATAGTCAGCGTGGGATTCAAGCCCAGGTCCCGATCGCTGGCGTTGTAACAGCATTGGACTAACCACTGCATTAGCCATGCCATCCTTTCTTCTTTTACAATTGCACCTTGTACTTGTAGAACCTCTGCAGAAACTTTTCCAGAATCACAGGAATTTGCAAATAAAATATCATCTGTCATATCACATCCATTGTGACTGGAAGTATTCAAAATGAAAACACAAAATGCTGGAGAAACTCAGTAGATCAAAACAGTGTCCTTTATGTAGCAAAGACAGAGATACATAACTGACATTTCAGGCTTGAGCTCTTCAGCAAAGTGTGAGGAAAATGCTGGCGAGTGTCAGAACAAAAGAGTGGGCAGGGGGGGTGGCAGGGCAGGAGATGATAGGTGGAGAAGGGGGGAAAGGCAGGGAGGGGGAGAAAAGGCGAGCAGGTTTAATGAAATGCACTGAAGTCAACGTTCATGCCATCTGGCTGGAGGGTGTCCAGATGGAAAATAAGGTGTTGGTCCTCCAATCTGCAAGTGGTCTGGGAGGGACAGTGCATAAGGCCATGGACAGACATGTGAGCGCAAGAGTGTGACCCAGAAATGAAATATTCAAAGAACCAACTTGACTCCATAAGGTAGCTTTGCAAACCTATATAAATACTTCCAAATTAAATTGAATTGTTTATTGTCATGTCTTCCAAGATACTGTGAAAACCTTTGTTTTGTGTGCTCTGCAGTCAAGTTAACCTATCCTTGTGTTCAACTCGTAGTGCAAAATAAAATTATAATATTACAGAAAAAATGGTTCAATTAACCCTTTGGTCTCCAGCCATTTTTAACCTTTCATAATTATTCTGGGTCCATGGATAGTATAGACAGTACAAATACCACTATGAACCAACTGGTGGATAGGTATATAAAATAAAAAACCCAGAAAAATACGAGGACACGGTATAAATGCTTTTTGGTAGCCCCTGAAACATGCTCATGGAGTCCAAAGGGTTAAATCACAACTGTCAGTCTGATCCCCCTGTCACTTTTCATGAAACACCCTGGTGCAAACTCTGCCCTAGAAATATTGAGACTTGACCACACATAGTTGTTCTCTTCTTTGGCTTGGCTTCGCGGACGAAGATTCATGGAGGGGGTAAAAAGTCCACGTCAGCTGCAGGCTCGTTTGTGGCTGACAAGTCTGATGCGGGACAGGCAGACACGATTGCAGCGGTTGCAAGGGAAAATTGGTTGGTTGGGGTTGGGTGTTGGGTTTTTCCTCCTTTGCCTTTTGTCAGTGAGGTGGGCTCTGCGGTCTTCTTCAAAGGAGGTTGCTGCCCGCCAAACTGTGAGGCGCCAAGATGCACGGTTTGAGGCGAGATCAGCATATTAACACAGCATTAACATCTCCTCCACAATCTCCATCAGTAGCGGAGCACAACAGGGCTGTGTTCTTCGCCCCCTGCTCTACTGTTTTGATCTACTGAGTTTCTCCAGCATTTTGTGTTTTTACTTTGAATACTTCCAGTCACAATGGATGTGATATGACACTGGATTGACAGGCGATATGTACATATGGTATGACAATAACACCATCTACAAGTTCACTGATGATATCACGGTAGTAGGTTGTATAAAGAAAGGGGATGAGTCAGCGTACAGGAGGGAGATTGAAAACTTGGCTGAATGCTGCACTAACAAGAACCTCACACTCAATGTCACCAAAACAGCATGGTTGGCGTAGCAGTTAGTGCAACGCCGTTAGAGCACCAGCAATCAGGATCGGGGTTCAAATCTCATGCTGTGTGTAAGGACTTGGTACATTTTTCCTGAGTCTACATGGGTTTCCAGTTTCCTTCCATCATTTGGAACATACTGGGGGCTGTAGGTTAATTGGGTGTGATTGGGAGGCATGTGCTTGTGGACCAAAATGGCCCGTTACCTTGGTGTATGTATCTATGTATGTAAAACCAAAGAGCTGATTGTTGACTTCAGGCAGGGTAAACCAAAGGTGTATGATTCAGTGATCATTTGGGGATCAGAGATGGAGAGGGTGAGCAAATTTAAGTTCTTGGGAGTCATTATCTTGGAGGATCTTTCCTGGACCCAACATGCTAATGGCATCATGAAGAAAGCACATCAGTGCCTCCACTTCCTCAGGAGTTTGCTGAAGTTTGGTATGAAATTGTATATATATGTAGAGGAAAATGTGCTGATGGGCTGCATCAAAATCTACTAAGGGGACACCAATATCCCTGGGCATAAAGACCTGCCAAAGGTAGTGGACGCAACCCAGGACGTCACAGGTAAAACCCTCCCCAGCATTGAGGACATTCACAGGGAATGCTGCACTCGGAGAATCCACTCAGAGAGCAGCAGCAATTATCAAGGATCCACACCACCCAGCACACACTCTGTACCCACTGCTACCATCAGGAAAGAGCTATAGGTGCCACAAGGTTCTTTCCACCCAATTCATGAACAGTGGCTACTCCTCAACAACAAATTATATCGGTCATTTAAAGACTATTACTTTTGCACATTATTGATTTTCTTCCCTCCATATTGAACAGTCAATTTGTTTACATTTCTTTCTTTATTTACATTGTGTACAGTTTTTCTTTGCACTAGAATATTTGGTGATTCTGCCTGGTCCGTAGGAAAAAGAATCTCAGGGTTGTATGTGATGTCATGTATGTACTCTGACAATAAATCTGAAATCAATTCAAGTCTCCAAAGCTATAGTTTACGTGGTCTACATCTGACCCGAGATGTCTCTAAAAAAAATTGCTGGCAGCTCCCGTGGAGAGGGACAAGGTAAAAGCAAAGAAGAGAGACAGGAGCAGAATTTCTTTCAGGCAGAGACGTAAACCATAATCAGAAGAGCAGAAAATAAATCAAAAGGATTATTGACCAAACATAATCCTTAAACATAGGCAAATCCATAAATCTAGGCAAATGGGACTAGGACAAAGAAGAATCTTAATCACCATAGGTACATTGAATTGAAGGGCCTGTTTCTGTGCTGCAGAGCTCTCTCACTCTTCAGTTGTAGGTGTTAGAAATCTGAAAATGTTCTGGTCTGATTGCTAATCTAAGGTAGTGAAGTATTTGGTGCGAGCAATGATGTAAGCTGGTCAGTTTGTCTTCTGAAGGAGACATACGCAAAGACATGAAAGGCAATGAAGGGAAAGGACTGCATTACTTAACTGCCTGTGTTTCCAACATTATAGCAACAACTGGACTTCACAACTAATTATAAAGAGTGCTGGAAAAGATGTAGGTATCCAAATGCAAGCACTACGTTTCCTTTAATAATCAAGATCGCACTTGAAGCCTATCTTCATGGCTTGAAAGTTGTTAAGATGAAAGGTTGGATTAACATCCACACAATTTTTTCCAAGAAGCTGTATCTGGACATTTGCAGCCATTACCTCATTTGCTGGAGTGCTACACAGAGCCCTGAATCGCATGGGATGGCGCGAGTAGGCGCCAGCTTCATCCTGCCAATTTACGCACTAAGTGGAGAGCTTACTGCAAATAAAATTTTATTACAATATTACCGCCCTCCCACCGAGAGCCCTTCTCCTCTCAGAACAAGTCAGTCGTTACTTCAAAGACTTGCTCTATTTTGTTTTGCCATTCATTTTCGAAGGAAATGTGGATTTTGCGGAAACACCAAAAAATACAAAAGAAGTTCTGAAAAGCAAATCGAAAAGCCACAGAAATGTGTTCATGAGTTTCTCTCCATTAATTCCCAGTCCACAGAATAAGTTTTGTCTCCCCCTACTTAAATAGCCAATTAGAATAGATGCAGAATCTAATGCTATTTGCTGAGTGAATACTGGTACAGTCTAGACCTTAGTTTGGTTCTTTCCCCATAACTATTCAACTTTCTCCAGAAAGATAATACAACTTGTTTTTACACCTTGGAGCTCTGGATTATAATTTATTTATTTCCTTCACAAGTTGAAGGGAGGAGGCTGATATTCCTCAGATGATTCACCTTCCAGTAGAAGATCAACGGAACACTTAAAAAATATATACATTTCTGAGGAAAAATTGTCATGAGAATGCTGAGAGGATGCTTCCTCTTGTGGGGGTATGCAGGATAATGCCTTTTGTCTGTTGGTCTGTACTCCTCCCTCTGCCCTTTCTTTTAATTCAGGCACCTGCCTGCTTTTCACTCACGCCTCGAAGAAGAGTTCAGCCCTGAAACATCACTTATGCATCAAAGTTCAAATTTATTGACAAGAGTACAGACATGCCATCACATACCACCCTGAGATCCTTTTTCCTGTGGGCCAGGCAGAATTTCTGCTTAACTTTACTTCCTATGGACACTGCAAGACCGATTGAATTAGAGCACGGAATATAGAACATTACAGCACATTCAGGCCCTGGCATCACTAGGGAGGCGGTGGGGGGGGGGGGTGGTGAGAGGGGTGTAGACCACACCAGGTGACACCAAAATGACTGTCTATAAAATGCTTGTGCAGTGTTTCTGCAAATATTTATTATATTTTTATAAAAATATTCCTGTAGTTAGTTATGACAGCAACAATAAGATCAGATTACATGTATCCATATACCTAAGAGGCTAATTTACTTTTAGAACCTTCTAATGTGCCATTATTACTCAATTATAATGACACTTCGAATCACTTTGTGGTTTTGTCTCCAGACGCTACCAGCAAGCGCTGTTATATTTGTTGCTGCCTGGTGTTTTTATAATCATTGCTTTTGTCAAATTTTCTGGTGCTTTAGCTACAATATTGTGGTCATTAGAAGACCGCAGAGCCCACCTCACTGACAAAAGACAAAGGAGGAAAAACCCAACACCCAACCCCAACCCACCAATTATCCCTTGCAACCGCTGCAACCGTGTCTGCCTGTCCCGCATCGGACTTGTCAGGCACCAACGAGCCTGCAGCTGACGTGGACATCACCCCTCCATAAATCTTCACCCGCGAAGCCAAGCCAAAGGAAGTATTTGTCAACCCATATCAATAACTTTTTAAAGAATGAAGTAGTAATTAAAGGAAAAGAAAAAAATAAAAGAAAGACCGACTCAGTCACTAATAACGTTGTAAATCAATGTAGAAAGATTTTACAAAACAATATTATTAATATTCATATAATCTAAGAAATATTGCATTTAAGCAATTTACCACAACATATAATACTTATCACATATTATGTATGATATTGCAATTTAAAGGTCTAATTTTAATTTTGATAGTTGGTTTATCTCACTACTATTGCCGTTACATTCAGTGATATATGGGAACTATGAATAACATGAGAACAAAAACATGACTGAGGATTCTGTACGGGATGAAGTCCATTTGGGGGGGGGGGGGGTTACACCATGATTTACCGCTCTGGGTGACACCAACCCTGGTGACGCCCCTGGGCCCTTGATGATGTGCGGACCTATTTATGCCTTAAAAAAAAACTTAACCTTGCTAATCTCATATCCCTCTATTCAAACAGATCCTGTGAGCAAAGCCCGACCAAGGCTCTCCACTGGCTGAAAATTTACTCCCATCTTCACCAAGGTTTATGCGTTGTTTCAGGGAACTATTGACTGTTACAATTTTAAACTTTTATTTAAATTATTATTTATTTTTCATTTATTTGTTAGCTTATTTTCCTCTTTTTTTTTGGCCAGTTGCATGAATTCTGGATAATAGGGGTTTTACTGAATACAGTAGGGATGTAGAGACACATGTGACAAGGATAACACAATAACCGTGGGAGATACTCAAATAGAATTTAAAAAATCAAATCCACGATTGTAATGCGCAGGAATCGATTGTTGAATTGTACAAAAGCAGGTCATCTGGATCAGTATTTTAAGGGGCACACGAAGAATCAAGCCGGTTTTAGATCGAATAATGTGAAATGAGACAGGGTTAATCGACAATCTGAGAGTTAGCCTCTGCAGAATACTGATGAAAGTATCATATAAAAACTGAAAGTGATTTATGAACCCAATGGCATAAATCTGAACAAAGCAAATATAACAAAGCGCAAGGTCAAAGTCAGCTGTGGTAGGCAGGGGATCTATAAAATGAAAGGAGCAGAAGGAAAGAAATCAACAGCTAAAATTTAAATAATTACAACCGACAGTCTCTTCTCCAAAAAGGTGGTTCTTTAAAAAAAAATCAGTTTATCAATGAAGATTTTATTCACCTAATAAAAGGATATCAATAATTTTCAGGGAATAACTATCAACTGAAATCACATTTCCTCTACTCTCCCATTAAGAGTGTAAGTGGAGATAGGTAGAACTTGGAGGGGTGGGGTGGGGGGGGGGGGGGGAAACACAATGAGTTGACATTTACATTATTGTGGCCAAAGATTCAGTTAATCTTCACCAAAGTTACAACTCAGTAGCAGGAGAAATGTAAGGACATTTAAGTTAGGTTTCCTGCCACCTCAGTCCTCAATTGGTAAAACAGTAACAGGTCTACAGTTCAAACTGAAGCTTTCTACACTTTCAAAATAACTCAAAATTGGCAGAATCTACTGGAAATTCATTCCCAATTGCCTGAAACTGTATTTCACAAGCAGACTACAATTCACAACTGAAGAAGGCTTGCTGGCCTGAAAAATTAACTGTTTCTCTCTCTCTAGAAAAGCTGGCCGACCGGCTGAGTGCTTGCAGCACCTTGTTTCAGATTTTCAGCATCTGTCATTTTTACACCAACTTCACTCTATCACGTATTCAGGGTCGGCATCATGGGGGGAGAGGGGTGGCATTCGTGGGCCATCTCCCCCCCCCTCAAATGAGTTATTGTGTCCCCACCTACAGGCCAAGCCTTTGGCGCCAAAGTTTGCCTTTTATTTAATTAATTTATATTTTTCATATTAAAAGTGAAAACCTGTTCACGAAATGAAATAAGAAAAAAAGTACACCCTGTCGGTCATATTTTCATAAGGTCACTTTTGGGGGAGTGGTATGCTAATTGGTCTGGTGCTTGTTTCAGTTAGAGGAAGCAAGTATCAGCCTGCACTAAAGGCAAACCTGCGTTTAATTCACTTTATGATGCCAGCCTTGGGTTTTATGACCGTTACACTAAATGTTGAATAATTTTTGGGTTTGTGTGTGTGTGTGTGTGTGTGTGTGTGTGTGTGTGTGTGTGTGTGTGTGTGTGTGTGTGTGTGTGTGTGTGTGTGTGTGTGTGTGTGTGTGTGTGTGTGTGTGTGTGTGTGTGTGTGTGTGTGTGTGAGAGAGAGAGAGAGAGAGATGTGGCTTGCATGTAGGCTATGTTTTGTGTAGTGTGTGTGTGAAGGAGAGAGACTTTGCAGCATGCTTTTAAATTGGAACTGGGTTGGTGTGTTGGTCGTTGATGGCAAACTTTTTATTAAGCATTTACATCATAGATTGATTTATCGAATGACAGTTTGTGCCCCTCCACAGTTACCCAAATGCCACACAATTAGATTTGTTCTGATGTGTTTATAAACCAAGATAGATTAATAAACTGATACTTTTTTTTACCGTGTCAATGAAACCATCTCCTAGAGCTATCTTTACCACAAGAACTGCAGATTGAACATTTGATTTAAAAACTATGTTTAATTTTAACTTAATGGAAGTGTGGCACTTTCAGGGCCTTCAAGAGCCATCATTAAATCACTGCTGAGAACACATTGAGAACCAGCAATAAATACCAGGTTTATTCCAGAAATTAGGAAGTTATTTTACAAGGAGAGATTGAGAAAGATGGGACTATACTCATTGGAGTTCAGAGGGAAGGGTGGTGTGATAAAATTATGGAAGGTATAGACAAGATAGTAGCAAGGATCTCGTTTCCATTGGCAGGTGACTTTAGCAAGGGTTTTGACATTGTCTGCTGTCCTGCTCGCATCCATCTGCTTTGTCCATGTCACTCAGGATACAAGTCAAGACTCTTACTCCCTTGCAATGCAGTGTGCAGGAGACTTGAAGTTTGCTCTGTCCTATTCTTCACATCGCATTCCATCTTCAATTTTATAGGCAGCATTTGTTTCAGGCACAATATAGCCGTTACTTCCCCATTAGAGAAGAAACGACCTTTAGACTTGCTTCAACTAGGGCAGTCATTTACACAACTGCCTCTTGCTGATGAGTTAAACTAATGAACCATGGGGTTAGTGCTGTGCACATGGGATTCATTGTAATGAACAGGCATAGTAAGAATTTGGCTAATTTAATTACACATTGTTATCCCACACTCATTGACAGAGATTCATTCATTCATCCTCCACCAGTTTTCTCCAAATTCAAGATACACTAACAAAATTTAATTTGAGAAGCAAACAGAATGATGAATGGCCAATTTCTGTTCTTAGAGCTTCTGAACTCTCAGTTTTCTGAGTGCCTTTGCACAGCCTTCATCCCTGTTCCAGTTCATCTTGGCCTTAAGATAACAGAGGATTCTGCACTCCACACATTGGTCCCAAGGAGACACCAATCAAGTCACCTTAATTTGTCAATCATACCATGCTCGCATGGTAAAGAGAAGACAGCGTTTCTCCAGGTCCATGGAGCTCAAACTATTGAGCCAACCAATAGTTTCTGACTGTGGACAGTCAGCTCAGTCAAAGAGCCCCTCTTGTCTCCCTGAACCCTGCTGGATTTCCAGGAGTGAGTTTTGCAATTTAGCACCCTGCAAGTGTGCAGCACAACTGAGGAATAAAGAAAAGTCATACACCAACTAACCTCCATGCTGTACGTTACATTTTCTGTCATGCATTTTAATGCTTTTCCAGATGGTTCATTTTATTTGTGATCAGAATTGCACTTATGGAAGCAACGCTAGCTATAATTTCTGTCCTCCACAATTCCAAATGTGTTTGATTTTCACCGTCTTGCCAATTATTTTTGTAAGTGAAGTAGATAAGTGGCTTGACTATGAACCCAGGCAGAACCTGCCTAGTCAAATCCCACACACTTCCCTCATCCAGCTGGGATGGACTAAAACCTGAGGAATTTCCACCTTTTTCCTCAGATGATGTCTAAAGCACGTTCTGCCGAGGCAAACAGTGAGAAGTCTGCACTCCAGAGCTTGCAAGATCATCTCTGGGTTCAGGTTTATTATGGTTGATTTGCAGTCCCAGCAATGTTCCCAGACCTAAGCTATACTTTAAGTGCCATAAAGATCATTTAAACTTCCAACTCATGACTCATTAGGACTCTTCAGTATTTTTTTTAAAAAAAGGTTTGACTTAAACCAGCAATGGCTTATGGTATCTTCAGTGCAATAAAGCATCCACCTTCCCACACTGTTACCATTTCACTCTTTTCCTGGAAAAAAATTGGTTTCATTATTGAAGTGTGGTGCGCTGTTCGACAGAATCAGACACACACAAGGTAAAGACTAAACAACGGGCTTTAATCCACAAAAACCTCCACAGAGCCAGGCTGGCTGTGGCTGCAGCAACTCTGAGTGAGGCCTCAGGAGGCCGGCGCAGGCTTATATCCCAGAGGGTGATTGACACCCGACCGGGTGGGGCTTGATCCATTCAGGCCGAATGATTGGCAGCCAGCCAGGTGTTGTCCTGTCCCCTTACACTCGTGCAGGTACAGAGGTTGCCCCCTCCAGTAGGCCGGAGATACACTCCTGCAGGTACAGAGGTTGCCCCCTGCAGTAGGCTGGTGGTACACTCCTGCAGGTACAGAGGTTTCCCCCCTGAAGTAGGCCGGAGGTACACTCCTGCAGGTACAGAGGTTGCCCCCTGCAGTAGGCCAGAGGTACACTCCTGCAGGTACAGAGGTTGCCCCCTGCAGTAGGACGGTGGTACACTCCTGCAGGTACAGAGGTTGCCCCCTGTAGTAGGCTGGTGGTACACTCCTGCAGGTACAGAGGTTGCCCCCTGTAGTAGGCTGGTGATACACTCCTGCAGGTACAGAGGTTGCCCCCTGCAGTAGGCTGGTGGTACACTCCTGCAGGTACAGAGGTTGCCCCCTGTAGTAGGCTGGTGATACACTCCTGCAGGTACAGAGGTTGTCCCCTGTAGTAGGCTGGTGGTACACTCCTGCAGGAACAGAGGTTGCTCCCTGTAGTAGGCTGGTGGTACACTCCTGCAGGTACAGAGGTTGCCCCCTGTAGTAGGCTGGTGGTACACTCCTGCAGGTACAGAGGTTGCCCCCTGTAGTAGGCTGGTGATACACTCCTGCAGGTACAGAGGTTGTCCCCTGTAGTAGGCTGGTGGTACACTCCTGCAGGTACAGAGGTTGCCCCCTGTAGTAGGCTGGTGATACACTCCTGCAGGTACAGAGGTTGTCCCCTGTAGTAGGCTGGTGGTACACTCCTGCAGGAACAGAGGTTGCTCCCTGTAGTAGGCTGGTGGTGTACCACCACATGAAGTAATACTTTACTTTTTTCAGAAATACACCATAGTGCTTTCATTTTAATATTTTGAGTGCAGGATTTCTTTTTAATTATTTTTTAATTGTAAATTTAGACATGCAGCACAGTTACAGGCTCTTCTGGCCCATGCCACCCAAACACCCCCCGCCTCCCAATTAACTACAACCACCAGACATTTTGAAAGGTGGGCGGGAACCAGAGCACCTGGAGGAAACCCCACGCAGACACAGGGAGAGCATATAAACTCCTAACGGACAGAGCCGGATTCGAACCCTGGTCATTGGTGCTGTAATAGTGTTGCGCTAACTGCTGGTGCTAACCATTCCGCCCACTGTCGAGGAGGTGAGAAAAGCAGCCTCTAACAGACTGGGGCACTCACCTCAGAGCTGCCGGAGGATAGTATTGCCTATGATCTGTAAATGCTTGACGTACTTGGCAATTAATTTCAAAATGACCTGAAAAAATTTCATGGTTCGAAGCAAATTTGATAAGAAATGGCATTTCACTTTCTACTCAGTTGGAAACCTTAAACATAAGCTGAGATGGAAAAAGCAGCACATAGGTAGTTAGTCTAAATATTGTAGAGACTCACCACAACAGTCTCTGCTATACCTTGATCTTTGATACAGTACATTACATTCCCAATTCCCTCATTAACAAAGGAACCATATGAATATCCTGCAAGCAGAAAGACACTTGAGCCCACTCCCTGAACAGTTCTCCCTTCTTTCCTATCATATCCAGTTAAATCAGATACATCTGAATCAAATTAACTGCAGCCAATTCCCACATTTATCCCTACTACAATGGCAACTGGCAATATTTACAGGATGTATAGCATTGTAAAAGCGGGTGGTTGTACATGGAACTGTCTACATTCCTTTCTTATTAATGAGAGTGCAAAAGCCCGTGGACAAAACAATTCAAGTTTCAATTATATAATTGAAAATTCATCAGATTATACTTTCCCTCATCAGTCCCTCAAGGCCTAACTACATTTCAACAAAGCTCACCGGGAGTATGGAGGAACAGCTCTGATTCACCTGACTATGGAAAAATACTGAAGATGCTGGCAATCTGAAATAAAAGCAGAAATATCTGTACGATAAGACAACCGGTGTATAAAATGTATATTTTGAGCTCCACTCACTATCCCATCTGGCACTTAACGCTGAGGGCTTACTGCCGCAATCTTCTTTGGCTTGGCTTCGCGGACGAAGATTTATGGAGGGGGTAAAAAGTCCACGTCAGCTGCAGGCTCGTTTGTGGCTGACCAGTCCGATGCGGGACAGGCAGACACGATTGCAGCGGTTGCAAGGGAAAATTGGTTGGTTGGGGTTGGGTGTTGGGTTTTTCCTCCTTTGCCTTTTGTCAGTGAGGTGGGCTCTGCGGTCTTCTTCAAAGGAGGCTGCTGCCCGCCAAACTGTGAGGCGCCAAGATGCACGGTTTGAGGCGTTATCAGCCCACTGGCGGTGGTCAATGTGGCAGGCACCAAGAGATTTCTTTAGGCAGTCCTTGTACCTTTTCTTTGGTGCACCTCTGTCACGGTGGCCAGTGGAGAGCTCGCCATATAATACGATCTTGGGAAGGCGATGGTCCTCCATTCTGGAGACGTGACCCATCCAGCGCAGCTGGATCTTCAGCAGCGTGGACTCGATGCTGTCGACCTCTGCCATCTCGAGTACCTCGACGTTAGGGGTGTGAGCGCTCCAATGGATGTTGAGGATGGAGCGGAGACAACGCTGGTGGAAGCGTTCTAGGAGCCGTAGTCCTTTACCATTGACCAGTGGAGTGATGCTATCACAATATTTTTAAAGCAAATCACCCTGTAAAGCTTTACATTGTATTAGCATATTTAAAAATAAACCATCATTGTCCCCTTTAATAGTCTGTACAGAGCCGACAGTAGTCGGACAGGGCGTATGGATCCCGTAGGGGAGCGCTAAGACTTCGCTGTTCGTTAGCTGTTGCAAATGGCTACTGGTGTGTGTTGTTAGGATCATTTGCTATGCTGTTATTTTAAGGTATGTTAGACAGGTTTATAAAGTGTTTTTATTGTTTTAATATACCATTACTATTAATCCAGCCTCCCAAACATTAGATAAATATGTCGTGGTAGGACCATAGGAGTTGTGTGTGTGTTTTGTGCTGTTCTCCATAGCCATGGGGGCACTCTAAATCACAGGATATCAAGGTTCAATTTATACTTGGCGTATAAGATGGCCTCTGGTTTGAGGGTGATATTTTCAAGGTTCAAATACTGTCTTATATGGTACGTTGTTTTCTCTTTCCACAGAAGCTGAATGTTACCCGCAGTTTGTTGTTATTTCCAATTTGCCTGGATGGGCGTCATCATAACAGAGTCGGGAATTTGACCTCATGGATGAAGTATTTAACTCGCTCCTCTCTCGCCTCTGCCAGGGGACGATTTCTGGAGAACTAATGAGCAACTGCGAGACCCTGAAAACCCTGCCACCAGAGAATATACGGGTGATATTACCATGAGAAGATTATTGATTCCATGTTCCCCTCCAAGCCATGCAGCAGTGTGACCTGTCGCTGAAAAATCTTGAAAAGTTCTACAGGTGTACTGTGGAGAGATTCTGGCTGGTTACATCACTACCTGGTATGGAGGCTCCAACTCTCAGGACAAGAATAAACTCCAGAAGGTTGTTAACTCGGCCTGCGACCACAGGAACTAGAATTCACTCCATCGAGGTCATCTGCATGAGGCGGTGTCTTAAAAAAGCAGCCTCTATCCTCAAAGACCCCCACCACCCAGGCCATGCCCTCCTCACTCTGCTACCATCAGGAAAAAGGTACAGGAGCCTAAAGACGAGCACTCAGCGGCACAGGGACAGCTTCTTCCCCGCTGCCATCAGATTCCTGAATAATCAATGAACCAAAGACACTGCCTTACTTTTCGTGTACTATTATTTTATATTTTAATATCATTGTTGTAAGTTGATTATAACATGTATTTTTGCACCATGAAGATGCTGCAAACACCAAATTTGATGACTTGTTCGTGACAATAAATTCTGATTCTGATATTGTACCATCCTCAGTGATAGGGTGAAATCCTTGAACTTTATACTGAGCAGCAGTATGAATGCAGTGGCCAAAAACAGTACAGGAGTTTAGAGAGAAATCTTACCCTGTATTTTCACCAGGCCACCCGAAACACCCAGATACTTCGCCCAAGCCTTCTTTAAGTCACGAAAGGCAAGACGTGCTTTCCTGGAGCCCAGGATACTTGCAACCAAAAGTAAAATATATCTGTAATGAGTTGGTTTGCTCTCCTGTTATTTTAATATACAGTAAAAACCCCAACATCTGGCACCTACGAGGATTGTTAGATCCCGGATAAGTGAATTTGCCGGTTGCTTGAGATGGCATGTTGTGTGATTGGTGAACTAACCACTAGAGGGTGCCAATTTTAAACTTTCATATTTTTTACCAGTTTATTTTCCGCAATTTTTTTTGTCTGCTGCTTGAATTCAGGATCATGGCATTTTACTGTACGTTGTTTATTCTAAGTTCCTGGAAACAGGAACTCTTTCCAAGCTTCTCCTACTCTATGCGAAACTTCATTGTAAATCCAAGAGAGACTTTGTTCATGAGCTCAGGAGGGTTTGTCTGCAACAATTCTATAAGCAATAACAACGGAGCAGCAATGGTTCTGTGGAAATTCCAATCCAATACCCGGGTCAATAGCAGGCCAATGCTTCATAGGTTTCTCTGATCATTCTCCAATTGTGGATGAGAACTCAAGACAAATTGAAAGAGTTTCATTTCCATGCTCCACTCCCATGATGATGTTTCTGTCCATGGCCTCTTGTACTGTCAAACCAAGACCGCCCATAATTTGGAGGAATAAATTTTGCATCTGGGTACTCTCCAGCCAGATGGTGTTAACATCGACTTCTCCGGTTTCTGCCAGCCTACTCACCTCCCTTCCTGCAGCTCTCCAACCCTTTCCCTCTCCATTCACAGAGCTATAAACCCTCCCCGTTTGCTGTTGTGCCCTCCCTCCCTTATCCACCTATTACATCCTGACTATGGAACTGTGCTCCTCCCCCCACCACCATTTTGTTTGGGTGCCTGCCCACATTTTGTCCATACCTTGATGAAGGGCTCAAGCCAGAGATGTTGGTTATGTATCTTTACTAATTAAAGTACGCTGTTTGACCTGCTGAGTTTCTCCAGCATTTATTTTTACTTCAATCACGGTGTCTACAGACTTTCGTGTTTTACTCAGATTGAAAAGTGACATTCTCTCCCTGCTACAGTGTTGCAGATACCAACTTTTTTACTTTAAATGGGCAGCGGCCCAGTTAGCAAATGGAGAATTAACGGAGAAATATATGAAGCATTGGTCTGCTCACATTGCCAACAGCAATTTCTACTTCAATGGGTTTAATGGAGCTCTTGGTCTGGTTCACTGCTAGCTTTTAAAGGATTGAAACTGCAGTGTGCTAAAGGCTGCATTTTATAAATATCTGACCATGATTTCAAAAGGCCACCTGATAAAATATCACACTACAAATCAGCGACAACAACTTCTATTTAAACATTCCAAATGACCCTTGGGACTGTTGTGAAAAAAAATGTTTGAGAGCATGCCACATAAGGAGATGTTAACACAAATGACCAAAAGTACATCCAATGAAGTATTGTTAAGGGGCACTTTAAGAGAAGAGAGTGATAGACCGACAGACTCCTTTAGGGCTGCAATTCCAGAGCCAAATGATCAAACCAAGAGTTCAGAATTCAATTAAAGATCTGTGTTATTGAAAATTTGGATATTCAAGTCAAGTCAAGTTTATTGTCATCTGATTACATAAGTACAGACAGTCCCTGGATTTCAAACGAGATTCGTTCCTAAGTCTGTCTTTAAGTCGAACTTGTAGGTAAGTCAGAACAGGTGCACACATTTCTTATTTAGTGTCAGTCAAATGTTTGTCTTAGTATATGTACTAACTAGCCTATCCATTCCTCTCATTATTTTGTAGTCCTCTATCCAGACACTCACCATCCCATATAACTCCTACCCCAGCCTTCAGGGAAAACAAACTCAGCCTTCTCACAATGGCAATACAACAGCTGGCAATGTAAGGTGAATCTGCTCTGCCTCTCTCCAGTGCACCATGTACTACCTATAGAGGGTCACCAGTTGTTGTTTAGCTGATGTTTAAACTCAAGCCACCGGATATCTTGCACTTACTGAGGACTCCGAGAGAGCCATCGGGGTCTTGGTATAATGTCATCCCAGAGGAAAGGCATTTTGGGTAAAAAGAAACCGCACACTCTCTGTCTGAGCAAGGAAACGGTGGTTCTGCTTCTGTGCTTTAATCTTGGAAGCTGAACGAACTCACAGTCTCAGAGATAACCTCGGGTGCCTCCACACCCAGCGTGGGGTGACTTGAAGGGTCGCCGGGATGTATTGAATGTGAAGGGCCGGCGAGGCTTGGGCGGGGCTCCTATGTGCGGCTGTTGGGCCCTTCTGGGGTGATTTCCAAATGATTGAACGCTGTTTTATTTTCGTTTGTTGGCATTTGTAGGGACTTCACTATCAATTGAGGATCATGAAGCCAGGGTATGTGGGAGTACTGCTGAAGGGAGGCAATGCAATCTGACTTAAAATAGCAGATGATGTTCTCCTTCCTTGAGCTGATAAACCTCTGAAGCCGTCCGTAGTCCGTTTTTAAGTAAGGGTTGTCTGTAAGACAGATGTTCATAATTCGGGGACTGCCTGTACGACATGGTGAAACAACATTCTCCAGTCCTCAGTGCAAAACACGCAGGCATATAACCAGACCTAACACACAATACATATGCAGGATAAGTATTCATATATGCAAATAAATAAATAGATATTATTTCGTGAATATGAGAGTCTTTAAAAGTTAATGTGAGCAGTTCTTTTGGTCGTTCAGTATTCTCACTGACCATGGGAAGAAGCTGTTCCTCAGCCTAGTGGCGCTAGCTCTGATGCTCCTGTATCTCTTTCCTGATGGGAGCAGCTAAAAGATGCTGTCTGCAGGATGGAAGGAGTCCTCGATGATTTGGTGTACCCTGATATATCATGTTGATGGCCGGGGGAGTGGGGGGATTGTGGAGGGAGACCCCATTGATCTTCTCTGCTGTTCTTATGGTCCGCTCTTATGGATTGACCTCTAATCCATTTCTATACAGCAACCGTACCACACAATGATGCCACCAGCCAGGATGCTCTCAGTTGAGCTCCTGTAGAGGTTGACATAATGGTGGTCAGAAGCTTTGCCCGCTTCAGTCTTCTCAACTATAGTCACTGTAGCAGCTTCCTGACAAGAGAGGAGATGTGTGTTCACGATTAGTCACTACTTAAGTGAACTCCAAGGAATTTGGTGCTCTCCACTCTCTCCACTACAGAGTTGTTGATGTGTAATGGGCGGTGGTCGTTCCATGTCGTCCTAAAGTCATCTCCTTCGTCTTGTCCACATTGAGACTCAGGTTGTTCTTTCTTTCTTCTCTTTCTTTGGCTTGGCTTCACGGATGAAGATTTATGGAGGGGGTAAAAGTCCATGTCAGCTGCAGGCTCGATTGTGGCTGACAAGTCCGATGCGGGACAGGCAGACACGGTTGCAGCGGTTGAAGGGGAAAATTGGTTGGTTGGGGTTGGGTGTTGGATTTTTCCTCCTTTGTCTTTTGTCAGTGAGGTGGGCTCTGTGGTCTTCTTCAAAGGAGGTTGCTGCCCGCCAAACTGTGAGGCGCCAAGATGCACGGTTTGAGGCGATATCAGCCCACTGGCGGTGGTCAATGTGGCAGGCACCAAGAGATTTCTTTAGGCAGTCCTGTACCTCTTCTTTGGTGCACCTCTGTCACGGTGGCCAGTGGAGAGCTCGCCATATAACACGATCTTGGGAAGGCGATGGTCCTCCATTCTGGAGACGTGACCCACCCTGCGCAGCTGGATCTTCAGCAGCGTGGACTCGATGCTGTCGGACTCTGCCATCTCAAGTACTTCGATGTTAGGGATGAAGTCGCTCCAATGAATGTTGAGGATGGAGCGGAGACAATGCTGGTGGAAGTGTTCTAGGAGCCGTAGGTGATGCCGGTAGAGGACCCATGATTCGGAGCCGAACAGGAGTGTGGGTATGACAACGGCTCTGTATACGCTAATCTTTGTGAGGTTTTTCAGTTGGTTGGTCATCTGCAAATTTGATGACACTGTTGGAGCTGAATCTGGTGATGCAGTCGTGGGTCAGTAGAGTGAACAAGAATTGTGTTCTATGCATCAAAGTTCATCTTAATAATACACTAAAGAAAAAACAGTGTTCTGGTGATGAAGGGCTCAAGCCCAAAACATTGCTGATGTATCTTTAACTTTGCTGATATAAAGGACACTGTTCAGCCAGCTGAGTTTTTCCATCATTGTGTTTTTACTTCAATCATGGTGTCTGTAGACTTTCATGTTTAACTACCATTCTAGATCATGTTTAATCTTCCTACTCCACTCCCATCTCGTGCTCTAACCCTGCATCACTCATTCCCTGCATTCTTTATTTTATTTATGCGGTGATTTGTAATTCTGAGTGCACAGATGTTTGCACCATTGCAGTTTCTCCTGAGTCCAAGCATTGGAGCTGCAGGTGGCAAATGGAGGCACGAGAGCACCGCCACTGGCAGCATGGCCTAACTGCACCAGAGAACGTCTCTGCCGTGAAGGTGGGTGCAACAATTAAGGACACAGCCTTCCTAAAAATGTGGTAATGTCCAGTTTTACTAATAGGATGTGCACATCAGTAAAACATTTAAATATGTTGTGGTTACATTCTAAACATGGCCTGTATCCATTTGCATGTACAATTAAATGCCAACCCCAATTTATGAAACATTTAAATCTTCTTATTTTTTTTCTCTCTCTGGGAGTGGAGGACGTGCCCAGTGTAACTTACTGGACCCATCTCTCTCCTATATTTCCTGTCTAATCTTCTTTAATCTATGTTCTCTCTCCCTCTCTCTCCTTTGCTCTCCCTCTCTATCTCCCTAACACTCTCTCCATCCCTCTCTCTCTCACTCTCCCTCACTCTCTCTCTCTCTCTCTCTCTCTCACACACACACACACACACTCATTCTCTCTCTCTCTCTCTCTCTCTTTCTCTCTCTCTGACTGCTCCCATTTAAGTATTGCCCAGATTACCTTGTTTAAAGTTTATCTTCATGGTCACCCTGTTTAACATTATCATCGACACCCTCCCTGCAACTGAACAAGCTATCCTCTTCTTCCCTGTTCTGAAGAAGGGTCTTTGGCCTGAAACATTAGCTCCATTTCTCATCCCATGGATGCAGACTAACCTGCTGGTTATGTTATATTTTCTCTTTTTTCCAGTGTTTACACTTTAATTCATCTTTTGAATTATAAAATGCTGAGAATTGCAGATAATTCAAGAATGTATATGTTATCAATGCCTAGTTTTAACATGAACAAACATTTGAACCCACAAAAATGCCGCAATCCATGAGAATTTAATACCGGTTTAAACCTGGGCGGAAGTCTCAGCGCACTGAGAAGGTTCGTTATAAAATTGGCTTGAATAACATCAACCTTCACATGATAACTAAGTGGCAGGTAAATTTATAATGCATTTGGTTCAAGATTATTTTAACATTATGAATTGAGAAATCAGTATGAGCAGTTATACCATTCTCACATGGCTAATTCACGGATTTCTACAAAGAATGATCAAAATCTGTCTCAGGTCATTGGTCTCATATACGTTGCAGTGCAGGAATTTTGATGCACCTGAAAAGTATCCTAAAGGGTAGTGTTACTGCGCAGTCCTGGAACTTCTCCTCCCAAAAGTGCAAGAGACTGTGGCTCAGGCCAGCGTATAATCCTCCTCCCGCTGCCAACATATTAAATGGCTCATCCTATGCCGACCATATACCCTTCACTCCCTTCCCACTGGAAAGATTTATGAGATCAAACCCCCACCTGATTCAAAGACAGTTTCTTTCCTGCCTTTATGAAACTCCTGAGTGAATCTCACAACTGCGAAATTATGTGGCCTTTGCTCTCTACCGTCTAACCCAGTGGTTTTCAGTCTTTTTCTTTCCACTCACATACCACCTTAAGTAATCTCTATGCCATCAGTCCTCTGTGATTAGTAAGGGATTGCTTAAGGTGGTGTGTGTGAGTGGGAAGGGAAGGTTGAGAATCACGGCTCTAGACCCAATTGTTACTGAAAAAGTTTGCTTGAAAAAAATTGTTATTGGCCCATTTCCTTTGGAGTTATGAAACCATGCACATAATGAGTTGATGAGGTACAATTAAAACAGTGGTTTTCAGACTTTTTCTTTCCACTCACCTATCACCTTAAGCAATCAGAGCACCTAGGATTACATAAGGTGGTAGGTGAGTGGAAAAAAAAATTTGAAAACCACTCCTCTAATTTCTCTCTGCAACTCTGCACTTCTGTATTTATGTCTTTCTTGTACTACGTATGGGTTGGCTAGCTGAACTGCTTGCAAAACAAATTTCATCACTGCGTCGTGTTAAAGGTAACACTAAAGTTGAACTTGAACTCAGGGTGATGAAACCAAAGAGAATTGATTGTGAACAGGTGTGAATATGTAAAAAGACTTTGAAAGGGCATGGACAAGTTGAATGAATGGGCAAGAACAATACAGATAGCCTACAATGTGGAAAATATGAGGTGATCCATTTTGGGGTTCATCCACATTGATATACAAAACTGTGTGGAAGAAATTTTATGAAGACTGACACTCTCATTAACATAATTGACACCAAATCTGTGAAAGGAAGTTCGTGCTGAGAGCTTTGACATTGACACTAACAGAGTTGGCGAACAGCCCATTTTAATTCAGCATCTGTTGAGTATTGACGCATTCTCCAAATTATTTAGAAACAAAGTTGTAGCTTTTACCGTAGTCAAGGACATCAACAATGGTTATTGACACTTTCTCCTTATATTAGATTTTAATACAATAAAATAATTAATGTAGTTCTCGTGAGTTTATCCCATGATGTAATCCATTGTGCTTTCTGTAACAGCCTGTGTGTCTCTCTCTGTATAAATATACATACTTATAGAAGTAAATTTCAGAGTTGGGAAACAGTGGAGACTGACACCTACTCTCCACTCATGTGAAATAAAGTCTGTGAGATGATACTTGGGGTCTCCAGTAAGTTAAACAGAAATACAGAATATTTTTGGTAAAAGATTGAACAATGTTGATGGTCAAAAGGATTGCGCTGTCTTTGCACACAAGGGGTCAGAATAATGATTGGCATTCCAATCCCAATGGAACATTTGCCAATATTGTTATGCAATAGAATTGAACAGGATTAAATATAGATCTCATTAATAGCCAGGAATATTTCTTGATAAACATTTCAATAATATTTCTCGTTAATTTAACTTAGACATATTGACCTTCCTCCTTCTTAAAATAGATCATGAACAAAGTTAAAATAACACAAGGGCTGACCAGTCTGGTGGGAAGTGTGATCACAAATTGGATGTCAACACATTGACTTAATTGATCTGGGAAAATTGCAAATCCTGTGACTAACTGCAAATTTTCTGCTCACATTGTCTACTTTGACCTCAAGTTACATATTCTTCAAATGTCAGATATAGGAATGCATTTGAAACTCTACTAACCATGAATGTAATATCATGAAAGCAAGTAACCAAGTTAAATTAAAACACTGAACTCAGTCATTCAAAAGGTTTCAAGAGCTGTAAAGGAACATATTCCTCATTCTGTACTTACCACTTGGCTATCAAAGACTGATCCAAAATGCTGCAGCCACTGAAAATCTGAAATAAAATTATGCAGTGGGTAAAATAGCATTTATCGAGATGGAAAGCGAGTTCACATTTCTGGTCCATGACCCATTAAAAGAAGAAAGACTTTGCTAGCTTATTAATGGGACAATTGCTATATTCCAAAGGCAAGCATAGAATTCTGTTCCAGTTCACAAGATCACAAGGTATAGGAGCAGAAGTAGGCCCATTGACCCATAAAGTCCGCTCTGCTATTCTTATCTTCAGCAGTTCCATCCTCCCACTCAGCCCCACTCCCTGGCTTTCTCCCCGTAGTCATTGATGCCCTGACCTGTCAAACTCTGGCTGAAGTACATCCAACAACCTTGCTTCCACAGACATCATGGCAACAAGTTCCCTGGTCTCCCGACCCTTTGACTATAGAAATTATGCCCTCTTGTCCTAGATTCCCCTACCATGGGAAACATTCTTGCCACATCTACTCTGTCCAGGCAATCAAAATGTCCCTACGAGGTCCCCCCTCATCCTTCTGTACTCCAACAAATATAGTCCAAGAGCCAACAAACATTCCTCATATGCTAAACCTTCCGCTGTCTGGAGTTACCATTAACACAACTTGCATTTTGGATTAGAAAGGCAAGTAAATCTTATTGGAATTATACAAGGTCTTCATAAATATTACACCTGCATTTCAAAGTTGGAGTCCTGAACTGTGGAGAAATGAAGTATAAAAAACTGGTCTATCTGGGTATTGTTGGGTGGGGTTAAAAGGGGGAGCTGGTGGCAGTGTGACTTACATATTAGCATATTTCCTTGATATTAGTTTGGTTGAATTCGACATTCATTTTTCAAACCACTCTCTGTTGGTATCTTCATATTCATCATTATAAATATTTTACATCCACAGTCCTGATCCTTCCATCGTAACCTGTACCTAATCCTGTCTGCCGCAACTCTGCTCATTGACTGAGGCCGAGTCCCAAATCAGACAAAGCTCCATTTTGAAATTCTCCCCTTGGTTTTCAAACCCCTTCTTCCTCTTGCCATCCATGGAACTTTCTCCAGTCCTGCCTCAAGATCCCTGCGATCTCCTTCGTCCTGTCATTAACAATCCCAGCTCTCCCTTCCTTTAGGATACTTCTCAGAACTTAACAGTTACCCAATCCATCCTATTGCCTCCTGATATTGTTTTATTTTGGTTAAATACTTCATTTAAAAACACAGGTAGATGCAGTTTTCTGGCAGGCGTAGCAGAAGTATATCTAAAGGATCTTAACTTAGTTATTGCGAGTCACCGATGTTGCAACACCACTTCTCGGTTAAAAAAATAACTTCTTTAAAAAACTTCAAGAATACACTGTAAGGGCTATTGATTTGAATCGTTGCAATTATAAGCTCCATATGAAGTGGCTAGTGTTTTTGCCAGTGAAAATAAACAGTGAAGCAATAAACTTCAGAAAGACCTGGTGCTACTGGCAGAGAGAAAGACAAAGCTACAGAGTGGGTGACCATTTTTCCATTAACTACCTTTACTGGCAGGCCTCCCCAGCTGGCTGAGAGTAAAACCACGTGTGACCTCTGAGCTGACACCCCTCACACTACAGTGAGTCTCAGTAGCCTTGGATAATTGTTCTGCTCTGAGGTTCTTTTGAATAAATAATTTAACCCTTTGAACACCAAAAATATTGGTCTCAAACTTAATATTCTCCTCTTACAATAAACTATGCAGATCAATGCAAAGGGAAGGGAGTCCATAAAGTGTATCTGTGTGTTTGACAGATTCAAGACGGTGTTTATTGTCATAGACATTGTACATATGCACAATTTGTAAAAAATATTACAAAAGCAACTACAAGAGTATACTTTAATGAATTAGAAATGAACAATAAACACAAACAAATTCATGACTTGGCTTCACAAACCAAGATCCAGGAAGGATCGTAGATATGGGCATGTCCTTTGAGTCTACATTTTTTAGGTGGAGTGCAGACTACTGGCCGCACCCTTTACGCCCGGGGTTTATCTGCCACTGCCTAGCTTGCTGGGACAGGTCCTCAGGTTGTAGCTGTTACATCGGAGTGTCCTTCTCCTGGATGGATGGCTGGACGAGGTGGATTCTGCCTGGGTTTGAAATCAGAGTTGCCCTTCTCTTAGGCTGGCTGCCAACCAAGGCTAACGAGCCCAGCCCAGCCGATCAGTTACACCGCCAGACACTCGGTTACACCCTGACGTAGCAAACTCGGTGAAAACAGGGGACACCGATGAGAAGCTGTGGCTAAGGATGCAGTAATGTAGGAGAGGCCACTTGCAAGCCAGACAGTGGCCACAGGGTGATCACTACACCGAGATAGGAGAGGCGATATATAACGTATGCACTTTCCCTGGGTGAGCGAAACATCAGGCCCAGACCTTATCTGCCCACCACCCCCACCCCACCGCCGACAAACAAATAAATAGATCAAATATATTCACAGTTATCCCAGTGCGAAATAAATGTTGGAAATTTATGTGACATAAAAGCATTGAATTCCTTATTAAAGTACAAAAGTATCACTTCTTTAACTTTTAAAAAACTTTGCTAGATTGTTTTTTTAACTATTGATATGATTTAAATGTTTCCGATGGTGTGAGCATACTCGCGTAGGCATTCCCATTGCAAATCACTTGCTTGGCTGTTATTACAGATGTGACATTCACCCATGTTGACAATGATGTTCGTGCTCTCCCTCTGACTCCACATGAAGTAATTTCCTTGCTTGCCATTTACTCTGAGCTGATAGAACTGAGATACACTAATGTTGGCTTACATCATGTCTGGTTAATTGCCAGGGAGCTGCCCAAATTACCATACTTTTATTGTCTTACTATTTTGCTCCATGATGATGTAGAGTTTTACTCCAACTTGCAATGCAGTGATGTATCCTTGCAGTGAGGGTGCAACAACCATCAAAAAAATCTGTAAAGTGAAGTTACACACTTGGGATGTACACACCTGGCCACACAGTGCAAAGGATCCCCTTTCAAAAGCAGTCAAATTTAAATTCCTTGAATTTTTAAGCATATTAGGACCTTTCGTTGCATTAAAAGTTGCTCTGCACGTTGTTTCAAGACCTTAATATTCAATCAGCAGATGTGGAGATACATGAGGGAAAAAGAAGGGGAGTGGGAGTTACTACCCAAATGTTGACTCTGTTTCAACGTTGCCATATTCAAGTATTTCACCTTAAGTTGTGACTTTATTTGCTTCTTTCACACCATATGATTCTGTCAGAATATGGCTGTGAATTAATTCCAATTTAAAGCCATGATGGTAACATCAAAAACTTAGCATCTGTGTTTGTCCCATTGATAAAACAGGACAACATTTTTTTTTCAAAAGTTTTGCTTCCTGAAAAAAAAATTGGGAATTCTGATAGACAACTTCAAGCTGAACACAAAGGTAATTTCAGATTTCCTGTATCTCGTGGGAAGTTGAAGAAATATTAAATTGACTTTTATTGAATTTAGCATGTTTAATTGCATTGCACTAGTTCAATTGGCCTAAAAATATTTTGCTGCTGAGTTTCATCTGATTTAAGAATTTGATGCTTCTCATGTCAGTGTCCAACAATAGTCAGACAGCATTGATGGATTCCAGTTGCCCAGTTACTGCTTTTCCACGGTCACACTGCCATGATTAGGCTTCAATATCTTCTGAAAATGGAAGAGTGGTGTGCTAAAAAAGTTGAAGCCTTGAAGTTTGATTCTTTGGAGAATCGACTCTGGATTGAAGTCAAAACAAGCATGTAAGCATGTAAAAAAAGTATGTAAGTTTTGTGGGGCAAATCATATCTTGAAATCAAGAGGCCTCTCTTTATTTGATTTCATTGTTGTACCACTAAACACATTTGGAAAGGACTGTCTGACTCAGGTCAAACAATGCACGAAACGTAGCAAAGATAAAGATCCATGTATCTTTATTTTTGCCACATAAATTGCATTATTTGTCCAGCTGAGTTTCTCCAGCATTGTGCTTTTACTTCAACCACGGTGTCTGCAAACGTTTGTGTTTTACTACTGTCTACAGTTCATAACTCAGGCAGCCCTGTGTATGCTCAAGATGGCTCAACATCTCATGTCACCAATCCAATAGTTCCATCCCAATATTGCTGAGGCTAGAAGTAATGCTTTTTTTTCTGATGACAGCATTAATTGTTCTGCATTCCTATGTTCCAGTGATCGCTCTTAAGATGAGGTAAGTTAAATAGGTGCCACTCAGTGGTCATTTCCGATAAGTAATGTTCCCGAGAGATCAACTGAAAGTGTTCTCTGATAAGTAAAGCTCCCTGGAGATTAAACAGAAAGAGGCCGTAACCCAATTCACATGTGACTCAAATTGTATCGGTCGCAGAGCCTCTCATTTCCTTTACTTAGACTGCAATCAAAGTTGTTCCCAGAAAGGAAAAGTTGTGACTAAGACTTTGTTCTGAAAGGTTTTGCCTACCTCCTACTAATATTCTGAATTTAAAAAGGAACAACCAGGCGATGTCATGGGGTGAAGCTAATGAATTGTAATTTTTGACATTCCTCCCCATTTGTACTGAAAAAGCAATAAAATCAAAAATGGTTAGGAAAATAAGGGGCGTGCCTCCATTTTTCCTCTAAATGAATACCTGCTCCCAAACAATAGTTGTGTCATTTTACTTAAAGTGTTACACTAACTTCAATTCAGACTGAATTCTCTTTGAGGAAGTCGGTCTCTAAACCTATCACCATCTCTGAATTTCAGCCCCATCCCTGATCAGAACATATTCAAACTTTAAATGTTATGTACAGCCCGATTCTGGCCTTTTAAATCTGTGCCGCCCAATTACGCCCAAATTAACCCACAAACCTGCATGTTTTAGAAGGTGGGAGGAAGCAGGAGCACCTGGAGGAAACCTAATGAGATGCGGTGAGAATGTACAAACTCCTTATAGACAGCATGCGGATTTGAACCAAGGTCACTGGCACTGGGCTAATGTTAGCACATTACTTTGATAGCGTTGTGCTAACCATTACGTTAACTGTGCTGCCCAATCAAACCATCATTTGAGGACACAGCTCTGAAGGCCAAGGTGCAGCACTCCCCTATTCCGAAGGCATCAGCACCCAAATTCACCACCTAAACCCAGTCTAATACATTGGACAATTAAAAATTTGCTTCCTGAACATATATGGGTGTATTTTATGGATTTTGGGCTGCTGATCTTGAATATCATCTTAAAATTTTCCTAACATTTGGATATAACCTATTTTTGTGATATCCTGTTATATTTTAAGTCTACTTCAAGCAAACAAAACCATGAAGTGCAACATGTCATCGAAAATTCATTTTCTGCATTTGCACTTGGACGTCTTCCCCGCTGATCTCGGTGCAGTCAGTGACGAACATGGTGAGAGGTTTCACCAGGGCATTGTGACCATGGAAAAGCAGTATCAGGGCAACTAGAATCCATCAAAGCTGGCCGTCTTTTGTTGGACCCTGACACGAGAGGCATCAGATGCTGAGTACAAGCGAAAATCAGTGGCCAAACATTTTTAGATCACTTCAACTAACGCAATGTGTCAGCGTCATTCTACAAATGAACATACTAAATTCAGTAAAAAGTTAATTTAATGTTTCTCCAGCTTCCTACGTGATAGAGCAAATCTGAAATTATCTCTGTGTTAGAATGAAATTGTCTATCATAATCCTCGATATTTTTCAGGAAGCAAACCTTTTGAAAAAAATTGTTTCCCAGTGTAGCCGAAAGTTTCTCCAGGATGCAAGCTCTCAGGCAAGATTTGGTATGGTCTCTAATCATGAAGGAAACAGGAAATCCAGTAATGAAATTACTTACTTTCATATTTCATAAAAACAGTAGAAGTGTCAAAGCAAACAAGAGCGGAGATCGTACCCAGACTGGAGTACATGTGTGATTAGAAAGTGGAGTTATTAAACAATGCACGTACATCTGCTTTCAAGTTCATTGTGTGATTGCAAATAAAGCAGGGAGAACATTTACATGTGCCAAATAGCCTTTTCTCACTATATATTTTCTTATGTGGTTAACATTCCCACCACTGGCTCCAAATTGTACCTCACATGTGTAAAGTGACTTCCAAAAAAAAGTAATTGGATGAGAACTTGAAAGAAAATATGCAGAGCAATGTGGAAAGAGGCAAGAACAATTGGACTGCTCTTACAGAAAATCCAACAGAGGCTTGACGGTCTCCTTTGGTGCTATAAAAATTCTATGTTTTCTCAGATCCTCCCCAGTCCCTCACTTTCAAACCTTTCTGGAGAGATAAACATGCAGTGAAAAAAGATAAAATTCAAAGGTAAACTTGGTAAATCACAAGAACACTGAAGTCATTGTCATTAAGGGAGAAAATTCTGAAAATACTCAGCAGTATTCTCAGCAGCAGGAGTAAATAAAGAAAAACAAGGGTAATATTTTTACTGGAACCCAGTTCTTTGATTTTATTTGTAGATTTGCCTTCCTACATCTGACACAAGATCAGTCAATGAGCAGTAATTAGTTCCTCATCTAAATCCTTCAATTTGACGATAATGCAAATGTAGATTAAATGTCTGCAGGGAGGAAGTGGTTCATTCTTTGATGCAGTACTCTGCGTAAGGTGTAGCGATTGTAAGGCTTGCAGGACAGAGTATACAAGCAAGCTGTGCTCCTTCTGTTCAATTACTGGTTGATGTAGCCCTTGAAGACTGGATGTGGCCTTATCTCTTTGTTAGTTAATGTGCTTTTTGGCTGAGCAATTGATTCTTGACCCCAATCCTTTTTAGCTGATGACTTAACTGGGTAATCATAGGATGGTCTAATCAGAAGTCATTTCAACACATTATCAAGTTGGAGAGCAGCAGCAATCATCGAGGATCCACCCCACCCAGTACACTTTCTGTTCTCACTGCTGTCATCAGGAAAGGTGCCTCAGAACTTTCACCACCAGGTTCACGAGCAGTTGCTATCCCTCCACCATCAAACTTCTAAACAGCAGATTAATTCAGAGACTCATTATTTATACAGATTTTTTTTTTGCATTTGCAAATAGTTTGTAAACATTTCTTTCCTCTGGTTACATTTTTATATACATTTCTTTCTTTTGAATGCACTTTATAGTTGCTGGTAATTAGGAAAATTCTGCCTGGCCAGCAAGAAAAAGAATCTCAAGGTTGTATGTGATGTCATGTACATACTCTGACAACAAATTTGAACTTTGAGGTATGGATAAAAGAACATTTGTGAGAGTAATTACATCACTGGCTTCGATTCCTCCTTACTATTAATAGGTATTAGAAGTCATGATTATTAATTACGGTTCCTTCCTTCATGTTTTGGTGAATGACATGACAAACTTGTTTACACAGTGTTTGAGTGAAAGTCCAATTCTCTATCATGATCCTTTAATCTTTTGGGGCTTTGTACTGTTCAATTCACTGGTCTACTTGGATAAGACTGCAACACAGCACTGCAGAGTTTAAGTGCTGCTGCCAAGAAGAGGGCTGGAACAGTGAATAACAGTCATGGAAATTCCACTTCTGTCCCCCTTTGTTGGAAATCATTCAACAAGTCAGAAAAAAAAGTGGTTGAGGAACAGAGTTGTTTTGTTGACGGGCTGAAATTATTAAATGAAAATCTATTGTATGAACGTCTGCAGCAGGCTTTCTTGTTATTTTGCGAAGCGCACGAGGATCTGAGAAATATTGCAGCCTTTCTTTTTTTCTTCAGTCAAGTTAATGTACAAGATTGCGGTTTTTAAAAAAAAATCATGTATCAATATAATGTCTTTCAATATCCTTCTCAGAAGTTGCTGATGCATTTTGCAAACAAAGAACCATTTCTTAGGTATAATGTATGAAACAGCAATTAATTTGGGCAGTGTAAATTCCCATGGAAAAAAATGATAACTAGACAGTCTTTATGTTGATTGAGGGATGGCCAAGCCTCCAAGGAAACTCTTGCTAATTGCCTTGGGATCCTAAGAGGGCAGATGCAATTAGTTTTGATAACTGTATTTAGTTTAACGACTCATCCAGAAAAACAGGAAGGCAAGTACCATCTGGGTTGTATCCCAACCATAGATTTCTGGCAGAAGATGGAATGCATGAATTAGTCTGGATTTCACTGATCGACAAAACAGAGCCACCACCATCCTGTCACTCAGTTGCAGAGAGTTGGGAAACTCAGTACTCGCTCTGTCACAGGTAGAAATCCCAGATTTAACAGCTAATTCAAATGGCTGGCAGTGTCAGTCCTCTTAGTGAAGAAGCAATAGGTCTGGCCTTGCTGAGATTCCTGGTGTTCCGTTGGAAAATCACCTCTTAAATTCTGTATCTGAGACTGGATTAAGCCCCTGCTCACTTCACTGAGGTCTGCATGCCAACGGGTTAGGCAAAAGGGAAGGCAGGTGCTTTTTATTAATTATTTCACTTCACTTTATAAATGCTTGTGTTTACAATTTAAAATAAATAAAAGCATCTTGCTTTTAAAGTATTTATATGTAGATTTTGTTAACTTTCATTCTTTTAATTTGTAGTTTCCTCTAGAGGGCATTGTTTATTTTGGACAAATGCCCTAAAATTAGCATTATGCACACAAAATTTCCAAAATTCAAAGCTCTTTTTTATCAAATTAATTATAATATAAGTTTCCCAAATGTCTGCATTAGTTTTTGTTCTCTCTCTGGGAGCTGGACCTGCCCACAAACTTGCCAAGACTTTCAGGTGAAGTAGTAACCATTTAAATTTTCCACAAATGGTGCTTGTTCAGAGGCCCCGAGGAGGATCTGAAATTAAACTGCTCCTTTTAGGTAGACAGAAGATCAATGGAAGTATTTTAAAATTCAGTGCTTCATTTTAAATGCATTTAGATGCCTCCAGCAATAAATGCCCAACTTGTAGAGAATTAACGATGGTCAAATATGGACAAAAATATTTTATCCCAGCATGAATCGAAGAACCTGTTGGGCCTCCACTGAACTTTTCTAATAGATTGTAAGCTGAAAGAAGTACCTGCAGAAAATTTTTATACAAATACTAATTCTCTTTAAATTTTAAATTTTGACATACAGCACAATAACAGGCCATTTCGGCCCTTGAGCCACTGACACTCAATTAACCTACAACCCCAGTTGCATTTCAAATGGTGGGGGGGGGAACCAGAACCCCTGGGGAAACCCATGCAGACACAGAGATAACGTTTAAACTCCTAAGAGACAGCGTGGGATTCGAACCCCAGTCCCAATCACTGATACTATAACAGAATTGCACTAACCATGTCACCCCTTTGGACCCAAATATTTACAGATCAATACATAATTAGCAATAATAGCACTGATTTTTCTGTTCCAATAATCAAGCTTTATCAGGACAGAATTATCAAATCAGAATGCTGATAAATTTAATTTTTCTCCAATTAAATTCCTTTGCTGCGCTAATGCTTGATGATCATCTTTTTTAAAATTGTTCAAGCAAAATGAAAAGATGTTACATTTCATATGGAAAGTTTATCAACCAAATTGACACAGATGTGATTTTTGGATGATTTCGTTAGGGTGGTTCTGAGCAAACGGGTTGTGCAGAAAGGAACTGCAGGTGAAGATGACCATAGCACAATCAGAGAGGAGTACATATGGATAGATGCCATGTTACAGCTGAGGTTGAAAGCTGTGTAAACTACAAGACAGATGTCATCCCCGGTTTATAACGACTTGACTTGAGGAAATCTGACATTATGCGAATTCTCCCGTACCTTTTAAAGCATTTTTCCGAGCTTGTTATAATAATAAAATATTTTATGTACCTGGAAACAATATATATTCCTTTAGTTTAGAATGATTATTCAATGAATTGAAATAATTTTAGCAAATATGTGTGTGTGTGTGTGTCTGTGTGTGTGTTATTATAGAAAACTGACACTTTACTCTATGGAAATCTAGGCTTACAGAAAGTTGGCAGTTAGCAGAGTTCTTACATAGCCTACAGACTGCCTGTCATCTTCAATGAATTCATATAACATCTCACATCACATTATCTAAAGACCAAGTATTTATATTGTTTTATTTTTGGTACTTGCTCAGTTTTCAGAAAATTTAAAAAAAATCTTCTCAGCTTAATTCCACTCCCAGCCCATGGTGGAATCACACCAAAAGGGTAAACAACCCTTAGTAAACCATATTGGCCTCAGTTTTGCAAATCATTCTACATTTAGATGGAATTCTCTGTTATTTAAAAACTGGGTTCCTCACAGGTGATGGATTTTCCTACTGATTAAATGCCCTCTGATTTTACAATTGCACATCGTCCAGTCTCCAGTGTATCAAGGATTTTTTAATTTTTCTTCATTAAATTACATTTTAAGGCAATCCCCCATTGCACCAGTTCAAGGCACATGGTAAGGCTGACAGTCTGCAGATGGATTTCAGTGGAAATTCTAAGAGAAGAAAACTTCTCAAAAAGAACCATTCTCTAATTTGGATACCACTTGTGTCCAGAGTGAACTGGACACAGAAGGAAACGTTGCACTGTTAACGCAGAACCTTTATAATTTTAACTTGATTTGTATCAAAGCCATGGAAATGATTCAAACTGTCAGAAAATGCAAGACTAAGAGAATGGCGGTAGGTTAATCAGCCACTGTAAATTGCTCTCTCTGTGCATGTGTGTGTGGGAGCATATGGATTTGTTTTTTTATTGAGTGAAAGATTAAAGTCTGCAGCTGTGATTGTAGTCAATACACAGAAATGCTGGAGGACCTCAGCTGGTCTTACAGTATGCATAGGAGGTAAAGATATATTACCAACATTTCAGGCCTGAGCCCTTCCTCCAAGTGCTTTTATTATTTTTTTTTCCTTCCATAGTCGATAAACTCACATTTTCCAACTTTACACACTGATAGGCTCTATCAATAACCACAAAGTCGAGAGCTGGGGAATGATAGGCTTTAATAACATGAGACTTTGGCTGGGCCGGATCCAGGTACAGGAATGCTAGAAGGGAGGAGGGAGGTTGACCTTTATGGGGCGGAGACATAGGAGATGAGTCACTAGTGGGCGGGCCTGCCTCATACATACAACAGCACAGGTAGGGAATAATTTACAAGAAGAAAACACATCACTACATATACCTTATGCAAAATTCTTGGCAATTTACTCTATAGCTATTGCAGACCCTGTGCCCCCTCACATGTGGCTCATCCACCCTTCTATCAGCAATTCTGTCACACTGCTCCCCCACTCGATTCCACGTGGAAGTCTGCAGCAGAACCTTTTTGCTCTGGGATTCTCCAGCCTTGTGCTGGGATGCCTGCTGCTGCCAGCCAAGTCTGGCGGACAATCTGAGTCCCGTTCACCTGGCCGAAGATACTCAAATTGGAGAATAAAACCTAAAAGCTCAGTCAAATGTTTCTTCTTTTATTTGACCCATCCTACTCCCTTTTCCCCATCAGAGATAAAAGCAGTAGTTCTCAACCTTTTTTGCCCTAGGCCCACCTTTAATTTTTTCAAAAAAACATACACCCCACCATTAGCGGATATAAGTTATATATTCTAAAGAAGTTTTAATTAAATCATTTACTGCAAGTGTATTTCAATGCAATTAAAGTTGGGAATACACTGGAACACATATTTCATATTCAACGACTACTTCAAAATGCCAACCATCTCAAACACAAATTCAGCAATTGTTGGAACTTCAGTGGGAATCTTGCCTATAACTGCAGACATTTTTTTGATCGAGGGACTAATTTTCTTAGTAATTTCCAGTCAGTTTCTCTTCTCTTCGCCAATCATTAATGACACTGAAGCCACATTCTACTAAATAAGATGATGAAAAATGTATCAATAGTTCCCTTGCTAAATTTGTCAAGCTTGGGTCTTTCTTCTCGATCTTGTTAAACAGTGACATCATGGTTCCTTGCACTTTGAACAAAGTTTTCAGTCATCATGATGAAGCTCAGGTAACTCCTCTTGGTTTTGCACTGGAACTTCAGATAAGTCCACCAGCTAGGGCTGAGTTTACCAAGAGGGAAAAATCCATTGCCTTTAAATCATAAAATCTATCATTGAAGTCAGTAACCAAAATTTTTAAATGGTCAAACCAACTTTTTAATTATTTCCCAAAATATGCCTGCACCCCACTAAGCTCCATGCCCCACCGAAATATCCCATGCCCTACCATTGGGACGTACAATCCACCTTGAGAATCTATGCTCTAGAGCATGTAATTTTGCATCAACAGGCAGGAGCAAAAGGAACACTCATATTATTCGAGTAGATATAAAACATACTCAAGGATTGACTTGTTCCTGTTGTCAGCCCATATCCAAGGGAGAGTTAGGAAAACGGAATATAAAGCTAGATTGTTATCTGATCACTCACCTCTGTTATTAGCAATAGAGCTGGAGGACATCCCACCAAGAACATATAGATGATTAAACTCCATGCTACTTAAAAGACAGGAATTTAGAGAATTTATTGAGCGCCAAATTAAAATGTACTTTAAAATAAATACGAAATCAGTGAAAGACAAATTTATATTATGGGATGCAATGAAATCCTTCATCAGAGGGCAGATAATAAGTTATGTAACTAAGATGAAAAAGGACTACAATCAGGAAATAGAACAGCTGGAAGGGGAAATAGTAAGTACAGAAAAAGAACTAGCAACAAGGGAAGATACAAAAAAAGAAGAGAATTGGCGGACAAAAAAATAAAATATGAAACACTACAAATGTATAAGGTGGAGAAGAACACAATGAAAATAAAGCAGAAGTATTATGAGCTAGGAGAAAAAACACACAAAGTACTAGCTTGGCAGCTTAAAACAGAACAAACTAAAAGAACGGTATTGGCATCAAGGAAAAAGGACAAGCAAATTACATATAACCCAACAGAGATCAATGAAACCTTTAAGGAATTCTACGAGCAATTATACCGAACTGAGAACAAAGGGAAAGAAGACAAAATAGATGAGCTTCTAGCTAAAATTGAACTACCGAAATTGCAAGAAGAGGAGCAAAACAAACTGATAAAACCATTTGAAATAGAGGAAATACAAGATATATTAAAAAAGCTACAAAACAATAAAATGCCTGGGGAGGACGGACTCCCAATAGAATTCCATAAAACATTAAAAAAGTTACTAATTCCTCCTCTCCTGGAAGTAATGAACTAGATAGAAGAAACACAAAACTTGCCAGATTAATGTAAAACAGCAATAACTACAGTAATACCAAAGACGGGGAAAGATCCACTAACACCAGCATCGTATAGACCAATATCTCTACTTAACTCAGATTATAAGATAATAGCAAAACTATTAGCAAACAGATTGGCCAACTGTGTACCAAAAATAGTAAAACTAGATCAAACTGGATTTATTAAGAAAAGACGAAAAATGGACAATGTCTGTAAGTTCATTAACTTAATCCATGCAGTACAAGGAAATAAGACACCAACTGTGGCGGTTGCTTTAGATGCAGAGAAAGCCTTTGACAGGATAGAATGGAATTATTTATTCAAAGTATTACAGAGATTCAACCTACCAGAGAAATATATTAATTGAATTAAAGCATTATATAAGGGTCCAATGGCGAAGGTGACAGTAAATGGATAAATATCGAACCAATTTAAATTATGCAGGTCAACTAGGCAGGGACGTTCACTATCTCCCTCACTGTTTGCTTCAGCAATAGAACCATTGGCAGAACTGATAAGAACAGAAAATAAAATAAGAGGGATAAAAATAAAAGAGAAGGAATATAAAATCAGTCTATTTGCAAATGACATCATGGTGTACTTAACAGAACCAGAATTATCAATAAAAGAATTACATAAGAAATTGAAGGAATATGGAGAAGTATCAGGGTACAAGATCAAAGCAAATAAAAGTGAAACAATGCCAATGAATAATGCAGATTTCACAAAGTTTAAAAAAGAATCACCATTTAAATGGCAAACACAAGCAATCCGATACATAGGTATTATACTAGATAATAATGTAGGTCATCTATACAAATTAAATTATCAGCCATTAATGAAAAAACTACAAGATGACTTAGAACATTGGAAAGATTTACCACTAACACTGATAGGAAGGGTAAATTGCATTAAAATGAATGTCTTCCCAAGGATACAATACCTATTTCAATCGTTACCAATTCCCTTAACAGAGAAATTCTTCAATGAACTAAAGAGAATAATAAGGAAATTCTTATGGAAAGGGGGGAAACCGAGGATAGCACTAGATAAATTAACAGAATGGTACAAACAAGGTGGTTTGCAGCTACCAAACTTTAAGAATTATTATAGAGCAGCACAATTAGGATATCTATCAGATTTTTATCAAACAAGGGAAAAACCAGATTGGACCAAGTTAGAGCTAGATAAAATAGGGGAGAAGGTACCAGAACATATAATTTATAAGTGGGATGAAAAACTGGTGCAATATAGAAGTTCACCAGTACTGCACCATCTGCTCAGCATTAGGAAGAAGATTCACGTAGAAAGGAAAGAAACAAATTACCAACTACCAAAATTATTATTGACGCAAAATTAACTAATCCCTTTCACAATAGATAACCTTTCCTTTAGAGAATGTGAGAGAATAGGAATTAAAAGAATAGAAAATTGTTTTTTGGGGAAATAATTTATTATTATTTGAACAAATGAAGTATAAATATGGAATAACTCATGGTACAATGTTTGCATACCACAAACTGAAAACCTACTTAAAGGGCAAATTGGGAAACAGACTGAGATTACCAGAAGGAAACAGCTTGGAATATGTGATTACAGACACAATGATAATTAAAAGATTTATAACAAACATGTACATCAAGCTGCAAGAGAAAGAAAATAATGAAATAAGCTATAAACCCAAACAAAAGTGGGAACAAGATCTAAACATAAAGATAAAAAATGAAATATGGGAAAAGCCATGCTCTGGAACTATGAGAAATATAATAAACACGAGGTTACACATGATACAATATAATTGTTCTTCTTCTTCTTTGGCTTGGCTTCACGGATGAAGATTTATGGAGGGGGTAAATGTCCACGTCAGCTGCAGGCTCGTTTGTGGCTGACAAGTCTGACGCGGGACAGGCAAACACAATTGCAGCGGTTGCAGGGGAAAATTGGTGGGTTGGGGTTGGGTGTTGGGTTTTTCCTCCTTTGTCTTTTGTCAGTGAGGTGGGCTCTGCGGTCTTCTTCAAAGGAGGTTGCTGCCCGCCGAACAGTGAGGCGCCAAGATGCACGGTTTGAGTCGATATCAGCCTACTGGCGGTGGTCAATGTGGCAGGTACCAAGAGATTTCTTTAGGCAGTCCTTCTACCTCTTCTTTGGTGCACCTCTGTCACGGTGGCCAGTGGAGAGCTCGCCATATAGCATGATCTTGGGAAGGCGATGGTCCTCCATTCTGGAGACGTGACCCACCCAGCGCAGCTGGATCTTCAGCAGCGTGGACTCGATGCTGTCGGCCTCTGCTATCTCGAGTACTTCGACGTTTGGGATGAAGGCGCTCCAATGAATGTTGAGGATGGAGCGGAGACAACGCTGGTGGAAGCGTTCTAGGAGCCGTAGGTGATGCCGGTAGAGGACCCATGATTCAGAGCCGAACAGGAGTGTGGGTATGACAACGGCTCTGTATACGCTTATCTTTGTGAGGTTTTTCAGTTGGTTGTTTTTCCAGACTCTTTTGTGTAGTCTTCCAAAGGCGCTATTTGCCTTGGCGAGTCTGTTGTCTATCTTGTTGTCGATCCTTGCATCTGATGAAATGGTGCAGCTGAGATAGGTAAACTGGTTGACCGTTTTGAGTTTTGTGTGCCCGATGGAGATGTGGGGGGCTGGTAGTCATGATGGGGTGCTGGCTGATGGAGGACCTCAGTTTTCTTCAGGCTGACTTCCAGGCCAAACATTTTGGCAGTTTCCGCAAAACAGGACGTCAAGCGCTGAAGAGCTGGCTCTGAATGGGCAACTAAAGCGGCATCATCTGCAAAGAGTAGTTCACGGACAAGTTTATCTTGTGTCTTGGTGTGAGTTTGCAGGCGCCTCAGATTACACAGGCTATATATCACGCCCCAAAAGTTAAATAAATGGGACCCAACAGTGTCAGATAGATGTTTTTGCTGTAAGAAGGAAACGGGAAGAACAGTACATGCAATTTGGGCACGTGAGAAAGGGAAAAAGTTTTGGGAAGATCTAAATCAGGTATTAAATAAAATCGCAAAAAGCAACATACCAAAAGATCCAGAGATCTTTCATCTAAGTAATATAAGAAGTAAAGAATTAGGCCTCAAACTGGATGAAGCGCAAGAAAAGATTTATTATGATAGCCTTAGCTGTAGCAAAAAAATCTATAATGTCAACTTAAAATCAGAAGAGAGCCTGAGAGTACAGCAATGATACATGGAAATGAATGAATGTATTCCATTGGAAAAAAAACATAATTTAAAATATAAAGTCACATTATTTGAAAAAATTTGGGAACCGTACATGGAACACAACAGAGAGGGCCTACCGTGGACCTCCACCGCCTAAAATGAGAAAATGATAGAATGAGAAGAAGACGAAATGAACTGACCCAGTGTATAAAAGTAGATGACACAATTTTCTTGTTTATTTTCATTGTGTGATGACATTGTTTAATGGGTTTATTGATTTTTATGTGTTGAACGTTTAATGGTTTGGAGGGGGGTGGGAAGGAGGAAGGGAAGGGAGGGGGGAAAAGGGGAGAAAATGACACTGTGTATATTCAAGAGGGAAATGTTTGTGTAATTTGATTAATATGGTTCATAGTGTGAAAAATAAAAAATTTAAAAAAATTAACTGGCAGGAGCCAATTTCTTCCAAAAATGAATGTAATAAAATAAGAAATAGGAGCAGGAGTCAACCATTCAGTCCATCAAACTTACTACACCATTCAATGAGATCATGGCTGTTCTGATGACAGGCTCATTTCCACCTACCTGCCTTTTCCCCATATCCCTTAATTCCACTACTATGTAAAAATCTATCCAACCTTATCTTAAATATATTTACTGAGGTCGCCTTCACTGCTTCAATGGGCAGCAAATACCATAGATTCACCACCCTCTGGGAAAAGCAGTTCTTCCTCATCTCTGTCCTAAATCTACTACCTTGAATCCCCTAGTTCTAGTCTCCCCCACCAATGGCAACAACTTACCTACCTCTATCTTATTTGTGCTTTTCATAATTTTATATGTTTCTATTAAGATCCCCTCTCATTCTTCTAAATTCCAGTGAGTAAAACCCCAGAGAACTCACTCTCTCCTTATAAGCCAACCCTTCATCTTGGGAATCAACCTGGTTAACCATTTCTGCACCACCTCCATGCTTTGTACTAATTGATCTCTTTTCATTGTAATGGTGCATTTGCCCATCTACTTAATATGGCTGTTTGAATGCTAGGGTTGATCTTGTGGAAGAACATACCTCAGCCATAATGTGGCCAATAAACAAGCTTAACTCAATATATTTAATCGTTTATTTGCATTCTGTGGCTCAAGGATAGGTAGTCCTTTAAATGGACCCCAAGGTCCCCATTCTCTACGACAGAGCCATTGATATATAGTGGGAAGAGAAAAATAGCGGAAGGTTTTCAAAGGTCTTATACCAGAAAAGTTCATTCAATTTCTTTTCCCACAGATACTGCCTGACATGCTGAGTGTTCCCAGCATTTTCTGTTTTCATTTCAGAATTCCAGCATCTGTTGTTTTTTATCTTTATTTTCATTTTCTATTTTTATTAGATCGGTGAAGTTGTTTATTCTGAATTCTATGCAGCAACGAGTTCTTTTATGACGAATCTCAGCATCAGGATATTATTGCTTTCCAAGATCAAGATGGGTTCCATTGTGTGAATATTAGTGCTTGCAATAATTCTTTACTTTGTCCAGGATAATTAAAAAAGAATGATATTATGGCTAGCAAAGTATATTTGAACTTGAAGACATTTAAGTGTTTCCAGAAATATGGATACATTGTGTGTGAATCTAAATTTGGATCATAAAATCTATTAGACCTTGTCTGATAGAGAGATAAATATACAAGAACAAGGCCAAGAGTGATGTCCTAAATATAGAACAGTCACAGTAGAATGATCTTCAACCATCTTAGGCATGGAAAGCACATCAGACTTTTGTGTGTGTGTGTGTGTGTGTGCGTGTGTGCGTGTGTGCGTGTGTGCGTGTGTGCGTGTGTGCGTGTGTGCGTGTGTGCGTGTGTGTGTGTGTGTGTGTGTGTGTGTGTGTGTGTGTGTGTGTGTGTGTGTGTGTGTGTGCACGCTCTACTTGTCTTTATGTATGTCAGTGCGTGTTTGCATTTTTCTGCACTTTGGACCAAAAAACACTGTTTCATCCTGTTGCACTGATACAATTAGATGATAAATAGTCATTACAAACACCCTTTTTCAGCAGAGGGACAGCCTTAAGACCACCTGGATGCATCCCCGATCCAAACACTGGCACCACCTGGACTACGTCCTGGTGCGAGAAAGTGACAAACAAGATGTGCTCCACACCAGGGTTATGCCCAGCGCGGAATGCCACACTGACCACCGGCTGGTTCGCTGCAAGCTCAACCTTCACTTCAAGCCAAAGCCCAGGAACAGTAAAGCCCCCAGAAAGAGGTTCAATGTTGGAAACCTGCAGTCAGACGAAGTGAGAGGAAACTTCCAGGCAAACCTCAAAGCAAAGCTCGAGGATGCAATCCGCTTCACGGACTCGTCCCCTGAAACCCTCTGGGATCAGCTGAAGACTACCATACTGCAATCCACTGAAGAGGTACTGGGCTTCTCCTCCAGGAAAAACAAGGACTGGTTCGACGATAACAGCCAGGAAATCCAGGAACTGCTGGCAAAGAAGCGAGCTGCCCACCAGGCTCACCTTACAAAGCCGTCCTGTCCAGAGAAGAAACAAGCCTTCCGTCGCGCATGAGCCATCTTCAGCGCAAACTCCGGGAGATCCAAAATGAGTGGTGGACTAGCCTCGCCAAGCAAACCCAGCTCAGCGCGGACATTGGCGACCAGGGGTTTCTATGAGGCTCTAAAGGCTGTGTACGGCCCCTCACCCCAAGTCCAAAGCCCGCCGCGCAGTTCAGACGGCAAAGTCCTCCTCAGCGACAAGATCTCCATCCTCAACCGATGGTCAGAACACTTCCAATCTCTTTTCAGTGCCAACCGCTCAGTCCAAGATTCCGCCTTGCTCCAGCTCCCTCAACAACCCCTAAGGCTAGAGCTGGATGAGGTCCTCACCCGGTATGAGACATATAAGGCAATTGAACAACTGAAAAGTGGCAAAGCAGCAGGTATGGATGGAATCCCCCCAGAGGTCTGGAAGGCTGGCGGCAAAACCCTACATGCCAAACTGCATGAGTTTTTCAAGCTCTGCTGGGACCAAGGAAAGCTGCCTCAGAACCTTCATGATGCCATCATCATCACCCTGTACAAAAACAAAGGCGAGAAATCAGACTGCTCAAACTACAGGGGAATCACACTGCTCTCCATTGCAGGCAAAATCTTCGCTAGGATTCTCCTAAATAGAATAATACCTAGTGTCGCCGAGAATGTTCTCCCAGAATCACAGTGCGGCTTTCGCGCAAACAGAGGAACTACTGACATGGTCTTTGCCCTCAGACAGCTCCAAGAAAAGTGCAGAGAACAAAACAAAGGACTCTACATCACCTTTGTTGACTTCACCAAAGCCTTCGACACCGTGAGCAGGAAATGGCTTTGGCAAATACTAGAGCGCATCGGATGCCCCCCAAAGTTCCTCAACATGGTTATCCAACTGCACGAAAACCAACAAGGTCGGGTCAGATACAGCAATGAGCTCTCTGAACCCTTCTCCATTAACAATGGCGTGAAGCAAGGCTGCGTCCTCGCACCAACCCTCTTTTCAATCTTCTTCAGCATGATGCTGAACCAAGCCATGAAAGACCTCAACAATGAAGACGCTGTTTACATCCGGTACCGCACGGGTGGCAGTCTCTTCAATCTGAGGCGCCTGCAAGCTCACACCAAGACACAAGAGAAACTTGTCCGTGAACTACTCTTTGCAGACGATGCCGCTTTAGTTGCCCATTCAGAGCCAGCTCTTCAGCGCTTGACGTCCTGTTTTGCGAAAACTGCCAAAATGTTTGTCCTGGAAGTCAGCCTGAAGAAAACTGAGGTCCTCCATCAGCCAGCTCCCCACCATGACTACCAGCCCCCCCACATCTCCATCGGGCACACAAAACTCAAAACGGTCAACCAGTTTACCTATCTCGGCTGCACCATTTCATCAGATGCAAGAATCGACAACGAGATAGACAACAGACTCTCCAAGGCAAATAGCGCCTTTGGAAGACTACACAAAAGAGTTTGGAAAAACAACCAACTGAAAAACCTCACAAAGATAAGCGTATACAGGGCCGTTGTCATACCCACACTCCTGTTCGGCTCCGAATCATGGGTCCTCTACCGGCATCACCTACGGCTCATAGAACGCTTCCACCAGTATTGTCTCCGCTCCATCCTCAACATTCATTGGAGCGACTTCATCCCTAACATCGAAGTACTCGAGATGGCAGAGGCCGACAGCATCGAGTCCACACTGCTGAAGATCCAGCTGCGCTGGGTGGGTCACGTCACCAGAATGGAGGGCCATTGCCTTCCCAAGATCGTGTTATATGGCGAGCTCTCCACTGGCCACCTTGACAGAGGTGCACCAAAGAAGAGGTACAAGGACTGCCTAAAGAAATCTCTTGGTGCCTGCCACATTGACCACCGCCAGTGGGCTGATATCGCCTCAAACCGTGCATCTTGGCGCCTCACAGTTCGGCGGGCAGCAACCTCCTTTGAAGAAGACCACAGAGCCCACCTCACTGACAAAAGACAAAGAAGGAAAAACCCAACACCCAACCCCAACCTACCAATTTTCCCCTGCAACCGCTGCAACCGTGTCTGCCTGTCCCGCATCGGACTTGTCAGCCACAAACGAGCCTGCAGCTGACGTGGACATTTACCCCCTCCTTAAATCTTCGTCCGCGAAGCCAAGCCAAAGAGAAAACCTGAACTTGAACTTTTCGTCACGTCACCTCCAGCAGCCAGGTGACATACTCCCGCACAGTGATGGATTTGGAGAAAGCTGTACCTTGGTGTTATGCACAGGAAGTGTGAGTCATCAATATTTCCATATTCGAGCCCTCATCTCTTCATTACCAAGTTAAATAAAACACTCTTCAGTATAAGGCACCTGTTTCTTTGAGTTTACATTTTTCTCTCTGATATTTGTGTTTTAGATCCTCTCATTCTCAAAGGTCTTAAGTTCCATCCCATACATGTCATTGGATAATTGCCTTGCTTGTGGACCATAAACACTGATCTCATGCCCGCATCGGCTCTCAATCATGTCATCCTTGGTTATTATTGGTCAGATTGTGCTTTTCCAATTGTGGTCGATGATGATTGACAGCTGCAGCTGCGCCGGGTTATCTCTTAATCGTGGCTAATTCTCAGAAAAATCCCACAATACCCATCAGTTTCAATGAAAAAGCTATCTGCCAATTTTAATTATCATGCAATTCACACTTTGTCAGGAATGAATGGTTCTCTAGTGCTACATGGAGTCTAGCTGCAATGGCATAGAGATAATAAACATCCCATCATAATGCTGGGGAATTCCAACTCATGCATCCATTAAGTTAGATTGCACATCAACTCCTACAATCTAGTAAAGTGACAGACATGCCGGTATTTGTCACTCAACACACCCTGGGTAGGAATGGGTCATTAAAGTCAAGGAATTACTTAACTGTGAGAAGTTGACTGTCAAGGTTCAAGATTCAAGATTCCTTTATTTCAAGGCTTCCCAAATTTTTTTAAACTCCTGGAACCCTTTTGGGGAGCTCTTGGAAATCACGAAACCCCAATTGTCATTTATAGTTTAAATGACCAGGTATTTGCACAGGCATATAACTAAATACATATAAAGCATATAAAAGCAGGATTCACCTCCAAACCATCCGCAGCCCGAGCTCCAGATCCGAACCACCGACGTGATTAGAAAACCTTCAGTGCCCTCGACACCCTCTCTTATCCCAGTTTCCATACCTGGTACCCCTTCAGACAGTCTCGAGCCAGACTCCAGCTGCCCGCCGCCTGGTGCGAATCCCTCGACCGCAGTCGCCAGCAGCCCACAACCTGCAGGGGTTCTTCTCTTCAGCCACCGAACCCCTCACTGGTCACCATCCCGTCGGTTGTCTCATCGGCTTCTCCTTCTCAGTGGGAGGTGTTATCCCTGTTTTGTGGTGCCCTGAACCAGTACTCTGCTTCCCCAAAGTCTGCAACCCTTTGTGACCACTGCTAATTATAGGCGCTGTCATCTTGGGCGCAGACCCTGCGGACACCTAATTTTTAAATAAATCCACTGTCAGCTCCATTAACAGGCCACTTAAAGCCAGTATAGTGGTGACGGCAGTTGGACTGGGCAGTTGGACCCATAGGGACTCCGTGCCTCCACTCCCTGCTCTCCACACCAGTGGCAGGGCTGCCGTTATCTCTGGTACCGGTACCACTGTTGATAGATCCTTTCAGAACATTGCATGCAGCACACATGACACCGCCTAATGAGTACTTTGAACCATCCACACTTGGTCTCCTGCTTCATCGTACACCACCCCCCCCCCCCCCACAACCACTCACCCCCATCTCATCCAGTAACCATGAGGAGACAGACAAAAACAAGATGTCTCAGGAAAAATGCAAAAGCTTTGGAAATTCCACCTCTGGGCTTACTGCAAAAGTTAACTAGGATGTTAGGGTAAAAAACTGCAGATGTTGGAAATCTGATATATTAAAAAAGATAGACTGTTCTGGAAATAGTCAGCAGGTTTAACAGCATATGTGGAAAGAGAAGCAGTTAACATTTCAGGCCTAGGACTCTTCATCAAAACTTGATGTGAGATCCACTGCTGCTCTCATTTAAGTAAGTCCTGAATGCATTCTACATCCAGAATGTGTGAGAGACAGATCCTGGTTTGTCTGTTACTTTACCATGCTTCTGAAGTCCACATAGAGGTCTAATGGCAAACATTAATGCTCTCTTCTTCCACGGAAACTGACTGATCAGCGGAGTATTTCCACCATTTTCCATAGCTTTCCCATTATATTTACAGCCATGGGATTGTTTCTATAGAGTCCTGAAACAAGGTTTCAATTCAAAACATTGACTGGCCATGGATGCTGCCTGATCTACCGAGTTCCTCCAGCAGGTTGATATTTTGCTCAAGGTTCCAGCATCTGCAGTTTCTTGTGTCACTTTAGTCACATGACCAAGTCATTAGATGAATCCAACTCATGCTTGTAATGGTGAGGTTGGAAGGGAAGCAGGGAGGGAGGGAGAGTTCACTACTAGACTAAACACCTTCTATTGAATCTGAACGATTCATAGACCACATAACTCCTTCTCCAGAAAATGAATCAAGTTCAGATTACTGAATCGCCAGTGGCATCGAATTTCAATATCAACACCAGTCTTGGTCACTTGATTGGAATTGGGTGGCGATTTATTCCCAAGCCTTCACTTTACACATCAAAAATAAAAGTCACAATGTCCTATTTACACTCCATGTGAAAATGAATAAGAATTCCGGCATTGAGTGAGTTCATGAGGAAATACAGAAAGATTTCTTGATATTAATCTGAGCTCTAATTCGCTCTTTGTGCATTGAATGAAAGCACTTCCACTTTGGCTGTTCTCCACTGAGATGAATTGTTCATGAGTCAGGGCCTGAGTTGGAATGAATTTCTGGTGACGCTGGGACACTCAATGTGGTTTTTCAACCAGTCCTTTCTTACTTTAAGAATAATATTAAAGCACAATAACTTACTGCAAGGTAATTCTTTTTAAAGCACGCCAAAAATAGAGAGATTAGTCTGAAATGTGCATCGGATTAAATATTCCCGTTTTAAATATAATGCCTATATTTTCACTTGATAATATTGAGCTGAGACCAGTGGGACAATTTTCACACATGGATGTGTTAATAACACTTTGGCCTACTTGTGATTGATGCCCAGGATATCATACAGAGCATTTTAGTGATCTCATGCAATAGAGAGGTTTTAACTCATTGTCACAGAGGGTGTGGATGGGATATTTAACAATGCCTGATACTGGTATAAACAGCCAGTTCACTCAGTTTCCATGGAGATCTTTATATTTTGTAGAAAAAATTGGTTAGGAAGAAAGGTTGGTCATTTAAAAAGGTAAAAGACAATGTGCCTTTTAATTGTTAAACACAAAAGTCTGCCTACACTGTGGTTGAAGTAAAAACACAATGCTGGGGAAACTCAGCAAGTCAAACAGTGTCCTTTATGTAGCAAAGGTAAAGATACATACCCAATGTTTCAGACGTTTTAGTGTTCCTTTAACCGCCCAGTATCATATGATATAATTTTAAAATGGAATTATTAGATCAGTGGTTCTCAACCTTTTTTTCCACACTCACATACACCTACGTTGGTATATGAGTGGGGAAAAAAAGGTTGAGACCACTGCATTAAGGGAGATCAACCTCTCCCTTAATGTCTGCAAGGAGCCAGTCATGGAGTTCTGAAGGAGAAGCCGGCATTTCTCCACAGTTCACATGATGCCAAGGTGGACTATGGACAGCTTTAAGTTCCTGATGGTAAACATCTACAGTGACTTGCAATGTCTGCCCACATTGATGCAATGGGCAAGAAAGAGCACTGTTGCCTTTACTTCTTCAGGATCCTATAGAAATTTGGCGCGTCACCAACATCCCTTAAGAATTTCTACATATGCACCATTGAAAGCATCCTATCAGGGTGCATCACTTCATAGTACAGGGAGCTGCCATGCCCAAGACTCCAAGAATCTCCAGAGGGTTATAAACATGGGCTCAGGCCATCACACTCACACCACCCCCTTCATATACTCCAGATGCCTTGGAAAATGTATCAAAAGACTCATCCCATCCCAGTCACATTCTCTTCACCCTCATCTGCCATCAAGAAGAAGCACATGTATGAGATCACACACCACCAGATTTTAAAAAGTATCTTTCCTGCCATTATCTGACTCCTAAGTGGACCTCTAAAGAGTAATATTACATTGTGCTTTTCCAGCTGATCACTCTCCTCTTCACAGTTCATCTGCATCTTTAGTAATTGTGACTTGCTCCTCAATATCCAGAGATCAAAATGGAGCAATGGGCCTAACATTGATCCCTGGGGTATACCACAACTCACCTTCTCTCAGTCTGTAAACTATTCCTTGCTACCTTCTGTTGGCTGTTACTTGGCCACCTTCATATCCATGCTCTCAATATTTCTTATGCAAGAATACTTTAGCCATTCCTTGGACACCAGCAAGACCTGTTTCACTTGAATCACTATTAGCGGTGACTTACCATAGAATCATAGAACATTACTGCACAGAAACAGGCCCTTTGGCCCTTCTAGTCTGTGCTGAAATATTTTCTGCCTAGTCCCAGTGATCTGCCCCCAGTCCATAGCCCTCCATACCCCTCCCGTCCATGTACCTGTCCAAATTCTTTTTAAATGTTAAAATTGAGCTCACATTCACCACCTCAGCTGGCAGCTCGTTCCACACTCCCACCACTCTTTGTTAAAGAAGTTCCCCCTAAACTTTTCCCCTTTCACCGTCAATCAATATCATCTGGTTTGTATCTCACCTACACTCGGTGGAAAAAGCCTACCTTCATTTACTCTGTCTTTTCCCCTCATAATTTTAAATACCTCTTCCAAATCTCCCCTCATTCTTTTACGCTCCAGGGAATAAAGTCCTAACCTGTTTGACCTTTCCCTGTCACTCAGTTCCTTAAGTCTGAGCAATGTCCTAATAAATCTTCTCTGCACTCTTTCAATCTTATTGATGTCTTCTCACCATCTTTATAATATAATGTAATAATTGAAATATATCTGTTGCTCTACATCAATAATCAGCTTCTGTCATGAGGAAACTGATTAAAAATAACAGATTGTGCCACGTTTAATATGAAAAACCATATCATTCAGTCTCCTGGCATTTGGTGTTAAGTATGAATTTGAGATGGCAGGAACTAACTGCAAAGAACATTGGTAATACAGAAAAACAATCTCAAAATATCGTGCGAGCATACTCAGAAACTGTACTTTGCTGAGTGTGCCAAGTACTTTGAATTTTGGAATACAAGGACCCAATCTCTGACTCAAAGAGCTTCAGACATTCCAGCTCTCAAATTTCTACTCATCATTTCTCTTATCAAGAATTACATTTAACATTAGACAGACCTGCATTCTTTGTCTAAAAGGGTGGGAATCAACAATGGTGCGTAGTACTAGAATTGATTTATGACCAAAACCTGCATAACATGCAGTTTTTCACATCTTTCTTTTTCACAGGTCAGGAATCTGTCATAATTGGGCAATTTATCTGTGTGCCAAATTGTCACTAACCCAAAATTTCTGGGAAACCCATATGCACAATGTGGCATGCACACTGTCCCCATGTCCTTCCCTACTTTACCTCAGGCTTCAGTTCAACCAGCTGTAAGAGGCAGGATCACATTTCTCCAATTCCCCAGGAATTTCACACAATTCTGCCCTGCCGTGTCCTTGGAAGTTTATTCTGCCAGATCTGTTCTTTTTTTATGAGCAAGATTGCCTAGCTAAAGCAACATTGCTGTCAGGACATTGCTCTTTAATTTTATTGAAAAGGGAACACTGCCGTTGACAATAACCAATCTATCTCGTGCTGTTGGATACGGGTGGCACTTCAAGGGACAGTAGCTTGGTCCAGCTACTGAGTGTGCTCAGCTAAAATTTGGACAACATTTTTTTTTCAAAAGTTTTGTTTCCTGAAAAACATGTGGGACTATGATAAACATCTTCAAGATGAACACAAAGACTATTTCGTCTTTGCTGTATAAAGTAGGCAGTTTAAATTAAATTAATTTGAGCCCATTAAATTAATCTTTATTGAATTTAACAGGTTTAATCGCATAATTATGCTGACACAGTGCGTGAGTTCAATTGACCTAAAAGTGTTTTGCAGCTGATTTCCATTTGTGCTCAGCATCTGATTGATGCCTCTCGTGTCAGTGTCCAACAACAGTCGGCCAACGTTGACGGATTCCAGTTGCCCTGATACCACTTTTCCATGATCGCAATGTCCTGGTGAAACCTTTCTCCATGTTCGTCACTGAAGGCACCAAGATCAGCGGGGAAGACGTCCAAGTGCGAATGCAGAAAATGAATTTTCAATGACACGTTACACTTCGTGGTTTTATATCCTTGAAATAGACTTAAAATATGGCAGGAAATCACATAAATCGGTTATATCTAAGAAACGGTACGTGATAGGAAAATCTTAAGGTGATTTTTGTGATCAGCAGCCCAAGATCCATAAAATACACTAAAATGTATTCAGGAAGCAAAATCTTTGTCGTCCAGTGTTATTTATTTGGTTCCATTCTCTTGCAGCCAAGATTATGCTCCTCGATATTTTTATTTCTTGGAATATGGCACTTCAAATAAAAAATGGCTAGACAATTTAAAATTCACACAATGCCTTTATAGTTGGAAAACCTAATGTATAACAGAGAGAAAATGTCTGAGTTTTTTTTTAATAAATCCTCTTTTATTAAAAAGGATAACAGAGCTGGCAAAGTTTCCAGGAAAGACATTGGAATATTTTTCCACAATTCACCAAAGCAACAACTTCCAGATGAGAAAGACAAATACAATGAGATTTCAATTGCACTGTTCTGTTTCCACTGTTCATTCACAGATGTTTACTTCATAGTTGGTTTTGGTTCTGCTAGACAGGTATTCTTGAGAGGTAGGGTTTTCCTGACTTATATCATGGTCTGTTTATGACCACTTTTCACGTCAACAATACTGCGACATGTTAACTCTGTTGGGGGCATCAGTTGTGATCCACAGTGTGCTCCAGTGTTAGCCTCAACCAGTACTTCAGTTTAGTTCCAGTGGGTCCAGTGGAAAGATTGAAAGAGTGTAGAGAAAATTTGCAAAGATTTTACCAGCACTTGAGGAACTGAGTTGCAGGCTGAGATTAAACAGGTTAGACTTCATTCCTTGGATCGTAGAAGAAAAGAGGAGATTTGATAGAAGTACACAATTATGAGGGGTATAGATAGAGTAAATGTAAGTAGGCTTTATCCACTGAGGTTTGGTGGGATGAGAACTAGAGTTTGTGAGTTAAGGGTGAAGTGGTGGATGTGGGCTCAATTTTGACATCAAAGAAAAATTTGGATGTGTACATGGATGTGAGAGGTATGCAGGTCTGGGGGAAGGTCAAGGGGACCAGGCAGAATAATAATTCAGCATAGACTAGATGGGCTGAAGGCTATGTTTTGGTGCTGTACTCTTTTATGGTTCTATGATCCAATGTTAATCATAGTATGTTTATTATTACTGGCCAATGCATATTGATATTAAGTATATCTCCCATGGTCATCAATTGTTAATTTACAATGAAGTCCAAAGTGAATCACAATTAATTTCCATAAAAATAATCAAAAACTGTTCCAGTCTTTCTATCCTTAGTACAAGGGTCACCGATGATGTGCTGGAACACCACCCTGAAGGTGATCTGATCTGCTCCTACCTTCCAAATTGATGAGATTTCTTCATTTCAGAGTGAACCCGTGCATGAACATCTTTCAACAAATCTTTTCAAGCACATGGTCAGCCAGTGTTCTGCCAGAAATAGCTGGCATTTACCAATGCACAGATATGTAGAGAGGTTTTCAGGGAAATCCCCGAATAGAAAGATGACAATGGACATCCTGGAAAGCACCCTTGCACCACAAAGTGTAAAAAAATGTCCTTGAACAGTTTCTTCTTTTCCTGTTTGACTTTGGATTGACATTTGCTTAACTCCAGAGTTAAAATTATACATGTCAGTGGCAAATCAAATATAACTTTGGAAAATGTTCAGTCATCAACAGTGGTAGAAGAAATAAATGGGCAGATTATTTTCTAAATGGGAAGAACATTGAAAGTTCCTAGATGCAAAGGGGCTTAGTTGACCTCATGCAGGGTAGCCTGAAGATAAATGTACAGGTTGAATCAGTGAATGATGAAGGGGTGGTACGGTTGGCATAGCAGTTAGCGCAACGCCTTTACAGTGCCAGAGACTGGGGCCGGACTGGGTTTGAATCCCACGCTCTCTGTAAGGAGTGTGCACGTTTTCCCGATGTCTGTGTGGGGTTTTTTTCCGAGGGCTCCAGTTTCCTCCCACCATTCAAAAATGTACCGGAGGTGTAGGTTAGTGGGGTATAAATTGGATGGCATAGACTCATAGACAAAAATAGCCTGTTACCGTACTGTATGTCTAATTTTTCACAAAAAGGCAAATGCAGTGCTGGCATTCATTTCAAAAGGAATAGAATACAAGAGCAAAAGGGTGATGTTGGTTCTTACAAGGCACAGATGAGACCTGTCAAAGTATTGTAAGCAGTTGGGCTCCTCATTTAAGAAAGGATGCAATGACATTGGAGAGGTTCACCAGGATGATTCTAGGAATGAAAGGGTTATCACATGAGGAATGTTTGATGGCCCTCGTCCTTATTCTTTGAAATATAGGAGAATGAGGGGGGATTTCAATGAAACATTTCAAATGTTGAAAAGCAAGGACGGAGAAGATGCTTGCCATGGTGGGAGAGTCTAATACAAAAGGCCACAACATCAGGATAGAAGGGCATCGATAGAACAGAGATGCGGAGGACTTTCTTTAGGCAGAGGGAGGTAAATCTGTGGAATTTGTTGCCACAGTTTGCTGTGGAGGCCAGGACATTGGTTGCAGTTAAGGCAGAGATTGATAGGTTCTTGATTAGCCAGGGGATCAAAGGTTATGGGGAGAAGGCTGTGCAGTGGGGCGAAGGCGGAGAATGAATCATCTAATGATTAAATGGTGGGGTTGATCCGATGAGCCTATTTCTGCTCCTATGTCTGTCTGCCAACATCAACGCTCTGATCTCACAAGCTGCTCTTGATCCTGTAGATACTCTTCTATGAATACTGGGTAAATAACCAGGACAGTTGGATATAATGATCAAGTAATCTGACATTTCTCTTCGCACATCATTACTCTACCAAATAAAGGACTAAGATTGTCACTCCAAAGGTTTTTATCCCATTGCTATGAAATCCATCCCACAATTACATTATACATAAAATCCGGTGCTGAATTACATCGTAGAACTTTTCCAAAGACCGCTAGGTGACTTGGACATCTAGTGATTTTTGTTGAGTTTTATTTATACACATATGCTCATACATAAGTATAAAAAGAATATATATCCAACAAAGTAAACATATATTAACAAATAGCTATAAACAACCTATGAAAAAGACAAAAAATTATTCTAATAATCTAACCCTTCCCTTGTGAAGTTAAAACATTATGTTCCATTAGTTCATGAAACAAGCAATAAAATGGGATCCAATAATATTATAAATTAACGAAAGGACCCAATATATTTAGAAAATTAAGGTTCATTACATTAGTAGAGCATCTCATTTTTTTCCCCAGAGTCCAGCATGCCATCACATCAGATAACCATCCTTCCATCTCATAATTATAGCTCTTCTGGCAAAAAGAAGAGCAAAGGCAACTCCATGGGATTGTAGACCAGACAAATTTAAATCAAGTGATTTAAATTATTCCAAATAGGAGAAGAAAAGAATTAGGAGCCAAATTAGTATTAAGAACTAAAGTCAAGGTGCAGAAGATATTTTCCCAATAATTGGAAAGCAAGGAACATGACCAAAACATATGAAATAATGCACTTTCAATAATGATAGAGAAGATTTATAATCTTAAACTAAATACTAAACAGTTGTTATCAGTTCTCTATGAGCTATTATTGGTGCCTAGTGGTAATTCCCTGGAAAGATAGGAGCAAGATTTTCAATAAGAATGTTTTAATGCTACATGGAATTCTATCTTGAAATTGGTTAATTAATTTTCTCTATGTACCCGACATTCATCACTGCATTATAAAGTAGTGCAGCAAGCATACTTTTCCAAAGTTTAATTGGTTAAATTTTATTCTAATTTCTTGTCAAAATGTGATAGATTTAAGACAAATAATCATTGGAAAGAGCTTAATTAGAATATTATTTCTGTCAAAATCAGCTTGGATCTCCTTTAACTTAGACTTGCTCCAACTTCAGCCATGTCTTCCTCTCCTTTCCCCTTTCAGCATTTCAAAGAGGTATCGCTCCTTCATTCCCAAAGACACTTTCTCATGCAACTGCAGGAGATAGAATATCTCCCATTTCTCCCCTTCTCAACCCACCATCCAGGAAGCCAATCACTCTTCCCAGGTAAAGCAGCGATTCACTTGTCCATCTTCCCAATCTAGCATTCCCGTTCAGTGTTCACAAAGCAGTCTCCTCAACAATGGAGAAACCAAAGCAATTGGGCGATGGCTTTCTGGAGCACTTGCAGGGCGTGACCCTGAGCTTCCTGTTGCCTATCACTTCCAATCCCAGTCCCACACTTACCTATCTGTATATGACTTCCTGTGCTATTACAATGAACTTCAATTCAAGCTGGCAGAACCACATCTTATCTTCTGCGTTTGTATATTTCAGGCTTCTCAACACGATATTGAATTTTCTAACTTGAGACAACTCGCTCTTCTTTTGATCTGCTTCATGATGGGCTGTTTCTGCCAGCCATTCTTCTCTGATTTAGCTCATTATTTCTCTGTCTCTATTAGTATTGCCTACCAGTTGGAAAGGTCCCATAGCTTCACTATTAACCACACATATCAAGTGTTTCTAATTGGCACACCAACTCATTTAGTTCTTGCTCTTTCAAAGATGTTTCTTTTGTTCTATCTACCCTTCCCCCAGCCTCTCTGCTAACAAAAACTAATCCTTTTTTCTCTCATTAACAATATAGGCCTGAGATGTTAACATTGTTTCTCTTCCCGCAGATGCTGCCTGATTTGCAGAGTGTTCCCAGAAATTACTGGGTTTTTTTTTCTCTCTATTTCAAATTTCCAGCAACTGCTGGAATTAAAATTTTAATTTTAATTTTCACAGCTATAATCTCATGCATCGTGTATAATTTCCTATTGGTTATGCAGAGATTCTAAAGCAAAACCTGAACTGTCATCTTAATTTTTGAATAACCTGATATCTAAGTCAATTGGCAGATCATCTCATTTGAAGCTGGTGGCAGCTAATTGCCACAAGGTAATATTTAAGATTGCAAAAGGATGGGGTGTTTGCAAAGAATGGTGAGGTCCAGATAAAAGCATTTTCTTCTCGGTAAAAGTTTCTGGAGCTTATTTAGGACCATTTATCAAGGACAATGATGGTATTTCATCCCACAAATCTCATTACCATTCTTTTCACCATCCTTTACTGACCAATGCTGACATCTGGTTCTTCACTACTTCCTTTGCTATCTGGGTGTCCTTTAATCCCTTCTAAGAATTCCCCATCCCTCTGAGTCTAACTTTGTGCCAATAACCATGCTGTCAGTTACTTTGACCCCATGCCCTGGAATTCCATCCCCGTTTACAAATAACTAAATTAATTTTCATCTTTTTTATAATAAATCAGCTGTTCCTGAAAGCATCTAATTTTCGGAGATGCTTGGATAGTGTGGAAGAGGCCTTCCAACAACGCTAGCTCAGACTCGTCTGGACCAAGACGTTGAGTTCTGCCTGCCGAGACCAAGAAACTGCTCTGAGACTGGTCTGCTTTGTGGCTGCTGTGACAGCAAAGCCTCAAGCACATTAAGATGGTCATTAATAAAGACAGTACAATGTTACACGGAATCTGTTTTCGCCTGCCTTAAGCCGAATAGATTCGCTGTCGGCGGAAATTGTTGGAAGCGCCTCTTACAGTCACAGAAAGAGAAGCAAAAGAGAGTCCCCTCTGAGTCCTGAGAGTCTATTCATTTGCCTCTCGCACTGCCAAAGGTAACTGCAGCTGTGTGACTGGCACAGGGAACATGCTCAAAGCAAAGGCTAAGCTGAGTCTGATTCGATCCAATATTATCCATCATCATTACTTTCTTTAGCCCTAGAGATTAGATATTAAAAGCAGTATGTTTATTGACAATAATGCAATAGGTTTGGAGGTAGTGCAGAACTATGGCTCATGGCAACAGTCTATTATATAGCAAACAAATCCAAGTTACACCAAAAACATTCCATTTTAAAAGCAGCAGAAAGAACATGCTCCTCCCAACAGAAGCAACTTCTCCTGAGCTATGGAAGATAGTTACAGATAGCTTACATCCACAAAACCAATCTCAAGTCACTCACAGTTGTATGGTCACAAACCTGATTGGGTCATTTCCCTTCTGGCTGTCACTAAAACAGCCCGCGAAGAAAAAGGAGGCATAGAGTTTCAGTAATCAATATTTCGGAAATATTGGGTGTGATGACCTTTGACTCCACCTCCTAAGCAGATCATGGATCTCATCGCCCACATCAATTCAGTTTTCATTTGAGACAGAAATTACTTCAAAATTATAAAATTGCATTTTCTTATGAACAGGTTTAAGGAATGATTCTGGGAGCAGGCTACATTTAACAGGAGTTTCCAGATTTAATTGTTTCCTATAAAATCCAACTGATCTATTATTGAGTTTTTATAGGACCAAACTTTTTTTTTAACGGAATATTTTCAGAGAAACTTGACTTTGTTTGTTGTGCCTGTTGTTTGATGCCCAGCTTCTAATTCATTGACTGATGCAACGTTATCAATAAAGGGCGCCTTTATTATTTTACTAAAAATAAATTATTAGTAGAAATTGTCCCGGCTTATTGGCAACTGACATCTAATCAGATGTAATTATGTTTATATTGCTTTAATAAGCATTTAATGTGCATATTGTTTTGAGTAAGTAATTTGCAAACAGTCCTTCAGCAGTTAGTTCACTATGATGTATCAAACTGTCACAGATTCTTAGAGATGAGCAGCTTGGAAACAGATCCCTCAACCCATCACGTATCTGTCGACAATTAAGTGTCCATCTAAATATCAGTCCCTTCACCTAGTCTGTGACTTACTATGACTTGATTCAGAAGCTTGTCTGAACACCCCTAAAATGTGAGAATCTTTGTCTCCACCACCTATTCAGGCAATATATCTTTAGCTCCTATGGACGCTGCAAGACCAGAAGAGTTCCTCCAGCGTTTCAGTGTGTTGTCGCCATAATCACAGTGTCTGCGATTTCCCTCAGCTCATTCCAGGTTCCAATCACACTCTAGGAGAGAAAGTCTTCCTCCGATTCCCTCTAACCCTCCTATCTCTGATTTTAAAATGCATGCCATGAGATGCACTTTCCAGAACAAAGACCGAAGATGGTCTTTGCAAGCAGTTCTTGCATCTGACATGGCATCAGTGCGGATGTTTTAGCTTATGATCTTGTTGAAAATTTTGGTGAAGACGTACTATCCATGCTTAAAGATCCACCAATCACTTCTTAATCACAACATCAAAGCATTGAAAATAAAATAATTCCCACTTTAACAGGTCCAAGTCCTTTATAGTTGCCAAAATTCTCAATTCTTTGCAAACCTACGCATTACACCAACAACCTTCTGTTCTTGCAACCCCTGGTTCAGATTCTAGTGAGCTGGATGCATGGTCAAAATCTTGCAGTTGGCTCTCCTTAGGAAGATAGCATTAACATTGGGCAGAGGGAGTTGAATTGGACATTGGAGGGACATGCAAGATGTGGTAGTGAGTGATAGTTTATGGGTTCGACATCAGAGTGGGATGAGTCAGCATGTTGGGAGGGGAAGCTGGAGATCACTGTGACCAAAAGGAGTAAGAGATTAAGTGTCAAGGATTGGTGGAAGATATGTCAGGTGTCAGATAGTGGTAAGCCAGTCATGAGCTAGCTCAGATATAGGGGGAAGTGGACATTCTGGGGAGAGTAGCAGATCACAGACCCTCTAATGTCCAATTCATCTCCACTCCTTTTAAAGTTGATTCCCAATATTAATCTAAGGAGAGTCAATTGCTGTATTTTGACCATGGATCCTGCTGCTCATTGTAATCAGAATCAGGGAGCTCAGAAGAATAATAAGTTAATAACCTTGATGAATTATTGAGAGAGACAGGAACTAGACAGTGGATAGAACAGAGATGGATCTGCTTTGAGAACAAAATTAGCAATTGGATAATAGGATGAATTCAACATTTAGTAGATATATACAGGTATATCTTTGTCTCTCTCACACACACACACACACACACACACACACACACACACACACACACACACACACACACACACACACACACACACACACACACACACACACACACACACACACACACACACACATGCACGCGCACACACACACTAGGTATCATTCTGGAACATGCAGAAGATACAAAGACAAACATGGAGGAAAATAGTGATAAATGCTTGCGATAAAGTAAAGTGCCTGGTGAATAGACAAACTGATGGAAGGAAATTATGGGAGGTAAGTGTAAGGTAAAACCCTTTTGATAAGACAATAACTAAGGTTGAAATTCTAATGGAAAAGACAGAGCTGGTTGATATGTGCCTGATAGAAAATGTTGAGAAAGCAATTGAAAAAGAATGAGGAATTATTAGATATCCCAGGCACAGAGAGCATGTTCAACCTTTTTAAGGCACAGTTCAATTGCAACAAGAATATTGTATGCAATTCTGGAAAACCAGATGTGTATGATCCAGTGATTATTGGGGGAATCAAAGGTGGGGAGGGTGAGCAAATTTATATGCCTGAGAGTCTTTATCTCAGATGATCTTTCCTGGAACCAACGCACTAATGGCATAATTAAGAAAGCACCTCTACTTCCTCAGGAGTTTGCGGAGGTTTGGTATGACATCGGAAACCCTGGCAAATTTCTGCTGATGTGTGGTGGAAAGTGTGCTGACCGGCTGCATCACAGTCTGATATGGGGACACCAATACCCCTGAGTGAAAAGCCCTGCAAAAGGTAGTGAGCACAATCCAGGGCATCACAGCCAAAACCCTCCCCACCATCGAGAACATCTACAGGGAACGCCACCATCTGAGAGCTGCAGCAATCATCAGGGATCCACACCACCCAGCACACGATCTGTTCTCGCTGCTACCATTAGGAAAGAGGTCTAGGTGCCACAAGCCTCACCCCACCAGGTTCAGGGACAGCTGCTACCCCTCCACCATCAGACTCCTCAACATCAAATTCAAACAGCGACTCATTTAAGGACTCTTACTTTTGCACTTTGTTGATTTGTTTTTAAATTCTCTCTGTTTTGCATTTGTTACATTTTGTTTACATTTATTAAAAGGATGCTCGAAGTACATTCAATTGCTACCTTCAAAAGCAAATTGGATAAACGTCTGAAGAAAGAAATTACATTGCCTGCAAAAAATCAGCACGGATTCATTGACTGAACTTTTTCAATGCTGGAATAATTGAATGATATCAGTTACCATTTCTCTTTCCTCCCTTAAGCAAAACTCAGTCTGCATTAAACTTACGGACACGCATCATATCTCAACTTCCCATCTCAAAATGCTTCCATTGTAAATCCCCCACTCAAGAGACGATGCGCTAAACCAGACCCTTGGGGTGGATTAGCAAATCAAATGCATTAGCAAGTCCTGTCAAAGCAAGCCTGCTTTGCCACATTAATCCGATCTGCATGGAGAGCTCAGGGTTCAGGAAACCCAGGAGCTGAGTTAAGAAAAACCTGGGGAAAATGTTCTGCATCTAAGCCTCCGGGCTCCCTCTCACCCTTAGCATCAGGATGACTGCACGCAGGGATGGAGGATGATGCCCTCCTATCAACTCCTTAAAAACCATGGCCCCAGCAGATGGCAACATACCTGCAGCAAATGCTTCTGCTGGATGCCTGTTTGTAATAACTAGCCAACAACCAGAAAGGCAATTGGTCACGCCCACTGATTAATATTCCTTAAATCCTGAAATAGACTCTAAAATGGACATTTACTCCTTAAAGTGTTAAAGTTTGCCCTTTCATGCTCCTTCCATCCTTCTGAGAGGACTAAAATTGTCTCCTTTTCTTAAATATCTGGGCAAAGGTAAATTCTTTGCTCGTTACTTCTCCAGATATTGTACAACATGCTAACACTGGAAAAAGACTGGAATCAAGAGTTTTAAGTTTAAAATTAAAATTTTTAAATTAAAAAGAAGTTGATCATCAGTCACTTTCTTATTAATAGGGGTCAGGTGCCAGGCAATATAATAATGTTAGATATTTATAATTTTACACTAACAAAATTGCCCTTATTTTTAATTGAATCTCAGAGGTTTGTCCAGCCAAATTGACTGCAGGAAAATGAAAGAAATATCAGAGAGATTCACACCTATACACCACCAAAGCAATAATTCAACATTGGGAATGATAGGTGATCATAAGTTGTGTGACGCAGAACTAATTCACTAGTGCTGGCTTCATCAGTGTGGCATTAAAGCTTGAAGGATTTCGTCAGAATGCCTCAGGCTGGAGAGGTGAAGAATGTATCAGGACAGTGGGTGAAGACAAATCGGCTTGGATTCCGCTGTCTTCTCCTCTCTGTGGTCCAGTAGACTGCCAACCCCTCGTGGTCTGGCTTGACACATGAAGAATGGCTACCTGGATAAGATGCTGGAGTCAAGCCAGTGCAGGTGGAGACAGAATTCCAGTAGGAGTCAGTGCCTGTGATGGTCAAGTGAAGGAGGCATGGTGTTGGGGAGACAAATAGTGTACAGATATTCACCAACACAATCTGGAATCAGAAGTGTCTGCTTACCATAACTGATTTGATTTTCAAAGAGTCATGATCCACTCCAACAATCCTTTCTATGTTACTACTTGTGTTAGATTTATTTGTGCCTTGCCATATCCTTAGGGCACCCCAAGCTTGGCATAACCAACAAACCAACACACCAGGTTTCTACAGACACCAAAGGTGGCAGGTCATCAACAGAAGACACTCTTCTGAACTATAGTGTGTGTGGTCATTTGTATCCCCATCACAGACAGTGTGAGCTACAACACAGACTAACTCCTCACAAACATATGCCAACAGCTCCCTCTACACTCCTAATCTGGAATTTATCTCAGTAAACAAACACCACACATGAAGGCAGCAAAGTTAATTATTTTTGCAGGATAACTTCTGGCTTTTCAAATTCAGTCAATATAGGGCCATGGAAGCTGTGGAAATAGGACCCAAGTTCAATGTTCTTGAATGAGCCATGCCCTCAACCAACTGTGACAAGAATAGGGTATCTGTTGTCATCAAGATCGTGGACTTACACAGACCCCTTTCACATCCTTTTCAACATATTCCGATTTGCTTTACAGAGAAATCCAAAGAGTAATCAAGGAAGCAGAACTTCTTGCCTGGAGCAAGTTCTCCAAGAAATAACATGATAATAGTCAGGTAACATACAATGCTAGAAAAACTCAGCAGGTCAAACAGTGAATTTTATTTAGCAAGGATAAAGGTACATAACCAACACTTCTGGCTTGAATCCTTTGCTATATAAAGTACACTGCCTGACCTGATTGATACAAGTTTTCCAGCCTTGTGTTTTTACTTCATTCACAATATCTGCAGATTTTGTGTTTTACAAACTCCTGATAATGATTAAGACCACTGTTCCCTCTAACACATGTTTTGCAAGCAACGCACAAAGGAAATAAACGTGCCTACAAAAGGTTAGTTGCCTAAAATAATGCAGTAATTAATAATTATTCTTCATAGAATGCAACAATACGTGTTATATATTAAAATATGCCAATACAGTTTTATTAGCCATGAGATGCTATGCCAAAATTATCTTGAAACAACTTCAAGTTTATAGTTGCACAAGCATTCAGTGCGCACGTACTTCTGTCACAGGAAAACAATTTGCACAACAGAAGATTTTTGGGCACACTGACGACTAAAAATTAGAGGGAACATTGATTAGGAAGGACTCCTTTAAAGGAAGTTCAAAGCGGGAGACAAATACTAGTCAAGATTTTCTTCAATATCGTGGTGCTGCATTTTTTACAGCCACCTGACAGTCCTTGCAATCACTGACTACCCCACCGCCACCTCTGACAGGCACACATCCAGGGTCACCAACATCCTCCTGTGATGGTGCGTACACTCCAATGGTCATCACCTTGCACTGCCCTGCGACAATGGAGTGAAAGAGCTTGCAACACAGAGACAGACACAGCGGGTCTCATTTGCCTGAGTTTTGCCCATATCTTTATGTACTTTTCCTAACCAAGCACCTAATGCTCAGTCTGCATCTGCACAATTGCCAAATCATCATTTTGCACGATGAATATTTATGATCTGTTCTTTTGAATTTATTGTCTCTTTTTAATTCAATCAAGTATCCTATTGCAGTGGTTTTGTTTTTTTTATTTTTATTTTTTACACTATAAACCATACTGACCAAAATACATACAAACATTTTTCTCTTGAATATATAGTGTCATTTTCTCCCCTTATTCCCATTTATTCAAAGTTCAATCTATAAGATACATTAAACCCGTTAAACAATGTCGTCACTTAATAAAATTAAATAAGAAATTTTTATCTTTTACTTTTATATACTGAGTCAGTTCATTTCGTTGTCTTCTCCTTCTGTCATTTTAGGTGGTGGAGGTCCATGGTAGGATTTCTCTGTTGTGTTCCATGTTCGGTTCCCATATTTGTTTGAATATTGTGATGTTATTTCTTAAATTATAGGTTATTTTTTCTAATGGAATATATTTATTCATTTCTATGTACCATTGTTGTATTCTCAAGTTGTCTTCTAACTTCCAGGTTGGCATAATACATTTTTTTGCTACAGCTAGGGCTATCATAACAAATCTTTTTTGTGCTCCATCCAACTCGAGTCCAAATTCTTTATTTCTTCTATTACTTAGAAGGAAGATCTCTGGGTTTTTTGGTATATTGCTTTTTGTGATTTTATTTAATATCTGGTTTAGATCTTCCCAAAATTTTTTCACTTTCTCACATGTCCAAATTGCATGTATTGTTGTTCCCATTTCCTTTTTACAGCGAAAACATCTGTCTGATACTGTTGGGTCCCATTTATTTAACTTTTGGGGTGTGATGTATAGCCTGTGTAACCAATTATATACCTCGTGTTTATTGTATTTCTCGTGGTTCCGGAGCATAGCTTTTCCCATGTTTCATTCTTTATCTTTATGTTTAGATCTTGTTCCCATTTTTGTTTAGGTTTACAGTTTGTTTCCTCGTTCTCCTTTTCTTGTAGTTTGATGTACATGTTTGTTATAAATTTTTAAATTATCATTGTGTCTGTAATCACATATTTAAAATTGCTTCCTTCTGGTAACCTCAGACTGTTTCCCAATTTGTACTTCAAGTAGGTTTTCAGTTGGTGGTATGCAAACATTGTATCGTGAGTTATATTATATTTGTCCTTCATTTGTTCAAAAGATTATAATTTATTTCCCGAAAAACAATTTTCTATTCTTTTGATCCCTTTTCTCTCCCAATCTCTGAAGTAAAGGTTATTTATTGTGAAAGGGATTAGTTGATTTTATGTCAATATTAATTTTGGTAGTTGATAATTTATTTTATTCCTTTCTACGTGAATCGTCTTCCAAATGTTGAGCAGATGGTGCAATACTGGTGAATTCCTATGTTGCACCAATTTTTCATCCCACTTATATAGTATATGTTCAGGTATCTTCTCCCCTATTTTATCTAGCTCAAATCTGGTCCAATCTGGTTTTTCCCTTGTTTAATAAAAATCTGATAGGTATCTTAATTGTGCTGCTCTAATAATTCTTACAGTTTGGTAGTTGTAAGCCTCCTTGTTTGTACCATTCCGTTAATTTATCTAGTGCTATCCTTGGTTTCCCCCCTTTCCATAAGAATTTCCTTATTATTTTCTTTAGCTCCTTGAAGAATTTCTCCGTTAGGTGAATTGGTAATGATTGAAATAGGTATTGTATCCTTGGGAAGATGTTCATTTTAATATAGTTTATCCTTCCTATCAGTGTTAGTGGTAAGTCTTTCCAGTGCTCTAAGTCGTCTTGTAATTTTTTCATTCATGGCTGATAATTTAGTTTATATAGATGGCTGAGATTATTATTTAGTTGTATATCTAGGTATTGAATAGCTTGTGTTTGCCATCTAAATGGTGATTCTTTCTTAAACTTTGTGAAATCCGCATTATTCATTGGCATTGCTTCACTTTTATTTGCGTTGATCTTGTACCCCGATACTTCTCCATATTCCTTCAATTTCTTATTTAATTCTTTTATTGATATTTCTGGTTCTGTTAAGTATATTATAACGTCATCTGCAAATAGACTGATTTTATATTCCTTCTCTTTTATTTTTATCCCTCGTATTTTATTTTCTGTTCTTATCAGTTCTGCTAGTGGTTCTATAGCTAATGTGAACAGTGAGGGAGATAGTGGACATCCCTGCCTTGTTGATCTGCTTAATTTAAATTGGTTTGATATATATCCATTTACTGTCACTTTCACCAATGGTCCCTTTTATAATGCTTTAATCCAATTAATATATTTCTCTGGTAGGTTGAATTTTTGTAGTACTTTGAATAAATAATTCCATTCTACTCTGTCAAAGGCTTTCTCTATGTCTAAAGCAACTGCTACTGTTGGAGTTTTATTTCCTTGTACTGCATGGATTAAGTTAATGAATTTACAGATATTGTCCATTGTTCGTCTTTTTTTAATAAATCCAGTTTGGTCTAGTTTTACTATTTTTGGTTCACTCAGCCAATCTGTTTGCTAATAGTTTAGCTATTATCTTATAATCTGTGTTAAATAGAGATATTGGTCTATAACGATGCTGGTGTTAGTGGATCTTTCCCCGTCTTTGGTATTACTGTTTTGCATGAATTTGGTATGTTTTGTGTTTTTTTCAATCTGGTTCATTACTTCCAGGAGAGGAGGAATTAACAAGTCTTTAAATGTTTTATAGAATTCTATTGGGAGTCCATCCTCTTTTTACTGTTTGGTAGTTTTTTTAATATCTCCTGTATTTCTTCTATTTCAAATGGTTTTATTAATTTATTTTGCTCCTCTGTTTGTAATTTCGGTAGTTCAATTTTAGTTAGAAATTCATCTATTTTGTCTTCTTTCCCTTCGTTTTCAGTTTGATATAGTTGTTCGTAGAATTCCCTGAAGTTTTCGTTGATCTCCATTGGGTTATATGTAATTTGTTTGTCCTTTTTCCTTGATACCAATACCGTTCTTTTAGTTTGTTCTGTCTTAAGCTGCCATGCTAGTATTTTGTGCGTTTTTTCTCCTAGCTCATAGTATTTCTGTTTTGTCTTCATTATGTTCTTCTCCACCTTATATATTTGTAGAGTTTCATATTTTATTTTCTTGTCTGTCAATTCTCTTTTTTAGTTGTATCTTCCTTTATTGCTAATTCTTTTTTCTTTATTTGTTATTTCCCTTTCCATCTGTTCTATTTCTCGATTGTAGTTCTTCTTCATCTTAGTTACATAACTTATTATCTGTCCTCTAATGAACGCCTTCATTGTGTCCCATAGTATAAATTTATTTTTCACTGATTCCATATTTATATCAAAGGTCATTTTAATTTGTCGCTCAATGAATTCTCTAAAATCCTGTCTTTTAAGTAGCATGGAGTTTAATCTCCATCTATATATTTTTGGTGGGATGTCCTCTAGCTCTATTACCAATAACAGGGGTGAGTGATCCAATAACAATCTAGCTTTATATTCCGTTTTCTTAACTCTTCCTTGAATGTGGGCTGATAACAGGAATAGGTCTTTCCTTGAGTATGTTTTATGTCTACCCAAATAATATGAATATTCCTTTTCCTTTGGGTGTTGTTTCCTCCATATATCCAAAAGTTGCATTTCCTGCATCGATTTAATTATAAATTTGGTTACTTTGTTCTTTCTGTTAGTCTTTTTTCCAGTTTTATCCATGTTTGAGTCCAAATTAAGGTTAAAATTCCCTCCTATTAGTATATTCCCTTGCGTATCTGTGATCTTCAAAAAGACATCTTGCATAAATTTTTGATCTTCTTCGTTAGGAGAATATACATTGAGTAAATTCCAAAATTCTGAATATATCTGACATTTTATCATTACATACCTCCCTTCTGGATCTATTATTTCCTCTTCTATTTTGATTGGTACATTTTTATTGATTAATATAGCTACTCCTCTGGCTTTTGAATTATATGATGCTACTGTTACATGTCCTACCCAGTCTCGCCTTAATTTCTTGTGTTCCACTTCAGTTAGATGTGTTTCTTGCACGAATGCTATATGAATTTTTTCTTTCTTCAGTAAATTTAACAGCTTCTTCCTTTTGATTTGGTTATGTATTCTGTTAATATTTAAAGTCATATAGTTCAACATGGCCATTTCATATTTTGTTTACCTTTCCTTTCCATTTCCTCATCACCACCTTCCCTTCTTATCCATTTCTGCTTTCTTTTTTTGAACACATTGTAAGACAACATTTCTAAAACATAAAATATTTCCACTATTCCCATATCTAAAATTCCTTTAACCCCAATAGTCCCTCCCCTCTCTGAGTTGCCCTTTGTCCTTTGTCGGGCAACCACATCTCCCCTCTTCATTTGGATTTGCGAACCCGCTCGAAAGCGTCAACTGATTTCGCAGTGACTGTTATTCTTCCCCACCCAGCCCCCCCCCCAGAAAAGATTTTAATCTTCATATATAACAAAGGTCACTCTCTTAATTCCCTCCTTACTTCCTTTCTTCCCTTTCTTTCTCTTCTTAGTTCTTACTTATACTTTATTCTTCTTCTTTATAGATAGTTTGTTATCATTTTTTTTCTTGTTATATCTCTTCATATCTCTGTCTGTTTTGTAGGTGTCCTGCAAATTTTTGTGCTTTTTTCGGATCCGAGAACAGTTTGCTTTGCTGCCCGGGGATAACTATTTTAAGCACCGCTAGATATTTTAACATAAATTTATAAACTTTTTTCCATAGGGTCGTTTTTGCTGCATTAACCTCCTTCCTCTTCTTCAGGAGTTCAAAACTTATGACTTTTTAAAGTTGTTTTTTTTTCTCAAAGTCCCTGTTTGGCTGCAGGATGTAAGAATATTGCTGTATATGTACATAAGACCAGAAGAGATTCAGTCCATCTAGTCTGCCCTGCTATTTAATCATGAGCTGATCCATTTTCCTACTCAGCTCCACTGCCCGACCTTTCCTTTGATGCCCTGGCTAATCAAGAAATTAGCAATCTTTCCCTTAAATACACC